>NW_028232965.1:35630000-36255000 GCF_057557595.1 Rhyacophila brunnea
AATATTTTCCAGGATTCAATACGAATACGATTTACTTTGACAATAATAAAAAGAAATCATCAAAATGATTTTTAATCAGGGTAACGATAAAAGTTCAAATAACAAAAATTTAGGAAAATCCATTTCCCACCCCGCCTTTCCTGCCGCGTCCGCGTCTCCGACTATTTCCACCGTTGCCCATTCCAAAATTTCTAGAGTTGTTGAAATTACTGTCATTATTATAGGAATCACCGTCGCCATAATCCATATCGTTATAGCCGCGATTGAAATTATCCATATTGCCATAGTCTCTGCTATTGAATCCACCATCCAATGGATGTCGGCTCCTCATAGACATGTCGCCTTGCTGTTGGGACATCCTCGATTGGCTCCAACCGTAGTTGGAGCTTTGCTCCATGTACATATTGTTGTCTAAGAACTTTTGATTGGTTCCGAAGGCATTCAGTTGATTATAGTGTTGCCTGTCATCGGGATAGTTGTGCATGTCGTCTGCTTCATACTGAGGCTGTCTGTTGACATGCTGATCGGCCGTCGTCACCTGCTGCTGGTAATCGTATTGATTTTGCATTGAATGAGAATTCGTCGATTCAGTATTTTCTTGCATAAAATTATAGCCGTGGTTCATGTTTTGCGGATTATTCACAAACTGAGTATTTTGAGAGCCTTGTTGAATACCTCCAGAAGCGCCTGCCATATTAAATGATACATTGGGTGTCACACTTGGAGGCGGAACGTTACCCCTGTTATCAATATTATCCGTATTACTATTTTCATTGTTTTGAAGCGACGTCGACGGCATTGTCCAGTTTCCCATGAAGTTTTGACTGGAGACGCTTTTCATCAATCTCAAAACGTCTTCGATGGATTGAGGAATCGCAGACTCTGGGGCGGCAGTTTCGTTTTTCAGCAATGACCCTAATAAATTGGACATTATGGATTGAGCATCAGCGGAGGAGGCTTCTAATGGTGACTTTGGAGCTGAAATTACAGATTTACTGGTTTCCTTTAATGACTTTTCAATTAATTGCATTTCTTCTGCCAGCTGTTGTTTCTTTACGTTCTCAGCGACAGTTTTAAAAACCTGAAAAATAAAAGAGCACAAATGACAACGCTGAATAATATAAAACTGGCAAGTCCAACTTCTAGTGGGCTGTGATTACTATCCACTATCAAAACTGACAATGATTCACCATACTCTTCCATTGTGATTCTTAAACTTCAACAAACATACCATGTCCATCATGTCCAGCTGAGGACACTCATTGCAAATTAAACAGTCATCCTTCACTATCACAATGAAATACTCAATTTCCTATTCATCGTGAAAATGATAAGTTTTGGTCTTCCTTTCGACACTCTTTTCACTCATTTCACTCAACGTCAAACTATTCTCCTACTGTGCAGAGACTACTCCGTGACAGTAAGAGGAAACTACCCCTCAGTTTAAATTACGGGGATTAACATCTCTTTCTCTCACTCCTGCGGCAAGCCGGATCATGCAATATGAATCAAGTCATACAACGAGGTCACGCGGGCTGTCTCATGGTTAATTTTATTCGGAAACAATAACTATTATAACTCAATGTACCTATTCATACTACGACCACGTATATAGTGATTTCCATGGCCCCCACATCCTGAAACGGTCCCCCAGTCCAGGATCTTTAGATGGCCCCCTACCTATCACTAAGGTTAAAGGCAATGTGACGCTATATAGTAGCGTTTTTCATATGGTGTTTGAGGTAAAATTAAGGGTATTCAGTGTATTAACAATCATTAACCAAAAAATGCTATTACACAACCACATATTTTAAAATGTTTTTTAAAAGATTTTTTTACGATTTGAGCAAATTTGTGATGTGCGTTTATCTCACTTATTTAGTTGATCCCCCAGGCTAGAGCCCTGTCAGCCCCCCCTTTGTGGTGGCAATGGTGATTTCCAAAGTTCAGTCCAATTCTCGTCTGGAAAATTGTCTCGATTCCCTTTATTAGTATTAGAGTCTATGGCCGAATGTCTTCCACTGAGTAACCACCGTTCAACGTATTTTGATTGGATCGAAAAGTGTCAAGGGTGGTCCAACGAGTTTGATGAACAAAAGTACCGAAACTGTTTTGGTCTTCAACGAAGCTCTTAATGGGGTAATAATTAGATTCATTTGTGAAAATTCATGTTCACATTCACTTGAAGAAATGGTAATAGAATTCAATGCATATATCGAAAGAAACAGTTTTACAGGATATGTTTTTTCATGAGATGATTCAGGAAAATTAACTTGTACTATGTAAGCGCGAACATTGTTTCGTCCAATTGCTTTTGAAACATTAAAAATACCGTGAAAAAAGGTGCTGGAACGCCGTTCCACCGCGTTACATTACAAAAAAAGCCCTGCTTACACCTAATAATGAAAACTATACTAAAATATATGGATATCGTTGCGTACCCAGCAAAACCAACATTTGGACTAAGTGCCAAAACAGTTCATTCTGCTCTCTCTTGAACAATTTTTAACATGTCCTTTGATTTTTACAATAATTATTGATAATTATTATACACATACCTCGTCATAGGTGTAATCATCGTCATCCTCAGAATCATTCACTTTGCTGACATAATTGGATTGAATATTTTTGAGAGCAGTGGATGCAGGATTGTCTTGCGGCTCAGGTGCAGACGCAGGATCAGACACAGGGTTAATCGGACCCTGTTTGTTCATGAATGGGCTTATTGTCCTTGCATCACCTAGTAATGGAAAAAAACCCACCAATATAGAAATAAGAACAATCAACGGTGATATTTCTGAAAATGTTCATGAATAGAATATTACATAGAAAGATTATTCGACAATTCTGAAATCTGAAACAGAAACCCATTTATTCAAAACATATCAAACTAAACAGACAATCTTCATTAGCAAAAAGTTTGTACTATAACAAGACAGAGGTTAATGAAGTTAGCACTTATTGTAGATTCTGCAACTGTTTAGTGTCCATGGTTGAACTGGTTGTCACTGAAAAATTTATATATTGCATGTTGGCAGAATAAAACATGTCGTCACCTTTGGCAGCTAATTTGATGTACATACGACACCACCTCTGTCATCTGATAGCGAGTATACACCTGCGCACATTACCTGAGTCAAATATTTGCACAATTCGTCACAGGCGCCCGCCCGCAGCCTGCAATCGCTCTTTGCACATGAGAAAAAAGTCTGTTTGTGTGCTGCAGGCGACTGCCGGAACTTAGATATGTATGACCAGTAAGGTTATAGCTACATTTGAATTACATCAATGTTTTGATTTCGGTACATGGTACAGTTTTGAAACCCCAATTTTACGTTTTTGAACGGACTGAAAAAAAAATTTAAATAACGGGAAAACATAAATTAGGAGGGTTATAAAAAATTTTAAAAATTAATTATTTTTTATTAAAAATTCAGACATTCTTTGAATGGGCATAAATAAAACAACCACATTGTGTGTGATGTACCATTTCAATGATGTCATGCATTATGTTCAAATAAATTGGATTTTAAATTCGAATTCATAATTTTAATTTAATTTTGAATATTTCAGATGTAAATTGCGAGAAATAAAAACGAAAAACAGGGAATTAAATGTACTAAAATGTACCAAAATAAAACAGGACTGCATAAACCACACACAAATAGCAGGAAAACGTGAATTCCACGTACGTAAAATTGAGGTTCCACTGTATAATTATATAGTAAGTAATAAAACAATCCATTCATGACAAATTAAAAATTCTGGGTTTATCTTGGTAATATCGTTACTCACTCTTTTCTACGGTGAAATCAATACTAGGATCATCCACGAACTTTCTTAATTTCTCCACTCTTTCTGGTTCATTGACTTCTAACTTCCTGAGATAGGAGATCAGGCCTTGCTGCTCACTCGGAGAGAGGTCTTTGAAGTTTTGTAACAGTGTCCTCAGATCGGAGTCGCTCAACCCCTCCATCATTGACAGTGATTCCTCTTCTTCAGCTGCAGCCAATGCACTAAAATACAAAATAAGTTCCAAGCTAATACACTCACATTGAATCCAATATATTCTGATCATTCCATTCCTTAATACAATATTATATTACAAATCTCAGTTATATAAATCATTAAAAAATCTTCATAAATTTAGCCTCGGTTTCAGAGGAAGAGTACTATTCCAATATCACATTGTCATCCTCATCGTCATTCTGTACTTTTGAATACATATTATGGTTAAATTACTAAAGTTTTCCGATAACGATAAATCCAATTGTATTATGTAAACTTCTATTTTTTTGCGTTCACTGACACTCTTATCAGCAATTAAACCACTGATAAAGAAATCATAAAATTTATATCGTCATACTTGTACCATAATTTGTGGAAAATTAGAAAATGGTAGTACATTTTATGTATTAGTATCGTTTAGCCAATTCAACTTATTTAATGAGTTTACAATAAAATTGTTAGTTTAACATGACACCATTATCTTTGCATACGGCACTAACAATGTCAGAGTGTTTACTTACCTAACAATATTTTTAGGAGCCTCCTCTTCAAATGTATCTGATTCATTCTGATTTATTTGTGCCAGGAAATCTAAAAAATTTAAATGTTTTTAGCAATTATGATTATAACAGTGAACTGTTATAAGAAAATAAATTATACATGTCTGTATACAGCCATCTATATACGCCATACAGCCATTGCCAATCATTGTCGCAAAAGGAATTATGATTAACAATGCTGCTTTTGCGATTGACGGATATTTTTGCTGTCACCTTATCCAAAATTCTGCAAGACTCCTTTCATTAAATTCGACTTCAAGGGAATTATCTGATCTAATATCAACCAATTCGTCTTGAGCTGCCCACGTAATATGATCATGTTTTAAGGATTTAGCAAATGGTATTCTTATGCAATTGTTCTTTTGCATTCATTTAAGTTTGGGAAATATATGTTGAAAAATCGTTGTGATTCGACAATGTGATCAAGTTATGCTTAACAATTTTAATTGAAGCGAGGGTGATATTTCTTTGGTGGTAAGACACTCTCAATCAAGCATGAAAACATGTCAGCGCATCCTTGATTAATACCTTTTGGTTTTGACTACGAAGAAAGTTTTTTTTGAAAGCTTGATGTTTGATATTCAGAATAAAAATGTTGATATCTTTTCTCTGAAGAGAAAGATTCAATTCATTTACTAATCCGCAAAATATGAAGCAAATCACATTCATTTTTCATCACTAAAGTGGGAAGAAAGATCTGATTTTTTGTCATGAAGAAAGAGGTGAATTTCATTATTAAGTTCTAAAATTATTCTTATTGTAATCGTGTAAAAATTTGACCTCGAGATTTTGACTGATTTGTATCAGGTATCATCCAGTGACCACGTTATGATTTTTGTTTTTTCAAATACTGAAATATTTCGTGGCTCCCTGGCAGGAACTCCACGGCCCCCTGGGGGGCGCAGTTTGAGAAGTACTGATCTAGATCATGTTCCTAATGTTCCACAGAAACAATAAGGGCTTGAGCAGACAGAGCGGTCAGGCGTTCTGCGGTCAGAGTTCAGCGTTCTTTATACTGTATGAACTTTATCATGACTGTGCACACAGCAGGCAGTCAGACCGCGCCGGTCAATGAGAACGCTTGCGTTCTAGAGTTCTATTCCCGTAATTGCAAAGAACTCCGTACCTCTCAACCGTTGCAATGTCTGGATCAGAAAAAATAATCGATAGAGAGAAGATTGATACTTGATTTAAGTGACGCAAATTATATAAATCGTTTTTAATACTGTTTTTAAATCAACACTTGATTGATTTACGTGCATAAATACTTGATAATTTGGCGAGATTTATAGTTTTCATAGTTCAATAATAGAATAAATTTGACATGTGAGGTTATGGGTAAAATTGAAAGGTTAGAATCGAAATGTCAAATAGTATAGATAGAGGTAGGTACACAAACAAATAAGTTTATATGTCACTTCGTTTAAAATCATCGATATAAATAAATACTGCGAGTGGAAGTGAGAACGCACCGCTGTTGCGTACTCACTCCCACTCGCAGTCGGAATACAGCGGTCTCGCATTCGCAGCGCCCGTGTCACTACAACGTTTGTATACAAATGGAACGCATTTATTGTTGACCACCACATGTCTGCTGTCGGAACTCGTATTGAACGCTACCAGTCAACGGTCGGTTGAACGCAGAACGCAGACCGCTCTCTGTCTGTTCAAGCCCTAAAATAAATATTATGTATGCACTGTTGCAAATAACATTGGGATTTGAGAAACTAATAAACTAATACAAACTAAACTAATAAAATTATTAGTTGTCAACACATTCATTGATGAAATAATATAAAATTTGTAAATCAAATAGGTACTTACTCGCAGTTGAAACAGGTTTTTTTGAGGACATAGAAGCCTCTGACATGCCGACCACTGCATTTATCAAAACCTCTAACTCTTCGGTGGTGACATCTGTTTTCCCTTGGGCAATCAGTGCCTCTGCTATTTCGTTAGCAATGGCGGCTTTGTCCACAGCACCGATGCCTTCAATTGCAACTTCAACCTGCAAGTAGAAAAAAATCATAATAACATTATTTATTGATTTGAAATAACATAAGTACAAAAACACTTATATTCAACACAAAATATATTTTCAGTATTACTCTTTCATAAAACATATGAAACAAAATATAAAACATAGATGAACCTATCACACATGAGCAAAGCTCAAAGTTTTGTATGGTAATGTTGAGTAGTTTTTTAATAGAAATTAAATATGGACATACCTAACTATTTAAAATTTAATGAATTTTTACATTTACCTTATCTGGCAATACCGGCTAATTTTATTGACATCTAATAACAGTGCGCATTGTGATTTCAAGCATCAATAAATCGTAATTAATGTTAGTCTAACATACACAAATAGAGTCGTAAAAATCATTGACAAGTTCAAAAATGATTATGACCGAACCTAATATTTTATGCGACCCTAAAAATAAACATTCGTCTCGCCTAAATCTGATAAGAAATGACCAACAAGATTGCTTCATAGAAAAGGTACAAGTGCGTCGATGACAGATGATAAACACTTCAGTATTCTATCTACCCAAATCACTTAATAAATTTCGACAAATATTTTATTTACACCCCACTTTTAAATATTATTAGTTTGTTTTGATAATTAATCATGACGCTATACCTACACTAAATAGAACACATAAAATCAGCACCAATGTTCTAAGTAATAATATTATTTTAGCACTTCAAAATTTCAATAATTATTAAGCTGTTCATGATATTGTCTAAAACACGGGTATACACATAACGGCACATTGCACTTGGAACAGATATAATATCTTGAATACTTCCGAAACATATGCATTCGTGATTTCGGCAACGGTTCTTGTCTTTTAATGTCTCCTGTATAATAGGTAGTTATTTGTTTCGATTACGATTCTGTCCAATATAATATTTGAATTCAAAAAATGTTCAAAAAATCTATTTCTTTAGAGCTATCTGATAAATTTATGTGCGAGCTGACTCCAGAAAAGAAATCATCAAATTCGTGAACAACCGGTATGAAATGCCCAGTAGTCCACGAAGACAGATCGTCAACATTACTATTTACATTTCGACTGTGGAAAGGAAAAGGGGCGTAAGCCTCAGTTTTTGCAAAGTGGGTTTTATTTGTTATTAGCAAAGTATTCAACTCAATACATGGTATGCCCAAAGGATTTAAGCTGCAAATGACGAATTATTATCAAAATTTAGCTTTTAGTTTTTGGAAATGAAGGGCGTGTGAATTTTACGTCCAGGAAAAGGGGCTTAAACCACATCAATGACATTATAAGTCGTTCAAGCAGTCTTTTGTGGTAAGGAAAAGGGTGGTAAGCAACTTAATCCGTAAATGTATGAGAATAATGGCAGTTTTACTAAATGCTGACGGCCGGCCGGGTCAGGTAAGAACCATTGATGAAGATTAAGCCACCTACTAGCCTCGCCCGCTCATTTGACAGTCAACACGTATTTCGACACTCTCTTCATTAAAATACATTGAAAGTATACTAATCAAGTGAAAATGGCAATAGAAAGAAGTTAAAATATTCTTAAAATTTGTGATGTTAACATGGATGGAATAAACAACATAAACAAAAATGGTAAGTCTTTAAAATTACGCCTTGAAATGTTTATGCCACACAAGTGAAGCGTCGTCGTTAATTCTCTGTAAATTGTTATAAAACATTATGTTACAACTTATATTGTGTCTTAATCATTGGTTAATGATCTCTTGTTCATATTAGATGATAAAATTAATAAAATATTTGCTATATTTACCACAAACACCGCCGTGCGGTTTATAGGTTATGTGACGTGTCAAACACAATTCTAAACTGAACTTGATCCAAAGTACGCTTATATCTATGATTAAAATCATTGTAATGTACAAAAATTATAATTATGCACCGTATTATTTATAGTAATAACATAAATCTCGAGTAAAATGCGTTTTGTTTTAATTTGTTGTCAGGAGCCACTGATGGAAGTGACAAGTGATTGTTAAGAACCAAATACATCCGCAAATATTGGTTATTTATTATAATTATTGTAAATAACTAAGATTAGCTTGAATCAATATACTTATGTCTATCTATATATAATAAAATATTTGCTATATTTACTATTATTATTATTACTATTATGTAATGATTATGTGTCATTTATGATTTAATAAAATATATTTTTCTGAAAATAATAAATGATGATTGTTCTAATTTTAACCTTAATATAATTAAACCATGGGAAATGAAAAAATATTAAATAAACACCTAGTGAAACACTATAAAGAAATACATTCCCAAGAATTTGATTTAAAATAAGTGAGATAAAAGGCTATTTGCTGCGTAAGTCCACTGTATTTTATGAATACGACATTTGAAATTGGTAAGGAAAAGGGACGTTACCATCATTTTTATCGGTTTTTCTCTAATAACTTACGTAATTAATGTCAGATTGGGAAAATAATACACAAAATTATTAATCATTATGCACTTCAAGTCTGTGTATATTTTTTATTTTGATTTTGACAGAAAATCATTGAAAAAACGTTTTTTGCTCCTCCTGTAAAATTTGTTTTGTGTGGATTACGCCCTTTTTCATTTTTACAGTCGATTTGAATTAGAGGCCGCGGCAGTAGCACTTTCTGATGGGGCACTGGAAGTATCTTAATCATCACAGTACTCATTTTCACTCAACTCATAATCTGAATCAGGATCATGAATTGCTTCTCCCATTTCATTGCACTTAACACATTCACTTAACATATCTTTTCTTTATAAATGTCTGATAACTAGGGTAAATAAACAATTTCTGTCCGTTTTACCTATTGGTATAACCAGAAAATAGTATTTAAAAATGTTAATCAACGATAAACAAAGAGGAAAATATTAAATCACGGACTCGTATATTCAAATTATTTTCCAAAACTATTAACTCGCGGATAATATCCCAGCAGCTAGACGAATAATTGCAACCTCCAAAAGTATTCCTTTTTTAAAAATGTTTTGTAAACTCACTTTGATCAATGAAACTTTTGAATATTCTATTTAACAGTTTACGCACCATATAGTTATCACTAAAAAACAATATAACATATTATACAGCAAACTCGTATGGTTACAAACGCGTCAGTAAAATTTCATCGGCCCAAATGCACTGAGTAGCGATCCAACCAATACACGCGGCAAATTTGAAGTGATCTTATGGTGATATGTTTTTAATCCGAGACACGCTCCCGAAAAATATTTATTTAAATTAGATAGAACAAAAGTTTAGGCTATACATCGACAGATGTCAGGGGAAGGATGATTTTTGAATAAATTAAAACAATGTTCAAATTTTTTGCGCCTGGGTGAAAGCAGTACTAGGCAAACGAAAATCGTAATGACTAGTCAGCTGCCGCGCGGATGACCCGCGCGTATAGGCTGACTAAAGTCAGTTGCCGCGTAAGGGTTAAAAAGATTTTTGTATATAATTTGACACACTTTAAAAACACCTGTTTTAATCACTGTTGGATGAAGACCTCCTCAAACTCTCCCAACTTTTCTCCCCAAAACTCCATTAATTCGAAATCAACATTTTTTTTAGAAACACAATTCATTCAGTGCAGACAACGCAGAGAATATATTATGTGACCCAAAAAGTTCATATTACTCTCTCTAATTATAGTAGTCAATTCTGTTTGAAGAAAATACACTACAAATTAGATAAATCGCACTGTGAGTGTAAAACCAAGGCATCTGCAAATTTTTCAATTTCGAGATTAAATGTAAAACAATTGGAAAAGTGACTTGATAATGTAAAAGTGAAGTAACTGAAAGAACATGCAATATAATGTAGATATAAACCAAATATTATGTATTTTTTTTAGAAACTCTATTTCTCCTAACAAAACGAAGACTTCAAACCCTAATATATCCAAAATATGTCATTTGCAGATGCCTTGGTTTTACACTCACGGTGCAAAATGTCTCACCACTTTTTGTTTTGCCTTCTCCTCTAATCGTAGCTTTTCTCTTTGGGAGGCGTGATGGAGGGCATACGCTGTCATTCGGATAGCGTTCCTGGTGGTGCGGACGACCACTTTGTCAATCATATCATTCATCAATTGTCCTTTCAATTTTTCCTTAACAGTTTCCAGCAAAACGCAATTTTCCTCATCGTCAAGAATTTGTTCTGAAGAATTGGGAGTCTCCTACGATAACATTTGAATATTAGGTCAAATTAATAAACAAAACTGACTGTGAAAATGACAAAAATTCCTAGAAATGCCAATATTGTATTATTGTATTGCATTATAGTATTGCATATCATTTTTAGCAATGTTTTTATTAGAAAAACAAAATGGTTCTAAATATTATTTATATGGCAAAACACATGTCAAAATATAGAATGACCGAAAATCGGAAGTAACACGATTTACTTACAATGTTACTATTAATATGCGGTTATGAATATATTATATCCATTGTTTCTTTCTTCATTTCACATTTTATTCAGCACTATGACACAGATAGAGATAAAAAGGTTAAAAGACAACATGTTTTAATTGACAACATTATTTTTCAAACAGAAGCTAACTTAATAAATACTAAGTAGAGAATTGACAGGAAGACAAACCTTCTCCATTTTGAGAGACTTCGCCAGAAGGTCAATGATTTTTGGTCCAAGACTACCAAGATAATTTTCGAGAGCGGTGAGCGTTCTCAAAATACAAACCAGGTTCAAGTCTCCCGAGCTGTCCAGAAACATTTGCCTGCATAACATCAAATTAAATACATGTTAAACCATAAAAAAATCATATTGAAATTAAAAATTTCGGAGAATACAATATACTGTAACTCCGAGGAAGGTGGATGACAATGATTTGAGGAGTTGCTACTATGGAGTCATCGTTTTGTGGTTTGTGTGAGAGAGAGACATGGGTGAATTGATACCGTATTATATGTCAGCATAAAGTGTAATATTAAGAACACAGTAATTAAGTTCACAAGTGGTCCACGCAGACTCATTCATTCATTTGAAATACACAATTAAAAATGGGAAATAAATTCTGATTATTATAGTTAAAATTTCGTTCAAAGAAGCATTCGATTGTTGTGAAATATTCAATGTCAAAGATTAACCTTGGGTGCATTATTAGGCTTGCATTGCACTTTTCATTTCAACCCACGTTGGGGTTAGAGTTGGCTTTGGGAAATTTCCCGACGGGAATTCTCGAGAAATTTTCGAGATTTTCATTCCTGAATCTCGAGAATTGAAATTTTTAATATTTCGGGAAATCCCGGATCTCGAGAATCTTTCCTCGGGATTCTGGATTTCTTTATTATCAAATATTAATTAAAAAAACGATTTTCTATATGAAAAAAATGGACAGAAAACACAAAACTTTCAAAGACTGATTGGGGCATTTAACACAATTAAGCCAACGTCGCCTCAAAATGAGCGCAATTTTTGCAACATCAGGAAATTTTGTGTCTCAAAAACGTACGCGATTGTCAGATGCAGCGATTGAGTCTGTGTTTTTTGAAATTCTATTTTAATAAGTAATGTTTTGAATTATTATTATTTCCCTTCTTCTATTTTGTTTGTCTTCTTACATAAATAAAAAAAAAATCATATTTTTTTGGAACTTGGTCTGTTTTTACACTGATTTTAGGATTTTTAGTTTTTTTTTTTAATTCCCCGATATCTCGAGAATTCTCGAGAAATCTTTTCTGGAAATCCAGAATCTCGAGATTGAGATTTTCTCGGGAAATACCCAACTCTAGTTGGGGTTACAAATTATTTACTATTAACACCGTAGCACTAGGGGTACGTTCCCAAGAAACGAATAATTCATTATCTTAACAATTTGGGATATTATCGTTATTAATATGTATGATCTGGATGCGAATTTAGCGCAGGCGATGAACATGTTTTTACTTGTAGTGCCGCCCACGCGGGGACGACGCATAACTTCTGGTTTTGGCTGTGACTTTCTAACTTGGTAGCAAATCTTCAACTGATTTATTTTCAAAAAGACTAACATCAAAAGGAAGGGGCAAAGAGGAAGTTAAAAAAATGTTAAGTTTTTGTTGTGTCTCAGCAAACTAACTGAATTTATTTATCTGTGTCTTCAAGGTCGAATATTCGCTACCCCAAAGGCGATCAGGTACCTATAATTATGTGTTGAAGGGATTCTGCGACAGTGTGTATTGCAAAGTTTTGAAATATTTATTTGCAGGCAGGGGTGATAAATGTGCGGGATAAGATGTTGTGATTTTTCATATCTTATAGCTTTTTAAAGGGTCTTTCAATAAGGACACTCAATTTTTTTTAGGTATAGCAGCCATGTTGTTAAAGCGACATCTGTCAAATTTGTTGTAAGTTGTTTAGTAGTTTATGGCAAATCACCATGGAAGGTTATAACGTTGAAAAACGTGTGTAAATCATCAAATTTTATTTTCAAAATCAGTGCTCCGTTCGAGGAACGTTCCGCGCAATACGTGATTTTTATCCTCGCCACAACCGTCCTGCCGAGTCGACTATTCGACGTTGTCAGAAATCAAAATTGTCGGATTTGAGGCGATACCAATCCACACGAGATACACCAACACCAAGTGCATCCCGAGAAAGTCACTGTTTGGTGCGGATTTTGGACTGGCGGAATCATCAGTCCGTACTTCTTCCAAAACAAAACTGGCATTGCCACAACCGTCAACGGCGAGCGCTACAGATCGATGATAAGCAACATCTTGTGGCCTAAACTGGATAATATGAATACCGATAACATGTGGTTCCAACAGGATGGCGCTACGTGCCACACAGCGCATGCCACGATGGACATTCTGCACGAGCGATTTGGGACATGTTTATCTCGCGCGGCGGCGACGTGAACTGGCCACCGAGATCGTGCGATTTAACGCCTTTAGACTTCTTCCTTTGGAGCTATCTTAAATCGCATGTCTTTGCGAATAAACCGCAAACAATTGATGCCCTCAAAGTCAACATAACGAATGCCATACAGCAAATTCAGCCAGATGTATACGACAAAGTTATCGAAAATTGGACCTCCCGAATACGTACCAAGCAAAGCCGTGGCGGACATTTGAACGACATTACATTTCATACTTAATGCCATAAAATATTCTTCCAAATAAAAAAAATTGAGTGGATATCTCACACACAACTTGTTTTATTAACATTTAAAAAAAGAGTGTCCTTATTGAAAGACCCTTTACTTAGATTTTTGTTATTTTATCGAGACATTTTATTGGAAAGGGTATATTTGGTGTTAACGGCCCACGTGCGCCACGTAACGAACACCAAACAACGATTTTTTTTTCAGTTCGGAACATGTTCAAACACGCGCGTTAACATGATCTTACTCCCTACTTCATTTATCGTTTGTCAATTTATGGCTACGGCCGTATGTTGTACGTTGTATGTGGTACTGGGAAATGTCAATAGAAATGGCGTATTTCAAAAAAATACAACCTTATTCTTAGGTCAATAATTATTATAAAACAATCATTATTCGTCGGATGTTTTATCACATTTGAATGGTCAAAGACATAGCTTATAATCAGTATCTTTAGAATTATCTTCAAATGTGTTAATCGTGCCCATTTTTTGAATAATAATAAAATGACTAATTCTTGTCCAATTTGGGATCACAGAGATTATAAATATAATTTTTTATCGTAAATATTTCACTATATAATGTTAACATTAATTTTACTAACGGTTTTATAAATGCGTTTAAAAATTAATAAACCCAAAAAATCTTAACTGCAAAAACTAAAAAAACACCACTGCACATGGATGTACTGTAATATGACTATATTCTAAAACATTAGATCGAGAGGTTTAAAAGAATACTATTTTGTGTAATAAAACTACTTTATGCAGTCATTGATACACCTACCGGCAGTTAAAAGGCTAATATAAAACTGCATACTTAACTCATTTTTGGCCAAAAGTGGAGTTACAAGTTCCGCGCATTTAGGCGACGATATACAAAAATTTATGTTAGATACCATGTAGGTGTAAAACAGTAGGTGAAATTTATTATTATGGCACAAGACATAAACATCAAGATGTGTTCAAATGTAAACTTACTACTTACGTGTAATAATATCTGTTCTGATTTTCAAAAGGGTGAAATGTTCAACTTACTCCAATTCCTCCACTTTCTTAGAACTATAGTTGCTTTCGCGTTCCTTAGAAGGTTTTCGAGAAGGTTTTTGAGAAGGTTTAGAATCATTTGATTTAGAATTGCCAGGCTTCTTTTTGGTCGGTGAGTTGACAAGATGAGTAGAAGGACCTGCGATCGGTGACTCATCGTCCCAAGGTGACGGTGACCTTTTCCTAAAAAAACCATTTCATTATTACATAATTATTATATTTAATAACACATTCACTTGTCATAATATAACTACATCTAGAATTGTTAACATCGGGGGTCAGAAAACCTTTCAAGACTTATGGGCCACATTCAACATTCAGTTTTAATTATACACCGAATTATATACAGAAGATAGACAATGTAAAAAAAAATAATGGGTATTTTAATGTATGAATTACGAAACAATGATTTAAAAACGAACCCAAATGAAAAACTATCATCGAGTAAAAACAAAATACTTTCTACATCATTGTCTGTCTCCTTGTTTAATGTAACTTGGTCGCTATTTTCAGTAAAAAATGAAACCACTACTGACAACAACTCACCAGCAATTTACATTTTCTTGATCTCATTTTTTAAATTATAATCAACAAAAGACAATAATAGTTGATGTTACTGAATAATCAGCAAGCTGAGACAATAAGAATAAATCACAATTGAGAGTGTGCGCAAGACGTGCGATGTGACCGCACAATTACCGTAGTACCGAAACAATGCATTAGAATCATCGCAGGAGTTTTATAAAAATTTACAACAATTTACCAGTTTTACAAGATCCCAACAATAATAAATATTAAAAGGTCTATTAATTTTAACATTCACATTCATCAAGTTGCATTAGTATGCATGGTTCTGTGCTGCTTAAATTTCATACATATACCGCATGCCGCCAATGACCGACCCCTGGTTTAATGAAACTAATTATTTAATTTCAATATACCTTTCAATTTCCAAATAGAATATTCACATAAATCACAATAATTATTTACCTAGCAAGCTTCCGTGGTGGAGATTTATTTTTAAATTGCCTAAAATTTTCATTGATGATGGAGAATTTTTTTTGAGATCTCTCTTGCTCCAATCTTTTGAACGTGTCATCGATGCTCTTCGATTTGGCAGGTGAACCGCTGTGAGAGTGTCTGAAAAACAGATCGTAAACTATATTTGAATAATGTTTACGTTGACTCGAAAAATGAGAATTTTCAATCTTAATAATTTATTGATTTATCATTCAATTCGTAAGTAATGAAATTGCAACTTCAGAAACTAGCGCCACCTTTAAATAATATAAAATTATAGCATCTGTAATCCTTATTAATGTATGAACATGTGTAATTAGCGCCGCACTTAAGAGATATGTATAAGATTCATAAATACTATTTAAAAATTTTGAGTCAAGACGAATATGATTAAACAAATTGTCACGCGTTAGTGCATGTTATAACAACTCATTGATCACTCACTGCCTCTATGTGTTTGCTATAATCGTTTACCTCCATCCAACATTCAAACTTTATAAAAGTGTGTATGCTACCGGCTTTACTATGTCTAGTCCAGACCAAGATACACCAACACGTGAACAAATAAACATTGTAAAGACACTGTTTACAAACATATTTTAAATATTTTCATACAAATGTTCATCTTTTTTTGTATATCGCTGCAGATGGAAAACATTGTTCGAATACAAATGTATCTTGGTCTAGACTAGGCATTAAAGCGGCATAGAATGCTATTACTTGAATAAACTCCTTTGAAATTGATGGCATCATTATATCGTCGATGTTTTGTAAAAAGGGCGAATTAACCAAAATGCTATTTTACAGGAGGATTTTTAACTTTTGACATTTATTTGTTAATTACCTGTGGATGATTATATATGTCTAACAAGTTTATATAAAAACTTAGAAAGAATACTGTCCTTATAATAGGCTTTATAATATAATATTTTAAAAGGCCTAATATGTCACATTCGCTTTTTATTGATAATAGTAAGTGGATATTCGCCCTTACGATTATCGTTTTTAAGTGCTTTCCTGTGGAGATACAAATTCGCCATTTTTACACAACAAAGCTAGTGAGATACATATTGTTTTTCATTAAAATCTCAATTTCGCCAAAATGGTTGATTCGCCCTTTTTACAAAACACCGACGATATGTACCTTGAAGACTCGATGGTCCTAGCGAGCTTTGGATCTTCGCAGGTAGAATCAACTATAACTTTGAAGTCTTTAGGTCTCTCCACATTTTCAAGACCCAGTTGCTTGGCTATATCTGCCGTTTTTGTCACCAAATCTGCTTCGTACAATTCTTTCAGTTTGTTACTCCAATATATTATCCACTCCGGTTTGAAATCATAATGAGCCGCATCTTTGTTTTCTGCAATTTAAAAAAAACAATATACTATTTATTAGTCTGAATATATTGATTCCCTATAAAAATGATTTCAGAAAATGTTGCTGACAATGGCGGCTGGCCCTTTAGGTCAAATGGTCATTGACACTCCAAAAATAAATATCTTACAATCTACATAATATGTACAATTTCATATAAAATAATAATCGGTGTTGCTTTCAACGTTCCCTCTAATTTTTCTATTGTGTATTGTCATATTTAAAAAAAAGGAAAAAAAGTGTAAAGTAGTATCGTTAGAATGATAATAGAAAAGAAGTTTAATAATTGTAATGCACAATCGTTAAACATGGAGTGCCAACTAATTCAATCGATAAAACATGAAATATTTAGTACTATTAATCTCACAGCATATGAGTTCGGCTTTCTGTTAACTTAAACCTTCTGTAAAGAATGCTTTATAAATCATTATCTACCTCAAATAAAATGTCATTTGTAAACTCGTTTGAAATATTAAATTACAATTTTTGGGCGCCTTGAAAGGTGTGTATTTACAAATTAAATATAACAATATAAAAATAAGAACACAGCTTAATCGTTAAAAGTATTATTTAATTACACACAACCAATTTACATTGAAATTTAAAATGATACGAAAACAAATACAAATTTTAATACAAATTTGAGAAGCGTTCACTTGGTACGGGACATGGAGTATTTCTTCTAAGATGGTAATGATTACTTAGCTTTATGTTTTAAGTGTGATGGCTGGAACTTCATCTTGGCTGGAATTATGAACTGCGAACCCTTCCTGTCCGAAAGGAAGTAACTACAAATGGCGTTAAAACTGTATCTAAATGTTAACCGGGCACATCCGTACTGCACTAAATCTAATCCAGGAGTGAGATCTTGTGGGCGGAAATAAGTTGTTTGTTGACATGACGCTTTCAAAAAAGCAGGAAGAACCCCCCCCATTGGTTCTTTTTAACGATCATTGTTTTAGAAAAACAGGGTTGACACACACTTTTTAACAAGGTTGTGCCAAATTTTGTTATTTAATTAACATTATTTATTTAAGTCTGCGTTTGAAATGTAGACATGTCACGTGAACTGTAACATGACAGTATTGTGGTATTGCAGATCAACGCATCTGAGCAGTGTCACTCGTCACCCAGTGCGGTAAATTTACACCCTTACTGTTTTATTCTACAAAATATCCTAATGAGTAAGTGTCACGATAACGAACATTATTTTATGGCGACAAAAATAAATATAGGTTCATAATTTGAAGAGGTAATAAATTTGAGTTTACGACTTACTAAGTACGATAACCCACAAGTGTGATTTTGATTTAGTAATACATCTGTCATAGACCGTAACCAACTCTGGCAGCATGTACTCAGCCCTGTGTATTACAAATACAAACGCGGCAGAGCGCTCGCTAGTATGTGTTAAAAATCGTGTATGTGACATTGGACGGCCGCCATATTGTCCGCACGGCCAAAGCTTGGATATTTTTTAGCGTCTTCATTGTCTCCGATTTTTTTTAGTGAGAATGTCACGAATATAGTTTATTTCTTGGTGTATTTGGAATAACTGATATGTAGTTCATCTAGTAATCTATTTTTTAATTTTAAAATCGATCTGTTTTAGCTGTAGTGACCGTTTTAACAGATCAGTTGACTGAAAATAAATCCCCGCGAAAATGGCTCGCGTCGAAAGGGTTAAAGAAAAAATAAAAAAGCATAGCACACATAAATAATTCTTTGAGTTTTGTTTTATTAGGAACTACGGATATACGAATACAGTTAGACAACGCTTACCGTAGATCGATCGCTGAACACAATGAAACCGTCGATAAAAATCGTTTCATTTTAACAAAAATTTGAAAGTGCATTCAATTTTGCAGATCGTTTGAGCTGGCCTTAAGAGGCCACGATGAGTCTTAAGAGTCTGATAATCCTGTATATTTCGTGGATTAATAAATTTCATGGAGGAAATAGGTATTGTTTTGAAGGAGCATTTATAAAGGTCAACTTAATTCAAAGGAATTTCGAAGACTATCCAAAATGAATTACTAGATTCAATATTAAAAGTCACTCAAGAAGAAATTAGATGTGACATAAAAAAGTCTAATTACGTAGCAATTCAAGTTGACGAAACGTCAGACAGCTCCACAAAAACGCAAATGGTTTTCGTTATAAGATATTTAAAAGACAATATAGTATGTGAAAGATTATGGAAGTTTGTAAATCCAGAGGTGTGCACGGCAACGGGATAAACAGAAGAAATTTTAAAAGAGCTGAGAATCTTGGAACTTCTTATATGCTTTTAAACTTTAAGGGCTTGTCCACATGGCGCGTGTCTCGCTGCGAGTGCATCTGGACACCTCAATGAGGTCACCTGTACCTCAACCGCGCGCGACAATCATCATGGCGCGAGTACGTGTGGACGGCTCTATGAAGTCACATGTACCTGGAACGGGGGCGAGTCAAAACGTGTCATGTGGACAAGGCCTTAGAAAACATGCCACATAGATTCTTTTAACCCGGCCGGCGCCGATGTCACACACCTTGTACAAATCGGCCAAATTCGCAATGCGCATGTGTATAAATCGATGCCACCGCGTCCATATTTATCATACGGGACTGATTTTTTCACGTAAATTTGGCCTGATTTGTCCTTCTCCTGCCACCTATGACATATTTTATAAGCATTGGTTCTAAATATAAAATAATCACCAAAGTTTCGAACCAATTCGTACGGCCAAGTTTTGCCGGTCGACAGAAATCAGTTTAAACTGCGCGCCGCGACTGCGCAGTATAGGACAGACTTTCAACCGAGCGGGCCATTGCGCGGGATTGTATTTATCGCATACAAGTAGAATATTTACCGCAATCGTTGATAAATACTTTTTTTGCTGTCTGGTGTACTTATCACATTAAAACTGGCATGATTAACTATTGAACGTATGATTTTATTTTATCGCGATTTTTAAAATACTTTTTGTACTGTCTACCGTGTCCCATTTTAGTGAATGTGAAAATTAATACTGATATCAATAACTATGGTGTGTGAGTTTAATGGTTTCTGTGATTTGGCGTTTCTTAATACTGTAGTTAAACATTTTAAAAACATTTCATAGTTTTATAGTGCGTAAATATGGAGGAAGAAAATGTGCGTACTAATGAGGAATTGGACTCAGATTATGACATGTCGGAAGAGGAATTGGAACAACATGAGACTGATCATGATGTTGACGATACGGACTCTGACGAGCCAATTGAATTTTTGCGGTCATGGAGAACTGGTCCGTATATTCCAATAGTTCACGAATTCAATGATTGTCGATCTGGCGTGACATCGAACGACTTGGACGAATCCTCTCCCGAATGTCTTTTCTTTGAACATTTTTTGAATAAAAATATAATGTCGGAAATAGTGAACCAAGCGAATACATTTTTTAACCATTCGTACAGTGCGGGTGACCTCGGACCGAAATCGCGGTCACACAATTGGACAGACACGTCAGTGCCGGAGTTGTATACATTTTTTGCCGTATCAATGCTGATGACTCGAAATAAGCACACGTCGATAGAGGAACATTGGAGTACCGATCCTTACCTGCATGCAGACATTTTTGGGAAAATAATGGCTAGAAATCGATACCAACTTATTTTACAAATGCTTCATTTTTCTGATCCTAGTGTGACCGCCTCAAATGATAGACTAGCTAAAATTAGATTACTGTTAGAACACACAAGAACAATTTTTAGGGAAACGATGATACCGTATCAGAATCTTTGCATAGATTAGAGCATAATCGTGTTTAAGGGTAGATTAATTTTTAAACAATTCATTCCTTCCAAAAGACATCGATTTGGAATAAAAATGTTTGTGATGTGTGACGTAATGACAGGATATATTATTGACTTTATAATTTATTGTGGGTAAGGGACTGACATACAAGACAATGAAAATCTCGGTATTTCCGGTGCGGTAGTGACAACGCTAATGAAAGACTATATCGGGAAAGGTCACACCTTATGGTGTGATAACTGGTATTCGAGTCCGGCGCTCTTTAAATACCTTCACTCTCACAAAACGAATGCTTGCGGTACAGTGAGAAAAAATCGTAAAGATATGCCAGAGTTCAGCAAACTGAAAAAGGGAGATACCGAGGCTAAGTACAATAGTCCACTTTTGGCTCTGAAATGGCACGATAGGAGGGATGTTCACATGCTATCCACCCTCCACGATGCATCATTTGGACCAACGGGAAAAGTGAAATATAGAACTGGCGAAAACATTGAAAAACCAAAATGTGTTATAGATTATAACAAAAATATGGGTACGGTAGATAAGTCCGACATGATGCTTAGCAACTTGTCGTGTATGAGAAAATCGATCAAGTGGTATAAAAAGGTCGCATTCCACATGATCGACTTATATTTATTAAATGCTTTTTATTTATATAAATTTATTAAATCTGACAAAAAAACATTGGGCGATTTTCAACTCTGTGTAATAAAACAACTAGTGGACAAATATTGTGTGAGAATTTCAAATGCACCCCTGCCTAAGCCGACAGCGTCAACTAGCGATAATCCCGTACGATTATTGCCCAAAAGTGCAACGGGACATTTGCCAGAATACATTTTACCGACACAAAATACCGATAAGCCTAGAAGAAGATTTTTCGTATGCGGGAATTCTAAAAAAAATCCGAAAAAAACAAAACTCTCCCGCTATATGTGCCCAACGTGTGATGTTGCGTTATGTCTGTCACCTTGCTTTAAAATATATCACACATCTAAAGAATTTTAAAATAGGTTTATTATTGTATTTGTTTTTTTTTTAATATGTGAGTTCGTGTTAATTTATCAATAATATTCAATAAGTGAAGTGTTTGTGTAGTTTAAATATATTGAAAGGGTCCCCTTTATATTTGTTTACGACTCAACCCGAAGACATTAATATGTGATTTATCGATATGCACTTGAAAATTAGTAACGCTCGATTCGTGGGAACGTATGCACAAGTGTCGAAATATTACACACCGCGCAGAGCTCTAACTATTTGCTACAAAATGGCGACTTGCGGTAAGTTCTTTCAAATTTGGATAGCATTCGTTTGTTCGAGTGTTTCTGATATTATAACTGATTTATTACGGTTTTTTAGTGTGTCGAAATTATCTTAATGGCTTTGGGTTCTCGACTGGAGCTGTGACATATTTTTTATTGCTTTTTTTAGTATAGAACAAAGACGATAATGAAATTCATGCGTAGTTATGGTGCGTCATACGATTTTTGAGGCAGGTGCCGGGTTAAAGAATGCATCATGAAAAAATATATACATAGATAAGATTGGTTTTTGCTTTATTACAATGCTCACATCTCAAATCACATTTATCAGAGATGGATGACGAATACAACATCTTACCAGCAAGTAATTCTTTATATCGCTTATTCCAATATTTCTTCCATTCTTCCTCGTACAGTGGATGCTTTTCAGGATTTTTTTCATGATAATCCAAAATTTTTTTTGAGACAGAAGTGCAGTGCGCTATCTTTTCATCGAACACTTTCCACTTTATTTGAATTTTTTTTGCCTAAAAAATACAAAACAAAATGGATGAACATTTGTGTTCAATGAACACCACCAGTAAAGCGGTAATATCACAAAGAACAAATGGCAGCTGGCCCTTTACGTCAAATGGTCATTGATCCTCCAAAAATTAATATGTAATAATATGTACAGTGTCATATATAATAATCGGTGTTGCTTTGAAATATAAGGCACACGATGTCAGATGACAAACATACCCAACTCAAGCTGTATAGTGTATTGTATTCCGATGACGATTTTGGAGCGAATGTGAGCGTTCATGAGGTCAATTGGAAATATGCCGAAAAATGAAATATTTCATTCTCTCATTTCTCAAATGTGAGAAGGAGAGCGAGTACAACGTTATAACATTATTTTGTCGCAACATGACGCGGCATTCGGCCATTGCTGACTATGAAACAGATATACATTTTCAATGTGTCAAATAAAACAGACATAACGTCGACTGCTCCTACCACGTCGACAGTCTGAGTCTACAGTCTGTTCTGTCAATACGCAATTGAAAAGACATCAACACAAATCAAGACAAAAAGGTATCAACGAGTATTACATTTATTAAATGTGTTCTCTCTAATCTTATGTAAATAGTATTAGGTACGGTTATTCAAGTTATTGTATAGACTCACAAAGTTTGGTTTTTAGTGATTTATAACATTTTTGTGTAGTTTAGTGGCATTGGCTTACTTGGCAAAATTACTTAAGGGGACGCTCTACAGAATTGTTCTTGAGAATTGAAAATATGATTTTTTTATATGTGGTCCGGAATTGTTGGTCTACTAGTAATATACAAAGGTCGCCGACAATGCTTGTGTCAAAAGTAAATAATGATCAATTAATTAAATTTAATTCATAAACACTGTCAACGTGAACAAAGTATGGGGTGACCAATACCGATGTCTTCTAATATACGTAAATGTTACTAAATTCAATTTGTTAATCATCTGTTTGGTGGGAAGTATTTCAATCAATAATATGATGAATAGCCATGATATAAACTTAATAACTTTTAACCTGAAATTGTCCGAGAACTAAACATACGAAGGATGTTCAAATACATATCTACCTACATTTTTATTTCATGTGCTATCCAAAAAACATTATTAATGAATAGTATTTATTTTTAATGTGTAGGACCTATTACATCATTATTAAAAAAATAAGTAAATATTGTTTAATTCTAATGCATGTCTGTTTATTATAAAAAGAAAGTGACTTTTTATTACTTACCCGATTGGTTTGAATTTAGTCTGACACTTTTACAAACAAGTAACGAAATTTTACTTTTATCCTAGTGATACAATAGGTAGGTACAATGTACAATAATCATTGAATTTTGTTGGTAAGTAAAGCCAATGCAAGAAATAATTTATATCAAAAATAATTATTAAGTGCAGTCACCCACAGATTATATTTTATTCAAAGCTAGCGGATCACTGAGAACATCTCAAAGGTGCCGACAAAGGCGTCAAACACGCCAGGGTTGTCAGAAGACGTATTATTTATTCTTATGATAAGTTGTTTTAAATTGTGTGTTTCTCATTTACGTAAGTAGGTATATACAAATTTTGATGTTATATTGCAAAGTAAACAGCTGTTATCTGACCTCTTCACTATATTATACATGTACCTACATGCAAATGAAATGTTTTCAAATAATTGATATGGATCGACCATCGTATTATTTTCTCGAAATCATAAAGATACGAGGGTGGGTCAATAAGTCCTTAGAAAAGCCGACAGGTGGCGCGACTAGTACTGTAAGCGGTTTGTTTTCATGCAGCGGCACTATCGATTCAGTATGCTGCGAAGTTTCAATCAGATTGGTCGGGTTGTTGTGTGTTTCTCGTACATTTAAAAAAAAAAATTGCTTGTTTACAAAAATGGATAAAAATTGAGTTTAGAGCTGTTATTAAACATTTTAATATAAAAGGGTTAACAGCAAAGGAAATAAAAAATGAGTTGGATTTAGTTCACGGCACATCTGTTCCTTCACTTGCAACTATTTATAACTGGTTAAATGAATTTAAACGTGGTCGTACATCAACAAAGGATGAACCACGCTCAGGACGTCCTGTAGAGGTGACTACACCAGAAATGATCAATAAAATCCACGATATGGTGTTAAGTGACCGAAGATTAAAGTTGAGTGAGATAATTGAGGTTACAGTGATCTCAAAAGGTAGCGTCATTTCTATTTTACATGACAAATTGGGCATGAAAAAAATTTCTGCAAGATGGGTGCCGCGTTTGCTCACAGTCGACAATAAACGCAATAGGGTGGTGGCCTCTAAAGCCCTGTTGTCGCTCATGCAACGCAATCCGGATGAATTTTTTCGTCGCTTTGTGACTGTAGATGAAACATGGATACACCACTATACTCCCGAGACGAAAGAATAGTCAAAGCAGTGGATTGCGAAAGGCGAACCATGTCCAAAGAAGGCGAAAACCGTAAAATCAGCTGGTAAGGTTATGGCTACTGTATTTTGGGATGCACGTGGAATTATTTTCGTTGACTATTTGGAAAAAGGAAAAACAATAACAGGGGATTATTATGCATCTTTATTGGACTAGCTAAAAAACAAAATTGAAGAAAAACGGCCTCATTTAAACAGGAAAAAAATCCTCTTTCATCAAGACAATGCCTGTGTTCACACATGTTTACGATCAATGGCTAAAATTGAAGAATTGAAGTTCGAATTGGTCGACCACCCACCGTATTCGCCAGATTTAGCCCCCAGTGACTTTTTCCTTTTCCCAAACTTAAAAAAATGGCTAAGTGGACAACGTTTTTTTTCAAATGAAGAAGTCATCGATCGGACAAATGCTTATTTTGAGGACCTTCCGAAAACTTATTTTTCTGACGGTTTAAAAAAAATTGAGAAACGTCTAGCCAAGTGTATTGAGCTCCAAGGAGATTATGTTGAGAAGTAAAAAAAAAAAAAAAACTGTTTTAATGCTTTTTTCTAAGGAATTATTGACCCACCCTCGTACTATAATATTTTTGAGAATCAACCTATCTTCAATTTGAATTGGGTTATAATATATACCCGTATATAGGTATATCAATAGTATGTTTGCTACGATATCCACCGGAGTTATCAGTACGTACTTGCACAGGTTTAATTAAAGACTATGAAATTAACATTTTAACGACTTGCAGATTTTCCTGTGTTAATAGAAATTTTAATGACACAAGTTCATATTACGATATACCTAAAATAAGCAAGTAAATAAGAACAATACAAAAACGCTCGGAAATGTGTAATTACATATTCCATCTGTATAGTAAGCTATTATTAACTTTCAGTTATTTGTAACTCTTTAAAACGTAACCATTGGGTTGATAAAACCAACATGAAAATCATTACTTATTTGTGATTGATTATTAATTAAATTTTTTTAAAAATTAATTAATTAATTATATATATATAGGTATATGTTATTTTGACAGCCCTGTTTTACAGTCGGCGGATAGACGGCGTAGTCTGCATGTTATGTGACGCTAATAAAAATAAATCCATGAATAATAATAATAAAATAATAACGATTCTTGAAATAAAATCTTCGATGATTAGTGGTTTTTGCGAAAAGATCAATTTAAATTAACGTGGTCCTGACGCCGAGGTCTTTGTTCGATTAAATTATAACTCAATATCGATGTCTTGGGCCCCCTCTTAAGGTTTATACCTAAGTAGCAGTATACCTAACTGTCATTTTGACAGCCGGCGCTCTTGAGTTTTCACTGAACAGTGGTTCTCCAAGTGGGGACTTAACTTTTAGCTTTTGAATTTTGGTTCTCAACATTGCACCCTAGTGGCCCCTGTGCCCTCATGCGACCTCGTGTGTGACCGTATAATTTAATCACAACTTTTTATAATTTCGTTTCTTTTCTGAGCTTTCGTCAACATTAACTTTTTATTTCGGAACTCTAATTTGTGTAAAAACTATTTTGTTTCTTTTGTGACTTTATTGAACTATAATCCTTTATGTAAGGGAGTGATAATTGTCTAAACTTCGTATATAAAATAATTTTATAATAGCTTTATAAAAAAATTCTTGACTATTCGAACAATATACGAGTTCCCAAGTGACTATTGTGTTTTGTGAGAGAGGGCCGCCTCCTCTTCCCCTATTTATATGATATTTGTGCTACTACATTCCTGAAGGCTTCCACACTGCTCTCCAATTATTAGATGACCTCCACTCCCATCATCAGAACTAGTCGAGAGATTCGGAGGCTAACATCTTGGCTACCTAAAATAATTTTCCCACTGTTTTCAAACATTTAATCTAGTTTTGTCTTGTATGGGAACTAATTCGACCTGTAATAACGTGTTCAGCACGTGCCAAACATCAAGAAACTGTCGACAAACGTTTGCTTAAACAAGCCTATCGACAAATCACTTCTCAAGTTTGATTATTGTATGTAGATGTACAAAGTATAACTATCATTAACTTTTTATTAACTTACCTCTAGACTAGCTGGTTCCATGTTAACTTTGAGATATATATTTTCAAAATTTTCAGTTAGTTTACGGCTGTTTCTGAAAAGTATACAATACATTATACAAGATAATTGACTGACACATCGTCACCACACTGGCGAAAGTAAGCATGTTAGGAAATGAAAGTTTTGAGAAAATTGAATTTTAAATCCCGATTCTCTGCAATAAACCATTAATGGTCTGATTTTACTTATGCAATGTGATCAACTGAATTGAATATTCAATTCTAATTAATTTTCATCAAAATATAAACCTTCTACTAGTATGGAGACAATATTATGATGGTGGTTGATTGTGGTGTTAAAATACATACAGTAAAACCTCGTTAGTAAGAACACTGATAATTCGTAATTCACCGTAATTCGAAATTTTCGCAAAAAAAAATGCCCTTGAACGTTATTTTCATATAAAACCATACCTTTAATTCGAATTTCGTATTTCGAAATGATTTCAGAGTCCTGGCATATAAAAAAAATTCAATAAAACGAAATAAAGTACAGTATTTCATGAGCCAGTCATTGAAAAATGTGACGGACTTTTCTTAAAACATCAAAAATTACTTATTTTATGAAGGTAATAAAAATAATCCTGCCACACAGAGGTATGTCATCAGGGGCAGAAGTGCACTCCACTCTCACATGCTTGAGGGCTGTAGGTATTAAATTGTTGATTGTTTATTGTATTTTCACATATTTACTAGAGAACCAATGCCAAACAATTGTATTGACAAATTGAAAAAATAAAAAATATTTCGTATGTTTATATGGATTAATGGATTCTAATGGATTAATGCCATATAGAATTTGGACAAATTTTAATTTGAAAGAATTCTATCGGAAATTTGGTAGGCACATCTATGATCAGAAACAAAATTAATGGAAATCAAAAAAAAAACAAAAATCAAAATTTCAATATTTTTCCCCCATACATTTCATATTTCGTAATTCGAATTTTTTCGATTTTTGGTACAATGGAATTCGTATTAACGAGGTTTTACTGTATTTACTGTATTATGGAATAATAACATTTCATTTTAGACTAGACAGACGTAAAACATATTTTAT
Source organism: Rhyacophila brunnea (assembly GCF_057557595.1). NCBI lineage: Eukaryota > Metazoa > Arthropoda > Insecta > Trichoptera > Rhyacophilidae > Rhyacophila > Rhyacophila brunnea. Next base: position 35,658,293 of record NW_028232965.1, read on the forward strand.
AGTAAATTAAACAACAAATAAAGCATAAATTTTCTATTCAATGTTTTGAGCATACCTTGATCTGGATGGACTGAACGATCTACTTCTTGATCTTGTTCTTCTATGCCTGAAGGGAAAGGGTCTAGGAAATTTTCCTTTGTAATTTGCGGAGACATACCCGCGAGCTCTGTCACGAGATCTTCCTCGAGATCTTCCTCGAGATCTTCCTCGAGATCTTCCTCGAGATCTTTCTCGAGATCTGTCTCGAGATCTATCTCGAGATCTATCTTGAGATCTATCTCGAGATCTATCTCGAGATCTATCTCGAGATCTCAAAGAGCGGCGCTGCTGAATCCTTCTTTTAGAAGAAACACTCTTGCAGTCGGTACTTGACAAACTGCTGAGGGAGGAATCGGATGTGATGGATACGCAGCCCAGATCTTTGGACAAATACAAATAATGTATCATGTAGATTATAACTAATTAAATAAATAACAACAATGTGAATTCTCTCTCATAATGATACACACGCTACATAACAAGTCCGTAATCATACTGGTTTTTTGAGTTGCAATAATAGACACATCGCTATGAACATAACTGCATAAAAATATCATAATCACTGACACCCTCAGGTGGTTGGCCATTTTTGAGAATACTGACCTGTGACATCACTTTTGTTGGCTTTAATTTCATTAATACGCCCTCTCAAGTCATTCTGCAAAATAAAGAAAATTATTTTATTAACTCGATTGCCGCGACTGTATTCCAGTAGGATACAGCTAGTACGTAACAAATGCGCGACCGTTTGCAGTCAGATACGCAAACCTTGACCTGTCGATAAGGCAAGAAATATTTTTTATACGGCACTGAGAATTTTATTTAAAAATAGCCTGATTCATCCGCCTACTGCCACCTATATAACTTTTTCGAAAATATTTTGTTTTAATTTCATAAACATCGATCTTTCAAACCCTCACGATTGATCGAGTTTTGCCGGCAGGCGCATTTCGATTTGAAATAGCGCGCGATTTTACGACGCCTGCGCAGTAAGCCATTTATATCGCTCGCAACTAAAACTGTGCAAGGAATCGTAATATTGTGTGCGATTGCATTATTTCTTTATACGTATGTCGTATTTTCGAGCAGTGTAATTGAAAATTAATTTTAAAACAATTTTATGTTTATTTAACGCATTCGCTGCTGAATACATAATGAGATTTTAATTGCCCCCTTTAAAATGCACGTTAATTACATCGATCGGCCGCCTGGTCATTACGCGCCGTGTGCGTCTTCCGCGTCCAAAGTATTAATATTCTATAAAAACATTGTAAAAACATTCATATAAGTTGTGTGTTGACCGCGATTATTATAATTACGTGTTTGTACTGTTGTGTCCCTACTTTGAGTGAAATTTTAAACTGATATTAATAACTGGTGTGTATATGTGTGGTTTTAATTACTTGTGTGTGTTTAAACTTGTGTTTATTGTTACCGTAGAAAAACTTTTCAAAATCATTTCAAATTTTTGTCAAAATTTATAACACAACGTAAACAAACATTGGCTGAGTTTAAGCTTACTGTGATTAAATAATTAGTGGATAAATATAAAGTGAACCCTTCAAATACACCCCATTCTAGACCAATAAGCGATAGTCCAATTATTAGACTGTTGCCAAAAGCCGCAACATGACATTTACCAGAGCTGCATACTTCCCCTGACTATAAATACCGATAAGCTTCGACGTCCATGTCATGTATGTGACAATTCAAAGAAAAAAACAAACAAACACTTTCCTGTTTGTGTGCCTAGCTTGTGATGTAAGATTATGTTTGTGCCGAGCCCATGCTAAATATATACCACTCGGCAAAACATTTTTAAAACTGTTTTTTTATGTGTTTTGTAAAAATCGTCTTGAAACTCAAGATTTAAATGTTAAATGTGTCAATCAAAAATAATTAATGTGCATTCCTAACTATAATGGGACATATGTTTAAAAATTCAAGGGTGTGATTTATTGATTTGTGCCATAAATTAACACATATCGGGCAGTGCGGCGCAGAGTTCCAATTCCTTCTGCCATCATGGCAGATTGGCAGAGAATATCATTTAGAAAAAATGTACCGCAGACGGTATGGAATTCGTATGGAATCTTACGCGCCGGCCGGGTTAATGTAATCTTTGAACTAAAATAATACTTAATTGGGTTAGCATTTACTTGGTAGAATTCCATTTTACAAAATGATATAGATTATGTTAAATTCTACATATTGGTTAATCTAATAATTCTATTTCGGCTGTCACACCAGGTAATTTTGATAATGGTGAAATAACCGAAATAGCGAAACAACTAATAATCCAATCTGTAGAATTTACATTACCATTTCATTAAAAAATGTTTTTCATTTTTCTTATGCCCACGGTGGTAGACTGGCTAACGCGTCGGCTTATAATGTCATGGGTCCCAGATTCTAATCATGGGTCTGGCAAATACACAATATGTGATATTGTCTTTCACGATCGGGCCAAACGGTCAGCATGAATCTTTGAGTCTGCAGGTATAATTTGCCTTATTTTCCTCTCTCCATCTAATTTTTAGATATATGTTGAGAAATTGAATGCCTTTGAAGCTATAATTTAAAAGTACAGTAGAACCTCGTTAATAAGAACACGGATAATTCGAAATTCGCTGTAATTCGAAATTTTCGCAAAAAAAAGTCCCTTGAACATTACTTTCATATAAAACCATACCTTTAATTCGAAATTATTTCAGAGCCCTGGCATATAAAAATATTCAATAAATCGTAATAAAGTACACTATTTCATGACCCAGTCATTGAAAATTGTGACACTTTTCGTAAAACATAAATTACTTATTTTAAGAAGGTAATAAAAGTAATCCAGAGATTTTATGACCCATTAACACACACGGAGCCAAAAATTTGGTAGTCACATCTATGATCGTAAACAGTATTGATGAAAATCAAAAAAAAAAAAATTTATATTTCAATATTTTTCCCTTATACATTTCATAATTCGTAATTTCAATTTTTTTTTCGATTTTCGGTCCCGTGGAATTCGTATTAACAAGGTTTTACTGTAATCGTCTTACTTCTTTAAACTCTAATCCTATTTAATAGGTACATATAATAAATTCCAATGTTTAAAGAAATCTACATAAAAATGGTTAATATGCCAAACAGCTGTGGAAAATAAAAATCGACAACAAACAAAACCAAATGAATATGAAAAACTTACTTCCAGGGTTTCATCAGATGGTAGGTATGGCAAAAAGTTGTTTTTAGCAGTTTTCTTTCGGCTGGGTGGAGCAACCTTCGGAGGAGACGGTTCCGATTTCGACACTCTGCAAAAAAAATATTCTCTAATAAATTTTAAAAAACCTTTTTTTTAAATTTTTTTTGTCAAAACTATAATTATTGGAAATGACATTTTGTCTAATATGTATGTACATATATATAAAGCCTCAATTTTTAACTCCGATACATAAAAAAACCTCAGAAACATACATATGAGAAAAGTTGACTAAAACTCATGTCTTTCACTTTCCGGGTGAGTACTTTCACCTGTATGCTATCGACTGTCTATGATTCATCCAAATTATTTCTTATAATTACGTTTAACCTGAGGTACTTCAAATTCTACTAATCAGGAAGCTATCTGATTTATGATCAATTAAGGTAAATGACATTACTAACTTAATCGTAACAGAAGTCTGGTGCTAGCAATGACATTAATATGGACGAAGCATCTGGGAAAAAAAAATGACACTCACTTTTTTGTCGGGTCTGCCGAATGGCATAATCTGTTCTAACGCCATTACAATAAAGGTGATATTGCTATAAATTCCCGATGCTTTTTGTTGGGTCTTCCGAATGGCATAATTCATATTTTAATATCAATATTGCTCGATCAAATGAACATTGACACTAGAAACACTGTTCTAACGCCATTACAATAAAGGTGACATTGCTATAAATTCCCGATGCGTGATATCGCATAATGGAAATTGCGAAATTTTGTCACGTGACGTCTACCTATACATGTGCGAATGTCGCTATGCGCGAATTTACTTGCTAGCTACTGTACTGAGTGCGTTGTCCATTGATAATGTCATTGGGTGCTAGTCAAATTTGATCATCAGCATTCTTGTACTTATGAATAATGATTTTTTTTATTCAATACTGAATAAGGTTTAAAAATGTAAACTTATAGAAAAAACAAAAAAAATGAGCTGCTCAGTAAAAGTAAGTTTTTAGATTACACATTGGACTAAGCCCGGTTACACATACAAACTCAATTCGACTGCAACACGTCGAATTTTTCGGTGTTTTTTTGTTGTCATTCACAAAATTCATGTAACACATTGTGCAACATTTTTGGTAGAAGAAACACCAGCTGTCGCATGTAACACATTTCACTCGACAGCGGCCGCATGTAGAATAGCAAAATGTTGCAGCAGCACAAGCGCAGATGCTGCTCTTCGAACCATTCATTTTGCCTAGCCTAGGTCTCAGCTATGTATGTAGTAGAGAATTGCAACATTACTAGCAGTTTTTATTTAAGTATGGCCATGTCGCAGTCGAGGCGATTTCGTGTGTGCGACCGGGCCAACATAGTAGTTATGCCATATTTAAAAAATATAAATGTGACTTGCTCTTACATGGCTGTAAATTTCGAAATTTGACTTTCACTACTAATAGTGGCAGGATCAGTGGCCAAATCTATAAAAAAACAAAAAATATATTATTAATTGAGTCAGCATTTACTTGGTAGAATTACAATTTACAAATGATAATAAATAAATTATATTAAATTCTACAATGTTTTTTTAAATCAATAGCTATTTCAGATGTAACACCACTGTCAAGACTACAAAACTTGTCTTCTGCAGTCTTGTACCTAATCATTAGTAAAAAATATATTATCAACTTAACCCTTTGATTAATAAGTTGATTATTTAGCGCAACATCATAGGACCGAGTTAATTTTGAAGATTTTTTTTAAATATTTAATTTTAAGATATATCACGATTTTTATCCCAAAGAGATGCCTCTTGGATGAAATGTAAATAAGAAAAGATAAATGCCGTTTCGTCAATACAAATGTTTTTTTTTAAAAGGGCAAAACACGGCATTGAAAGTTGCTGTCATAGGTTCTAATAATTGCGTGATACATATTATATAATCCCAAATAATAACACAATAAAAATGAAGAAAAATTGTTCACCCCAATTATAATAATACCGACGAAATATCATAAAGTCAATCAACTGCAATATCACGATCTGATTCCAAAGCGATCTTAGTAGTAGACTGAAAGAATATGTTCACTGCCAACATCTAATTGAACTTGAAATTTGAAGTCACAAAGTTATACTTCTTATGGATGAATTTGAAATTGAGGCGACCTGGACGAATTGGTTGATATTAGATCAGATAATTCCCTTGAAGTCGAATTTAATGAAAGTCTTGCAGAATTTTGGATAAGGCGACAGCAAGAATATCTGTCAATCGCAAAAGCAGTATTGTTAATAATTCTTTTTGAGACAATATACCTATGCAAAACAGCATTTTCATCATTACTGGTAATAAAAAATAAACACAGGTTTTGTCTTTCAACGGAGACTTTGGAGCAAACCCTGCGAATTAACATTTCAAACATTGTACCGGATATTGATTTATTATGTAAAAATATGCAATCACACCCGTCTTAATAAATTATTTTTGTAGGCTTTTTGTAGCTGTAATAAATTTGATGTTAATTTTTGTTAGTTTTTTTAATTTTTGCTTTACAAGCAAGTAAATGTAAAATATTCTATTATTTTTAATAAAAATGTACCTATAATAATAATTAATGGTAAATAAAGTACTATGACCAATAAAACTAAAGACTAAAATTTTTGTGGAGGGGCGCCCTTGGATGAATTTTCTGGATTCGGGGGCGTGGTATAAAAAAGTTTGAGAAGCACTGATCTATGCAGTATATATTATAATATATTCAATGAAATTTTAGTTGAAATTACTGATGATTAAAATTAATAAAATGTTGAAAATGTATTCCCGCGATCAAAGGAGTGGGGGGGTTACTTGTATTCTACACAAAATGATCTATTGAAAAGCTATTTTAAAGGAAGACAGCTTTATATGACGCGTAAACAATTAAATTTTATTATTACATGTTTTATAAAGTGTTAATAAATTGGCATCCTACCACTAATTTTCATCGACAAACTTTTACATTTTAACATCTCTTATTGATTTCCATAGCAACGCGCGTGCGTGTATAACAATTCAGTTGCTAGGACCTCTTAGCAAACAATAATACTGTTTTGCACCAATACTTTTGTTACAGAAAGTAAGAAAACCTCTATTTATCTTTTGTTCAAAATCTTTAAGCACAGTGAATTTAAATCGCAATCAAAAATATAAGTAAAAATTTTTACCTTCAGATATTTTCAACATATAACCTTCGTCCACCAATTCTTCAAATGTAAGGCCATCCTTCTCACTTATATGTTTCCTTTTTTTCACGGTGTCTATGATTTGTCGACTGCAATAAAACCAATTTTAAATATGACACATACTATCAAAATGAACACACGAGATCCTCGACATTCGTACGTTCTACTTTCGTACAATTCTCGCTATTTTGCAAAAAATGTATGCATCCATGCAGTCGCTCTATTCCACTTCCCAAATATTTTGCCTTTATAAATTTATAAACATGAGTGAGAAACTGCAGTGGTGAAAGCAGCTGTCAAATGAATTTATTTCCTCACTGTCCAAAATATTTTTAAATACACTTGTTGATGTTGTCTTTTAAGTTGCTCCACTTACCGTACATTCAACGTTATTTAATTGAAGCAGTGTGACTTATACATATATACGGGCTGAACTCGAGTGTTGACACCTCAGAGGACTGTATGTAGCGTTAAACATGGGGGCATAGATATATATTATGTAAAAGAGCAGAGGGATGTTTAGTTCAATAAATGGCGATGGTACCGTATCGGCCATAATATAAGTCGTCCTGTTACCAATGACTGGTGAATAATTTATATCAATGAACAGCAATACTCGCCTATTATTGTCATAGTCACTGTGGGTAACCACGGTGGGTTTGACTCGCCCATAAACTTTCCTTATTTCCACAGCTATGTTGTACAGTATTTGACGCACACCTTTTTGATGTTCTTTCTTATAGAAGAATGTTGTGAGTTTTCGGAATGCAGTGGGATAATGAAAGCTCTAAAATAATAAAGAGATATTATATTATAATACAATACAAGGGTTCCACCTTTAGGCATCACCAAGGGAAGGGGAAGGGGAAGGGTATGTAAACAATTGACTTTTATACAAAAGCTTTTATGTTATTTTTTTATTCAATATCGAATACAAGATTAAAGAATACTAAATTCTTCTTTTTGAAAATACATACTTATTAGAAAAATCCTAGAAAAAAAATTCATGACAAGTGACTGAAAGGAACTGAAAAAAAAAAACCTAATTGGAGAGAAAATGTTTAAGGGCGGACGTGCTCAGCGTGGGTCAAAATGGAGCTTTTTTCTATTTTCAAAGCATGATCCTGGACATACCTTAAACGTTGTAAATAATCTATTTATATAATTTTGAAGCCTTATTATCCGTTATATTTATTTTAAACATTTGATGACTGCATAAAGTATTTTTATTACATAAAATAGTATTCTTTTAAACCTCTCGCTCTAATGTTTTAGAATATAGTCATATTTCAGTACATAACTGGGCAGTGGTGTTAAGATGTTTTACGTTTATTAATTTTTAAACGCATTTATAAAACCATCAGTATAATTTATATCGACATTATTATAGTGAAATATTTACGATAAAAAATTATATTGATAATCTCTGTGATCCCAAATTTTACAAGAATTAGGCATTTTATTATTCAAAAAATAGGCAAGATTAACACATTTGAAGATAATTCTAAAGATACTAATTATAAGCTATGTCTTTGACCATTCAAGTGTGATAAACATCCTACGAATAATGATTGCTGTATAATAATTATTGACCTAAGAATAGGGTAGTGTTTTTTTGAAATACGCCATTTCTTTTGGCATTCCCCATTGGTTAAGCTACAACATACGGCCGTAGCCATAAATTGACAAACTATAATTGAATTAGGGAGTAAAATGATGTTGAAATTCGCGTGTTTGAAAATGTACCTAACCGAATTTTGCCCATCACACTTCACCGTGAAATGTTATATCAGAAATATATGGTCGTATATTAAAGACCGTCCAACCTCTTTGGGTCGTATAGTACTGATATAAAATTCATGTCTAAATAAAACATGGTTCTTTTCGGTTTACAGGAAGCTAGTGGCACACATTTTGAAAATAGCCAATACACTGGATTATTTGTTAGGTTAAGTTAAGTTAAGTTAGGTTAGGTTTTCATTCTTGAATTCAAGAATTTTGCCAAAATCGGCCATGAAAATTGGCGCGGTTCCCTCCTGGCTTTCTATAAACTGACTTGTTCCTAAAACACTACCAAAATACATAATAAAAACTACCGAAATCGATCACCGTGTAGTATACGGTCATCTCTTTCCGATAAGAAAGCTCACAGCGAACTGTGCTACGGTCCAATATAATACGTACAATTTACATGTAACGATCTCTAATATGGAATTGTTCTTATTATCTGCTGTTCAAAACTGATTCCAACTACTTCAAAAATGTATGAAAATTGAGTGAGAAAAAATAATTTTGTTTAACACTTTAAAAGATGCTTCTTTCACCAACATATTATTTGACAAGACATCAATCTGATTGTCTTTAATGACGTTTGGTTTTTTTATTATGTAACTGAGTAGTTACCTATATAATTCGATTACTTGTTTTGATTATTAACATTTTAATAAAATCTATTAACATGATACTTAAGGTGAAGTCTTTACCTACCAGAGGCACCTAGGCAATATTGGAACCACACCTAATTAAGATTTGATATAAATAAAAAGGATTTCAAGTTATACCCATCTATATTTTTTATAAAAATCGATGTTCTTTAATATAAATATAAAAAATATTATAACTATGAATCGGTCAAAGATCTCATTACAATTTAGAAAACTTAATTAACTAAATTTTAATAATAAATATGACCATAAAATTATATGTAATAAAAAAAGTTTATCTTGGACTTAAAATATTTTTTTTTTTCTTTTTAATGTTTTCATATACATACATATTTATAAATTATCAAAAAATTGTCTCAAATTTAGAAGACTGCCTTAATCAAAATTAAACAAAATCAAAAATGAAAATAAACTAATGTCAGCTTTATTTTCAATTTGAATTTCTGCTGCAAAATTAATCAATATTAGAAAAATCAATTGAAAATCGAATAAATGAAAAAAAATAGTACTTACCAAATATTTACATTGATGAGCAAACCCAAACAAATGTTTAATGTAAGTTGATTTATCTCCTCTAACTGTGCACAGCGTACAAAAAAATTTGGGAGCTATATAAGATCTTATATCCGATATTTCAATTGTATACCCCAAGCCTACTGCGATCCTGCAAAACAACATATTATCAATATCATGAGTCATTTACCGACTAACCATTAGGTACCCTTACTTATTGAGACAACAATTCTATCAAACGAAATAACAAAATATATTTACCTACATCTAGGCATATACTAGTGAAACCACGTTACCTGTGAATGAGTGAGGGACCCGGTGAATTCGAAATACAAAATAAATCCCCCATAAGTGTCATTTTCATATAAAGCTGTCCCTTGTATTCAAAATTCATAATATAAAATAGTTGACATCAGCCAGTTAAATAAATTAAATTTCTATATGAAGATATTTGACACTAAGTTCAGTCAACAAATTAAAAGTTTCACCAAATTGTAATATTAACGGCCCACATGCTCAGCGTAGGTCAAAATGGAGATTTTATGCTATTTTCAGAGCATGATCCTGGACATTCCTTAAATGCTGTAGATAATCTATTTATATAATTTTGAAGCCTTCTTATCATTTATATTTATTTTAAACAGTTGATGACTGCATAAAGTATTAATTAAAGCATAATGTACATAAAATAGTATTATTTTAAACCTCTCGCTCTAATGTTTAGAATATAGTCATATTTCGGTACATCCATGTGAAGTGGTGTTAATATTTTTTAGATTTATTTATTTTTAAACGCATTTACAAAACCATTAGTAAAATTAATGTTAACATTATATAGTGACATATTTACGATAAAAAATTATATTTTATAATCTTTGTGATCCCAAATTTAACAAGAATTAGGCATTTTATTATTCAAAAAATGGACAAGATTTACACATTTATTTGAAGATAATTCTAAAGATACTGATTATAAGCTATGTCTTTGATCATTCAAATGTAATAAACATCCTATGAATAATGATTGCTTTATATAATAATTATTCACCTAAGAATAAGGTAGTATTTTTTTGAAATACACCATTTCTATTGGCATTTCCCAATGGTAAAGCTACAACATACGGCTGTAGCCATAAATTGACAAACGATAAATGAAGTAGGGAGTAAGATCATGGTAACGCGCGTGTTTGAACATGTACCGTCTTAAAAAAAAAAAAATTGGTTAGGTACACTGTATAAGGATAGCAGTTTATAGCAGTTTACTTACCACAGAAATTTTAACATGCGACATATTTATAATAATTAAATAAAATGACGAAACACACCTCTTAGCTTCTAGCAACATTTCTTCTATTTTAGACAAATCTTCACTGTCATCTTCATCAATTCCTGCATGTTCAGTATACAAGATGTCAGAATCTAAAAGTGAAAAAAATATAACTGTGACAATACATTAACTGAGAAGTCATACATACTTATGAATGTGTCCAAGAAGAAGTATCATTTATTCACTATTTAGAAAACCGAGTGTGTGTGTTTATCTGTTTATGACTGTGTGCTGGACACGCACAGTAGAAGTAAAACTTCTTTAAAATAGGTGGTTAAAATATGAACAAATGGTTTTCATTATTTTGATATAAAATAAAACAATCATCAAATCGAGTCATAAAAAACGCTCTAGTGACCTTCTCTACTTAAGAAAAATTCACGAAAAAAGGTTTTTACTACATACCTACCTACGTTAATATATAGAATTTTATCTTCTCATCATATTTATTGGCGTAAAACGATGTAAGCAAATACTATAATTAGGAAAAAATGTCAGTTAATTTATAAAAAAGCGGCTTTTAAAAAATATGTACCTGGCAAGTTTTGTAATATGTCCACTCGATGACTCATATCAAGATACAGTAGAACCTTGAATATCCGGACCTCAATTGTCAGAATTAATTTTTGATCATTTGTGTATGATTATAAGAAATTTATAATTTAAATATGAAATTAATAAAATAATGAAAATTTTCCAAGAGATGTTTTATAATTTTTTCGATTATCCGGATTTATTGTTATATGGACCACACTCATCCCTAAATGGTCCGGATAATTGAGTTAGTACTGTAATAAATTTGAATTACCTACTAAAAATTACATGCAAACACGATGGACACTACTTTAGGAAGAGGGAATTGGATACCTCATGAATATATTCTAAACAACTATGTGTATACCTATCATAGAAGATATGGCATATAGAAGATATGGCATATAGAAGATATGGCATATAGAAGATATGGCATATAAAAACACATGAATCAATGTACGCAATACGTGAACATGTCCAGAAATCATTTACCTTCTGTATCTCTTGCTTTGAAGAAAGGGTGGTTGTCAACTATATCATTTGGCCAAACAGTTTTTTTTAGCATATTCATGATATGTTTCTTGCCACTTAGGTGATTCTGAAAATCACAGAAAGAACATAATGTATATCTATTGAAGTCATGAAATCAACCAGCAAAAACATTAATTAGGTACTGTTTTCATATTTAAACTTCCAGAAATAGAAACAATATAAATAAATTCCATTGTAATAATAATATGGTCTATCATAGTAGTTAAAAATTCAGATTAAATATAATAAATAGGTACTACAAATATTATATTTCGGCAGACGCCATTATCCAAAGCGTAAAGCATTCGTTTCTCAGACTGGGTTTCGATTCCCAATAAGGTCATGTGATGTGTTTCACTCAAGGTGTGAAATTTCTCAGCTGCCGCTATTGAGATGCATTTACGAGCAGCAATCGTGGAGGCCCATATGATCCACCGAGGATCGGACACGGGCAAAAGAAGAAGAAATAATTGTACAGAGTCCAGTTTTCACTGCAGTGAATTTAACTGCACATCACCATCATAAGCGCCGTACATTCATTTTATGCTAAATTCTGACATCAACACAATATAAGTTAAACGGAAAACTATTCAATCTTGAGAATAACTACCGTATAAAGTATACCTATTGATAACAAAACGAAACTAGTTTCAATAGAATATAGACGGAAAAATAAAACTTAAAATGAAAGACTTGAAATAACCTCAATTAAGTACCTTTAACCGACAAGTTAGTCTATTTTTGGATCCAGGTACTTTACCATTATTCACGTGCCATAGTTTTCTTGTAGTGTAAACCCTGTGTACAGAATTGGATAAAATCGAATTTTATATGTAAATCAAGCTTTATATATACCTGCATGAATAGTAAGTCCATACAAGTAGCTTTGCAAGGATGGCAAAGAAAGACGGGCAGTTTTTTTCTCGATACGATAGAAAACATGGAGCGCGTTGTGCCATCCTCCAATTCAATTGTTTTGCTTTTGAGAAATTTATTAATATCTGCATTGTCTGAGAAGTCATCATGGGAAGGCTACAACAAACAAACGCATCATTAGTTATTTTATCCTAACAATATTAAAGTATTTTATACTAAGAAACAAAGTAAAACACAAAGTTTCAAAATTAAAAATTTTATGTATTACAAAGAATAAACCAACAGACGTAGTAGTTCATACATACAAATATTAATACGTGTGAATTTACTTAAAACATAACTTTTCACATTTATTTCACTGACATAACACGTCTTTCCATTTAAGCATTTACAACTAATCAAATATTTGATTAGCATTATAATTAAATAGAACCACTACAATTGCTGAGACACGAAGCACTGCAGCATTGCAGGACAGCACTCCAATGGTCCATGATTTGTCGAAACGCTTCCCGATGTTTGTGTAGGACATAGGTAGATAATCCATATATTCAGCAGCATTTTCAAAATGCTTAACATGAGTTAAAACACTATCAATACATATCCTCGGTCAAAGAAACTAAACATATTCCTGCAATATAAATAAGTATTTTTCCTGAAAAACTTTAAGTATTGTATTAAAATGATTTCTTTTTTACAAATCACCATAATATGATGCTAATGTGACATATAAATATAATAACAAATGGGGTGGGAATCATCTAAGAACGTGCATTGAATTCTTATTACCTACACTACTTGATGGCGGATAAATTTGTCACAAATATGATCGCCCCGCCCCGGTCACTAAGCACCAGATTTCGGCTGCTTCATTTGGTTAAGCATAATTATAAGCCACATACGTAATTTATTACTCTGATGTAGATAAAAAGTTACATTTTACAAACAGAGCTCTTATATTTAAATTGCTATAATGTCGATAATCTTCATGGTAAGTCACGGTTTAGTATTTCACCATCATTCCAAAAGATGTCTAAGTTGTGTGTTCAATATTTTAGATCAGGGTAGTTAACATGTAACATGTAACATGTAACATGAACAGCTTTCATGGTGGGCGGTAGGGGTTTTAAAAACATTTTCATTATGTTTTCATAAAATTCCCCGTGACAATTTAAATTTCAGAAAATATGCTATTTGTATCGCCCTCGCGTAAGTTTAGTTCATGTTACGTAAGTGAAATTAAACGGCGCTATAGTGCCACCTTCGTTTGTTCCTCACAAAAATTGAGTTCCTCACAGGTTCCTTCCAGTATTTAGTTTCACAGCATAAGCCTCGGGGATTTCATTAATAATTTAATTAATTAAATGTAATTTCATCAGACTTCATGCTTCTATGTATGTAAAGAATAAATAAAAAGATTTAACTGTAGTAAGTTGTTTTATAAAGATTTATTCTGCCAAACTTAGCAAAAGTCTGACATAAAGTATTTGGTAAGTAATTATTATTATATGCTTTAACTTGCTGTAACTCTGTAGCTTTATAAATTTTATATAGTAAAGTTACTTCCCTACTTTATAAATCTTCATTACTGTGGAACCGGAGAGCAGTTAGAAACTTTTACTACTAACAGAGATGCAAAAGTGGGCGGTAAGTATAAAAAGGTTGAGTACCCCTGTTTTAGATCATCCAAAAGTAGTTGAGATCTTATAGACTCTATAAGATCTCAATTACTTTTGGATGATCTAAAACAGGGGTACTCAACCTTTTTATACTTACCGCCCACTTTTGCATCTCTGTTAGTAGTAAAAGATAGAGCGTATGGCAGGGAAACCCAAATTTGAATTTTTAACCTAATTTGATATTTTTGTGTCTTGCCCTAATGCAATATATTTAATTACTACTTTCTCTAAGAACTTCAGTATTCATTTTTATTTGGTCTTTTTTTATGTAACTTTATTAATAAGCACCAGACCCTCAATCACATAAATGTAATAAATATTTAATCACCACAATCTGGCATCTTAAAATAAAACAACAAGATCAAATATCAACCATCAAATAACATAATTTTTTGATGATTCAAAATCCTTTTAATGATTTTCTAAATATTACATTATCTGACAATTTTACATGTGAAATAAAAGGCTATTTTAGATTTATTAGGTATTAGTACTAATATGAAATATAAATACTTACTTGAAATATAATATTCAATTTTAATTTAAATATACAATAAACTTTGTGATGTTTAAAACATTGCACAATGAATATTTACAAAAATCAACTTGCACATACCTGCTCGTGTCCCCCGTTTTTAGCATCATCCGAATCTTCATAGCCTTCCGTTCCGGGAGGGCATTCGGGCAGATCCATTTTCACAAGCACTAACCGCACTGATCAACGTATGATCTTCAACCAATCTCGAACGGTCAACTCAAAATAAACCAATCAAAATAGATTGATTTTTATGAATCGAAATGTTCACTTTACATATAATTTTTCACATTTTGTGAAAAATCAACCGCACAAATGATGGAAGGTTATCGCCCTGTCGGGAGACTTACGATTAGCTGGAAAGAAAAAAATAATGGCCATTTAATATTCATGAAAAGAATGATATCATTAAGAGCCAAATGGAATATTATGTTTTTATGGACGACGAAATAAAACTTTTAATAAAGTATCATGTGGGTGTCAAAGAAAACTAAGTATTATTTTTTTTGTCATTAAAAAATAAATATTTGTCTACCAAAAATATTATTCATAGTTTTAAGAACTTCAAAATAAAAAACTATTTATTATGTAAAAATACTGCCACATTAATTGAAATATCAACCATCACATAAAAACCTGTTCTTTATGGCGGCCTTAAGTAACACCAAAAAATAAATATATACATACCACATGAGTTACTCTTGAATATCACTGTTAAAATCCACTTCATAACACAATAATTTTGATGTTACATTGTCAAGAATTTATACAAAATAAAACATAACTTTCTTAACAAAAACAAACTCTTACAGTAGGTACCTAACTAACCAAACTATGCGCTTTTGTTGATGCCAATAATTGAGGTCTCAGGACTTTCAGATTTTGAGGGGAGTGTAATACAACTAGGGACATTTAGTGACAGAATACGAAGCATGCATTATAACACAACTTGCTAATAATTGACATTTTAAAGTGTTTTATTTAATATATATTGTAATATTAAATCGACGATATAAAGGTAATAATTAGAGCAGACTATCCAATGAACATGCATTTTATAATGGATTTATTTTAATTGTAAAATCATATTCGAATGAAATTCGTGTACGACGTGGATATGTTGATAAGACAAAACATCAATTCTCAGGGCAGCTCTTTCTAATGTTGGTTGGTATTCTGTGGTAAATCAGGAATATTTTTAAATTTTAGTTTGTTGAGAATTTGCAAGCATTTTACTACAATTTAAAATCATCCAAAAACATATAATCTGATTTACTACAGAATACCAACCTTACAAAGAGCTGCCCTGAGAATCGATGTTTTTAGACTTATCAATATATTCACGCCATACATGGAAATTAGTATTCATTGTATGTAGGTATGTAAAATGTATCAACGTTTTTAGATACATATTGCATGACTGAAATATGTAAATCATTGGTAAATTGTATCATATTTCATGTTTCGTAGCCTATCAGTGGATGGCCACCAGTAGAATTACTGTAGCACTGCACTTAGCCTCAATGTACATATATCATTAGAATATTTGGATAAAAACAAGTACTGCCATTGGACACTTAAATACGCATCCCCGATCCTAGATTCAGACTGCTCAGTAATGGATACATTATTTTGTTGATATCAGAGTCAACCGATGTGTGCCTCTCATTTTGGGCATTGAGGTGAAATATTTGGCACTGTTTCCAATAATTTTCTGCAAGCTGCAGTACGATCGGGTGAGTGTAGTCCAGGAGATCAGATCAGATAAACATCCACACCGCATACATTAAATATGTTGGTTTACCTCTAAGATAAGGTCATTTTTATGTTCACAATTTAAGAGGCCATAGAACTGTCACAGGGCATAAAATATTATGTTGTGTGAAATTCATGATAGTATCCACTGAAGATCTTTTAATTTTTGCATTTAATTAAATAAAAATATGTCAAATAGGTAGATACCTTGGATTTCCGCAGTATTCAGGATAATCAACACATCTTATTTTAAAAAAAACGCACAACTTGATATGTAATTTAAATCCTGCTGCCGCTACAAAAACACTTTCACAAAATTTGCCAGATATTAAAGCTGTTTGTTCACTATTCGCGAAATAACCTGTAACACGACACCAACGTAATTGTAATAATGTACACTATAGCATGTTAAATAATGAGTTTTGTGCGATGAACTCAAACCAATCTCAGTTTTCTGTACTAATCTATTATTTTTATACTAAGTAGAGCAAAAATAGAATTTTTTAGTCATGTTTTTATAATTCGATCATATTTACAATCAGACGGATGAAAAAAATTACAAAGCAGAGGTGTAGACTTGCCACTGAGCTCCGCGGAAGCCGACAGAGATTCACCAAAATTTCCAGATACTACTCAGCGGAATGGAAATAGTCCAATTATATTGCATTTAGTTTATAAGTGAATCAAAAAACGAAATAGTTTTATAGATAGTTCAGTCTGTTCAATAATATTATGAGGAAGTAGTATTTGCTGTTGGTAATGTTCATAGTTTGTATATAACTTGTGGTGCTTATACATGATCATTCCGGATACCAGTAGTAATAGTGATAATGAAACAGTTTAAGCTCTAAACTAAAACTAAGATAAAATCCATTTTTTCCCAACCATCAATGAAATGAAAGTCAATAAAAAATACTTAATTATTTAATGTAATATTAACTTCAAGTGACTGAAACAGTGATGAAATTCTCGAGGGTTCACTGTCATTTCACCTTTCAGTTCATTGTTTTATGTCCATTGGAAGAAGATTTGTGATCCCCTTGATTTGTGTACGACAAGTGAGTCAAGAATTCTTCATAAATTATGTTACGATCATGGAAAGAGTGTTAATTTATTAGTGTGTCGACTGAATTATGAGCATTGGGATAGTTAGGATATTATTTCAAGTAATAGTTGCAATAATATTGCACATATTATGTGCAGTAAAAATATATTGATGAACCTGATGGCATTTTGACATTTACCGATTTTCACAACCTGTCCGAACCTGCCAAATAGCACTACACAATAAACACGTTCGCTTATATGCTCGAAGTAACAGAAATTGTCACGATAGTTTAATTTACACATTATTATTGCCAGTAAATCCATGCATGTGTATACGCGCTATTAGGGTATTTCAAACATTAATAAAATTCTTACTTTATGAGATGCTGCCAATAAACTTGATAAGTTTTCATAAGCTCATTTGTTGACCGTATAATTTCTCGAATTTTTAATTTGTATGACTATTAAAAAACACAGTATAGTACTATATTAAACACTAAACCATCATGAAATGCAGATATCAATAATAATTGCAAACCTTGTTGAATATATCGAGGGTATACTGACGGAAGGCATTATTTCAGTTTTTGCTGTTTTAAATGCCAAAATGTATACAATTGTACGCTCTACGTTCTGGTAAAACGCACAAAGGCATAGGATATAATGGTGAGAAAATAGAAACATTATTAAATCATATTGTTATTTTTTTATTCTGATAGAAAGCATGATAATGACCTTATGCATTCTGCGTATACAAAATACAGGACTTGTAACATGTCGTATATTGTGTTTGCCATTAAGGTTAGTCTTTATAATGTAGAAAAAAAGTTTTTAGGTCATAAAAAAATCTACTACCGTACGTACCGTAGTCATTAATTCATATACAAAAACAAATTCTAATAAGTATGTGTTTTTGACCGGCTATTTTAAATATAATATACAATGTTCACGCGTCGCGCTGGCATTGTCCCGTGTGGTTTCGCTTTGCCAAATGCAACGCTATTCAGGAGCGTGTTTCCTCGATCGCTCGAGCAATCATGCCTTGTAATGAGAATGAGTGTGACAGCAATAATATTCGTCTGTAGGTGATAGCGTGAGATAGCAATACTTCTTCGAGCGCCACTCACTGTCACCAAGATGCGTTCCGTACTCGAACTGTATAAACGTATAACCAAAACAAGCTTTGTCTACGAACATTTTCACACACGGTTTATACGCTTGAGTTGCGCGAGCCGCTCAAGGCTCGTAAGACGCCCAGCAAAACCTCCCGAAAGCGGATTCATATTATAAATAATTATTGTCTGTTATTTACAGCTTGGATATTTTTTATAATGCTGATATAGCCTCAGCATTATTAAACATTATAATAGAAAAAAATCTTATTGACACATTTACGAAAACGGTTCTACTATTAAACTTAATTATTTGCACTATTCCGATGACATCAGTGGAAAGTGAAAGATGTTTTTCCACACTCAAACAGATCAAGTATTTTAGCAGAAACACCATCACGCAACCAAGATTGAAGGCATTATATATGCTCTGTATCCAAAAAAGAATGAATTTGTGTCGATGAAAAACAAAAGAATGGATTTCTCATACAAATGAACAATAACATAGGTACTTTAAAAAAAAGTGAACTACCAGTAAAATAACTCACTGATCGCCACTGAATTACAGTATATGTTTTTATTAATAAAATTAGAGGAATAATGCCCAATATATTGACAAAAGAACAATATAAAAAGATACTATAACCACAAACATCTAATGCACCAAAATCACCTTTATTCTCAATTTCTACCTATGACGTATACAAAAATACCCTTTTATACTATTAACATAATAACATCATCAAAAATGTTGATTTCTAAAATTACTGAAGACAGGACATAATAATGAAAGTCTACAGATTGTTCAGACTTAGCTCTCATAGATACTCCAAATCAATTTTATATTTTTACACGGTACGTTAGCCCTTAACCCATCGCGCCCTATCGGCGCCAATTTGGTGCCGGTGTTACATTTTGATTTTTTTTTAGTTGAAATTACTTAATAATATATGTAGCTATCATTTTATGATGTTAGTTATATACAGTCCAATATATTTTTCAAAACATATTTGATTTATAAAATCTATTTTTATTTTAATTTGTCAAAATAATGATCAGTTCGCTAGGTATGAGGTGTTTGAGACAGTAAAAACATAAAATGGCCCGCCATCTTCTAAATATCTTGAAGAGTATTATATTTAGCTCCAGTTTTAGTATATCTACCTATTATTATTTACTTCTATCATGGACTTTTTATCTATGTCATTTTGTATAAAAAAAGGCTATAAAAACCCAAAAAACTATATTTGACATGTTTTTTTCATTCCACTTATACACAAAGTTTACTTAAAATGTAAATACTTAATAGAAAAATTCAATACCTATAAATATTTAAAAGATTTATTTGAATTGAATGAATAATACATGAGTTATATCAATTTTAGAAATCAATGTGCCTTTTCAAGTGATCCTGAAAAATTAATTCTGTCTGGAATGGGTTTAAGATGGCAATTTGCACAGGTATGTCACTGTCTACTGCAGTGAACGCCTATTTTGTAATTTGCTTATCTCCAATAGTCACATGTGTCTCAGCCAGCAGGATTTCCTCGAGATTTTACAAAATTCTTCAAGAGATGAGTTCCGCCAAACATGAAATCTTGGGAATCACTGAGAGAGGTACACAACAGCGGCAGGGGCAATGTTGGGTGTATATGTTACGCCGAATGTGCGAAATTGAATATTACATGAAATGGGCAAAATTTTGCCTAAATCATGAAAAATGCAAGCCCGTTGCCTTATTCATGAATTAGACAAAATATCTGGAGAGTGCGTGAAATCGGCATTAATTTTTCTGCCTACTTCATGTCTTGGACAAATTAGATAGTAGCGCTACGGTGGTATTTTTTGCAACTAAACTAAATGTATCAAATAATGCTCATGGATTGGTCAAAATGTACATTTATATTATCTATGGTCAAAATAGATGATCGCGCTCCGTGGTGTTTTTTGCAACTAAACAAATGTGTCAAAAATGTCATTGATTATAATATAAAAATATACCAATTAATAACTACAATGGCGTTCATATCCATTTACTATGCGCAAAAAAAATCTAGAACTATAATATGATAACGGAAGAATTTTATTGAAAAGTATTTTCGCGATTTGATTCGTGCTTGGGTATCAATTGTGCAATGGTCGATTGAATGTTTGTGATAGTTTGTTGATACTTGATAGCTAACCTCAAAATGGACATTCAGTTGAATAATTTAATTCAGAATTACAAAACCTAACCTAACATAACCTAACCTAATAATAATAATATTATATTATGTCCAATTATAACTAATAAAACCATCCGTATTAAATTTACTTTTTCTTCTGTCATGTTGACAGTTCAAGAATTCCATACCGTGGCGAATTCATGTACTCAGCAGAAAAATTACCTAATTCATGAATAAGGCAACAGGCTTGACTATTACATGAATTAGCCAAAATTTTGCCCATTTCATGTAATAGTCAATTTCGCACATTCGGTGTAACATATATATTATCACAATTTTAGAGGTTTTCTTTGCATGTATCCATTTTATGAGCATCGCAGATATGAGTCATATAGTTCCTATTTACAATAAGTCCACTTTTAGTCAAAATGGAGATAATGATGACATTTTTTTCTACCGGCAGCGCTCCACAATAATAAAATGTTGATCAGTTCTTAACGGCGATAAATTCATGTGAAAAGAGAGTTTCAAAATCACGCTGAATTCCTATCAGCGATAAGTCCACGGTGCGGTTTGTTCCAAAGGCCGATAAGTCCATGCGACCTTGTAGACAGCCAATTACCATCGAGCATTTGCAAAAATCAACATGGCCGTTGTAGCAGTTCGCGTTATCAAAAGTGTCTCAAGTTTTTAGTAGAAATACAACGAAATAATATCTGATCTTACCCAGAATGTTGCTTAAGTGGAAGGAAATACATCAAGGAAACGAGACATCAATTAGGAATTAAGGAAAAAGAACGTGGATCATCGGGAAAGGTATTTGAAATACGACTATTTTGCATTAAATGTTGGCAAATACTGGGTGATTGAGAATTTCTCTCGAATTAAACAATTGTTTTTATTTTAGTTATTTCCGTACTCTTTTGTAATTGTTCTACCAGAACAAAATAAAATCTGTGTGATTGTAAACTTCCCTCGTTTTAAATAATAGTTTTTTAATAAGATTTTTTTATAAAAAAAAAATCTGGTAAAAATAACTCGGACTACGTTTATTTAAAAAAAAATATTGTGGTTACATTATTGATCGTAAATAAATATCATTATTATACATAATAGGTACATTTGTGTAAAAGTGCATGTTATTTTTTCAATGTATGCTTGATCCAGTGCAAGGTCCCAATGGGTTGGGCGAATGGCTAACAACCATTCCTCGAAAAAAAGGGTCTGTTGATATAACCTTCACTCTGTGGAGGCTCATATGCTCTGCTTAGGAGCGAAGACGGTAATTAACTTCTTTTTTACATTTGTGTATCTTTTTCTACTATCACTTACCTAAAAAACGTTTTAAAGTTACCTAATCATGTTAATATTTTTTTGATTTAATTTTAATAATCACTTGTTTATTAGACGAAGAGAAGACAAAACTTATGTTCGATTCGTTCTAATGTATTAGGTTTTATGATTATAAATAAATTTGAAAAAACACGATTTTTATTTTACTGACAATAATTCTAACACCACTAATGATTGAAATCATTCTATCAAATAACTTTTGTATTTATTGAAATAATAATTGTTTTTTATTTACCCTATACTTGTCAAACACTTATCGCTAGTGTTGAGAAACAAAGACCGATAAGTCACACCTACTGGGTTCCTAAATACGATAAATTTGACAGTTAGTTTCAAATGCCGATAAGTCCATCACTTTTTTATCAATTTCTCCTTTACTGCCACGAAAATGATTAATTTTATTGTGAATATTTGTATAAAAACAACAAACCACCATAAAATAAATTCAATCATAGGTTTTCTTAAGAAGTAGTATTAAATGAAAATATTTAGTTTGCCAACATTTTATCAAGTGGACTTATCGTATATAGGAACTATACGACTCATATAATAAAATGAATATACAGTCGAACTTGGTTATTACAAGGAAGATGGGACCGACTGAATTTGCTCGTTATAAGCGTTACTCGTTACATCAGAGAATAGGTATTTTAGGTAAAAAGTCGCAATTCAAACAAAAATACACAATTAGAATTTTTCTGCGAAATAAGCATGGAATTCATAAACTACAAAAGAAGTTGTTTATAGTAATGAACGCTGGTAGGTACCTACGGACTTCACAAACCTTGGATTTTTCAACCAAATGCGTGGATATTATTATTGTCGGCGATACACCATTTAGGTAGGTACTTAGACACTTAACTAGTGTCATAAACGTAATCCAACCCTGGCGGCATCCTGTCTGATCGGATTTTATTGCTTTTAGGGTCGAAATGTTTTTAAATGATCGACACATTAACAGTATTTTAGCTCGGTATATCCAATAAGTTGCTCGTTATAACAGTGTATAAATGTGTGGAGAAAATCAAAAACCAAAATGTCAACGAATGTTTCCTCATTACATCCGAGATCTCGCTATGTCCGAGATCGTAATAACCGAGTTCGACTGTGCGTTAATTAAGGATTAGTTTACAAATGCACAAGTGACCTTTATTTATTTTTTTAAATTGTGATTTCATGGAATTAGCTCCACATTTTCCATTTTGCCTATAATGTAGAGAAAGAAATTACGAACTAAACTACATTCATAACTCAAAACCACATAGATACACAATTTTATTCCAAAGACATTAATGTATATTAGAAAATATACAACTTAACTAGGTAGTTTACATTTGTGAGTTACGAGTTTGACTCAAATGATACGCAATGAATTATGCTTTTGATACGTTGGTATTTTACATTTTACCACGTTTTTATTAGCTCGCATTGTTGTTTGTCCAGTAAAAATTTTTTGTTTGTCCAAATCTTGCAATCGATTTTTAACTAACTTCCCAACTAGATAGACATCTGAAACTTTTAGAATATATCAGAACACAATTACAATGCATTCTTTTAATACTTTTAGCCATCTTTAAGCAAAATTGAATTCATTTTCAGTTAATTCTGTTTTGTATGGAAAGTTATTTAGGAAAAAAATTCGTAAAAAGTAGAACACTATTATTGGTTGCTAAGGGGGTCCTAGCAACTAAATTATTAATATATACGTGCGTTACTATGGAAATCAATATGAAATGTCAAAATGACATTTCAGTATTCTATATTTTATTCAGTATTTCTATCAAGTACAAAAAAAAGTATTGTCAAGTAAAAGAATTGTCAAGTTTATATGATTCAACAGAAAATTAAAAAAATGTGGTATATAAAAAGTTATTTTTATCTTGTAATTATTTCTTATTCAAGACGTTGTGAAACAACATAATATTATAACAGTGGCGAAGACTGTTAGTTGGAGATGGGTGGTTAAAAGATTAGTCTTTGTACATGAGACTGAGATAGATACGAGGGTGGGTCAATAAGTCCTTAGAAAAGCCGACAGGTGGCGCGACTAGTACTGTAAGTGGTTTGTTTTCATGCAGCGGCACTACCGATTCAGTATGCTGCGAAGTTTCAATCAGATTGGTCGGGTTGTTGTGTGTTTCTCGTACATTTAAAAAAAAATTTGCTTGTGGAAAATGGAAAAATGGAAAATGGAGAAAATTGAGGTTAGAGCTGTTATTAAACATTTTAATATAAATAGGTTAACAGCAAAGGAAATAAAAAATGAGTTGGATTTAGTTCACGGCATATCTGCTCCTTCACTTGCAACTATTTATAACTGGTTAAATGAATTTAAACGTGGTCGTACATCAACAAAGGATGAACCACGCTCAGGACGTCCTGTAGAGGTGACTACACCAGAAATGATCAATAAAATCCACGATATGGTGTTAAGTGACCGAAGATTAAAGTTGAGTGAGATAATTGAGGTTACAGGGATCTCAAAAGGTAGCGTCATTTCTATTTTACATGACAAATTGGGCATGAAAAATATTTCTGCAAGATGGGTGCCGCGTTTGCTCACAGTCGACAATAAACGCAATAGGGTGGTGGCCTCTAAAGCCCTGTTGTCGCTCATGCAACGCAATCCGGATGAATTTTTTCATCGCTTTGTGACTGTAGATGAAACATGGATACACCACTATACTCCCGAGACGAAAGAACAGTCAAAGCAGTGGATTGCGAAGGCAAACCATGTCCAAAGAAGGCGAAAACCGTAAAATCAGCTGGTAAGGTTATGGCTACTGTATTTTGGGATGCACGTGAAATTATTTTCGTTGACTATTTGGAAAAAGGAAAAAAAATAACAGGGGATTATTATGCATCTTTATTGGACCAGCTAAAAAACAAAATTGAAGAAAAACGGCCTCATTTAAACAGGAAAAAAATCCTCTTTCATCAGGACAATGCCCGTGTTCACACATGTTTACGATCAATGGCTAAAATTGAAGAATTGAAGTTCGAATTGGTCGACCACCCACCGTATTCGCCAGATTTAGCCCCCAGTGACTTTTTCCTTTTCCCAAACTTAAAAAAATGGCTAAGTGGACAACGTTTTTTTTTAAATGAAGAAGTCATCGATCGGACAAATGCTTATTTTGAGGACCTTCCGAAAACTTATTTTTCTGACGGTTTAAAAAATATTGAGAAACGTCTAACCAAGTGTATTGAGCTCCAAGGAGATTATGTTGAGAAATAAAAAAAAAATACAAAAATAAAAACTGTTTTAATGCTTTTTTCTAAGGAATTATTGACCCACCCTCGTACTCATACATTAATAATAATATTATGATATTGCTATTAGTGAATACACACATACACAGACTACTTAAAAACAACATATAAAATTGTTGTAACTTACTAGGTGCTCACAGATAATATAATTACATATTTTTTTTATGTGACATATACGCTAAATATTAAGCATATAGCCTAATGACAAACAACCCGATATGCGTGACACATTTTTTCATAATTATCAGGTACCACAGGATAAGTCAGAATCTTATGATGTAGGTACAGTTTATAAATAAATACCCCTGAATATTTTTGGTACTTTTCCTTTTCCCCTGGACAAGTAATTTTCATAGATTTTTAGTTAACATTATCGGCAAATAATTTTATACTTAGAGGTTATAGCTTAGGAATTAGAGGTTAATAGCTTCTCGCGCTGTTTTTTGTACACTTAAAAATAAAAGATCAGATCAAATTGCACAATATGTGACAATTACATTAATATTATGTTAAGAAATTCTCATAATTAAATGGATATACCTAGAATTATGCAGCGTTGAGTCTCTGCCACTTTCATAAATGTACCACATAGAGTTGTAGTTTTGAAATTATACGTTATGAATCTTCGGGTGATTGCGGACAGCTCGCAGGGCAGGGATTTCCAAACCCGTGCCCTACTTACTTAACCACATATTTTTAGGAACACCTATTCGCAAATTGAACAACCCTTTATTGCACATCCAATGAAGTCCTTAACAAAAATTAATTTTCATTATGACCCCATTCCATTGCCACAATTTCACTATCTTGGTATAGGTATAAGGTAACATGTTCCTGTAAGAACCTAACTGCACAATCATCAACCTAAACTGTATGAAATAGTGTTAAGTTCATATCAACAACATAATCATACCCACGAATCCTAGTCCAGACCGTGACACATTAGTCTGTGAACAAATGAACATTGTATAAAAACTATTCAAAAGTGTATTCCGTCATTGAGGGAAAACATTGTTTCCATACAGATGTTCTTAGTATGGACTAGGCATTTCGACACCAAAGTCCATATTATTTGTATTCACCACGGATGGTAAACAAGACTTTAGTGTAATTGTATTGGGACAAGTATTTATAGACATTTCTTCAATTTGAATTCTAATGGCTTTAAGTTTTGTACTGTTCCATTTGAGTCGTTTTTGTAAATTGGGTTTCTCCTTTCGGCATCTTCAGGTAATGATAATGCACACTGACAACGAATACTGTTAATTCTCAGATATATGAAAAAATACTACAATAAAAGGATGTAAAAATCTTATTACCTACCTACTTTACGTAAAGGATCAAGTAAAGGGTTTAAGTAAAAGATCAAGTATAAAAAAAAAACAAATAAGTTATGAAGTCTTTATAAAAACCCATTCGTAATAGACAATTAGATACCTACTCACTAATAATACATTCAGAAACCGCATAAATCGTGATTACTGGAAACATTGGCACCAAGTAACGTATTGAGAATTTAATAAAGTTAATCAATGAGAAATATCAATAAATATACATACATAAATATAATAGGTATAATCCATAATCGGTAAACTAAATGCATCAATCGCGGTACCAAAATGTCAGTAATGTCACAGTACTACGAGTGATTATAAATTATTATATTAAGAAATATTAGAGATAAATAGAGCACAGTTGCAGAGTCTGATCCATGCCACGGACGAGTTAACTCGCCAAAGTATGTATGTTGCGTCAGGCCACGGACGAGTTAACTCGCGGGTTCTAGTAAAACATCATAATTTCTGAATAAACTATTTGTGTATATTTTCTTAACAATATTTATCATTTTAGTGTGAAAATATTCACGATAAACTCGAGAAACATGTTGATTTGGTAAGTTTTCACAAATATTTATCATTCTGTTCATATTATATTATTTCATATTTTTTAAGGGATTTATTTTATTGCAAAAATAGCTGGCCTACAAGTGTCCACCTAGTAAAAATTGGCTGGCAGTGATAGTTACC
Organism: Rhyacophila brunnea; assembly: GCF_057557595.1. Classification (NCBI taxonomy): domain Eukaryota; kingdom Metazoa; phylum Arthropoda; class Insecta; order Trichoptera; family Rhyacophilidae; genus Rhyacophila; species Rhyacophila brunnea. The sequence continues at coordinate 35,685,925 of NW_028232965.1, forward strand.
AGCTGACATTCCCTAATAGCCCATTGCTCTATCCAATCTGAGTGTTTACATGGGAGACTTTAATTTTGTGTATACGGTATTGATATAAAACATCTATATGCATATATTTATGGGCCATCAAGTACTCTCGGTTGATAGTATTAATATTTGTTCAATTTGTTCGCTTGGCATGACTATGGTAGCGCATACAAACAGATCTGTGAATAATGTGAAAATGAAGTTGAGCACTGCATTTTAACTCGGTTCAGTTAAACCCTGTTCTACTTAAATTTTTTATTAGCACAGTACACTCTCAGTAATCCGCCGCTTGATTATCCGACAACTACTATAATCCACCGTTATTTTTACTAGTTGAAAGCACAAAATCAAGCTCTATAATTTGTCGGTATTCGATTGTCAAATTCAATAGTACGCCGCGTACAAGTATACAACGCAGACACGGGTTTATTTTGGAAACTTCTCCTTCATAAAACGTACGTTCATCGCGAAGAAAGTAATGTACCAGGAAGGAAAGTGCCCAAGGACCGCATCACAATTATGCCGTGCTCCAATGCAACCGGGACACACAAACTGAAGCTTTTGGTCATATGGAAAGCCAGGAATCCTAAGCCATTCAAGAATATCTGCCTCACTGAACAACTGGTTGTGTCAATTGATTAACTATTTAATATTTAGTTAATAAACTTAGTTTATAAACATGTATAATTTAGTAAATACTTGATTTTGATTATAAATAAAACCATAATTTGCAAGTACAAATTTCTCGAAAAAAAAACTATTTTTACGAAATACCTGTTTTAATTTTTACCATATTTTGTATTTATGCACTATAATCCGCCGCTTTCACAATTGGACACTTGTCTGGTTTTTGGGGTGGCGGATTACTGAGAATACTGTGATTATAAAACTTAATTGAAATAGGTAAGAACTTCAACTAAAGCCAATTTTTAAAAATTAGTCACATCATCAATTTTTGACTTCGACAGCCTTCTTTTATATCTTGTACAGTTGTTCATGGCTTTTATTAAATAAATCAATTATTCAAAGACTGTGCAGATTATCTACGAACCTGTCCAAACCTGTCAAATAGCATCATACAATGACAACATCGCGTTTCGCTTACCCTTGAAGAATGAGATTGGAGAGACAGTCAGCACTTTTATATGTAAACAGTTATTACAGCGATAGTTTAAAATACACACTATTGGTGCCAGTAAATCCATGCACAGGTACTCCAAAATCAATAAAAGTGATATAAATATGGTCCTTTTCCATTAGTTAATTAAAAAATTTGGTAATGGTGCTGCAGACGTTGTCATGAGCTTTTATAATTTTTTTTTACGAAAACAGTTTATGCCATGTAGACAATTATAATAAATACCCTTTTTTGTGGGCGCATAAGCTTTTCGATCCAATAAATTGTTAATTAAAAATTTGAAATTTTCATACATTTTGATGCATCATTATCACAAACTAAGATTATATTAGGTAATATTAGGTTGGGGTAGGTTAGATTAGGTTAGGTTATGCCGATTTTAAAACTAAGCTAGATTTTTAATAATTAATAATGACGTATTTAGCTTAGTTTTGAAATTAAAACTCAGACCAAAATATGGTAGACAAAAATATTTATCAAAATATGCAATTCAACTCAAAATACTCGAAAAACCGTTTTAGCCGCTCTTGAAAGTAAGCGCTTTATATAATACATTAATAAAACTATCTGAGATATAGCAATATCCGTGTTATTTCGGAACAACAAAAATAACTGTGTTACCGCGTTAACCAGTTGGAATAGCCCTGCAGTTTGTTATAATTGTCATTTTTATATGCAACAACTAATGACCATCTTCTTTTCTTTGAGTTTGTGAGAAGATTAGTAGACAAGGGATAGTATTTTTGCTTAACTTAACTTGACGGAGGAAACCTGAACCCATCGCGGGCTGTGGCTCAATTGATAATACTGAACATTAAGACGGACCAAAATAGTTGGTACGCAAAATATTCCCACAGACTCAATGTAAAAAGAAAGTGAAAGTAAGGTGTGGAATAGGTAAAGATACAGTACTCCACAATCATTAAAAAGAAAATACTTGGCCTGTAATCACATTTTTAATCATAAAAATCAAAATAAACATAACCTACACCAAATTATAGCATGAAAAAACAATTTAAAACTATTATTATACATTTTGTTTTTCATGAAAACTAAACAAAGCAGCAGAAACAAACGCAACAATGGTTGGTGGCATAAGATAACCACAGAAGAAACCCAGCAACAAATAAAAACCTCTGCCCCTTTCAGTGGGCTTCGCCTCAAAGGTTTCCATTTGTTTCTAGGTTACAGTAGAATGTGTTAAGTTTTACAACACAATTATAAGATGGCAATGGATAAATTCCAGCGACCACCATTGTCTCATTTGTTTCTGTCATTGATAGCTCAAATTAAATCATGTTTATTATTGGTATTGAAATATATATTTTTAATAATTCTTTTATGATGCATAATGGTGTAGGTAGATTGTGATTTCTAAAACAGCCCGTTTTTTTGGTGATATGGAGTACCTATCTACTGTATTTTTACTAATAAACAATATATTATCTGACATTGAATTTTCAATGATCAAATAATTCCCAATAATCTCTGTCCTATAAATAGATATCGGCTGTCAGTTTTAAGTTATAAATCCATAATAAATATAATAAATAATTGGCAACTACAAAATAAACTGTCAACAAATTGTACAATAATACTTAATTGTAGATATCATAGTACATTAATAACTGCAGACATTATATATATATATATTTATAAATTTTATATTTAATAATGTCGTGCTGCTTCAGCACTAAATTGTGTAAAATATGAATACATTTTAAGTATTTGTTCTGACTTCTGACAGTGGTACGGGTGAGAAATGGCGACCAGTCTCGACTCATATTTTACCTAAATCTAACACCACGTTAACCTATTCCTGGGACAGTAAAATCCACAATGTTTTTTTCGGTGAAAACATTATATTCACATCAATAATACTATTAATAACAATAAAGGAATAGCTAATCACTGAATAAAATACACAATAGCAAGCAGCGTAGACCGTAAATGTATTGTGGAAAAATAATCAAAATTAAGCATTTTTCTGAATACACTAACCTTTATAAGTTTAATTACTGTACGTCCATCCAAAAAGCAGTTTTGAATTAGCTTCAAGCTTGTAAAACGATGGTAAATATGGAAACGAACCCGTCCGTCACCCATACATTACACATAATTTTCATAGATTATTCATTATCCATAGACTATATACCAGTGTTGCCATCTTTTTCTATGCTGAAAGGCGTAAAAATTATAGTATTTCTAAAAAATATATAATACAGGAACATTTTTCGTCTTGAAACCTTATAGTATAAGTAAATAATTATAGTATTTTACAATTTTCGCAGAATTAAAATTATAATATTGTACTTATTGTAAGTACGGTGGCATCATATACCTTTATGCCATAGACTAAGCGCTTGGCCGTAGTCATGGGGCGTCTTCGACGCGGAATAGGCGCGGGGACGGGCACGGGTAGAGTGTCCGTAGTAGCCCGCGCGCGCCCAGTCGTGTTCAGCGTCAAATCAGGGATAGGAAACCATAAACACAGAAAAGTTTTTACTGGAAAACTCCTATTTGAAATGGCAAAACTTTCCAGCAAAATATGGGGCCAATGAAATCAATATGGAAAGCACTAATTTAACAGAAGAATTTTATAACTTATACAAGAAACTGCGGGAACAACCAGACAAGTTTTTCGAAAAAGAGTTACATGAGAAAATATTTGATTAAGTATATTCTAATTGATCTAAGTTTTTTTCTATTCCTTTTGAGTCGCTTTTTGCGATCCAACTATCGCCTTTTGGCATCTTCAAACACCACCAATGGTGAATACACACTGTCATCTGATACAGTTAATTCCTGTTTATTTGGTAAATTTATATAATATATAAATTTAAATTCAAATTCCATCAAGTACGCTTGGTCGATTTTATAATTTGATTATATATTGGATAATATGTAAGTTTAAGTTTAAAAAAGACTTTTCGGTTCATATGGTGTGAATGTAGGTGTAGAATGTACGTATAATATATAATAATAATAATAACTTTGCACCCTGGCTCTACGATGGAAATGATGTACCTACTTAATATATTTTATTTTTATTATGTTTATATTTTTTTATTAAGGGAAACAAACAGTTACATAGACTACAAATATGTATAAAATAGACTAGAAAAAGATATTGCAACAAGCAAAGTTTCCATATAAATTATAATAATTATAGTTAATCATATTATAATTTAAATACAGAGAAATTAGATAAAGAGATAAATGAGAAAGAATTTTGAATAATTATAGACAAAAAAAAACATTTTTTATGTGCCTACCTTTATAACTACAAGTAAAGGTTCAAATAGACTATATGACGATCGGGCACATATATGCTAAGAGCGTTTTAGTGTCTATGATTAAATCTATGCCATTCCAACATTTATCCATACATATTGTATGACAGCTATGACATCGTATTTACACTCTGTGACACCCTATGACACACTAGGACGCCAACATAAGAAACGGGTTTTTCGACATATCGTCGCTATAGGATTTGTTTCCCGAATATCCATTTTTGTCGAAATCGACATTTTAATGCAGTTCAATTTCTTTTATCGAACTCTACCGAAATCATTTATAAAAACAATATATTTTTATCTAGGAACAGAGATATTTTTTTAAAAAACCCGAATACGCCATGTTAAGTTACAATTACTCCGTGGTTTTCTCCCGAATGTCCAACTATTCGTACCTGAATATCCAAGTTAATTTCGGTCGAAATATATCTCTGGCTGAGTGTTTATTTCCCGAATATGACTTTAGCCAATCAAACCGCGCTCACGCCGTGCATCTCGCTCCCACATTCACGCTGTCTAGCTCTAAAACAATCACGCCCACTTTCATATTTTTCCGCCGTCTGGAGACTTCTTTCAAATTTCGTCTTATTGATATTGTTTTTAACGTTACTATTGTTTTAATAGTGAATTCATCAAATTTGAAGAAATCATTCATAGCTGATACATCACCAGTTCGCCCTGAACTTACAATAGAGTTGTGGAAGTGAGTATTTCAACCTAAATAACTGCATTTTGTTTTGATAAATGACACAAAATCCCAACGGTTATATGAATTCTACAGTATGACCCGGCAACTACTATGACGTAAAAAATAATTATTATTTCAAATTATTATTAATCAAACATTGTTTGTCTTTATTTTACTTTTAATCTAGGTATTTCTATGAAAATAAAGGCGATGCTATTATTTATTTTTGAATGCGCTGATAATTAATATTTTAATTTAATATGTATGTTAGTAACTATTTATTTGGTGGATATTATATACTTAGGATATTGGTACCTACCTAATATTAGCAGCCAATGGTAATTAATTTATACATGCTATTATTTTGTGTTGTTGTTCCTTACAATAGTAAATATATAATATTTATTTGGTGGTTTGTAATAAGTTTAATTGTCAATTATAGAAATATATATATATAGATTTTTTTTTTTTTGGAAAAAGTATTAATATAAAATTGTTAGCAAGTACGAGTAAGTACCATCATAAAATATTGGAGAAATGACCGTGAGTAGTAGATACCTTATAATATATTTTCTCAGAAGTGATTAAAAAAATATATGTAAGTATGTTCAATTATTAGAATGGTACATTCTTAAATCTTGTGAAATATTCGTTCAATAAAAAAATAGTTAATTACTTAAAAACTATTTTATTACTTAATCCGAAAAAAAAACCTAAAAAAGCGATTGCCGCATGTTATTATTTCACACGAACTTGGGTAATTACGATCATTAAGTATTTAAAAAGTAGAGGTAATTATTAACAATTATCGTGTAAATAAATATAACATTTGAGGCGCGTACTTTTTGACCACTCAGTAATCTGTGGGCCGTGCAGCAATACGCTACGGTCTTAAATCCCGAACGTCCATGTTTTGTCCCGAATATCCATTATTCTGAGAGAGCGCTAAAAATTTCCCGAATATCCACAGTGAGTACTTGTAAATAAAACGCATTTTCTGTTCATTTAATGATTTATACCAGTATATTATTCTTGGAATCTATTCTTAGATAATGTTGCAATCATACAGTATAGAAAGAATGATTGTTACATCTACTGATATTAAAATATACGACAGTGAAATTTGTTTTTCGTCTCCTGTAAAATTGACATTTGGTCTATTCGGGAAACAAATCCTATAGCGACGATATATATGACCAATCGTCATAGAGTGTATTTGAAGCATAAGATAAGTATACAATATTATATGTGCGTTAAGAATTATTGAAATTTAAAGATATTATATTTACATAATATATATTTATTTAGTACTACATATTATATTAATACAAGTGAATATCATTTGATATAATTTTATGCGACGTAATAAGACAATCAGGCGTATCAGTGTAGTAAAAAGTGCAAAGTTATAAAACGTATACCTACTTTACATCACTTCGCACTATCTATGCTTTGTGAAAATAATACCACATATACACCAGACGCGCGCGGTAAGCTCATGATGGTTTGAGACACCCGCTACTCGCTCGTTTCCCGCGTCGGCGCCCGTCCATTCAGTGCGGACACCTCTATGCGCGCAGTATAGGAAGAGCCCGACGCATGTACGATCTTGCCTGCGTCGAGCTAGACGCGCAAACACTCATCCCCGCGCATTGTCTACGGACACGTCGAAACATGTTCATACGTTTGAGTTGCCCGCTCCGCCGCCGCGCCGCGCCCGTCAAACCACCACGGACGAGCACTAAGATTATGCATTCATGATTGTCTATTCGTCTCAGAGTTGCCACCTTTTTGTCACCGCGCGTTCCAAGCAATAATTATTACCATTTGTTGGAGCCATAGACTAAATACATCAAAAATTTGATTTTGAGCGGCCGTCAAGTTTTAACACAAAACATTTTTTCCACATTTTTAAATGCATACCTTTAAATAATTTTATTGCATATTTTTTCATGTATTTTTTATGGTTTTTCCATTGAAATTACGTGAAAAATTCGCATTTTTGTATTTTCACTAAGTACCCCGTCAAAATATCCCAAAAAAAGCACCCGCCACCGGTACGGAAGGTCCGAGTAAAAAGAGTCCCAAAAAAGCCAACGCTGCTGTAATGCTCCCTACCTACCTGGTTTTAATGAACAAACGAATCATTTAAGGCTTGCGCAGACAGAGAGCGGTCGGAGTTCTGCGTTCAACCGACCGTTGACCGCTAACGTTCAGGGACAGCAGTCAGGTGTCGGTCAACAATAAGCGTTCCATTTGTTTACAAACGTTGTACTAACACAAGCGCTGCATAATGCGAGACCGCTATATTCCGACTGCGAGTGGAAGTGAGAAAGCACCGCTGTTGCGTACTCACTCCCCCGTGTGGTTTCGCTCTTTGTTGTGTGACTGCTCAAATTCCTATGACGGGACTGGACGGGAGGTACGGCGTTCTTTGTAATTCCGGGCATAGAACTTTAGAACTCTAGCGTTCCAATTGACCGGCGCGGTCTGACCGCCGGCTGTGTACCCATACAGTATGAAGTCCATACAGTACAAAGAACGCCGAACTCCGAACGTGGAACGCAGACCGCCTGACCGCGCTCTGTCTGCGCAAGCCCTTATGCACGCAGGAAATTTAACGATACAATAAAAACATCAATTTGTCATATATTTGGCTATTTTTTGAGACTCTTTTGACCGGACCTTGCATATCGATGCGGGTGCTTTTTTCGGGATATTTTGACGGGATAAATGCGAATGGATGGCAGGGCTGGAGACAAATAATTGCATCAATGATGATATAAAATTATTGATATATTTGAATGCTCGATACCAAAACGTCAAACAATCGCAACGCTCCATATTGAACTTTGTAAAATAATAACTTAATTCCCTTCCGAAATCTGTGCGTCGCGAATAATTCGCTGTCGACAGCGTTCCCGAAATTCGCAGCGATTATTCGCTGCAAATTCGCACTCAAGACGCAAGACTGTCGTGCAAGCGTGATCTTTCCCGTAAGCCAATACGAGCTTGATTGGCGATTATTCACTTTGGTATGTGGACCACATTATACAGGGGTTAGTTTGCAGCTCGTTTCATATTTGTCTAGCCTATATAGGTACGTGTAGCCTGAAACGAGTAGAATCCAGAGGTACCAAAACCTCAATTTCGAAAAATATGGGGATAGTTACCAAGTTTTGCACTTGGAGAAAATAAAAATAAGGTCATGTTGGATACGTAGTGCGCCGCCAGCATATAGTACACGTTGTTAAGGTTCGTTTCTTTCAACCTGAACGAAACAAATCAAATTAAACCATAGACAATATACATACAAATTGTATGAGTAGAAAGTTGACCGGAAATGGTTTGAGATTTGACGTTTGGTTCAGTGTATCATTGAAAATCAAACCGTTATCGGACCATCAGAAATGGTTTGACATGAAACCTCAAACCGATTCGGACGATCCATAGACTAATAGTAATCTGTCAAAGTGTTGATAAGCATTATTCGGCATTTATATATCGTGAGGTGTTCATATTAATATTACATTACATTTACACGATAGAAGATCACTTGAATTATGTATATTATAGATTAATAATCAATACCTATTATTCATAAGTAACCATACGCGAACAAGAAGCCGCTTTTGGTCTTATTATCTCAAAATCCAACCATATTTTCTATGCAAAGAGTTCGATTTAATATCATTACTATAATTATTATGTCAGACCAAAGAGATTGAAAGACTGGAGAGGGAACACGCTATCATTTATGTACTAAAAAATACGAATCGGAGAAAGACAGTTGGTAATGTTGGTATTCTGGAGCTTCTTAGTTCGTGTGGTAAAACAACATGGCGGATATGATACTGTTATTCTCTCGATTTATACGTATTATACGTTATTATTCGGTAAAAAAATGTTTATTAATGGAAGAATACAAATGAGTAACAGCATCTCGGAACAATATGCATACTGATAATTATTTATGCATTGATAGTTTTTCCTAAAAGATCTTTTACAATAACAATTCAAAACTTTTACATCAAACGTCAAAAAATGGTTGTTTATTGCGAAAAATCCAGGGCCGTATGCATAATATTATTTTGAACCCAAAATATACGATGTCTTTTTCAAAGTAAAAACTGTTAGTGCTAGTTAATGACATTCATTATTTACACAGATTTTATATTTCATTTCAGAGTTAAATATATTTTTAAGAATACCAAACAAAAAATTGTATTTATATGAAGTGTGTACCTAATGGAGTTTATGTAGCAATTTTATAATGTTATAGGTATAAATTAAATTATTTCAGATTTCCGAAAAATGAAGTTCTTCCAAAGAGATTCCAATCTCTTTGTGTCAGACCAAGAATTTATTTTCATTTTATTTATATTTTGTAACGGAGATTCTAATTTACAAAATCAACCCGGAATGATCTTTATATTACCTACCTAACGAATTTTATCAATTTAATATGTTCGATTGTCGTCTGTCACAAAATCATACTGTCGACATGAACAAGTGGTCAATTATAAAAAGCTCTTATCAAGTGATTTTTAAAAACGTATCATACCTATAAATCTTATAAATTAACTAAATGGCTACCTATTCACGAAGCATTCTTTATATTTTGTACATTTAAAATGAATGAATACGAATTTGTATTATTGTAGACAACGATAGGAGGTTAGAATTTCATAATAAGTCGACGTTTCAATAAATATGTTTCTGTTTTAGAGACTAATATGTTATGAATTAATTTTAAGTACTGGCAACACTAATTAAACGGTTCCATTTCGTTTGCAGTGTTACCATGTCTACTGAAATTTCAGTAGATCTACTGATATTTTTTGCCAATATACAGAATTTTTTTCGAAATTCAAGAAATCTACTGATATTTGTGTTTCTCCATAATTGTTAGTTTACTGATGATTATTTTAATAATAAACTTGAAATGATTTACGCACGATCTTTTTTGATGTGTTACACTTCTAAATTGACGAAGGAAGCATTGTAACTCTACCCAAGAGCGCCATTTCACCCATTAATATTATCATTGTTTACAATAAATTAATATTATTAGTTATTTTTATCCTTATTTGTCTTAAATTATATCTAATATACTACATTTTCCAAAATCTACTGATATTTTATGAAATCTACTGAATTTTTTGTCAAAATCTACTGAAATTTTTAATTTTGACTTGGCAGCACTGTTCGTTTGTTTGATTCAGGTTGAATGTTACAGTTGAAAATGTATAGGTTTTTTTCTTACAAAAAAAAGATAAGTGGGTAGGTACCTACTAATTTGAAAAATTCAGAGGTTCTTTTTTATTAACGGCCCACATGCTCAGCTTACGTCAAAATGGAGCTTTTATGCTATTTCCAAAGCATGATTCTGGACATTCCTTAATCGTTGTAGATAATCTATTTACTTAATTTTGAAGCCTTATTATCCTTTATATTTATTTTAAACATTTGATGACTAATGTAATTAAAAATAAATACCCATAAAATTTTTGAGCGCTTTGGTTCGTAAACTTTTCTATTTCGAGCGCTGGTCCTACACTATAATGCAGTTGGATTACCGAACGTTGAACGCGGAAATTGAAATATAATAGTTACCTATTTTTTATTCAATAGGTACTAAATATTATATACCTACAAGTGTAAGAATGTTTAGATTCTTATTGAAGATATAATTTTGAAAACGCCTCAAAGCACACCCACTTAGAAAAAAGTTGGACAAGCGGTATTTAATTACACATCTTTCACTGTCACAGGTAAGAGTTCTTATTTGTAAAGCTAGATTCTTTTGATTCATGTGAGCTAATTCCACAATGGAACAATTAATTAACCATGAACATTCATAGATGCGATTTCTTCTAGTGCGCAGCAAATGCGATTGTTGTTGCCATTGCTATCATGAACTGTATTTACTTACATCAATACTTTCTCTCACTCAGCGCCCTTTTGAAAATATCTGTTTATTAAAACTATATACATAACTATGCATTGATAATAATTAATTAATTATGACAAGGTGGATATTAACTTTTTATCAAATAAACATTTACATTTATCTCCTTTTTTATGGCTGTCAATGTGTTTATGTGAAAAATCAATGTTGAAATCAAAATGTTTTTGCAGACAAAAAAAAATAATTTTTAATTTATGTACTCAAGATGCCTGGTAAATTTATTTCAAGAAAATTCAGTGTTTTTGTCTATCACTATCGGATAGATGGAGCCATAACCTATGAAGCAAAAGCAATTTACTGATTACGTTAGCTTTAAAGTGATTTTGCAATACAGATTCATCAAAGAGAACTTAGCAGTTCCAAGACATGTGAAAAGACAACCCATCATGATGCAGCCAACAATAATACAGCACTTGGTACATTAATTTGACTGTGTAAGCAATGACATAAAAACAATGCATATCTGAAAGTCATAGCCATTGCTTGTTGGGAAATCAGAAAGACCCCATGGTATTATTGAACTGCTGTTTTACTTATCCCATACTTTTGCAGATGCACATTTTCGGAACCATAGGTACTATAATAGTTAATTGTATTAGGAAGTGTGACAAATTAAAAAGGTACAGCCAAAAACCCACTGAATATCAGAAGCTTTTTCATGGAAATTTAACTTCTACATTAAAGGTTACCATTACATAGGTACTGACATTATTGTATAATTTGATGTAAGTAGATAGTTCCATAAAAAGAAAATATTACTTATTTTTTGGAGAAAAAAAAAGAACCTCAAAGTACATTTTCAGCAAAAGGCAATGGACAATGCCTATTATAATCATAATCAAAATATTGACTGAACATGATTTTCACTATGTTATATACTAAAGGTAAAATAACAGACAGATATAAAAAAAGGTATAAAATTTTTATTTACATCTTAATAATAAAATAAATAACAGTTCTGTCAATAAAATCAATATTTATTAAATCCATCATTACATTAACATAATAATTATGGTAACATAATTACGAATATGAAAATGGAGTGTATGGAGGAAGCGATGAAATAAATTTATCGAGCAGAGACAGACACCTGCCAAACTCTGATGGTATTGTCGCTGTATCCAGCGAAGAGTGTCTGGCCATCGGTGGACCACGCCAGTGACAGGCACTGGATGGGGACAGCCTTTGAAGATTGTGAAACCACTTCAGGGCGGAGTTCATCAACCATTTCCTTACTTTCCAGATCCTGTAACGAATGAAACAAAAAGATTGAAGTTACTTTGTAAGTACAGAGTGGGTGAAAATATATTCTACAAACATAAAACTGAGCAGATTTTTTAACCAATGTTAATTCTTTAGGAAAACTTTATGCATTTTAATTTCAACTAATTTTCACTCACCCAAATCTTAATCGAAGGTCCAAACGCAGCACAAAGCCAATAACGGTTGGGAGAGAAGCACAAAGCTTGGATGATATCATTGTGGTCGAGGGTGTGCAGATGTTTTCCATCATTGAGATCCCATAACATCGCCTTGCAATCCTTGCCACCTGACGCGCAAAGAGAACCGTCCGGAGAAACTGTGACTGTGTTCAGGTATCCCGTGTGGCCAATGTGGTTAATTTTCAACTTGCAGTTCGTAAGATTCCAAACCTGAAAGATGTCAACAAAATGTAAAATTTCTGTCAATTTCAGATTCCATTAACTGCTTGCACAATATTGCAGATAAATTGAATGAGAATTAAGACAAAACTCAAAAATAAAATATTCAATGGAATACAGGGAACAGTAGGATTTCTTACTCCCTTTTTCATCCATACATTCATCTTCAATTATCTCACTAATTCAGATAAAAGAAATTCGGTGAATGCTTGACATTACCAAATTTAACTAATTCAAACAGATTAATGACAGAAATGCGAAAGCCAATATTTTGATGGCATATTAGGTTCATAACTGAATTGAGTAATTATATTATAATAATTGTGTAATTACAGCGCATAAACACTCTTTCGGCAGTTAAATGTAAGTTGTAAGATTTACCAATGATAACAAAATTAAAACATTTACCAGATGTGGACAATCAATATTCTATTAATATGGTTACCAGGTAAAATATTCTATGAAGAACTTTCAGTAGAAATCCAACAGCCAAACATATCCATTCTTCTTCTTTTGACTATGTCCGATCATATGGGCCTCTACAGAGTAGAGGTTTGTGTTAACAGATTTTACTTTTACGAGAAATGGGTCAGCCACTTGCTCAACCTATTAGGTCCATGCTCAAGACACAAATTGAAAAACAATATGTGTACTTGCCAGACCCAGGATTCGAACCTGGGACCCTCGACACTGAAGGCCAAAGCTATGGCAAATGTATGACATTGTGCAAAATTGGTAATTTCGAGGTATACAACTTTACTAAATCTCTTTTGTTTCATTAATCCAAACTATCAAAATGAGATATACAGTTGGATTTACAAAATTTACCATTGTTTCCTCCGGATTTATAGGGAGAAATTATAGGATAACTCTCTTACTGACCTTAACAGCACGATCCCAGCCAGCTGATACAATGATGGGATTGGTGTGGTTAGGCGAGAATCTCACGCAGGAAACCCAGTCAGAGTGACCCTCCTCCTGAATAGTGAACTTGCACTCGGCCAGAGTGTTCCACAATTTGATAGTCTTGTCACGAGATCCAGACACGATTTGACGGTTGTCAGCAGAAAATGCCACAGACAATACATCCTGAATATCAACAAAAATAGATATTAGAATCCAATCAACACTGCAGATGCAATACTGGTAATTTGTACATAAGATGACAATTGAAAATTTTATAATACAAAAATTATACTAGAAGCATAAAAAAAAGAATATTTAGAGTAGGTACTTTTCCATAGATTCCTAGATTTTACTATCAGATACTACTTACAGTGACTGCAGTTAGATCCACAATCGCAAAGCAGTTGCCTGACAGCACAGCGTCAGTAGTCTTCTGCCCCGCATGGGCGACATAACTCATGAGAGAAATACCACTTCACAATGAAAACTGCCGCTTTTAATAAATACTTCATTTTCTTCTGCCTCGGAAAGGCGCTAAAGATTCACATCAAACAGGTTCAAATCGTAACATTTCACACCTTGGTATGGTCTTCAAATCGGCGAGTGGTCTTTGACGCTCCCAGATCCCACAGACGAAGAGTCTTGTCCCATGATCCCGAGAGAGCGTAATTGCCATCGCTGGAGAGGACGACGTCAGAAATGAAATGAGAGTGACCATAAAGCCTCTTGTTGGGGACTCCATAATTGACTTCGTTCCTGGTCAGCTTCCATACAATCAAGGTCTTGTCTGAAAAGTAATTGTACACAACAATCAACATGTCGAAAAATTGAAAGACCATACACTAATACGAAAATCATCAGTCCCATATCCGCTAACCGCTCAGCGCTTTCACGTGGTTAAGTCTAGTTATACATCATTTAGTGATTAAATATAAATAAAATAATTATTGAATAGTGTTCAAACACATTTCCCTACAAAAAAGAGAACGTGCTCACGTAGCAAAACGATTACATACGTGAAGATTGGATGGATTAAGTCCCGACAAGAAACACAGCGAAACTGCTGTCAATCATAAAAAAATATATTATACCTCTGGAAGCAGACAAGATCATATCAGGATATTTGGGGTTTGTGGCAATTTGGGTAACCCAGCCACTATGCCCAGTAAGTTTACCGCGAAGCTGCAAAGTTTCAGACATTTTGTAAAAAGAGAGTTGAACCGTCAAACACCGACCACGATCTAACCCCGAAAGAACTTTGAAAACGGAAATCGAAAAAACTATTGTCTTTGGTCTTCAAGCTTAAAAATAAATTACCATTATAAAAAATATATATTTCCATATTAACAAAAAATAAAGCATTCCGGTACAAAAGCGCCTTGATAAATATAATAACTACATAATACATAGGTACCTAATCCAACCGACCAAGCTTGTTTACCTAATCATCTGTAGAATGGACATAACCCTCGGTTTTTTCTTCAAAACAGGTTTTTTTGGATAATAACATTGCACATAACTAAATACACGTTGTGTCGAAAGGATGTAAGCTGCAAATGTCGAATTATTATCTAAATTTAGCTCGTATTTTTTTTAAATGAGTAGGAAGTGATGTGTGAAGAAAGACAACCATCATTTATGTTGTTTATTCTTCAATTAATTAACGCAATGATTAATATTAGATTGGGTATATAAAAACCAAAATAATACCTAATTGTCGTATGCTTCAAGTTTATGTATAAGTACCTATTTTTGTGCCTCCTGTAAAATTTTATTTGTGTGGATAATATCCTTTTCCCTTCAAAACTCGATATTGTGTTTTTGTAAGGTAATGCAATGACAGTGCTTTGATTTTGAATACCTAGGTATCCTTTATTTTTTTATTACTTAATTTGAACTTTGTGCGAAAAAAATGAATTACTAAATGATGTCACAATACTTATTGTTTTCTATTTCTGATGGATTACGAAGATGCTCGGATTGCGCAGACGACGCATGCACTGTGATGAATTCATGAGACGAGCCGAAAAAATCCCGTATGTGGACAGGACTTATGAGAGTCACGCATGTTTCCGCCTCAGATTAAAGATTATTAATGACAGTGATAAAAAACCTGTGGTGATAATAATTATGATTATTGACATCATTACTTACCACATAATATTATATTCAAACAAAAAAGTGTCAATCTAAATACAACCAGCGAACTTATTAAATTGGACACAGCGGCTCTGAGTTAATCATCAATAATCTTATTTATTTATGAAACCAAAATAAATAACAAAGCTAACTAATAGACCATACCCATTAAAACATATTACTTCATTATTACCGTAATAATATCATAAAATTGCATTACTACCACGCCTTTATACTTATGAAACTTTTAACGATTGATATTCCGTTTTTTAGCATTTTCTTTTGGTGGGGTTACCTTGAAAGCGTTATAAAAAATATCGTCGACAAAGCTGCAGTTTCAAGATAGTCGACCATGAAAATACCTACAGATATTTCTAAAGATTTCATTTTTTCATCATTTTTTTTCTTTTTCCATCTAGTTAAAGAATTTATTGCAAAACTTTTATGGACCAATCTTCAATTTGTTATAAAAATCTTAGATGAAATAGCTGTTGGTTCATACACGGGATGCGATAATCCGCCATGGATGTGTTTCATAATGGTGTAAAAATGAAAACTCAAAATTCCGCTTTAAACATACTGTTTATAATTCGGTGAACCTTCACGTTCTTTTTTATTGTATGATTTCAGTGACCTACGGGCAAAAAATACTGATAGCCCCAGGAATTCAGAATTAATCTGTTCTGTGGACGGCCCCAAAACTCGCTGCCATAGACAATATATTATATTACTATTACTATAGTATAAACTTATTAAGTAAATATTGCCCGTCAATAGATCAGTGCCATTACAATTTAAATTTGTTTTGTAAAACTTAATTTATTTATCATTTACCATAGGTACATATTATTTGTCCTGTGATAATTATTATGTCTTAATTATATGCAATAATTCAAATTTACAATATTTTTAAAAGAATTTATGTTTACTTTTGTAGCTATGTTAAATTTAAAAGTATCTTAATTTACTCAAAAAATAACAGCTTGCAAAAAATAATACTAGAGAACACCTCAATCGTTTTCGATGCATGACGTCACATAAGATTTGCGCCATTTTGTAACTGTTGGGCACACAAAACGTCGCTGGTAGTTAATACCGCTCGGTTCGCATGATTATTTGTAGCGAATCAGTGTAAATCCCTTTTTCTCATAATTAACGTCTCGTACGTTAATTTCCCGGACATATAACATGGAGGAAAAGGCTTCTCTCAAGGAACTCGAGCAATGGATTGAGCAGTTAAATGATTGCAAGCAACTGACAGAAAATCAAGTTAAACTGTTATGCGACAAGGTAATGGATCATTTTGACCTTTTGTACAATCAATTGATCGGTTTTGTTGCTGAACCGCACCCAAACTTTTCATTATTTGTGAAATTAAAGTGAGATTAACTTAACCTATCGTCCGCACATGAATCATATTTTTCCGACTAAGCTTGATTGTCACCTCGTCTTCATTGCCATTTCCTGTAAGTGATTAATTCTGTGTATTCAACGTTTGACAGTTGGGAGACTATACCCATGATTTGAACATACACCCTTATTATTTGTTTTGTGTTTTAATGCCGATGCATATTTTACATACCACACCCATGTTTTATTTTTTCAAAATATTTATGTTACATACTTGTTTCCTTTGATTTTGGACGATTGGTCACTTCGAACCTGTCTGACTTTGAAACGGACATGTCAGTTGGCACCGTGTTTCCTCCGAGAGACATAATATTTACATTTTATTAAAAGGATACCATGATTGTGTACATATTATTATTATAAGTACTCTCGAGGGTTTACCCATTGTATTAGTATGTTATTTTAAATATAAACTATCATGCTAGAAGAATAGAAATATTAAACCTAGTTTTACCACATTGATTGAGTCACAAATTATCCTAAAACATTCATTGAAAGTTTACATTTTCCTTTATTTGTTTAATGCTTAATGAACACATTACACACTTGTCTTACAAACACATGCTAATGAGTATTCACATGACGTCTTCAAAATAAATTACTTAATTCTGGTGCTCTCTTCCTTAACCGACTATTTCCAATAATTACAGAAAAGTTTGTTTATCTAAATCTGTGCGATTTTGGTCTTTGATATTATTTATCCCTTATGAAGATTTGATTTTTATTATTTCCAAAACTGTCTATTTTAAACCCCACAACACAGGAAGCCTGCCATTTAGTTCATTAATTCCAGACAATATTTTTTTCAAAGTTGACTGATTCCTTGTTTATGAACTGTCAGATTCATCACAAAATATTGTTTGAAGTGATGTTTTCGTTGGTCCAAGTATTTTTGATTTTTTAAAATGGCAAGCCCTATTGATAAAGAACTCAGCTATAATAATTATATCATGTCTTATTATCTACAATTCTACATGATGAAAAATAATGTGCAATATTTATAACTTTGATTGGTAGAGGAACATTTTGTGCCATCAAAAAATAGGATAGTCCAACTTATAAATTAATATTTATAAAAGAAAAACCAATTGTTGAGTTTTAAATTTGGAAATAGTCAGCTATGGAAAAAAAACTCCTCAATTTATATTGACATTAACAAAGCATTGAATCAATTCACAGGTTTTTGAAATATGCATCGCTTATAAAAAGAAATTACTTCAATAAGATAGTTGGTTAACTTAACCGACTTGTTTATTTCATGATACATCGAACAGAAATTATCCGTCTGGTGATAATTGATTATAGAATTTTACAGCAAAAAATAAAGATGTTCAACCACGAGGAGTAATATGATGTTTTCATATAACATGACTAATAGATTTCCAGAATTTTTTTAGTATAGTTGAATTATAAATATAATATCTATACTGTGCGCGTTATTTTAGCGTTGAATGCATTGTTTGTAAATAAGGTAATTGTGCCGCAGAGGTGGACACAAGCTTTTATAATTATTTTTTTTATGAAAACAGTTCATTCCGTGTAGACAATTATAATAAATACCTTTTTCTGTCGGCGCGTCGGCTTTTTCATTCAATAATCGTTATTGAAAATTTGAAATTTTCATACATTTTGATACACCATTACCACAAACTAAGATTATATGAGGTAATATTAGGTTGGGGTAGGTTACATTAGGTTAGGTTTGGTTTGGTTTGGTCTAAAAAGAATGTTGTAAAATCTCATGTCCACCTCTGCGCACATTTACCGTAAATAAAAAAGATAATGGCAGTCTGCTGTCAATGTCTCGTATTGGGTATTTACATTGTGTTATCCGCTATTTCAGTTTGGTCAAACTGCAAAATGATAATATAAAATCTCATTGGCAGAAAACCACATCATACTAATCAGTCAATGCCTTATTGGCTGCATGCCGTTTAATACAGATACGCTGACCAATGTATGGTTCTGAATGCTTTATGAACTGTCAGAAATTGTGTACGCCTCAAATCTATGTGAATTTCAACTAAAGTCTTATTTAACTTAATGGTTTATTGTGTAAAAATTATATTATGGAACTCATTAGCACACATGAATTTTGCTACAAATGAATCGACAATGATGTGCAGTAAATTTTATTGTTAGTCTTCGTAACCTGTTTTTTTGACCTAATCTTAATCTTAAAGGCTCTATCTGCATAAAAGGAATCTAAAGGATTTTTCTTCAATCTTCGGCAAAATTTCCGCCTATATTAAACTTTCTATTTCTCGTGGAATTAATATGTTAGTTTAGTTAAATCAATCTAGTCATTTTTATTAACCCAGAATTAAGGCAGCGTTACTTTATTTTGTCAACTTTTGAGTTATATTTAAATTTTTTTAAATCCTTTTTATTTATCACAATGACTGTTCAAGTGTATTTGAATATATGTTATCTCGGTTTTTAAATCATCAAATAAAATTTATTATACATATTTTCACGAGTATCTAACAGTACCTTATTGAAATTATCTCGTTTTTCAATGATGGCATTATCATTACAATCAATATGGCAATAATAGTTATTATCAAGAATACGAAATGGCGACTAATTTGAGTGTACAAATGAGTCATTGTATGTGTGTGCTCAATTGATATTGTGGTGACCAGTTCATTGTGATGAACTTAAAAAAATTGGTGGTATCCGTCGATATACACTGTTATTATAGTGTTACTGATACCTACTTGAATTCATTTATACTATTTAACTTTTTAATTTAATTTCTGTGTACATTGGATGACTGCATTTCAATACGGCCACGGCTGATGAAAAATTTCAGTATGGCCAGTCAAATCAATTGATGGATAAGCTTTTTAACATTTGCGATCTTTAATTTCAGGCAAAAGAGATTCTCACGAAGGAATCGAACGTTCAAGAAGTGAAATGTCCGGTGACGGTGTGCGGCGACGTGCACGGCCAGTTCCATGACTTGATGGAGCTGTTCCGCATCGGAGGACGGTCGCCAGACACCAACTACCTCTTCATGGGGGACTACGTCGACAGGGGCTACTACAGCGTCGAGACCGTCACTCTGCTCGTCGCCTTAAAGGTCTCCCGTTTGACATCCTTCAGATGTGTGACATACTGTATGCCTTAGGCAAAAATAGTGTTACCGGTGATCCGTCGAAAGGCTATCTTTCCGGGGAACCGAGGTGTAGATTTATTTGCTCGATGCCGAGGCGCGAGGGCATTTAATTGAATTGAGAACGGTGTTGATGATTCCAGGTGCGGTACCGGGAGAGAATAACCATACTGCGCGGCAACCACGAGTCCCGGCAGATCACACAGGTGTACGGTTTCTACGACGAGTGCCTGCGCAAGTACGGCAATGCCAACGTGTGGAAGTTCTTCACGGACCTGTTTGATTACTTGCCACTGACGGCACTGGTGGACACGCAGATCTTCTGCCTGCACGGCGGTCTCTCGCCTTCCATCGACACCCTCGACCACATCCGCTCACTGGATCGCCTGCAGGAGGTGCCACACGAGGGCCCCATGTGCGACCTGCTCTGGTCCGACCCTGACGACAGGGGGGGCTGGGGCATCTCCCCCCGGGGTGCTGGCTACACCTTCGGCCAGGACATCTCTGAAACCTTCAACCACAGCAATGGCCTGACCCTGGTGTCGCGGGCTCACCAGCTCGTTATGGAGGGGTACAACTGGTGCCACGACCGCAACGTCGTCACCATTTTTAGCGCGCCAAACTACTGCTACCGCTGCGGGAACCAGGCTGCAATTATGGAGCTGGATGATGCCCTCAAATACTCATTGTGAGTTTATTGCCTTTCCTTGGTTTCCACCACTTCCTCATTGAAAGGTTTAGTTGACACCCTTATACATACAATGTTTTGTACTATAAGACGATTGCTTCATATTGAGAAAAAGGTTTTTATATATAATGTAGAAAATTGTCAGTAGAGTGAATCCTGGTGATGTGTAACAAAAAAAATCCCAAGATAGGCATTAATGTTCTATGGGCTCTGAGCTTGTATCATCCACAGGTTTAGATTAGACTAAAATGTCTCCAGTTTTTTTTGTGTATCTAACAAGAAAACGTCATAAAACAATACGCACTGTTCGTATGTATGACCCACAATCCTTTCATTAATGTGTGAACCTGACTGTTCCGTCCGTGTGGCCACAGTTAGAGCGTCAATTTTAGAGAACAATTAGTTCACTACGTTCAGAGTTCCTTTGATTTCTTGCCTTATTCATCAAGTAAATAACATATCTTTATAAATGATATGAAAGTAAGTTATGGTTCATGTGAATATTAATCCATTTATAAAATTTCATGTTTTTCATAATCCATAAAATATGGATTTTTAAGCGTTCAAAAAAATACCATGCCTTGCAGCACGCTGGGCAGAGTTTATATGTAGACCTTAGACCTGTCACGATACCGCACATTCTTTTTTAAAATTACTTAGATGGTATAGAACAAATGGGAATTTTAAGGCCATTATAAAATCGTTGGCATATAATATAACCCTTGTTTGAATTCTATGAGTGAACATTGCCATGGTTAATTGAATGTTATGAATAACGGTTGCAGTACTTACTTTACTACTAGTAGCGTTATGGTAAGCAAAATGTAATATAATGTTTTGTTGAATTTGCAGCCTCCAGTTTGACCCTGCCCCGAGGCGCGGAGAGCCGCACGTCACTAGAAGAACGCCCGATTATTTCCTTTAATTAGTTACTTACTGTCAACCCTATCGACAAAACACCACCCCGCTGCAACATGCATCGCATCGGATGCACATTGCGCACGCCCCCTTTTATATTTGCCGTGCGATGTCATTCTCTGCATCGGTCGGTCCGAGTAACATCCCGAGGAAAATAATTTTTGATTCATCACCGAGGACACCTTCACCCTGCAATATATCGAGTGCAACTTTGAGACTACGAGAAATATGCTATTGTATTTATTCTTTTTTAAATTGCCAAGAGAGATCAGTTATTTTGCAAAAGCATTTGGCGGTATTTTTTCTTTGTTTATGATGGTATTGAAGCCGAATGTGCTTCACTTTAAGAAATTCAAACATGTTTTAGAAATCGTTCAGATGGCACGTGGACTATATTGCCATTCATTATACGTATTTGGTTACCGTGCGATGTGTAACGTGATGTCCAATGCACGCTAGTGAACCGACGGCCTGTCTGTCGGTAATGTCAGGGAGATCCCTGCATCATTGCTTTCCCTCAGAATGATGGGATGAATTTTTCTTTTATAGCTGATGCAATCTGAGAGAGCAATGTCATATTTTTATGATTCGTCAATAGTTTTTGAACTGCTGCCCTCGGGTAAAATTTTAATTAATTTACTTATATTATATATACCTGTGCTGAGTATTCAATTTCAGTTGAAATTTAAGAAATATGCAAACACAATCTTGTCTTTTTTTCTCATCTCGGTAAATAGTTTTATGATATAAATCTGTTCCAACATTTCAACAGTCGATCTTTGATTGTAAATATATTTGTGTTTGATATAGTTGACATGTTAATAGTCATTATTGAATATGGGAAGTGACATTTAAAATAAAATGTTGGCTTCCCTTAAAATTTTAAGTTATGCAAAGTTTTTTTTTTACATAACATATATTTTCTTATGTTCAAATTAAAACAAATTTGAATGTTTTTTTGTGATTAAATCTTGTTTCACTATGATTGATCTTTTCCTTGCCATTAAACACAAAACATCAAATTATAAAAGAAGGGAAAGAAAGCAAGAATGTTTGAATTTTGAATTAAAAGTATTTATACAATAATAATATTGATGTTGTATTTAATCGCAAGGGACGGATTGTGAATGTATTGTAAAAAAATATTGATGAAAACACACAAATTTGCTTTGAGTTTAACATAAATTACCACCAAGTATGATTAAATGGAAAATGCATTGTTTTTATTTGTGTTTTTCATTTTTATTAACCCATATATTGGGAGCATGTCATCAGAGATTGTTTAATATACCGTTTTATGTAACAAGAGCCGGAAGGGGAAAGAAGAAATAACATTTGCATAGAAGATATTATATCTGGGTCACTTATATTTCTTAAAAATGAAGCCTGATAATTTAAAAAGTGGGTTCTCTAAAAATCATAATAAAAATGGACATAATTTAACAACTGTGTGATTTTGGAATCCTCCATTACCCATAAAATATCATGTGAAATGAATATTTGTAATTAACTTATTTAATTATGCATCATTTAGTGAAAAGCTATTTTATATGTGCAGTAAAAATGTCATCTGAATTTAATAATACATAGTTATAAACAATAATAAATCGACTAAAAATTAATTGCGCTGTTTGAATTTTACAAAATTTATATGTTTATAGTGTTTCTTTATTTAGTGGGTGCGTTTGTGTTGCATCGTATGGAAAAATAGACTACTCGCATTATACTATATCAATAAGAAATATTAATCATATGACCAAAATGTGATGAAATTTTAAATGATTAAAATTTGATCAGTGTAACAAATTGTGTTTTTCTGCTTATCTAAACTCTAAAGTATGACACTTTACTTTCTTACAGATAGATGTTGAGTAGTTTTATTCTTCCTCTACTTTACGATTTACTAACTCACTGAATACCATCAAATACAACATATTTCCTCTCAGTTCTTTCATTGTACATAATAATTTGAGTGATGAGAGGTATTTTCAAGTAAAATGGATTGTTATGAGTGTATAAGTGTTTTATTCGATTATAAATGCTGCAAAGAACCGATATTATATTATATCTTCAAAATTCACGAACAAATGAAGGACCATGGTGTTCTTGGATAATTTTACTGGTTTTTTATTGGAAATCTTACAGTATTAAAAAAGCATATCATATGATTTGAGAGAGCTCCGAATTAGATGAATAATGGATCCGGCATCAGAATGAATATTTATGAACATCCTCAATCAAAAGAAACATTATTTTATCGGCTTATGTTGATAAAATTTTAGATGTTTATTATCGTCTAATGTAATCATTTCATTTTATTAATATTAAAATACTAGTAGTTAGAACTAAGCATAAAATAATACCGATTTTAACAAACATACTCGGAAACAATTTTCTGTTAGGTTGATAAAAAAATGAATTATCGTCATTTAGCATTTGTTACAAGTTTCTCCTTCCACTGATCCCCAATTAATTTCGTGGTTATAAATAATTGTCTTTCATACTTTCTTCAACAACAGAATCAACAGTATTTTCAGTCACTATTTTAGTATTTATGTATTTCTATTGAATTAGACATTGTTTTGTTCATTATTTGAGGATACCCTTTTACGAGTATAAAATAATAAATGTTTTGTGATTTGATTAGATGGACTGGTATATATATCTATAGTAGATTAATATAACAATTCACAAATCGTTTTATACCTGTTTACTTGATCATATTATTCAGGATTTGGTTCTTATATTATTTTCAAACATGATGAGAAACCGTTAGCGTTAATATTTATATGTAACTATTAACCATATAAGGTGACTTCTGGATTAATACCTTCACAGTTGAGTTGTGTATTGAATCATGTAATCAGCAATTTGCTCGTACGTCTGTAAATCATTTGCGACACCGTCGCACCATACGCATATACCTGTTGGACTTTGGAAAGTTGTGTTGCGTATGTGTGCTTTGCAACCCATTCATCACAAATTCACTGGAAATAAATAGTTCCAACCGCTCCTAGCAATGCTTATCCCGCCATAATGGTCATGTGTGGAACTAAAAATCACCGCTTTGTCTACAGTGATGATCATTTTTTTTGCTACCGGCTATCACGTGGGATAAGTTTTGGTATAGTGGCTGCACTGTATAGACAACAGTCGCCTGTCGTAGTTTATTTTGATTATAATTTTCCCCATGTTTTTCAATAGCTTTTATACATTACTTTTTTCACTTAGGGTAAAGATAATTTTTTATTTTAAACAATCTGTCTAGCGTTCTTGAGTTTTCTTGTTTCGCACGTTTATGTCCAATCACCATCCAATATTTTAATGAAAATGCATTTATTATTGTGTTCCTGTGACCGCTTCATTCTTCCTCTGGCCAGTTTCAACTTTTAGTTTTGGACTCTTTTTGTCTTGGATTATTGAATCGTGAGTAGTTTTTAATAGACCACAACTGGGGCTATCAGTTTTCATTTAAGTATTGCAGTTTCGAACAGTTTTTTATTATTATTATTCTATCATTCATTTTTTATCTCCAATGTATGTCATTCTCGCAGCATTCCTGTTTCGAAACATTTTTTGCAATCTACATTTCATTTCTATATATTTGTGATGCATAACATTAAATTTATCTTTTACGAGTATGTGTAAAATAAATGTAATCCTTGGAGGTCATATAATAATAAAATCCTCAAGGAGCGAAAAGTGGTTGACTTTTGTTCTTGAAATATAAGATAAACAAATAATATTTTCAGTCAACAATGTTGCCAAGTCGCAGAAGTATAAGTTGAGTGTGAAGTACCCAGTAATAAAATTGTTTCACATTAAGTATACTTAAGTTTTTTTATTTCATTCCATCCTATTATTTTTCACTAGTATCTTATTTATTTCGACTTTTAGATAAAGAAGAAGCCACCTAAGTATTTATTTTATTATTTGTCAGATTTTCCATGTATGTATTTTGTAAGTTCAATTATTTTATCCAGTGGATTCGACGGATTTAACTTTTTTTAATAAGTATCAATCTATAAACGGTTTTGCTCGGAGGATTCACGTAATTGATATAGAGTTTGCTTTGAAACAAATAGGCTCCATTTGTTCACACAGAGATACTCATGCTTAGTAAGTAAACTCAGTATTGTCATAGCTGTATCGGATACGTACATGAATCCCCGCGTGAAACCACTCTAGCGCTTTCAGTTCTTATATCGCGTTGGACTTGGCATTGATTTTATTCCCACAGGTCCTATGTCAGTAGATGTAGCATTTTTTTTATTGGGACATTAACTCACATTGGGTTTAGTGATATGATTCCTCGAGACAGTAAACTGACTTGTTCAATTATTTTAAAAAGTAGTCAATATTCTAAATTGCAGTTAAAACATTCCACGGTAAATCTGCAAATGATTCAAATACCTAGTAGAATAAAATGATATGAAAGGGTTAATGACGTCAGATCGAGCATCTTAAAACACAACTTGAAATGTTTCACCATATTTTTGCTGGAGAATTAGTCATGTTTGGTAATTTAATATTTACATGTATGTTTTAATTATTTATTGTTTGTAAAACAATATTTTTTGTTCCAACTGATGTTAAAATTGGAAAATTTTCAAGTTTGTTATTTTTATATCCCATGTGCCATATTTGTTTTGGCATGCAATAAATACATTTTGGAAGAACATAGTGTTTTGTGGAACTAAAATTCTTGCAATATTCATAATGTCAATGGGATTCTTCCTAAACTTAAGTACGTTGTTACGTGACATAATACAAGAAGAAATATAACATATTATGTAAATTTAGATTTGAATACTCACTCGCCTCGCACAAGTTAAAATATTTTTTTTCTTTTTTACATACTTATTTAAAAGATTAAAATGGCATGAAGCAAACTGCATTGATGAACCAACTTATGCTTTGTGAAATAATTTAGCAATTTTCTTTTATTCTATAGTTGATCACTGACAAAAAGGTGTACAGGTCATTTTCTGTCCTGACAAATGTTGGTTGGTGAAGCTCCCAGTCTCTTCTCAATTCTTAACATCCAGTCTTCCTCAACTCCAAGGAAAAGGAAATCTTTATTTGCTGCCACTCCAGAACTGACATAAATCGTTTAACTGTAACTAATATTTGAATACCTGTTTGGGGACCCCCCCCCCCGACGGTGAAAACACTGAATAACTATACCGCTCACATATTTCTTATGAAAACACAAATTTAGCAGAATTTTGATGATACAATCTAAATTTAATGTAACAGTCGTATCATGTGGACTAATGTACGAAAGTCTACCAGTCAGATTTCTGGCTAAAGTTAAATATTATCATTTTTGTGTATTGAGGCGGTTAATTGTTACAATAATTTAACCGTCAAAATTGTCTATCTCGCCCTTAAAGTTAATACAGCAAAGAGAGGGGCTGTTAAAATGTAGCACTTTTTGACAGTTTAGGCCAGGGGTGACGAACCTTTTCCTGTCGGAAAGCCGCATTCAGATGAATATAGATATCTTAAATCAAATAAGGCCGCATTTAAGAAACATACATAAAAATGCATGTACAGTCATCCCTCAATTTATGTGGTAGAGGGTTCCAAAGGATTTTTTAAGATTTATTTTTAAAAAAATAGTTTTTTTTTCTCGACCGCGTACATCGAGGGATATGTACAATATTTTATAAATTAAGGAAAACAATAAAATTTATTTATTTATGGGTTTACCCTTTAAAATGTATACCTACATACATTATAATAATATACATATTATATTTACACGGCTATAGTAAATATTTAAAATGAATGAAAACTATTTATTAATATCTGCTTTTTCTTGGAAAGCATTGTAATATTTGGTTGCAGCGTAGAGGTCCGCATGTGGTTGAAAAGTGGAAAAGCATTTTACGAGCATGTTACCGAAGGCATGGGTATTCTACGGCATTTTTCCATATTTCAATTAGATCTATCTTAGCATCAAACAATGACTTGAAAATATAATCTACTAAGAGCTCAATCAGTTCTGTCTGTAGCTCTTTAGGTGCCTTGATGACATCAACTATGTGAGGCTGAAATGCTAATTTCAGTGCGATTTCATGAGTCTCAAAATCGGTAAACCTTTCATTGTATTCTACAATTATTAATATGTCAATAACAGCTGCGTATTCTTCAAATGACTCGAATATATAATTATTCTGCTCATCAATGATCTTCGCTAACCGAAATTTCTTTTTGAAGAAGAATGTGTTTTTAAAAGATAGCTTTTTACGAAATGCCTGGGTTTTTTTTCCACAAAACATAAATAGACTTAGTTTTCTAGATAGACTCTTCTCAGTCGTTGGATTTTAGCTGCAACGTATTTCCACTAATATTTTTTTTTTTATCATAATACCTATATAGTTTTTTCATTAAACGAATGACATAAGCTGTTCGACCATCCCGAGTTTTCCACACAGTGGCGTTTACCTCATCGCAGAAGTATAGATCAAAAATAAATTGCAAGGCAATCTGAAAAAAAATTAAAGGAAAGCTAAAAAACGCACCATTAATTTTAAACGGAAAAGTGGGTGGAAAAGTCGATTAGATTGATTTTGGACAATTTTTTTAGGAACACTGATACAGGCCCAACATTTATAGCTATGTCACTGTTTCCACAGAGTTTGGATAAGTAGGTACCTACTATTGTTTTTAATAAATATATAAAATTTCAGGATAAATAATACATCTTTTTTGGAAGCATTATTATTTATTCAATCTTGGAAGCAAGTCATGAAATATATAAAATGCTACGAATTTTTTAAGTTGACAATATTATGACACTCGAAATACCTGATCAGCAGATTTTTCCCTTTATCCTGACCCTCAAATGTTAATTGACAACAATACTTATGAAAAGTATAGGTACATACATAGTTTAGTCTATTAATATTATAACATTGTAAAAATAAATTTTATTTAACATGTATACATAAAAAAATAGTGTAGTAGTCATTATATATAAAGAAAAATATAAAAAAATTTAGGTACGGAACTACACATATAGATATAGTAGCATAACAACAAAGAGAAAAGAGGTAGAAATTAATTAAGTTAAATAACAAAACAAAAAGAAAACTTATGAAAAGAAGAGTTATGGAAAGTACACGAATGCTGTATAAATTTTCGACATGTGTCCACATAATGTAATAGGTATATTCCATATAAAATGGAATCTGATAATATTTGACAATGAATTTTGAGCCTTTTGACTTTTATGACTGCATAAATATTGAAAAAAATCAGATGACAGTCAAAAGAATTACACCTCGAGTATTTTTTTCATGTAACTTAATTTCCTATAATTTAGAAAGTCTTTGAAAAATCAAAGAAAGAATGTTGTATAGTATTTATGTTAAGAATAACTTCTACACCGCACGCGCAGATCATTGTTTTGCTTAAATTTGAGTATCCTACCTAGCAGAGTGTAGGTCTGGCTTTGTGAGATAAACACGCAATACATTTTAAAATTATTAAACTTACATATTGTATAGTAATAATTATTTGTAGATGAAAATTCATTAACAATAAAAAGACAATCTCTTAATAATACTTCATCAAAATCAATTAAAAAATATTGTAGGAGTTCATTACGAAGCAAATTGAATATAATGACATTTTAATATTTTTCTCTAGTGTCAAATAAAATAAGTATGGGGCAAGTTCAAAAATATTTCACCTGGTTTAAACAAGACATTATGTTGTCAATACAAGTTTGCAGAATAAATAAACTACAGACCCTACTACAAAAATATATTTAGATTTTGTTCAAATGTTACTAACCAAAGTAAATACTTTATTGCTATAAAATATCGTCTCTGTTCTGGCAGAACACACTAACTGGAGAATACTAGTTTTGAGTAATTTGACTTGAAGTTTTAAAATGTTTGAAATGGTCTATCAAGCAGTGTTGCCAACTGTACCATAATTATAGTATTTGTACTATAATTTTGGTCCGCATAATATGTACGATATAAAACAGGTATAGTACGCCCAAAATACTATAATTTTGAATATCGGAAAAATATGTAGAAAGTACTAAAATTTCGATATTTCCGTTCGATAAATTGGTGCAAAGTACTATAATTTTGCAATATAAGAAGATTTGGAGAACTTAGAAAAAAATTGCTCAAAAAACGTAAAAAAATCCCTTGACTTTGGTGTGAAACGAAATTTCTTGAATTCTTCGGTAAGCATTTTTAGTCGGAAGAGGTACCTAAATAAAAAGGGGTCTTGGAGTTTCTCAAATTCTCCGTTATTTTTTTTCTGAGAAACAAAATACCTATACATTTTGGAGGCTCTGCACTATAATTCCACTTTGAAAAGATGGCAACACTGCTATCAAGTGAGTTTATTAAGTGATCGTTAAAAGGATGACTTTAAAATAAAGACTGTTTATTTATTAAGAAGGTTTACAGACGGTTAAGTTTGATATAAGGAACATTTTGGTATAACTAACTCAATATGTCATTTTTTCGAATTAGTGTCTTCTGCCAGAACAGTGACGATATAGCAATCACAAAACTGTTAAACAATATGATTATCTGCACCTAACCTCATGATATAAAAAACATGATTAAACATTTTAGAATAAATAAAATTTAAAAAAAATATATCCACATCTACATTGGAGATATCACAATTTTGAAGCTGTCACTATAATGTAGGAGGCCATCTATAGATACAAATCGGGTCTAGGACGATTTGGCGCCGGGACAACTGGACGCCACGCAATTCGAAAATAAAAAGACGTTATGTACTTATAGGTTCTTTTAAAAAAATATTAAATATTATTTATATTTAAATTATATTATGATTTAATAGTTGAATTTAAATATGCACACGTAAATAATGATTTAATCGTGCATATGTTTAAGTTCCAACGAAAAAAGAGTTTTTTATTTTTATATATAGCCTTATACTCGAACATCTTCTTGGCTACATGTTAAAACTGTGAACTAACAATCTCCTCCCATTTTTAACCGCAATTCCATTATAAACTAACAAGCTCCTCCTATTTAGTCGACAACAGCGCCTTCCGGCTTTTGCCTAAATCTTCTTGTTGGAGAGTAGGCATGGTAATTCTCAATCTGCAAAAAAATATTATGTTAAGAGTAAAATGAATTGAAACTACCAAGTAGTCCAAGTAGGCGGCGTCCAGTTGTTTCATTCTCTGCAAATCACATGTAATTTTGTACTACGCGACACACTAAGTTCATTGTGTATCTATACAAGCGTATATGTAAATGGTATAATATAAAGGGATACTGTTAGACATTTGAAAATATAATTCCACAAACAGAAATCATAACTTTAGTAAAACGCGCAGTCCAAAAACACACAATTTCTGTATACATATGTATGGCCCCAAACATTTAAATAATACATATAACATTATCAAAATAACTTTCATTGTCTATTGAAAAAGAAATAGACCACAAAATTAAACAAAAACAATCGCTTCTTATTTATATCAAGATGTTTTCTATAAACAACCATTAACATTTAAGTTTCTTTCGATTTCATCTTACATAATAGTATATCTATCCTTATGAAAGTTATTTAAAATTCACTTTCCGATGCAGTAAAAAAATATTTTCCTAACTACAACTATATAATACATTCCGTGATGCATATTTCCTCGAATTCATTGTCACCAGAATTCGAGGCGTCCTCTTTATCAACTCACAGGGTTTTTCTTAAAGGCAAGTTTGCAAGTTGCACATAAATTTCTTGCTTGAAATATTTCTTCACGCAGTTACAGACGGCGCGTCAAAATATGTCTATTTTTTAATTCATGCGGTACAAATTGACGATAGGTATACGTGTATTGTCAACACACAACCACCTCTCTGTTTGTATAAGTGACAAAGTAATTATGTTATCAATCTTGATTGATTCCTCGAATTCATTGTCACCAGAATTCGAGGCGTCCTCTTTATCAACTCACAGGGTTTTTCTTAAAGGCAAGTTTGCAAGTTGCACATAAATTTCTTGCTTGAAATATTTCTTCACGCAGTTACAGACGGCGCGTCAAAATATGTCTATTTTTTAATTCATGCGGTACAAATTGACGATAGGTATACGCGTATTGTCAACACACAACCACCTCTCTGTTTGTATAAGTGACAAAGTAATTATGTTATCAATCTTGATTGATTCCTTGAATTCATTGTCACCAGAATTCGAGGCGTCCTCTTTATCAACTCACAGGGTTTTTCTTAAAGGCAAGTTTGCAAGTTGCACATAAATTTCTTGCTTGAAATATTTCTTCACGCAGTTATAGACGGCGCGTCAAAATATGTCTATTTTTTAATTCATGCGGTACAAATTGACGATAGGTATACGTGTATTGTCAACACACAACCACCTCTCTGTTTGTATAAGTGACAAAGTAATTATGTTATCAATCTTGATTGATTCCTCGAATTCATTGTCACCAGAATTCGAGGCGTCCTCTTTATCAACTCACAGGGTTTTTCTTAAAGGCAAGTTTGCAAGTTGCACATAAATTTCTTGCTTGAAATATTTCTTCACGCAGTTACAGACAGCGCGTCAAAATATGTCTATTTTTTAATTCATGCGGTACAAATTGGCGATAGGTATACGCGTATTGTCAACACACAACCACCTCTCTGTTTGTATAAGTGACAAAGTAATTATGTTATCAATCTTGATTGATGCCCGGCAACCACTTTTGATGGGTTATTTTTGTGCTTGTCAAAATTTATTTTTGTAAGATCCTATATTCCACGCGATCATCAGTTTACTGACCACTGATATAAAACCAGGTACCTATTTATAATGTCTCTTAAACAGAAACATTTGAAATAACAATTAAAGTATAAATTAATTAACTATAATATAGTAAATTCTTGGAGGTGAAGTGAAGGAATATTGTAATCTAATAATGTATTTTTCTTTGTATTATTGAAGACCTACTGAATAATTTATGAAACTGATAAATTGACTTTTTCAAGTTACAACATGCTGTATAATAGTGGATGATTACGCTTGGGATGTCTTTTTTGGTACTTCTAGCAGTGATGTATGGAAATTAGCACCTGTTTGTGCACAACATTGCCATAGTAATAAGTAATGGGTATACACTTTTGAAATACAGATGCTGAATTTCATGTTAATGATATACACTACTGCTAGCCTTAGATTTATGTTTATGGAAATAAATTTCCATGAACATAAACCATAAGTTTAGTATGACACTTGGGATTTCCGTCAAGGGCAATTGATCCATCATTTCAAATGCCCACATGATGAATTTGAAATGTCGTGTAAAGGATCAAAAAACACATGGTGATATCTTACGCATTGCCATCCATTATTCCTCTATTATGTATCTATATTGCAGCCATGGATGATTTATATTATTATACTGTCATAGTTAATTGATAATACTATGCACAACCATAACATTTTATCAAAATATTATTAAAACTGCCATCAATTAAAATGGAGCCTGAAGATTTGATATCCCTCATTCCATGGAAATAAATAATAATATAACTAAAATTATTATTATTCACGATCATGTTCTGTCAAATAAATGCATACAAAATTGACAGACAAATTTAAAATAAAAACACAACATTTATATTTATTATTATATCTTCATGCCAGTGTCGAGATGGAGTGTTTGCTTCATCAATTCATAAGTGGAGAAAGAAACCGCAACCATCGGAATAGCTCGCAAATAGTTTATGCTCATCCCTCTGTATAGGCCTCGCATTATTCCATCCTCCTTGTAAATCAGAGTCAAGGTTTGTACCATACCCAAGCTGAAACATTTCAATAATTTATGTTTTAAATCACATTGAGTATTTCGAACAATATATATATGTTATTTTGATATCACCGTTGTCATGCCAACATAACAACACAGTACAGACCTACAAACTTATCTGAAGAATGGGATGGGGTAGCCACTGTTGAAAACTACCCAATCAAGACTCGTAACTGGACAAAATCTGATATTCGAATGACATTTTCAAAATGGCGTCCTATGGTAGTTCGGTTTATATTAAGAGTATGGCGTCGTTGTTCCATTTTTGTTTGCTCTACAGATAAGTTTGTGGGACCATATTTCTTTTATGAAAATAATATTGGTTGATAATCGTTGTTACAAGAATCAAAAATTAGAATTACGTCTAACCCACTATCTATAAAGGATCTTCCAAATGCAAGCATGAACAATAAAAAGTAAAGTATAATATTAGGGATACAGGTATTCCTTAACGGCCCAGATCTCCTAAGTAGGTCAAAATGGAGCTTTTATGGTATTTTCAAAGCATTAGCCTGAACATTCCTTAAACGTTGTAGATAATCTATATAATTTTGAAGCCTTATTATCCTTTATTTTAAACATTTGATGACTGCATAAAGTATTTTTATTACATAAAATAGTATTCTTTTAAACCTCTCGATCTAATGTTTAAGAATATAGTCATATTTCAGTACACCCATACCCATGTGCAGTGGTGTTAAGATTTTTTAGGTTTATTAATTTTTAAACGCATTTACAAAACCATTGGTAAAATTAATGTTAACATTATATAGTGAAATATTTACGATAAAAAAATATATTTTATAATCTCTGTGATCCCAAATTTGACAAGAATTAGGCATTTTATTATTCAAAAAATGAGCATGCTTAACGCATTTGAAGATAATTCTAAAGATACTGATTATATAAGCTATGTCTTTGATCATTCAAATGTGATAAACATCCTACGTTTTATAATAATTATTGACCTAAGAATAAGGTAGTATTTTTTTGAAATACGCCATTTCTATTGGCATTTCCCAGTGGTTAAGCTACAACATACGGCTGCAGCCATAAATTGACAAACGATAAATGAAGTAGGGAGTAAGATCATATTAACGCGCTTTTGAACATGTACCTAATCGAAAAAAAATGGTTTTTTTTAAAACGGTTTAATGTTAAATGTTTTTATGACTGAAGCACTAAGAAGCACTAATTTCGTAATTAACAAGTGAACATTTATATCTAATGATTATTTGATAGGCTTATTACATCCTTATAGGTAGGTGTGTATTTGTATGAATGGTATTTTAGACAGCAGCCGGCCGGCTTCCGGGAACTTGTATAGTAACAATTTATTTAGTATTTTTCAGTAGTAAGTCAAGGAATACCTGTGGTTAATTGGTTTTCCTAAACCTGAAGCAACGATAAGAATAGCTCAAAGTGTATGTATTATTTTATAAAACCCAACTGGCAACAATGCAATTTAACCATTATATTGTTCATCAAAAAAATCTGTTGACATATGATTCGTTTGATTTATATCGTGGGGTTTTCACGTAATTTTATTGGTAGAAAGGTATTCAAGATTGTTTTATTATTTGGAGCATCTGTGAAGAAAAGATTTTATGATTCCTTATGAAAAATCTACAGAATTAAAATGAAATTGTTGTCGGTTGTAGGTTAGGCTATGATTTTATTTTTCTTATAAAGAGGATTATTAATATTATTATGGACATTTATTAAATGTATTTTTTTTATACCAACCTCCTAAAAAAGCAGTAAAAAGTAGAATACCAGGTGAAGACATGAAAAAAATAAGAGAAATTTCCATTTGAAGTTAGCGTTTTCCCATCACCAATATTATTTATTAATAATAAATTTATTATTATATGAAAAAAGTATAAAAGGAAAGCAGATAAAATAAAATGGTTAGGTACCATTACTACAAATAAAATATTCATAATTCTGAGTATAGAAATATTTGCAATCATCTTATTTGACTGCACATTATGTATAAAAATTATTAAGTATAAAATTAAATTAATTAATATTCATTCTAACATGACTTCTTGTTAAAATATTTTTGATAAAATATGCTTCCTAGATTAAAGAGAATTCACAGTTGCGTGAATTTTTGGCAAGAATATCAATAATTAATGTGATACAAAAATACATGCATTACTTATATTATTTTCTATTATACAGTATTCACATTGTCATCAAAGAGTATTTTTATGTGTGAAAAATGTCTCTGTATAATGTGAGATTCTATTGTAGGATTGTTTCGAGTTAAACTTAAGATCAAATAGATAGAGAATATTATGTACATTAATAATATTGATACATTGAAATTGCCTACTGGATTACACTAGTTACTAGTTATAGATAGGTAGTTCCAAATTATTTCATGCACGGAAAGGAAGAATTAACAGAGGACATACCCAAACTTCTCTGTGTGTTTACTCATAAGAGCCAACTGCATCCGCCGTCGGGTGACATCTAGTGGATAAGAAACAGACTGCGCTACGGCACCCGCGAGTCCTCCGCAGAGCAACTTGGCTGGTATTGATAATACAAGGCCACCTATTCATTAAATAATATAGAAATCGTTTTTTAATATTTTGCAGTGTGGAATAATTTTCAGATTTTTTTTGATTTCAACAGAAGGGAAATGTACTAATTTAGTTATTATAGTAGGCTATTCTCCTGAAAATTTTTGTCGTACTTCTCATTTTTGAGAACTGTGACCAATGTTATTAATATGGACGAATCATCTGGAAAAGAAAATGACACTCACTTTATTGTCGGGTCTGCCGAATGGCATAATCTGTTCTAACGCCATTACAATAAAGGTGATATTGCTATAAATTCCTGATGCTTTTTGTTGGGTCTGCCGGATGGTTCGGTTCGAACGGGTTCGCTCAAATGAACATTGCCATTAGAAACACTGCTCTAACGCTATTACAATAAAGGTCATATTGCTATAAATTCCCGATGCGTGATATCGCAAAATGGAAATTGCGTGACGTCTACCTATACATGCGAAAGCGCGAATTTACTTGCTAGCTACTGTATTGAGTGCGTCGTCCATTAATAATGTCATTGACTGTGACTATTCAAAAACTCTGCTCATTATATCTCGGTGGTCTGCTTCTCTGCATGGACCATAGCATCCTCCGTTTGGGACCTCTGCATTCCGCACTGACCATCGATGTTCTGGACTATACACATTTGGCCAGATAAATTTTCATATTGCACTGCTTCTCTATATTTTGTTAAACCCTGTTATTACTTGCTTCAGAATGCTATTCTGCAAGTAACCTAGTTTTTATGACTTCTGGTGCTAGTGCAAAAGCCAACCATCTTTTCGTCGTTTCCCTTGCAAAATTGTATATCTGCAAAATTTCAAGTTTTCAGAGGAACATAAAAACAGTTTAAAAAATGTATGGCACTTGAATCAATTCAAGAAAGGTTTTCATAATTAATTACTATAAAATGTCAAAAACGCATATTTTGCAATACACTTTTGCAATGGAAACAATGTTTTACTTCTTCTAAATAGAGCTAAGATAATGGCTGCAAATCAATCCTACCATATTATGTACAAAACCAAAAGTAGAACATTTTCTCACGAACTTAAGACTAGATACAGATAGACCATTATTGATTACATTACTCTCTCAGTAATCCGCCACCCCAAACACCAGACAAGTTTAGTGTCCAATTAGTGAAAGCGGCGGAGTATAGTGCATACATACAAAATATGGTAAAAATTAAAACAGCTATTTCGGAAAAATAGTTTTTTTGAGAAATTTGTACTAGCAAATAACGGTTTTATTTATAATCAAAATCAAGTATTTCTAAATTATACATATTTATAAACTAAGTTTATTAACTGAATATTCAACAGTAAATCACTTGACACAACCAGTTGTTCAGTGAGGCAGATATTCTTGAATGGCTTAGGATTCCTGGCTTTCCCTATGACCAAAAGTTTCATTTTGTGTGTGGATAGTGATAAGCAAAAAGGAACCAACTAACGTTTTTAGGTATTTTGAGTTATGAATGGGAACTTGTTTCCAAATTTCAATTAGCCAAAGAGAACCAAGTCAAATTCGGTCTAGTTTCCATTTTATTTACATTATTTTCTTTTTGCTTAACGGAAAAATGTTCTAAACTTCAAATTTTCTGTTATGAAAAAAGAGCCAACTGCTAAGTATCCGTCATAGTCAGTATCAAAGTGTAGAAGAGAAGAGGCAAGAGGTCAAGGTTTCTTTGATGGTATGGAGTACTCTATATTTACCTTAAATTGTTTTGCTTAGGTTATTAAAGACATACAAATATTTATTTGTAATTTGATATTTTATGATAAATAAATAGTTAACGACTTTGCAAGTAATACAGAATAATAAAAAAGAGAATCACCTGTTGGTTCCTTTATGTAAAATAGTTTCTAGTGATTGTTTGTATGGAAAATGTCATAAAATGAAAAGGAACCAACTGTATTATTGATTAATATCCAAAGATATACATATTACTTATTTTATATTCTTTTACTGGTAATAGAGATATATTAATAATAGTCACAGTATTTAATAGTTTTCATGTTCACAACATTTACATAAAGTATATAAAGACATGTACAGATTTTGAAGCTCAATATCTCCATTTAGCAATTTTTCAGTTGGTTCCTTTATGTTTATCTCAATCCAATTGTGATGCGGTCCTTGGGCACTTTCCTCCCTGGTATATTACTTTCTTTGCGATGAACGTACGTTTTACGAAGGAGAAGTTTCCTAAATAAACCCGTCTCATCTGCATTGTATACTTGTACGCGGCGGACTACTGAATTTGACAATCGAATACCGACATATTATAGAGCTTGAATTTTTGCTTTCAACTAGTAAAAGTAACGGCGGATTATATTAGTTGTCGGATAATCGTGCGGCGGAATACTGAGTGTACTGAATACGATTTCAGTCATTGATGACAAAATCATAAAAATAAATTTATTGCATACATTAATTATTACACAATGAAGAGAAAATATTGATATCCAATAATATTACACATACCTGTATTTCTATCGTTCTTTAGGCAGGCATACTGAGGAGTGTATTTCATACAAAAATATTTTAGCATCTCGAAACAGTAGAAGGAGAGTCCAGCGTATGGCACCATTCCCATCAGCGTCGGAACAAATCCTCGGTAGAGAGCACGGACACCGCCTTCCTGTAATTATAGTTTCAAGAATATTTTTAATCCTGACTTTACTCAGATGGAAAATGTAGTGTTATATTAGGTAAAATACAAAAATTGGGGGTTTCTATTTTAACGATAATTAAAAAAAGATGACATTTGAATTCATGCAAAAACGGCATTATCCAATAATTAAGTATGTTTTAAAAAAATACAAGACATGACACATTTTGGTATTGTTGTAAATAAAATATGTACCGTCTTAAATATAGTCACTGCAGCATGCACGATGCCCGTATATCTGGTGTCTCCGGCAACTTGAAAAGCCAGTCTCGCCCTTATTGTGTCGAGGGGGTAGGTGAGCGCCACTGCTGTCACTCCTGCGCCCGCTCCCGCTACGAATTTGTCTGCGTGACGAGGAAGACCCAGCCGAGATAAGTACTGAAATACAAAAATATATTTTATTGGTACCTTTAAGTTTGCTTCTTATATGTGTGTAGGTACGAGGGTGGGTCAATAAGTCCTTAGAAAAGCCGACAGGTGGCGCGACTAGTACTGTAAGCGGTTTGTTTTCATGCAGCGGCACTACCGATTCAGTATGCTGCGAAGTTTCAATCACATTGGTCGGGTTGTTGTGTGTTTCTCGTACATTTAAAAAAAAAATTTGCTTGTGGAAAATGGAAAAATGGAAAATGGAGAAAATTGAGTTTAGAGCTGTTATTAAACATTTTAATATAAAAGGGTTAACAGCAAAGGAAATAAAAAATGAGTTGGATTTAGTTCACGGCATATCTGCTCCTTCACTTGCAACTATTTATAACTGGTTAAATGAATTTAAACGTGGTCGTACATCAACAAAGGATGAACCACGCTCAGGACGTCCTGTAGCGTAGCTGTAGTGTAGCGTCATTTCTATTTTACATGACAAATTGGGCATGAAAAATATTTCTGCAAGATGGGTGCCGCGTTTGCTCACAGTCGACAATAAACGCAATAGGGTGGTGGCCTCTAAAGCCCTGTTGTCGCTCATGCAACGCAATCCGGATGAATTTTTTCGTCGTTTTGTGACTGTAGATGAAACATGGATACACCACTATACTCCCGAGACGAAAGAACAGTCAATGCAGTGGATTGCGAAGGCAAACCATGTCCAAAGAAGGCGAAAACCGTAAAATCAGCTGGTAAGGTTATGGCTACTGTATTTTGGGATGCACGTGAAATTATTTTCGTTGACTATTTGGAAAAAGGAAAAACAATAACAGGGGATTATTATGCATCTTTATTGGACCAAAAACAAAATTGAAGAAAAACGGCCTCATTTAAACAGGAAAAAAATCCTCTTTCATCAGGACAATGCCCGTGTTCACACATGTTTACGATCAATGGCTAAAATTGAAGAATTGAAGTTCGAATTGGTCGACCACCCACCGTATTCGCCAGATTTAGCCCCCAGTGACTTTTTCCTTTTCCCAAACTTAAAAAAATGGCTAAGTGGACAACGTTTTTTTTCAAATGAAGAAGTCATCGATCGGACAAATGCTTATTTTGAGGACCTTCCGAAAACTTATTTTTCTGACGGTTTAAAAAAAATTGAGAAACGTCTAACCAAGTGTATTGAGCTCCAAGAAGATTATGTTGAGAAATAAAAAAAAAATACAAAAATAAAAACTGTTTTAATGCTTTTTTCTAAGGAATTATTGACCCACCCTCGTACCTACCTAATGTTATTTTGATAAAAATCGTAAATCACCATTTCTCAGTAAAGAGACCTCCATAGACAGACAGGAGATACGATAGCAAACTTTCGAAGAGGTTTAGTTGTCAGCCATTTGCTCATACTAACTCATCATGGGGCTATTTGAGTACATAATGGCTGAAATTCATGTAAATATAAAGTCAGCTTCCATAATTTCATAAAAAAATCTTAATATTATATTATTTGAATTCAGATTTCGATTTTTTCAAATCGGTAATACTCGTTTAAAACAACACTGAACATAGGAATAATAATCTTGCATACATAGGTACTTGTGGTGTAGATACGTAATATGTATCTCCGTTTTTTTTAAAATACCGAAAAAACGCCGGAAAAACTCCTATTTTACACGTCATTATTCGACTCATTCATTTTTGATTTTTTTTGCACATCCTAGCCAAACCATGGCCAGTGCCAGCAACACATATAGGTATTTCTTGGAAAACAATCTGTATAAATGGAAATTTGCCGCAGCTGTGGAATCAAAGTAAACATCCATTCTGGGGGGACATGCTCGTCGAAGGTCAAAATTGAGTTTTTATTGTATTTTCAAACCATGATCCTGGACACTCCTTACACGTTGTAGATAATCTATTTATATAATTTTGAAGCCTTATTATCCTTTATAGTTATTTTAAACATTTGATGACTGCATAAAGTATTTTTGTTACATAAAATAGTATTCTTTTAAACCTCTCGCTCTAATGTTTTAGAATATAGGCATATTTCGGTACATAACTGTGCAGTGGTGTTAAGATTTTTTACGTTTATTAATTTTTAAACGCATTTATGAAACCATTAGTATAATTTATTACGAGATAATTTTTGTAAAATATTCACGATAAAAAATTATATTGATAATCTCTGTGATCCCAAATTTGACAAGAATTAGGCATTTTATTATTCAAAAAATCAGCAAGATTAACACATTTAAAAGATGATTCTAAAGATACTTATTATAAGCTATGTCTTTGACCATTCAAGTGTGATAAACATCTTATGAATAATGATTGCTTTATAATAATTATTGACATAAGAATAAGGTAGTGTTTTTTTGAAATACGCCATTTCTTTTGTCATTCCCTAGTGGTTAAGCTACAACATACGGCCGTAGCCATAAATTGACAAACTATAATTAAAGTAGGGAGTAAAATTATGTTAACGCGCGTGTTTGAACATGTACCTAACCGAATTTTTTTTTAAACGGTACATGTTCATACACGCGCGTCAATATCATTTTACTCCCTACTTCAATTATAGTTTGTCAATTTATGGCTACGGCCGTATGTTGTAGCTTAACCACTGGGGAATGACAAAAGAAATGGCCCAATGTATCCCCAATGTATCAGGGAATTTTATGTCTCAAAAGGGTACGCGATTGTCAGACGCAGCCATTGACAGTGTTTTGAATTATTTTTGTCTTCTTACTAAAATTAAAAAAAAAAATCATATTTTTTTGGAATTTGTCTGTTTATACACTGATTTTAGGATTTTTTACAGGTTTTTTTTTTAAAATTTCTCAATATCTCGAGAATTCTTTTCTGGAAATCTCGAATCTCGAGAATTCAAACTTTCATCATTTCGGGAAATCCCGAATCTCGAGATTGAGATTTTCTCGGAAAATACCCAACTCTACCTATAACCGGTGACGTCCCTACTCCCTAGGCAAAGTGTCGCCATTTTCAAACTGTCTGATTACCTACAAGTACCTGAAGTACCTACTTACACAGACGCCTTGACGAACATATTAATTGAAAATTATAACATTTCCACGAAACTACTCTCAGACAGTGGTGGTGATGGGTACGTACACGTATGAAGATTTTGCACATGCGAATAATCTTTATTACAATGAGAATTAGAATATACGTTAATAGAACAACATTATGTTGGTAGAGGATTTTTATGTTTCGATTGTTTTTTTAAATTAATATGTCGACCCTTTCTAATGAAGCGACTGAATCGTTCACTCTCACAAGTTAAAATAATATTAATTGCATTCGTTCCTTCATTTGCCGCCCTTTATAATGTTCCGCCCCTTTGCAACGCATGACCTGCCTACCCCCACGGGATGTCACTGTCTATAACCATTTCTGATGGGTATTCATTTATATTGCAATACATATAGGTATGTTAGAAAAGCGGAAACGAGAATAATTGTGTAAAACTCTTAATATAACTCTAGAGAATTATTAATAGTTTTTAATTATTGATATACCAACCTACATAAAACAATTAATGTATTTTTAAATATTACCTACCTAAAACGATATTCACAAAAAATGTTAAGTCAATTATTACATACCTATTATACAACATACATCATAATTTTGATAATTTAAAGGGTATTGTTAACTGATAACAATGTCTTGAAGCGGACGACACCGGCCCTGCGCATCTATTCTATACAGTGTATAGCAGCCTTGTGTATAGTATACACAAGGCTGCTATTGGCTGAAGTGTCAAAAAGTGCAATGTTTTCACAGCACCTCTCTTGACTGTCATAACACTCATAACTTAGCGCAAGATACGAAAGTTTTGACAGTTTAGACTGTTTAGAGTGTTCAGACGGCTAGCTTATTGTAACAATTATAATATCTCAATACATAAATATGATAAACAACCCTCGATAGCTGCTGATAGCAGCCTTGTGTATATAATAATATAATATGTGCTTATTGTTATTAAATTACATGTGTCATTGAGGTAGCTACCACGTTAATAAATAACATAAAAGCTACTCCGCGACACTTTTTTAAGACTTTTATACCTACCTATTGATTTGTATCCATTATTATATTATTGAGGTTTTTGTTATTTTCTTCGTGTTACCTACTTATATTATAAAGATTCTTTTATTATTATTACATTGCTGATAAAACTTATAAAAATATTTTTCCGGGATTTTCCAGAGGATACGATAATTATTTTTCACGATGTTCGCGAATTTAAAAAATAAGAAAATCCCGATATGTGATTGCCGGTTAGAATCCTGAATACACAGCAACGACACAACCGATAAGCTAACGAAGCGCAGTAAGTTCCGCATGATAATGCAGCAGCCAACCTTGCGAGTTGTCTCATCCATCATAATAAATACCAATCAACAGAGGAAGAGAAGTGCTTTGCCAATTATTATTGGTGGATTGTCAGTAGGAAGCTAAAGCGTACTGCACCGCTCTGCATAACATATGAATCGACACGACTATATTTAAATACCTACGTAAGTCCTGGATGCAGCTCCGTCACATTTTAGTTTCAAATTGTGTGTAAACTTGTTGAGTACTTACCTACCTACTTATTTTATTTTCGGCTAACTTAGGACTCACGACACTGCAGTTGCAGCGTATCAACGCGTATCAAATTTGATTCCAAATGCATCCGATTAGAATCTCCAGTTGAATAAAAAAATCAAATTTGAGATTCAAATATAGAATTAAGTAAGACCTGCGTCGACGCGCTGCAACTGCGGTGCCGTGACTGTATCAAACAGACAAGTGCACAATGAATCAAACATTTTTTAACGAATGACATACACATCATAATCTACTGCGGACTAGAGCAGTTCCACGAAACATACTCTCAAACAGAGCTGTACATGGTACGTGGCGGTCTGAGACGCGTATTACAATATTATAACAGGATAGGTCGCCAGGGGTTTTTTAAGCTTCCATTATTGTTTTAACTAAGATGTCAGCACTTTCTAACGAAGCGACCGTATAGTCTGCGTCATGGAAAACCAACCGCTACTGCTCTCAAAAGTTGTAATTAATATTCGTATTGGTTCCTACACAATTTTACACCTCTTTGGTTCCTTCATTTGCCGCACTTTATAATGTGCCACCCCTAAGCAACGCACGACCTGCCGACCCCACGGAACGTCACTATTCAATGTTACAGGTATTTTGTGAAAAGGTTAGAAAATTATTGGATACTTCACATTCGAGACAGCTGTACATCTGAAAAATTGATGGGGAGCCACAGTCGAAAACTACCCAATTCAAGACTCGCAACTGGACAGAATCTGATATTGAAATGACGTATTCAATATGGC
The DNA here is from genome assembly GCF_057557595.1 of Rhyacophila brunnea. Classification (NCBI taxonomy): domain Eukaryota; kingdom Metazoa; phylum Arthropoda; class Insecta; order Trichoptera; family Rhyacophilidae; genus Rhyacophila; species Rhyacophila brunnea. Next base: position 35,730,694 of record NW_028232965.1, read on the forward strand.
GTCCATATGGCTTCATAGTAGTTCCATTTTTGACCGTTCTTCAGATAAGTTTGTGGGACATGTTTTTGGTGACAAAGACCGGTGGAGTCAAGTCGTGGAAGATCTCTGACGGTCAACTCATTCGTGTTACGATTATCAGTCATGAGATTCTAACAACCATTGAATACTGAATCGTTCATCGGTGCATAATTTAGACCAGAGCGTAAATGGACTGTGTTCTCAAGACAGTTTCGTATATAAAATTGATAAGATAACGAAAACAACAAAACTTCGTCTAAAAGCCGAAGCATTAGTATCAAACGTATGTATCTAGAAATTAGTCAATTAGGTTATTGGTTATAATTATCTGCAGTTGCTGTTATCTTGTTCCATTCTTCCAATAATTAATTAGGTACCGGTTAATTAATACAGTCATACCTATGTTAATTATTATGTGAACGTATTAATTGAGACATCATCTATAGCCACTGTAGAATGATTCCAGTATAGTGTAAATAAATACTCTACTACATAATAGAAAACTACATTTCCGGAAAAAGATCACTTTCTAGTACGAGTACACTGGCAATCAATTCAACATATTTTTCGCCTACTGCGTCGATTTGTACATTTTTTGTCACGTGTACGCGTAGTGTTTTCTCAAATTAATGGGATATTAAAATGACGATTTACAACTTTAAAAATTAGCAAAACTTATCAATTTTGATATAGTCATTATAGCAATCGCCATTATTTCAGGCAAATGATTGATAGCATTACTTCAAAGTAAACGATTTTCTTCACGACCAAAATTTATTTGAGCTGTAAGTAACAAACAACCTAACAACACACTGTAATGCCACTATAAATTCCCTGGCACAAGTCCCAAAGTATTCATGATCATTCATCTTTATGAACCGTAGAATCATTCATTAGGTAGATTGACCTCGTAAGAGCGGGGAAATTGTTACCAAGCGCTGTACCCGAGAGAGAATAACGAAATTTGGTCTGTTTTTGGAATGTGGACAATCTCCTCACACCTGCCTAAAATTATTGCCAAACTATGGTATCTTTAATATTGGTAATATCAACTACGTCAGTGGACGCGAAAACTTAGCATCCGTGGACATCTAAAGTTCGGACCACATATGTACCGCACAGACGCGGTATTTTGTGGATTGCGGTACGTCTGTGGGCCAAGCCCAAGCAGCATTCCATAGCATGTCAACATTGCCTACTAACTGATTTCATTTCTACATTATATTATGTCAATTATCATCAGAAAATAAACGAAAAATATTCTGACAGTTAATTCACAGTTCAGGTAGTTCTCACAGTCATAATAACAGATACATTTTTCGTTACAGACCGATTATTTCGTCATTATCGTGTTAGCAATTCATATAGTAAAGTCGGTTAATTTGACCACCCCCATAATTCTACAATACCACACAACAGAATGTGATGTGCATGTCTACGTTTGTAGTGAGAATATTTGCTTGTTGTGATTTTGGTCTTATTATCACATTTTAAAAGTTTTATTATTTGGCAAGTGGTGTATATAATTTAATTATATTGGTTTTTTTTTTTTGGTATGTAATATATCTAATGTTTGAAATACAATTAGTACCAACTCTAAATAGTTTAATATTATTATTTTATACAAGTAATAGTTGCAGCAAATATGGACCACTAAGGTCCATGACACATTCTTTATTTTTCTTTCAGTAAATGGCTCCAAATATTGCAGATGCTTATAAATACAAACAGAAATGTAAGAAAGAAGCAGTTTGTGCTGTAAGAGAAAATAAAATGGGATATTCTTATGAGCCCCGATAGACAGTCACAAGAGGATTTAAAATGCATATAGGTAGGTACTCTAGATTTTTTTCTTTTCCGACGATCGTCACGGTGAATGATGATAAACGTGGGCTCACGACAAATGCTCTAGTTTCGAGAATAATAATATCTTCATTTGCGAATTCAAGCAAACTAAGCATCTGGCTAATATTATTATCCAGTGTCATCAAATTTAAAATTTACATGCTTTGTAAAATGTAAAATATTATATTTATGTAAGTAATAATTGTAAAATAAATAAATATACAAATTACGTTGAAAGATTTTAGACCTAAATAAAATATATAGATAATAAAATTATATAATGTTGCATTTTCAATACGGATTCTATTTCTAAATTATCTTAAGGTGGTTCATATTCCCCGACCTTACTCTATTGATTAAAATAATACATTGATTCGGGATTGTGGCCCGTATATAAAAATAAATACATATTCGCGTCGCGCAGTTCATGATCAGGATTGAGGTGACGAGAAGCAAAATCTCTTCCGCAATCGAGATATTATAGCTCTGGTATTCGATAGGTGACGATTGGGTGCTAAAGGTAGATCATACTCGTACTGGTCTACAAGGGAACTCAGAAATAATGGGAACTGAAATACCTAACGGGTAAGGAGAAGCAGGCAACCGATCTCGAGTAAGGAAGAATACGTCATACGTCGAATACTGAACTCTGCTTTCGGTTTATGTATTGACGCTCATTTAATATTGGTGTATTACACACACTATTGCACGAATATAATGCGTGGTTCATTTTCGTAGGACACTCACACATTCAAAACCCTGCGCCAAAATTTACTGTATTGGGATTAGTCTATCGGAATTATATTTATTATCTGTTCTGTGTGGTGTACATTATAAAAAGACTGGGCGCTTCCAGATGTGTCTGTATCGTTGCACCGTGAAAATTCCCAAGGCTGATTACATTACCCATGAGGAGGTAAAGCTATCTCCAAGCGCAAAAAGCTGTATATTTCGGCTATTTTTACGCAACGAGAAGTATAATTAATTACTCCGGGGAAGGTATACAGCAGCAGGAGCGTGTGTAGAATGAGATTCTCTTGGCTACGCAACCTCTGTAAGTACCTACCTCAATGTCGGAGGCGTTGCAGAAGCTGGTCCAGGATATGAAGGTCTTAGGCCCGTTTCAGACGGGACAGTTGTGTCGCGCTCGATATAATATAGGAGGCCATTGTATTCGAACAAAAGGGCCTTTGTAGTATGTTTTTGAACGCCCCAGAGGTAATGAGTCAACGCGTGTCCGGTACACTTTTCCGTCGGCCGCTACATTCTCAAGCCGCCGATACACTTATTTTTATTACCGCAGCCAGTTTTATATTCTAATTTATAACGCGAAATTATGCGTTGACTCATTAGCTCTGGGGGTTTCATAAACATAAAAAAGTCCCCTTTATTCGAATACAAAGGCCTCCTATATTATATCGAGCGCGACATCGGTGTCCCGTCTGAAACGGGCCTTATTCATTCTTATTTATTAAATATTATATTATAATGTTATTCGCGTGGTCTTCGTCTTACATTGCGGTTAATAAAGATAAGGCCTGATAAGGAATAATAAATTAGTGAATTATTCCAATATTATTTTGACATTTCCGATAATTAATAATAATATCCGTATTTATAATGTCAATAATTACTATTAATACTCCTAAAAGTTTTTGAAATGACTAAAACAGCATAAATTAAATAATTAATGATTGAAATAAAAAAAAATCTGTTACACCAATGTTTTGTCTTTGGCTTTATCTCATCCTTGTCAACTATCTATGTACGAACTACGAACGTCGTAATATTTGAGCAAGTTGTACGTGTAGATGTAGACGACTCCTTCACGCCGATTCAGAAATGATGGAAGACAATTTTTTTGGTAAATTAAATCAAATTTGTACAAATTAAAAAAAATCTGGGTATTTATTTGAGATACGATATTTGTTTGAAAACAATGATGTTGAGTAGAGAAATGAGCGTTACTCCGAAATAAATAGTTACGTAGGAACCTACTAACATTTTTTTTCCAATAACATTCTCAGAGACGAAATAACGCTTTTGCGAAACAAATAATGATAATGGGGTTTCAAATTGTGCCTTTTTCAATAGTCAGTAAAATATGCATACAATAAGCTATTGTACATAATAAGATGCAGGTATTTAATTAAAGCCTCTCTCAAACGAATAAAGATTTATATTTTTGGCATGTCACTTAACTCCAAATCAATAAAAAAGTGATGCATTTGATAATAAATGTCGTATTCAAGCAGTGAAATATCCCGGGAAGCGTGGTATTTTTTACCACGACCACCCATGACTGCGTTAACCGCGAGATATCAAAATGTCGTTGAGTAACACAGTTAACACGCCTTACGTGATAATGGGATCCCTTTGGAATCAAGCAAGACGTGTTACCTGTGCTAACAATAATTATAGTAGATATCAGTGGCGCACCCAGGGGGGGGGGGGCAAGGGGCCCTGGCACCCCCCAAAATTATCAGAATGATTTTAGACACCCAATTCCTAATGGAACTGTCAAAAAATTCTCGGTGTCCACCCGAATTCCGGAGTGGTGTAGGTAAAGGCTGACAGGGCTCTAGCCTGGGGGCCCGGCGTGTCGGGTTGACCAGATAAGTGAGATAAACACACATCATGCATTAGCTTTAATAATAAAAAAGTCGCCTGCGGCGCTATTATACTTCATAACCATGAACATGTTCAATTATGTAATTGTGCAATATATTTTTTGATTATTATGTGTTGATACTCGATAGCTCCATTATTAAAGTAAATGTATTAAAAATCGACAATATTTCATTGTATGAGTACCCTTAATTTGAACTAAAACACAATTTGAAAAACGTTAATGTAGTGTTTCACACTGCCTTTAATGTTCGCGGTAGGTAGGGGGCCCGCCAAACATCCTATCCTGAGGGCCCGTTTCAGGATGTGGGGACCATGGTATAGGTACACCGAGTGCAATAGACAAAAGGGCGATAAATGAGAAATTAGGGTGTGAAGAAGAAAAGATCCTATGGGACTAATTTACATTATCCTCCTTGCCCCCCCCCCAATATTAAATCCTGGGTGCGCCACTGGTAGATATTCGCCATGTTTATGGAAATTCTCCGAGTGATATCCGTGTCATTTTGGAGCAACAAAAATAACGGAAACGTGTTATCGTGTTAACTATTTAGAATATACTTGCAAAAATGGGTATCACCATGATGTTAACGACTTAAAAAGGTAAACAAGAAAAAAAAACTCAAAAATTAATTTTAATAATATGTTTTATTTTATTTATAATATCTCACAGATGTATATGAAACATTTTAAAAATTACGTGGCATGGAAAGGTGGATGTTGGGCATAACGCGTAAATATCACAAAATAAACCAATGGATAAGGCAGCAGACGAAAGTACGCGATCTGATAGAAGTCGCTAAGCAGATGAAAACGGTAATGGGCGAGACACGTCACTCGGTGAGTGGACAACCGCTGGACAAATGCCGTCATACCGTGGTACCCAAGGGGCACTAAATGCCCACAGGGACGCCCTAAAACCCGCTGGATAGACGAGCTCATAAAGTTAGCTCATAAAGGCAGCAAAGAACCAGGGACCGAGAAAAGTGAAGAGAGCTACTGGAGGCCTTCATCCAGCAGTGGATCTACCCCGGCTGTTTATGATGATGATATGAATCGTATAGTATCAAAAGTAGATCTGTGCGTTATTCATCATTTCGAGAAAATGACGAAAAACGTTTTTTTGGTTTTTTTAGTGTTATAATAGCATGAAATAATATGTTTCTACATTTAGAAATTAGAAATTCAATTCAAATTCAACAGTTCTACTTTTGTTTCCAATGTATTGAACAGTTCTAATTCTGATACCAAGCCCTATTTTCCATCACAATTTTATACCACACAGATATGATTTTGATTCGAATATTATATTGCTAGTCGTACATTATGGCCAGAAGAATAATTTGGCATACTTAGTTAAATTTCGATATATTTGCGACAGTTCTACTTTTGATACTATACGACTCATAATATATAATATAAAATACTTAGTTTTAGACATTATTACAATTATTGATATAATGTATTGCATTGCTAAGGACCTAAGTACATAGATACTAATGATGTAATATTTTGAACAAAATTATCATCATTCAAATTCAGTACATATTACATTTTAATGTCTGTTCTAGTTATAGACTTTGATGTGCAGTGAACTCTGATAAATCGAACTCAGTATTGCTATTTTTTGAAAAATTGACTTTAGATAACCTTGCTGTCATTGAATTATTATAGTGCTTATGTAAATTTAACGAAAAATGATACGTAAATAGAAAATGTATAGACAATATTTAGATACATTATTGCATAATATTACATATTATTATTTTATAATTATATTAATATTTAAAAAAAATACTGCATTAGAAAGCCTCCAAAAATATTTATTATGTTTTCTAAATGACACATTCGACATTTAATCATTTTCACAACACTTGTAAACCTTGACACACAAGTAGTCTTTTCAAAAGGATTAATTATTTTCAATAATATTCTAAAACCACTATATAATTGAGGAGAAATATCTACATTATTAAATTAATGTATGACAATTTATTAAATCAATAACAACCAATAGCAATACTTAATTAAAAGGCATTCAAATTATTTTAATAGACAATAATATAACATAATATTCTGATTTGAATGAAATTCACGTTTAAAAATCTTTCGCGCTCATTTCAAACGGCAAGTTTTTTTTCCATGCGATTCCTGTTATCGTTGGGCGAGCGCCCGAAACAATATTTATAATGTTTCTTTATAGTTACGTCAATTACTTACATCACAAAGAAGGCCAAAAATAATTTTAATCATGTGGACATTGTCTGTCCAACAACCCTATTAAATTTACGTGTTGCGTTGACACGGATGCAAATATTGAAATCAATTAATTATGTATACGTTGTTCTCGCGAACGAGAGCCGAATGAGGTGTTCGCAGCCCAATTGGTAAGGCGGGCGGGGAAAGTCGCGGAGAAACCGCGATAAAACTCTCCGGATTTGATCATAAATAATAATACCATTGTGTCATTCTTACAGACTCTAAAAAACAGATTTTTAATGGCGCTTCGACACCGCCAGTTTTTGGTATTTATTTGATGTCGGTAATATTATTTGTCACGCAATGTTATCTCTTGCGTATATTGTGTGGGAGGAGGTAACAACGAGCGATAAGGTCCAACGCTTTGACGACATATTATTATGAACATACGAACATACAAATGTAGCTGTCTGTATATTTTCTTCACGTAATTTTTACCAATACTGTCATTATTTCGTATTAAATCATAGCTAACTGTTATCAATATTATCATTTTTATTATTTCGACTGCGGCTACGCGATGTTAAATTCAAAGTTTTAAAACATTCACTAATAGAATAAAATATGCATATTATGTAGGTACATGAAATATAAAAAAAAACAAATTCGAATGAATTTTATGATCGTGCCCCACTTCGCGATATGATTACGTACGATAAGGTAACTAACTGATAAAGTGATAAGAGTGATGAATGGTTACGCGACAGTACTCATAGATAATTTTGGCTTAAATACGCGTATTTAAAAAGCACTGCATACATACGCCGAGAATAAGTTCATTAAACGAAAATAGTGTGTACAAAAACAGCACACATCTTAGACTATAGGCACACATCTGTTTAATGTTTCTTATCGGTGTGATTAACCTAAGGCATAAAGCCCACCAAAAAAGCGCTCGACGCGCTCACTACTGAGTAGGCCCCCTCCCACCCGCGCATTACCCTTCACCTATGTAATAAGGGGCTCAAGCAGCACAAAATAATTATTAATATCAGCGTCTCTCATAACAGTCATAACAAAGCAATAAAAATATTATTTAATTTCTCGGGGCTTGTAATTAAAATCGGACACGCAATAACATTAAACAATGAGTTCTCTGTTATTAAATAATGGCTTCTCGCCCGTCAATCGACGACGCTTCCAGAGCGTGATTTTGCTCGTCGCGTTCAATCAATGAACTACATTGTATTTTCGTTCATTAGTATCGCCGAGAAGCCAAAAAACGATGACTCATGGGGCGGGCGCGCATAATGCGTCGTCAAATCCAGTGGGCGCTGGCGTATTTGATTACGTTGTATTTTCGTTGACTTACGCGCCACTTGTGAAATTTTGCGCGAGAGCCACACTTGCTGCGTTAAGTGGGTTTTACGCCTTAGGGTTAAGAGACGGAGCGCTGTGTGAAAGTCTAAAATGAAGAATTTGGAGGTATCTTCGCGCGATTAGCCTAAATAATTTGTAGAGTTTGTAAGGAAAACGTATATGACATTATGATACCTTGTCTTTTTTCATCTTAGAAATTAACATTTTATGACCGCATACAATATAATAATATATTATTGTAAACGACGCCGCATTAAAATTGAGAATAAGGCCATATAAGTCTCTGGTTATAACACATTTTAAAACTATTATTACTACACACGCATTATAGGTATATGTTATTAAATTTTATTTACATTTTTTACAATAATATTTGCATTTTTTTAATGAGAAAGAATGGACCTTCAGATAATAATATATAAAACTGTCATAATATAATATATATTATGGACATCTGATGTACCTACCTAATATGGCTTTATCTTAAATTTTAATGCGGCGACGTTTACAACAAATACTCTTTTAAGGTTTTAATATATTATTAATGTGGTCATTAAATATTAATTTCTAATGTAGGAAAAGATAAGTTATCACAATGTCATACCAATACGTTTTCCCTACAAAGTCTACGAAATCGAAAAAATAAACGTTCCTGCACTATACACTATAACAGGGGTCGCGAACCTATGGCACGCGAGATGAATTTGCACGGCACGCGAACTAAAACCAATAAAAATTTCAAAAAGGTTTACAAATGAATATTATACTTACCTACATATAAAAAAACAATGACGACGACATTTGAGAAAATTGTGCAACCTGCAGCCCGCGGCGAAAATATTTTCCTTAAAAAAACGAGCCGACTGCGAAAAATTGACCAATCTGCAGCCCGCGGCGAAAATGTGTCCTTAAAAAACGAGCTGACTCTTTGGCACGCCAGACAGTCGAAAAAATTTTTTTGGGAAATTTTGGCACGCGTATGCAAAAAGGTTCGCTAACCCTGCACTATAATATTTATATTTATAAGATGGTAACAGTGTGTCGGAATGTAGGTAGGTATAGCATATTTATTTTATATATTTTTAGAATAAGTGGCTTAAACATGAGTGAATGGTGCCCAAAAACAACGAAACCTCCGGAAATCTGTCATTATTAAGGGGTTCTCGATTCTCGTTCCAGTCCCAATTATTCTGGTTCGGTGGCTGCCACAGAAATTGTCTTGAAAGTCACTGATATAGAACCTAGTATGCATAACAGATTTGTGATTGTGACCCATGATCCATTCACATATATTATTATTATGACGACGACTTTATTAATAAGTATGTGACCAATTATTGTTCATTTACTGAGAAATTGAATAAGCAGATTTATGACTCATCATTTATGATCAAAAAACCATATTATTACATCCTAATTCCTAAATACGTATATGGGTTATGAGTAGTCTGTTTTAGTTTAAATTACCTACGTTTAATTATAAAAGAAAATGTATGAGTACCTAAACAACACGTTATTATTAGGTATATCTTCCATTTTTTCACAAAATATGGCATAACTGTGGGAATGAATTAACTTATTTAAAAAATACTTTGGCGTCCACTATTAGATACGCATCATTCTTGTTATAGATATCATACCGAAAGCTCTCATTGGCAAATTACATGCGGATTGCACGGAAACGAACCTTTTTGTATATCTCGAACGAGGTGAACTGCGTGGCTGCGTACGGGAAGATCCTCACCATCTGGGCGCCGTTTCCCTTGTAGAGCGCGAGCAGACCTTCGTCGCGGACGATGGCTGCGAGCCCCTGCGGCACTCGGAGAGAGCTATATCTCGGCTGATGGGCCTGCAGCAGGATCTTCAGCCTGTCCAAAGGGGCCACGGCCGTCTTGGAGCACATACCAGCCACTCCTGCGAAACAATGTCATATTAAAATCGGACGATGGTCTATTTGGAAATGTTTCTATCATAAATTCACTGGGTAATCTAGCGCGCAAAACTAAACATTCAAGTTTCGAATCTCACGTAAGACAATAATATACCACGACTACCAAATTTACATTGAAAATAATTACGAGATAAAAAGAACCTTTTATATATAACGTTTTTAAATTTTCTGTTGAATCATATAAACTTGACTTGACTAGCTTAAACGATCAAAAAAAATTGTACTTGATAGAAATACTGAACTGATTTCCATAGTAACGCACGTATATATTATTAAATAATTTAGTTGCCGGGACCCCCTAGCAACCAATAATGGTATCGAAATAACTTTTCATACAAAACAGAAATAACTAAAAATGAATTCAAATCCACTTAAAGATGGCTAAAAGTGCATTGGCATCGTGTTCTGATATATTCTAAAAGTTTCAAATGTCTAGCTAGTCGGGTAGTTAGTTAAAAATCGATTGCAAGATTTGTACCAGACAAACAACCACCGGACAAATAAGAATACGACCTAAGAAAAACGTTGTAAAAACGTAAAATGGAGTGAAATATACGAATTATTATTTAAAAAATACAGCAAAATAACTACTCAAGGTAGGTATTCATGTATTATCAAAAAACAAAGGAGTTTGGTGCAGGTACCTATAACTAACGAGAGTTACAAAAACTTTTTGTATTATACAATTTAAGTATGGTCAAAAATAACTAGTATGCTGTACGTTGGCGCATTGGGGGTCCGTTTTTTTATAATTTATAATTTATGTAGGACATGATCGCGATGTTCCTGTTTTTTTTTTAATTTGTCATTTAAATATTCTAAATAATAATAATTATATTAATATAAAATACACACTTATTCTTGTTGAGAATGTCCTATCGAAGCGGATGCAACCGGCTGACCTTTAATCCACAAACTAAATTGTAGAATAAGCTCTACATATTGTGTTTTTTAAAGTACCTAAATACTTACCTAATCTAATGTCTTTCAACTAAAAATTTTAAAAGACATTTAACACTAAATGATTAATAATGGCGTACCTATTATATTTTCATTCATCTAATTAATCATATTAGTAAATTAACTAATTTCTTTATAATATTATATCTACCTTACTCAGGGCCGTTCCTAGCAAGTTCGATGCCCTATTGGAGTATGTGCTCGGTTATTCCTGAGAATTCTATGATTTTATTGCAGCCGATTGAGAGACTTCAAAAGCGTAAGGCCCGATTGCGCTCAATCAGTTCAATCGCCCTAAAACCGGGCCTGACCATACTGTCTAGAATTCAATAACAAGGATGTTATTCCCTTAATTTACTTATTTACTGTAATTATTCATTTTATTATTATTCTCTCCTCCCAATACTTATATGTTATTGCATCTTATCTCGTTCGCATTTGTTACCAACATAATATCTATAATAGGTATCCATTATGCACTGAACATTGTAAATCTATCAGAACCTATCACTAATTGTACTCAAAATTAGGGATGCACACTACCGATATATCTAAAATAATCATACGTAATCAATTATGCAATTTGTTCTATATAATATGTAATTCAACGACTTACTCTACTTCAATACTTCATTACTTATACTTTGTGACTAAACTCCGTTAGGTATCGTGGATGCCATGGCATTTTGCAATATTATAATCTCTTCTGAAGTATTGTTTTATTACCCGTTACATTCCATCATATCATTTCTACAAAGAAGATAATTTGTTTTTCATTTAAATAGTGACTTAGCAGATAATTAAAGTACCTTCCATCTTTACATTACCTGGCGTTGGTCTCTAAGGTCTCTAAACTGGCTTCAAAAGAAAGAGATGAACTAATTCCATTTAGGTATATTTTTTAAGATCAGTACGAGGATCCAAGTCAACCGATCACAAGAGCGGGATAATACCTACTCTTCTTCACTTGTACTCCAACATTATTTGTCGCATGAGAGAGATAATCCGTTTTATAACAGTATACAACTTGTTTTACACCGTTACCATTAATTTAAGGCATTTTTATCTCAGATCGTTCCTGGCAATAAAATCTCAGTGCATACTAAGTAATATAGTTTGTTACGAATGACTCTGCAATTTGAATTGGTTGCCGGTAATTTGATCATACGTCTACTAAAGCTATTAAGGTGACTAAGTCCTTTTCTAAGCCTTAGGCGTAAAACCCACTTAACGGAGCGAGTGGGCCTCTCGCGCAAAATTTCACAAGTGGCGTGTAAATCATCGAAAATACAACGTAATCAAATACGCCAGCGCACACTGGATTTGACGACGCTTTGTGCTCGCCTGCCCCATGAGTCACCGTTGTGTGGCTTTTCAGCCGGACGAATTAACGAAAATACAACGTAGTCCATTCATTGAACACGGCAAGCAAAATCACGCTCCTCGAAGCGTCGTCGATAGACGAGCGAGAAGCCATTATTTAAGAACAGCGAACTCTTTGTTTAGTTATTGCGTGTCCGATATTAATTACAAGCCCCGAGAAATTTAATAATATTTTTATTGCTTTGTTATGAGAGACGCTGATAATAATAATTATTTTGTGCTCCTTGAGCCCCTTATTACATAGGTGAAGGGTAATGCGCGGGTGGGAGGGGGCCTACTCAGTAGTGAGCGCACCGAACGCTTTTTTGGTAGGCTTTATGCCTTACTTTCATAATAACTGTTTAGGCTACGTATACTATAGTACTTACCTGATATTACACTATAGAGATTAATTAACCTCTTTTGTCAAAACATTATTTTTTTAATATGAAACTGCATGACCGCTATGCCCGAGTATACAATACTTATAGTCTTCCTCAGAAGGTTTTCATTTTTAAATGAATGATTGTTACCTGCACAGTCACTCAATCAACCCCCAGGCACCTTGCTGTGGAGCAAATTCTCATTGACAAACAATTTCTAAATAATATTACCTATTCACGATGTTCGAATTCGCGACCTACGGCTTTAGGAGGAGGCGTTCTGTCACTGTTACACCATCATACGACTCATAACTGGCCCCAAACAATCTCTTTGAGAAAGCAACAATCGAATGAGATGAGAAAATTTTGAAAGGAACCATTATAAACAGTATCTTTGGCAACATTTCTGTCGAATAACTCTGTATTGGAATTATTTTGGCTAATATGAACAGGAAGATGTACAACGAGTACAGTGTGGACTATTTTCAATTCGCGATGCAGAAATAGCGTCCAATCAGGCAGCGATGTGCAGACATGCCCTCGTCGGGAAATAATTTTCATCTGGCACTAGGCCATTGTTCCACAACAGTTGTTTATTGGACGATACATGAAAACTAAACGTTAAAATTGTTAAAAAGCCAAACGCCCAAAAAAAATCTACAATTGCGACTATTTTAATACAGCGTGTGAGTGATCTGATCAGTAGCGGAATTAGGTATTAGGATCACTCGTTGAATGATTGATACAAATTCATAGAAATCCACGCATTTAAGGTAAAATCTCGAGGTTAATTAATTATGGTATCCGTAGTTTTATCAACATACTTTCTCTAATAGAGCCTGTACACATGCATGGAATTATTGTCGGCAATTGTGCTTATTTTAAACTGTCATGACAATAACTGTTTACACGTAAAAGTGCTGACTGTCTCTCCAATCTCATTCTTCAAGAGTAAGCGAGACGCGAGGTTGTCATTTTATACTCTGACAGGTCGTATTGAAAATCGGAGCTCAAAATGAGTAGTAAGTTTTTTTGCCGGCAGGTTCGCTACGATTGCTCTACTGCGCAAGCGCAGATCGAAAATAATCTTACTGTCGCATTGGAAATTCGGAATCTTCCAATCTTGTTTGATTTATGCACGCAATCTTGCCAACTGCAGGATACCTAATACATGTTTCTTCGTACATTTCTTACTGTGCATAGTACATCCATGCACGTGTAAACGGGGTATTAGGCAAGCTTACAATATACATACTACTTACCAGTGGTGCCAAGTCAAAATTTAAAATTTCAGTGGATTTTGACAAAAAATTCGGTAGATTTCATAAAATATCAGTAGTTTTTGGAAAATGTAGTATATTAGATATAATTTAAGACTAATAAGGATAAAAATAACTAATAATATTAATTTATTGTCAACAATGATGATATCAATGGGTAAAATGGCGCTCTTGGGTAGAGTTACAATGCTTTCTTCGTCAATTTAGAAGTGTAAGCGATAGTGCTCATAGAACGCGTCGAGCGGGCGAAGTCGGCGAATGCAGCGTTTATTCATAACCATAATCACACGTCTCTTCCCGCGCATTACCCTTCACCTATGTAATAAGCGGCCCAAGCAGCACAAAATAATTATTTTTACAGCGTCTCTCATAACAAAGCAATAAAAATATTATATTATTTCGGGGCTTGTAATTAATATTTACGACGACATTATTCAACCAGCGAAATATAGGACACGGAACAAAGAGTTCCCTGTTATTAAATAATTGCTTTTCGCCCGTCGATCGACGACGCCTCAAGCAGCGTGATTTTGGTAGCCGTGTTCAATGAATGGACTTCTTTGTATTTTCATTAAATCGTATCGCCGAGAAGCGAAAAACGGTGACTCATGCGGCAGGCGGGGCGCAAGGCATCGTCAAGTCCAGTGGGCGCTGGCGTATTTGATTACGTTGTATTTTTGACGATTTACGCGCCACTTGTAGAAATTTTGCGCGAGCGCCGCACTCGCTGCGTCAATGGACTTTATGCCTTACACATCAACAAAGATCGTGCGTAAATCATTTCGAGTGTATTATTAAAATAATCATCAGTAAACTTACAATTATGGAGAAACACAAATATCAGTAGATTTCTTGAATTTCGAAAAAAAAATCAAAATTTCAGTACTTATATTGGCAAAAAATATCAGTAGATCTACTGAAATTTCAGTAGACATGGCAACACTGCTACTTACTGTAGTTTGAATATTATACGTGATCTTTATTTGACTACGTTTTCTTTTTCTACTTAAACGTGGTGTAAATAATAAGTCTGCCATCCAGTTTTGATCCGCGTTTCCCTGATGACTAACCAATAAATCAGGAGCATATTTTGTTTGTAGAACTAACCCAACATTAGTGATGCTGGTTGAGGGTCATACGCCCTGTTCAATCCAATTGCTTTGGATAGCGAGATATTCCATTTGCGTGCGTTGAGTTTATGTGGACGTGGTTTTATAAATTATTGAAATGTAGTACCTACATATTAGCGCACTTATATTTTCCTTTTTGTTCCTTATTTTTCTGTCATATGCCATACAGTAACGCATTGAAGCTGTAATTTGTCATATTCAATCATGTAAATAAATTTATTTGAATCCTGGAATCCGTCATGGTTGCTCATACGTGATAGAGCTATGTCAATATATCACTTAACTTCAAAAGCAATAAAAAAAAGTGTTAATAATATACCATGTCGTATTCTGAGAGTTAATAATCCCGGGATATAAACTATCGGGTATAACGGTTTTCAATCGTGCAATCGTGTAGCATGCGGCCAATGACATTATTAATGGACAACGCACTCGCAGGAAATTCACGCATAGCGACATTCGCACATGTATAGGTAGACGTCACGTGACAAAATTTCGCAATTTCCATTATGCAATATCACACATCGGGAATTTATAGCAATATCACCTTTATTGTAATGGCGTTAGAACAGTGTTTCTAGTGTCAATGTTCATTTTAGCGAACGATATTGATATTAAAATATGAATTATGCCATTCGGCAGACCCGACGAAAAGCATCGGGAATTTATGGCAATATCACCTTTATTGTAATGGCGTTAGAACAGATTATGCCATTCGGCAGACCCAACAAAAAAGTGAGTGTCATTTTTTTTTCAGATGCTTCGTCCATATTAATGTCATTGCATGCGGCGCAAGACGAGGACTGGGATGAGCTAAATGGCGCGACATTGTGCTTAATACTATATAAACATAAACTATGGCGTGAAAGGGTTAAGTAACTAAATAGCAACGTTAGGGAGAAAATATAATTGCAAAATAACTTGAAATATAATTAGACCCCAGTGATAGTTTTTATTCAAGATCTCCGAGAGTATATATCTCTCCTGTATATGCGGTAGTTTAATTATAGGGAGGCAAATCAAGGAATTGTCAACCTTTGTATTGTAGTCCCATCAGTCATCACATGATCACTCAACAATGTCATCGCACTCATTAGTCATTATTACAGTTGGCCTCGAATATTTGATATTAAAAACAAGTTTGTTTGAGTGTTTTCAACATATTTATTATGATGCTATTTCCTAACGATATGATAGCAGAAGATTTTTTAGTGTATGTTTCTCAATAATACTTGTGTAATATTGTATATACTACATAATTATCTAGTAAATACCTGATTTAGGATAAACACCTGCTTACTAAGTTAATTATATATATAATTATGATCATTATTGTGAATCACGTGGATTGTTTCTCGAATTATGGATTGCGCTTGCGTTTATTTAGCTCTCATAGCGTCAAAATATCAAAATCACATTATATCTAGTGTTGATAAATAAAATATACCTACCTATTAAAAAAAGAGATCAACAAGTGAAAAAAGCTTTTTCTTTTTAAATAAGGAATGCACCTAATACATAATTTTATATTTGATATAGTATTTTATAATCGAATGTGTGTTTGTTGCTAATTTAGGTAGGTACGCTGTTTTTCTTGCTCGCAAGATTTTTATTGTTTGTACATTTGAAAACATAAAGAGCATTTTAGATTATTAATAAACGAATGTGACCTTTTAATATTTGACATTATTCGATAGCTACTTAGCACCAATTATGTGGTAAGTATTTAAAGTAAGCTATATTTTAATATAATCAACAACGAATTATGTCTCCACGAAGAAATTAATGTAGACATCCGAAAATAACTCCGGGCGATTGGGCGTTATGACAAATTTATTCCAGACTGAGTCAAATGTTTACATTTTGAAACGTCAGCGTACAGGATTCGGGGTATATATTTTGTTATTGAAAATACAGAAGAAATAAGTATAGTGCATAATGGCAAGTAGTTCTAAAACAGTTCGTGGAAATGTCAGACATCATTCTAAAAGTATGGCAATTCTGCGATGACGAAAAAGGACAAAACGAAATGATTATTTATATCGATAATGGAATACAACGGCTAGTCGCCATGACAGTTGTTCAGTGTTACCAAGTTGCATTTATATTACAACGCAAGTAATTTCTTATTTTTTTTAGTTTTGTTCAAAGTTATGATATAAATAAAAATTAATGTCGGATAGCAATATAAATGAATACTTACTTATTCTTTGTGTATGTAAACGGATTTATAAAGAAATTTAGTGTATTAATTAAACTGACATTTACAAGTTTGAATTCCATAATATGACCTCGACTGGTTTTATTTTTACTGTAAATGGTCCTAAGAGTGACACCGAATCGGATGATAGTCTATCTGGAATTGAACCATTATAGTAGTTATATAATTTCTACATTGTTTGTGTAATTTATAGTTATCGGGTTTCATTTAAAATTCCATTTATGTTGATACTATTTTACTGTCTTTAGAGTTAATTTAATTTACTTTCGCTTTTTTCATTATATTTTTTTCCATGACTAAAATATAGGTACACAATACTACTTTATATTTTCCAATTTCTGATTTTTCCAACTATGCATTTCTTCCTCATGGTTATAAAAGAAGTAACACGTTTTTATTTTGATTGTGTTAATTGTTTATTTTAATAATATTTGAACCTATATCTACTACCAATAAAAAATTATAAATTACCATTTTTTGTTAGTTATGGCAACATTCTCAATGTCATACTAGCGCCCTCGCTGAAATGCCAATTTATGATGGTAGATCTATACCTACGTACGAGGATTTTTCGTTCCACAGATAGTCCCTAATACGGTCACAACTATGGATTCCAATCCCGGGATCCCGAGCTATTTTCGATACCTATGAATCCCGAGATTGATAACCATAATCCCGAAACTTTCGGGATTGATTTTTTCATAAATTTTAATGGAAAATAAAATAAAAACGAAAATATGACAGAAAAAATACTTTTTAATAACAAATAACTACATTAGAAATAAACGCAGTTTGAATGAAGTTTGATTTATACCCACCCATGTGTATGTTGCCGATTCATTTTATTTTTTCACATAAATTAATAAAAATGAGAAAGATTGGAAAAAACAATGCTTCGCACTATTAAGAAGTAATTCCACCATGATCTCATACGTTTTACGGCAGTTTCATATTTGGCTGACTAATTAGATTTATGAAGCGGAAAGGCCATAAGTACACCATGATTTGCTTTACTATTTTAAATCTGGCTAACCCATTCATTAAGTCTTTACTATCAGAAACAGCAATCTCATATTAAGTTCACATTATTATTTTTATTACAATATTATTTACTCCAATAAACTTGTATTTTCAAGATTGAACGTATACAATATTAATAATAAATGTCTTAAATAGTATAAATTATACTAGATTTATTTTTGACCGATTTTATCAATGTTATTTGTAAATATAAAAATTTTATATTAACAATGGAAAAAAATGCCAATCCCGGGATCCCAGGATTGTCAAATTGTAATCCCGAAATCCCGAGATCAGAATTTTGGCTCGGCATTGGATTCCCTAGCCACAACTATGATATAAGTATATAGATATATTATTATATAAGTACCTATCTCTTGCAATGTATAGGAAATGTGACTAAAAAGTTATAACACATAACGCACATTTGCCGAAATTTTGTAGTATCACTACTTATAGTAAGTACTTATACTTATTGTATTGTTTTAGCGGCGAAATAATTATTTTTTTAACATTTCATATGTGTGTCACGTTATCATTGCTTAAAAGCGAATTCCAACACGTTGTCGTTTAACCTTCGTGTAGAAACTGCTAAAGTAAGTAAGTACGAAAACTAACTAAAAATAATAACAAGATAAAAAGAACTTTTTATATACAACGTTTTTAAATTTTCTGTTGAATTATTATGCTCAAACTTGTACTTGATATGAAGTAAATAAAAAACAAACAAATATAGAATACTGAAATCTCATTTTGAAATTTTATTTTGATTTCCATAGTAACGCACGTATATATTAATAATTTAGTATCTAGGACCACCCCCTTAGCAACCAATAATAGTCTTTTACTTTTTACGGATTTTACGGACAACCAAACAAACAAATATGGAATACTGAAATGTCATGTTGATTTCCATAGTAACGCACGTATATATTAATAATGTAGTTGCTAGGACAGCCCACTCAGCAACCAATAATTGTGGATTGGATCACGGATTTCTTCCGATATAACTTTTCATACAAAACAGAATTAACTGAAAATGAATTCAATTCTACTTATAGATGGCTAAAAGTATTAAAATAATGCATTGGCATCGTGTTTTGATATATTATAAAAGTTTCAAATGTCTAGCTAGTCGGGAAGTTAGTTAAAAATCGATTGCAAGATTTGTACCGGACAACTAAGAAGACGAGCTAATAAAAACGTCGTAATTATGAAATAATACTACATATCTACTTATATCATGAGAAAAGGAGATTTGCAATCATGACAGCTAATGTGTCAACAACATCCGTCTTCAAATCAATCAACTATACTTAATAACAGTAACGTTAAACCATTGATATTAAACTAGCTTATCTCATCAATTTTTCAATTTTCGCAGATACATGTGAGCACATCAAAAAATGAGTTGAATATGCCAAAATGAACTATAAAACATTAGAATTACATATTATTAGAAAAAAAGTACTAGGTAAAAAGGACCAAATGTCGTTTGTTTAACGCGTGCGTGCTACCTGTGCTCCTGTATGGCTGTGAGACATGGCATCTTACTAAGCTTCAAGAGTCTCGGCTTTTGACCTTTGAGAATCGATGTCTCCGCCGAATCTTAGGGGTACATTGGTACGACCGCGTTACAAACACCCGAGTTCGTGAGCAGACACAACAGCCTTCGGTGATTGAAGTTATCACGAAGAGACGATTTTCGTGGCTGGGACACGTATTCCGGATGCCGCCAAAGAGTGCGGCACTTCGTACCCTTGTGTCACAGCCTCATCCTCATGCAGTGACGTCCCTAGATAAAATGCCGCCCCTAGCCAGCGCCAAAATGCGGCCCCATTTTTTATACAGTAGTTTTATCGTCCTTTCATGAGTCCAATATCTAAGATTCTAAGAAATGTGTTGTATGGATACATTACGAACAAAATATCAGATTGTAATTATTTTCAAATCTGCACGTCGTTTCTAGTCACCATGGACGTCGAAGGGCAACGGAAGTAAACTAGATACCGCGAACTCGACAAAACCAATAAGCTAAATTTTTAATGGAAAGGTTTTTTCGTTATTACTAAGTTTCGGTAGCTATTTCTATATATTCCAAATGATTCACCTCGATTTGCCGCTCTTCGAGTAACTGCCGCCCCTAAGCGACGCTCAATCTGCCTACCCCCACGGGACGTCACTGGCCTCATGGGTTCCGTCGCCGTGGCCGGCCCTCCCTCACCCTGCGAAATCTGACCCCACAAAAGCGACCTGCATGCTGCAGGTCTGACATGGCGGGAGGCGCAGGAGTTGGCGATGGACCGAGGGAAGTGGCGCCAACTTGTGCTTGCCCTATGCCCCAATGTTGGGACGTGACAGGGTGGAAGAAGAAGAAGAAGAAAAAAAGTTGGACCAAGTGGGATTCGAAATCTATGAGAAAACTGTATTCCTATTGGAAATGTCCCGTATTCACATTTCCCAAATCTGCCCACCAATTACATTACCTACCTATATGACATCACAGATAAATGGACCTAACTTAATAAGCTTCGTGGGCAAATCTTGAAAACACACTATTATATCGCCACGATCGTGGTGAATATGTACTGACTACTGAACGGATCTGGAGCGTAGCACGACTCGCGGGAGGCTAATTCGCCGGAGGTGAAAGCATTTTTGGACAAATAATCGCTTAAATCGTAGTTTAATGAAATTCTCCAGATTCTAGTAAGTAACTAAGTACTATAAATAAGAATGAAGTGAATACGAAATCAAGCATTTATTTAAGTATTTGCAGTGACATCCCTAGACAAAATGCCGCCCCTAGGCAGTGCCAAAATGCCGCTACATTTTTTATACTGTACTTCATGTCATCCTTTCATGACTCCAATATCTAAGAAATGTGTTGTATGGATACATTACTAACAATATATATACAACTAAATCTAATTTAAATGCCATCTCTGCTTCAATAGACAATATTGCGAGTCTACGGTTTCAGATAGGTAGATTTAAAAATACACCTGACAACTTCCAAAACACGAGAGTCACTGGCAAACATATTTGGATAAATTTTAAATTAGGCATACACGTGTCAATGCTGTTCACCAAGAACGTGACGCCCAAAGACAACGGAAGTAAACTAGACATCGCGAACCCGACAAAAAAATCCTTTTAAAACAACCCGTGAGGAGTGGGCTGAATTTTTTAATGGAAAGATATTTCCGTTATTACCAAGAAATAGCTACCTATTCTATTATATACCTAGTGATTCTCCTCGATTTGCCGCCCCTTGGGTAACTGCCGCCGCCAAGCGACGCTCAATCTGCCTACCCCCACGGGACGTCACTGAGTATTTGGACCATACCGAAATTAGATTCGAAATTAAATAAAAAGATTTTGTTAAAGCGATGTTTTTTAAAGTATGTATATATAAAATACATAAAAAAAAAACTATGAACCATTCAAAAATATTAGTAGTAGGTACGTAGTTTGAATGATAAACATAACCATGGAGTGATATTATATAATATTATAAATAATGTAAATTATCAATAAATGAGGTATCTCATATTGCAAGTTTCGTATCTTCCAGCTAAGTGCCTTTAGTAGGTTGAGCATTCACCTTAATTGTACAAATTGCATATTCAATACGTATTGATCTGTTTTGTGTCTATTCCGTCTGGTTGTGGTAGGTACGTGAATCGGTGGAAGGTGATATTAAATTTACTTCGTTATAATTTCTTCTTGGCTATGTTAAACGAAAATTGTAACTGGCCATTAGAGATCGGACACTTTGTATATTCAAGATACCTCTTATACAAAGTTATATAATGTTCTTACATCCAATCTCTCATTTAGGGCCGCCCCGAAGCAATGCATTAAATGCCTACCCCACGTGAAGCCATTGCCGGTAAACCATCGCACCTTTGTTCATTGTAATAACATGCATCGGTTTGCATCGCACGTCTAACTTTGACTCCATTATTGATTTTATCATCGGCCCAATTACACAGCTATAGTCATTTTAACAACCCGCTTGCACGAACCGGAGGGAACAGGCTGACTACTAACTGTCACTAAGTAAAGAAGGGGTACGTTTATAAACATAGCATTACGATTACAGTAACAATATAACGGTAACCAAAGAAATTTAAAATTAACAGTTATGTTATAATATTTATCAGTTATCACTTAACTTATCATATTATGAATGTTGAACTGTTCATAGAAATGGGATTTTATTCAATATCTAGGGCCGTCAAAAATAATATATTGAAACGTTTTTTACCATTACTCTGATACTTTGGCGTGGATATTTTTTTGTCAGTATTGGATCATTCGATAATTGGATCATTGAATCATATACTTAATCATATCCTTCTATTTAAATGCTGATTTGCGACTAGTGCAATTTACAGTGCATTAACCTATTTGCTATATTTCCAGCGTAGTTTTTCCGACATTTTCCCCCATATGGCGCATATAGAAGTGAAATAGAAAGTGTTTTGTTTTAATATTCTGTGTTCGTTGTTTTCCAGTAAATATATAATATTATATCGTAAATAACGTTTCGATTAATAAGTCCCTACACTAATGTGAACTTAATAAGTTGACAGTTATTTTGGGTCGATGTCTCGATAAACACCCAACTCCTACAGGGTGATCACTCCAGTAACACGAACTATTTTTTCATGCATAACGAAGTAAATATTTATCGTAGAATGGGGTTAAATTAGACCAGTGATCGCCAAAATGTAGCTCGCGTAGGATATTTTTATCATATTTATAAATTTGCCTCTCAAATTTTATTATTTGACTCCGAAATGAAATATTTCTCGAAATAAGTTAGAATGATATGCTTAACAAGTTGCCGTTGTAATATGAATTTCTTGGCATAACGATTTGTGCGTACAGACGAAGTAAAATAGAGAAGCAGTCAGCGATGTACTACGATGGGAACTGGGCCATAAAAATGATCTCTAAAGTACAGGCATTTTCCAACAAACTAACATTCTGGAAGCACAACCTAAATCGTATACCTATATGTTAAACAATTCTCCAGTTTTATCTGTGGTTTAGTGACTTTAAAAACGTTGAGCCGCTTGGACAATTTTTTTCAGCTCCTTTTATAAATTCTGACATTGAAAAACTATCCAGCTTTTCGTCGAAAATTTTCAAGAAGATGGCCCTTCATCAGAAATAGAATTGATATAATTTCAATGTGATTTGTCGCTTAAGAGCCCGATGAACAGGAACAAGGTCATTCATAGTTCATTCAGAGAATGATCTCAGAGCTGAAAGGACGTCATTTTAATTCAGTCTAACCTCAAAAACCTCTAACCATCGGGGATTTATTTTAAGAAACGCAATAATTATTAATTACAATTCTCGGGCGAATGAATATCATTATTATTATTATTATTCCCTTCAAACATAAAATGTATGCGACTTAACCTAAAGCCGGCCGAACGAATACAGGGCTGTCAAAATAATATCAATCTAATTTTACGTTTTAAAAAGTTACAAATTTAAAGTTAAAAATAGCTTACTGAACAGATGGAATAATTACATAATTCCAAGCGTCAAACGGCATACAACATTTATCTAAAATAATTATGAAAAGACTGGCTGATTATGTTATGTTATTTTTGTATTGTTCTTATTTTTTTGCTTATCAAAATATTTCACATATTATCTGATGATGTGTATTTTGGATATATCGTAATATGTATCTTGTCTCATTAAAATTGATATTAAGTTGATATAGCATAGGAAAATCTGTAAATCATTAAAATGTTAATTTTGTTATAGTTTTTAATTAAACCTGTACAATTACATATTAGATTTAAACACTGTTGTACTATGTAACTTTTATAATATCAGATATCCTTACGTGAGATGGGCAAGATAAAAAATAAAACTGTAGGATGTCTGCAAAAGATTAAACAAAACCCAGGTCATTGGATACCCGAATGGTAAGCAACTGTATCTATATATTATATTTTTCCGCCAAATTGCACACAATTAAAAACACATCATAAAAATAAGTAATTAGTCTTCGACAGCCCTGGTCGGTAACTTTGCTATCTTCTCAGCGACGCTAGCTTTGAATAAAAAAATGTGTGGGTGTCTCTACGTTAATAATAATTTTTTCTATAAATTATTTCTTGCAGTGGCTTTACTTACCAACAATAATTATTGTACCTACCTATTTTTATAAAAGTAAAATTGCGTTACTTGTTTGTAAAAGTGTCAGACTAAATTAATTAAACTAATCGGGTAAGTAATAAAAAGTCATTAATTGAGTTAGCAGTAGTAACCAAGTAAATGGTAGAATTCCATTTTAAAAGAAATGAAAATATAATTAATTATATTTTCATTTCTTTTAATAAAAAGTCACTTTCTTTTTATAATAAACAGACATCACTATATTACACTTTTTTTAAAAAATATGCATTAGAATTAAACAATGTGTACCTATTTTTTTAATAATTATGTAATAGGTCTTACACATTCAAAATAAATACTATTCAATAATAATGTTTTTTGGATAGCACATGAAATAAAAATGTAGGTAGATATGTATTTCAACATCCTTCGTATGTTTAGCTCTCGGACAATTTCTGGTTAAAACGTTATTAATATATTATTAAGTTTATATCGTGGCTATCCATCATATTGGTTACAATATTTCCCACCAAACAGATGATTAACAAATTGAATTTAGTAACATTTACGTATATTAGAAGATATCATTTTTTGGTCACCCCATATTTTATTCACGTTGACAGTGTTATGTTATGAGAGATCATTATTTACTTTAGACCAAAGCATTGTCGGCGACCTTTGAATATTACCAGTAGAGCAACAATTCCGGACCACATGTAAAAAAACCATATTTTCAATTCTCAAGGGCAATTCTGTAGAGTGCCTCAACTGTAGAATCTGTATACCCTTTCATCCCAACAGAAAAGAATCCAATTTTAGTTTGAATTGCGCTCAAAATGAAGGCATTGTTTTGTTCTACCTACTTATGTGAATCAACGTTTTCCACTATGAAGGTGGTTAAAAGGAAATATGGAAACAGACTCACAGATGTAGGTACATCAGATGAGAGTGACAAGGTATTCACCGAGAATTGAAAAAAATGTGGAGGAAAGTGAATGCCATTATTATCACTAATTATTTTTACTTTTACTCACTTATTTCAAGATATTTTTAAATTTTCATTTTGTTTATACTTAAATAAATAATCAAAGTACGCATTTTATATTTTATTGGAAGTCTGATGTCCTAATTTATTTAAAATAATATTGTAATATATTATGTAAGGTACGATAAAGAATTATGATAAAAAATATAAAGAAGGAATATGTATAAGTAGCTCACCAGACAATTTCAATTTCTGAAAGTAGCTCACATCATTATTGAGTTTGGAGACCACTGAATTAGACCAATGCTATTTTCATAACTAGGTAGGTACGTAATTAATCTTTTAAGCCTACAATTTTGTTATATTTTAGTTGATTTAGTCATCAATTTTAGTCATCGCCATGACTATAATATATTATAGATTTACTGAAGTAGTATTATTTAATTTGTATAGATATTGTATTAAAAAAAATATTGCATTCTTGTAATGTTAAAATGTACACTTTTAGTACTTTTTACTACACTGGTACGCATTTTTGCCTGATTACCTCCCAAAAAATTAGATCAAATGATATAAGTAGATATATTTGTATTAATATATTATGTAGTAACAAATAAATAAATAGATAATAATTATGTAAAAAACATATTTTTAGAATATATTACATCATTTTCATCCTAGAGCCGGAGTGCGGCAAATCGATAGTACTTAAGTATCAATACTTTGTCATCTGATATGACGGCCTGGCCCTACTTATTATGAATTGCCTATGCTTCATTTAATAATCACATATATTATTAATTTATTATGTATCGATCTCATCGAAAACGAAATAAATAGGTAAGCAAGTGTCAGACATACTGCAATGCGCCAAGACGTCGAACTGGAGAAGAGCAAGCACATCACAAAAATAAAGGCCATTGATGCCATTGATGGATAAATCAAATCACCCAGTCTATCGGTATAAGTGAGAGCGCTACATTAAATTTGGCATAATTATTGTTCAGTGTTTTATGTAAGTAGGTATAAAGAAAAAGTATCAATATATACTTGATATTGGTATCGTATTAAAAGAAAGTATCGACAACCCTAAATCTCTGCTCCCATAAGCAGACAAAATTAATCAATTACTTATATATTATTTAAATATTTATGTTATAAAAGAGTCGCTCTCATATTTTCTTTATACTACATATGCCGCACTTACCCAAGTTTTTTGATTTTATTTAATATCTTCTGTTCCCTAAGGAAATTTACCACCATAAACAATCAAAATGTTGCACTTATAATATTATATTATCTTGAGGTTGATATATTTTTTGACTGGTAATAATTATGAGAAATAATTTAACTAGATGCGCTTACCCCAAATGCGGGGGTAAGAGCGTCTACTCGCCTTGTTTCCTTAAAACGTTTTTACTATAATTAATCATGCAACATCTACATCTAATGAATATGGCAGTCGAATAAGAGATTATTGGTGAACAGTCAATAACAATTTCGAAGAGATATTACAATCGTTTAAAGTTCAACATCAGCTTAAAGTTCATCTAGTCAATTTATATGCCGCACTTACCCTAACTCACCTTATTCATATGAATACGTGTATTAAATAAGGCTCTAAGTACCAAAAAGTAGTATTGCCTGTAGTTACAAAATACCAAGTCATTGCAGTAAAATTTCATGAAGCAGACATTTTGAAAAATGTAGTTTTACAGTGTGAAGCAATCACGGCAGCTTCTATAATTTTAGGTATTAAGAACTCGCAAGTGTCAACACACCATCGTCAGCTATTTTATATTGAATGCCGTTGACCACTGCAGTGCTACTTACACCATTATAAATAAAACACGCCAACGGACTTACAACGTCGACAGGTTTAATTATTTTGCTGTGTTTTTTTGACTTGCTTGAGGCACTTAGACTATAGTTGAAGTTATTGGCGTTGGTATGTAGAATATTTTTCTATAAAAATGGCAGTTTTTATTTTTTTGGTACTTAGCGCCTTAATTAATACACGTATTCATATTATTATGTTATGTACATATTGCATTCTGAATTGTAGAGTGAAGACATTTTTAATTATCGATAAGTAGATGTTCTATGCATTCATGGAATTAACAAAACTTGTAAACGCCGTTTATAAATGATTAAAAACATACTAGAAACAAGCACCTATGTATTGATGTACTACAATGGACCATATGTGATATATTTTACTATTCACGAACAACTAAATAAGAAAAATTGCCTTTTACTATTATTTAATAAACCGTTAATTTTCTTGTGCCATTTTATTACGTTTTTATTAGCTCGTATTCTTGTTTGTCCGGTGGTTGTTTGTCCGGTGGTTGTTTGTCCAGTACAAATCTTGCAATCGATTTTTAACTAACTTCCCGACTAGCTAGACATTTGAAACTTTTAGAATATATCAGAACACGATGACAATGCATTCTTTTAATACTTTTAGCCATCTTTAAGCAGAATTGAATTCATTTTCAGTTTTCTTTTTTGTATGGAAAGTTATTTCAGAAAAATCCGCAAAAAGTAAGACTATTATTGGTTGCTGAGTGGGTGGTCCTAGCAAAAATGAAATGTCAAAATGACATTTCAGTATTCTATATTTGTTGGTTTTTTATTTACTTCATATCAAGTACAAGTTTGAGCATATTGCGCATAATAATTCAACAGACAATTTAAAAACGTTGTATATAAAAAGTTCTTTTTATTTTGTAATTATTCAAACTATTTTTTTGAGAAACATTTTATTTAATGGGTAGGTAGGTATGCTATGATTCTGAACTAAACATAATATATTATGCGTTTTAAATACTTCGATTTGCCGCCCTTTGGTAAATGCCGCCCCCGGCAAAATGCAATATACGAGTAGGTACTCATATTATATCTCAACATAAGTTTCAGATTATCCTGTAACAATACAATGCTTGGTGGATGAGATAACCAAGGTTCATCGAAGTAGGTACGAGGTACCGAAAGACTATCGAGAAGAGTGGAAGTAGCGAGGAAGCGACGGATCGGGAATAGTTGATGCATGTGTCAATGGTTTCATTTTTCAAAATTTGAATAAAATAATTAATACTAGGTTTGTACAGTATTAAATGTATGTATTGTGTTCAGTACCTACGTAAAACGTTTGGGAAACGTTAATCTATAGTTGTCAAATACTTGCCTAAGTATAGGTATATGCATGAAAAAAAAGAAATAATATTATGTACTTTTATGCCTTGGTCGCTATTTATTGGTAGGACTAAAAAATATTACGCAATTTTCTGTAATAATTACGAGATGGTACTTAGAAACTGAATAAAATCTATAAAATAATAAACATGATCTGTCAAATCACGGTTAAAAAGAACATTTTTTTTAAAATAAAAATAATGTTTCAAAAGTTAGTTAATTTATTTACACATAATACGAATTTATTTTACCTCCGGCTAATAGTGACTTCAAGATAAATTCCATATCACTTTTCCTCTCCATACTGAGGGTCATGGTGATATTTTTTAGAAAGTAGATGGGTATCCAAACACTACACGAATAAAACACTTTCTTGAGCAACGTTATATTTATATCACAGAATAAACAGAATGTAATAAAATCAGCTCGATACTCTTCAGGTACAGAAATAATTATTATAAACACACCAAGCTAAATTATTAATTACTGACATTTCGAAATGTCATCCGCGGACACTTTAACAATGTACATTCTTCGAACCCCTTTCCCCGTTTGTCAACAAACTATATTATTAGATAGATACTCGTGTCATAAAAACCTACGATGGTTCAGACGGAGTAAACCGGTATGACAAGTGCACCATGAAATAATTTGTGGTCATCCTCGCGCACTATTACCACCACCTAAAATTATTTTCTCTCGCTGCCGAAGAACGACTGACATCAAAACACTTTCTCCTCCTAACCTGAAGACGAGCGCTTGAAAGTAAAATCACTGCATTCCACGCACCGTTCCACATTACATTGACTCGATCAGATGTTTTATGAATGAAACGTTTGACTACGGCCGTTTTCTAAATAACGACGTCATATGGAGAGCCACGACCACAGCGGACGATGACTGAAAATAAATACATCAAAATCTTTGCTGCCGACAGTTCCCAGAAAATAATTTCTCATTCGTGTGGGATACCTAGAATAGGTACCTACCTAGTAATAAGTAATATGAAAACGTCAAAATTATTATTTTACTAGTGTCACTTGGTGTCACGGGAAAGTTTACAAATGTTACTATATGTAGCGCTATCTACTGACAACATTAAAAACTAAATCTTCAATATTTCTAGTTTCCTACTATTATTGTTTTTTTAGTTTAATGAAAAGATGGCATTGCATGAATAAAAAGTAATCGTGATATTAAAATTCATATTATAAACCAGAATAATTATTTTAATATATTATAGATACCTAACTATTACTAACCTATGTAATAAAATTATTTCAGAAATAACTATGCAGTTGAAAATCAATTTTAAAAAACTGTTTTATGGAATTTGGGCATGTATCATAAATGATTATAAAACGGTAGGTAACATTTTTACAATAATGTACTAAGGTATTTATGTATGTACCTACCTATCTAATCTTTTTCGGAGATTCATACTTCTAGTACCTAGATCCATTTTTGCAGATCTGTTTCCACAGAAAAGTCTGTTACTCGTCAGTGCGAAAAACGCCAACTGTGGTGACGAATGTTGTCAACGCATAGTACCTACATATTATAATTTTTTGGAAAGACGCGAAAAAACGTGAAGTGTAGTTCCTTTTTGAACAGTATAGCAGAGGTACCTGCAAAAGGCAATATATTAGGAAGTAAGCAAAGTTTTGCATACATATTATTAAAATAAATAACGCATAATTTTTTTCAATGATTTTCATTGATTATTATAGTTCAAACAACTGTGTACTTGCAAAGATAAATATTATCCACAATGTATAATATAAATTGTGTAGGTATAACGGCTAAGTTTCCACTCATGTGAATAGTTATAATTTGTAGGTCATAAAAAACTCTAAACCTATGGCTATGTATGATTTTTACGTAACTAGGATTAGGTATTGAGTATCCAATCCATATCATAAATCTCAAATAAAGATCGCGATTTGAACATATCTTTACAGTGGCATCCCTATACGAAGTGCAATGCCATCCCCTTTCATTTTTAGTTTCAAAACAACAAAATGGATAGTAAAAAACAAATTAGGATTTTACAATGGAATGACAGAAGTATGAAGCAAAAAAAAGAATGATATAGAACTTTACTCAATACGACAAAAAATAACAATAGCATTAATCTCAGAGACTTGGCTGAGGTCTGAATTAGACTATCAGAAATTCAATGATTACACCATGCATCAAAAATACAGAGGGGATGGATACGGAGGAGAGCGATTCTGGTGCATAAAACATTGGCGTCTAAAGAAGAAAGAAAGAAAGACGGAAGAGCTAGGCAAAATAATTATAAAGCTATTTAACAGAATAGGAGTGAGGACCTGATCGACGGATCCCCTTCCAGAAGAGAAGAGGCGATATGACAGCGAGTCACAATCCAAACCACGGTAAAATCACAAAAAAAAAATTTCATTGTTCTCACCCAAAAAGAATTTATGCGAAACATGTGTAAATCGTAAAACCGGGAATTTGCCACTAGCTTCTTTTGATATCCACCAAAATAAAAAAGAGGAGGCTAGAAACGAAAAACAATTGGACAAATCAAAGCAGAAACATGTATATACCATGGATCTTCAGGCAGTACTCTTGAACCCTAAGTCAAATGTTTCAAGCCTCTACTACAAAACAAAGTGTAATGTGTATTGTACATAATTTTTGTGTATTCAATTTAAATACCAAAGATGGATATTATTATTTGTGGAACGAGAGTGAAGAGGCCAGATTTAAGAGATTAAACAGATTTATCATTGACCATTTCCTGTCTTCTTTGACGGCCGAAGAAAAAAAAATAAGCCTAGTTCCTACCTATGAATAAAAAATAAATTATTAAACCTTTCATTTTTCAGATTATAATAAAACACCATTTTTATTAAACTGACATTCAATTGAATGTATATACTACTTAATAAATTTATTTGAATATGCAAACCTCCAATCTCCCAATTTAGTTTCATTATCTTACTAAATCAAACCTGCAATCTCCTTATTTTCGCTAAATACAATAAAAAAAACCTGCTTTTAATAATATATATAAAAATAAAATAAGCCAAATGGATTTTTGAATTTTTGAATTTATACAGTTTTTTCTTCCTCCTAAACATTTAGTGTTTATGGAATTTCGAGGTTTATATGATAAGCCGACG
Source organism: Rhyacophila brunnea (assembly GCF_057557595.1). NCBI lineage: Eukaryota > Metazoa > Arthropoda > Insecta > Trichoptera > Rhyacophilidae > Rhyacophila > Rhyacophila brunnea. The sequence goes on from NW_028232965.1 coordinate 35,762,562, forward strand.
TAATACTACCACATGTCGGCATTGTTATTTACTTGAAAAATCATGTAAAATTTGTGTAAAACCGTTTATGACTGCAGTCGAGTAAGTAATTATTACAATTAAAATTCAATATTTACGGGGCACACAAAATTGTGTTTTTGCTAATTACTTTTCAAATGCAAATAACACGTTAATTACAAAATTAATTAAAAGGGCCCGTAAGCATTGTAATATAAAACAATGGCAGCAATTGCGTGTGCTTCAAAATGTGCTGTGCGTGTGCTTGAAAATATAAGATTCATTATATTTACAAAATGTGAAATATTACACACTTTTTCGGTAGGTACATACTATTTCTAATCATTGTAACCCTGCACCACTATATACTTAAATATTATTTTATAAATAAATAAACCAATTATATTAATTTTACTATACTTAACCGAGTATTTACCAATGATACCTACTTATTTACCTAATTTCATATAGGTACTTACTCTAGGCCAGGGTCCAAGTAAGTAGAATATGTTATTTAATTGTAGATTATAATACTATGTTGGTCATTCATTTTGCCTCGTAATGTTGGTTTCTGAAGCCATTGGACACAAGATTGACTCCATCCAAATGCACATGCTATATTCACGTTCAACGTCAATTTGGGTCATTAGCATTAGGTTGAATGATTGGTTAATAACCATTTATCTGTTTAAAATAAACTAATTAAGTACCAAGTAACCAATTAAAAAAAGGCAAATTAATGACCAAAATTCACAATATATTGACTGTAGTGCTATTCACCTTAATAATGCTGATTGCAGTTCGGGAATTCTCAACCTCTCCTTTGCCCTACTGTGTTTAAATACACTGTTGTCATCTTCCTTAAGAGAGTGTCTATCAGTTGTGCAAGGAACGTCTATTATAATCTGTCAACAATAATGATAATTTGTTATAAAGAAAAATCAGGAAAAGGTTTGATGTGATAGAAGTGAACATATTTAATTGTTATTGTTATTTAACCTTATCATATCCCAGTTGATCTTTGAAGTCATGGCCGTCTACTCGGGATACAATAATCCTATCCTTCCATTTACTGTTTTCTTCAAAGCCGTACACAGAGTCCCTCAATACTTTATATACTCTGAAATATAACAAACCCCTTTCAATACAGTATTAAACAGTTTAGACAGTGGCAGCTGCTCTTTGCATTTTTCCAGTAGAAAAAATACATTTATAGATAAAATAACAGTCTGTTTTGATGTGTTCATCTGATTATGTAGTGTTATTTGTAAAATTAAAATGTCTTTAGTAGGTAATGGCCCTTGAAATATTCCCAGATCGAAGCAATTGCAGATGCGTCACATCACCTTTTGCAGTGGCGGCTCTAGCATCTTTTAGTAAGTGGGGTCAGATGGCGTGAAATATCTAATAAGTACCTACCTAATCAATATTAATCAAAGCGTAAAAAACATATCTTTTGTAGCTATTACTATTACTTCATCTTCATATGCCTCCTGCGTTCGAAAGAATCTTATTGCTACAAGAAAAACAAAATAGTCTTTTCAAGGATACACTCGCCCGTCGCTATAGGATTTGTTTCCCGAATAGACCAAATGTCAATTTTACAGGAGACGAAAAACAAATTTCATTGTCGTATATTTTAATATCAGTAGATGTATCAATCATTATTTCTATACTGTATGATTGCAACATTATCTAAGAATAGATTCCAAGAATAATATACTGGTATGAATCAATAAATGCACAGAAAATGCGTTTTATTTACAAGTACACACTGTGGATATTCGGGAAATTTTTAGCGCTCTCTCAGAATAATGGATATTCGGGACAAAACATGGACGTTCGGGATTTAAGACCGTAGCGTATTGCTGCACGGCCCACAGATTACTGAGTGGTCAAAAAGTACACGCCTCAAATGTTATATTTATTTACACGATAATTGTTAATAATTACTTCTACTATTTAAATACTTAATGATCGTAATTACCCAATTTCGTATGTAATAATAACATGCGGCAATCGCTTTTTCGGTTTTGTTCGGATTAACTATTTTTTTATTGAACGAATAATTCACAAGATTTAAGAATGTACCATTCTAATAATTGAACATACTTACATAATTTTTTAAAATCACTTCTGAGAAAATATATTATAAGGTATCTACTACTTCAATTACTAACCGACGTCACGGTCATTTCTCCAATATTTTATGATGGTACTTTCTCGTACTTGCTAACAATTTTATATTAACACTTTTTCCAAAAAAAAAAAAACTATTTATATATTTCTGTATATTATTATATCTATATATTTCTATAATTGATAATTAAACTTATTACAAACCACCAAATAAATATTATATATTTACTATTGTAAGGTATAACAACACAAAATAATAGCATGTATAAATTAATTACCATTGGCTGCTAATATTAGGTAGGTACCAATATCCTAAGTATATAATATCCACCAAATAAATAGTTAGTAACATACATATTAAATTAAATTAACTATCAGCGCATTCAAAAATAAATAATAGCATCGCCTTTATTTTCATAGAAATACCTAGATTAAAAGTAAAATAAAGACAAACAATGTTTGATTAATAATAATTTGAAATAATAATTATTTTTTACGTCATAGTAGTTGCCGGTCATACTGTAGAATTCATATAACCGTTAGGATTTTGTGTCATTTATCAAAACAAAATGCAGTTATTTAGGTTAAAATACTCATTTCCACAACTCTACTCTAAGTTCAGGGCGAACTGGTGATGTATCAGCTATAAATGATCTCTTCAAATTTGATGAATTCACTATTAAAACAATAGTAACGTTAAAAACAATATCAATAAGACGAAATTTGAAAGAAGTCTCCGGACGACCGAAAAATATAAAAGTGGGCGTGATTGTTTTAGAGCTAGACAGCGTGAATGTGGGAGCGAGATGCACGGCGTGAGCGCGGTTTGATTGGCTAAAGTCATATTCGGGAAATAAACACTCAGCCAGAGATATATTTCGACCGAAATTAACTTGGATATTCAGGTACGAATAGTTGGACATTCGGGAGAACACCACGGAATAATTGTAACTTAACATGGCGTATTCGGGTTTTTTAAAAAAATATCTCTGTTCCTAGATAAAAATATATTGTTTTTATAAATGATTTCGGTAGAGTTCGATAAAAGAAATTGAACTGCATTAAAATGTCGATTTCGACAAAAATGGATATTCGGGAAACAAATCCTATAGCGACGTCGCCGTCAACCATGTTTTTTGGTAAACTGTTCGGAGTTAAATGCTTTTTTTGTTTTGATTAGTTCATACACAATAACTAAATCTGTTGGTGAGGTCCTAATCGTTTCACTTCTAGTTTGTCTTCAAATGTCAATGTACTGAACTTATATTTCAATAAATGAACCACCTCATTCATCATAATACTTAATATTATTTATCAAAATTATTTTACTAACGTGAAATTCAGCTATCCACAACTAGTACATTACACTAATTAATATTTAGGTAATACAAATTAATATTGATTTAATTAAATGAAATAGCACATACCTACCCTTTGTTATTATCATTCAAGATATTATAAATTAGATACGAGGGTGGGTCAATAAGTCCTTAGAAAAGCCGACAGGTGGCGCGACTAGTACTGTAAGCAGTTTGTTTTCATGCAGCGGCACTACCGATTCAGTATGCTGCGAAGTTTTAATCAGATTGGTCGGGTTGTTGTTTTTTATTTTCGTACATTTAAAAAAAAAATTTGCTTGTTTACAAAAATGGAGAAAATTGAGCTTAGAGCTGTTATTAAACATTTTAATATAAAAGGGTTAACAGCAAAGGAAATAAAAAATGAGTTGGATTTAGTTCACGGCATATCTGCTCCTTCACTTGCAACTATTTATAACTGGTTAAATGAATTTAAACGTGGTCGTACATCAACAAAGGATGAACCACGCTCAGGACGTCCTGTAGAGGTGACTACACCAGAAATGATCAATAAAATCCACGATATGGTGTTAAGTGACCGACGATTAAAGTTGAGTGAGATAATTGAGGTTACAGGGATCTCAAAAGGTAGCGTCATTTCTATTTTACATGACAAATTGGGCATGAAAAAAGTTTCTGCAAGATGGGTGCCGCGTTTGCTCACAGTCGACAATAAACGCAATAGGGTGGTGGCCTCTAAAGCCCTGTTGTCGCTCATGCAACGCAATCCGGATGAATTTTTTCGTCGCTTTGTGACTGTAGATGAAACATGGATACACCACCATACTCCCGAGACGAAATAACAGTCAAAGCAGTGGTTTGCGAAAGGCGAACCATGTCCAAAGAAGGCGAAAACCGTAAAATCAGCTGGTAAGGTTATGGCTACTGTATTTTGGGATGCACGTGGAATTATTTTCGTTGACTATTTGGAAAAAGGAAAAACAATAACAGGGGATTATTATGCATATTTATTGGACCAGCTAAAAAACGAAATTGAAGAAAAACGGCCTCATTTAAACAGGAAAAAAATCCTCTTTCATCAGGACAATGCCCGTGTTCACACATGTTTACGATCAATGGCTAAAATTGAAGAATTGAAGTTCGAATTGGTCGACCACCCACCGTATTCGCCAGATTTAGCCCCCAGTGACTTTTTCCTTTTCCCAAACTTAAAAAAAATGGCTAAGTGGACAACGTTTTTTTTTCAAATGAAGAAGTCATCGATCGGACAAATGCTTATTTTGAGGACCTTCCGAAAACTTATTTTTCTGACGGTTTAAAAAAAATTGAGAAACGTCTAACCAAGTGTATTGAGGTCCAAGGAGATTATGTTGAGAAATAAAAAAAAAATACAAAAATAAAAACTGTTTTAATGCTTTTTTCTAAGGAATTATTGACCCACCCTCGTATTAGATATTAAAAATATATTTTAAAATTTGAGGAGATAGATAACATATTTGATCACTTACTGGCAAACTAACTAATAAACTAAACCGGTGGGTCATGGGATATGAATTTACAGCCGACCGACAAGATAACTTCATAATATGTTATAATAATAATACGCCCAGTTTTACCTACTCACACTTATGCAAGACCAGGTATTTACTACAGTGTCCCCGGTCCAGCATCGGTAGATGTGGGTAAAATGTGCATAGCACGTGCAAAACGGCCTACAGACGTACGCATTGTTCAGTTTCCTTATGAATATTGAGAATCATAACTGGCAATCGCATATAGCATCTCATAATATATTATTGCTTTGATTTTAAAGGGGCCACCGAATTTCGACCCCAGAAGTATCGTTGTATTGTACTATGTAGGGAGAGCCAAAACTCACATAGAGCATTAGGGATGGGCCAAGAAACAAGAATCAAGGATGGGCAAACAGTACAAATAAAATATATACTTAATTAATTTATACAAAATCAATGTATTATGGTAGGAACGTATAACATGAATATCAATTGAATATTGATTATAGAATGATGATGAGGGGACCGGGGTCTGTCCCCTAGGTACCCAAAGGAAGAGCCGCCCCTGACCTTTTGAGCTATGTGTAGGATATGCCCGATTATGAGATGTGGACAAAATAATTCAGTAAATTTAGTAGATTTCTTAATTTTTTCTTCAAAATATCAGTAGATTGACAAAAATGTATGATATTCAGCGATTGTGTTTGGTGAAGCGTGCATATTGACATAATCTCACAAGTGTCTTTTAAAAAATCATGTAAAAAGTGACTTTTATTCATCACAAATATCGTAATTTCTTCTTTTCCTGACCAAAATTTCAGTAGACTACTGAAATTTTAGTAGATATGGCAACACTGTTCGTGTGGGATACTAGAATATGTACCTACCTAGTAATATGAAAACGTCACAATTATTATTTTACTGTGTCACGGGAAAGTTTACAAATTTTACTATATGTAGCGCTCTCTACTGACAACATTAAAAATTAAATCTTCAATATTTCTAGTTTCCTACTATTGTTTTTTAGTTTAATCGAAAGGTGGCATTGCATGAATAAAAACTAAATGAACATTATTATAAACCAGGATAATTTTAATTTAAATACATACCTACCTACCAATCTATTACTAACCTATGTAATAAAATTATTTCAGAAATACGTATGCAGTTGAAAATCAATTTAAAAAAAATGTTTTATGGAAACTGGGCATGTATCATAAATGATTATAAAACGGTAACCTTTTTACAATAATGTAGTAAGGTATGAATGTAATTAGTACCTATCTAATCTTTTTCGGAGATTCATACGACTAATACCTAGATAAATTTTTGCAGAACTGTTACTCGTCAGTGCGAAAAACGCCAACTCAGGCGACGGATGTTGTCAACGCATAGTACAATTTATTATTTTTTGGAAAGGCGCGGAAAAACGTGAAGTGAAGTTCCTTTTTGAAAAGTATGGCAGAGGTGCCTGCAAAAGGCAATATATTAGGAAGTAAGCAAAGTTTTGCATACATATTATTAAAATTAATAACGCATAAATTTTTTCAATGATTTTCATTGAGTGTTAACCATTAATGAAATTAAGAGAATACCAATACACTTATTATAGTTCAAACAACTGTGTACTTGCAAAGATAAATATTATCCACAATGTATAATATAAATTGTGTAGGTATAACGGCTAAGTTTCCACTCATGTGAATAGTTATAATTTGTAGGTCATAAAAAACTCTAAACCTATGGCAATGTATGATTTTTACGTAACTAGGATTGAGTATCCAATCTATATCATAAATCTCAAATAAAGATCGCGATTTGAACATATCTTTACAGTGGCGTCCCTAGACTAAGTGCAATGCCATCCCCTTTCATTTTTAGTTTCAAATTACCTGCAATTTCGTTAGGTATCTACTTACATATTTTATTGTTTATTTTCGGCCATCTCACACAGCAAATACACAAAAAAAGTTAAATTGACATCCACAGAGTGAGAATTAGAGCATTTCCACAAAACGTGCTCTCAAACAGTGGTTGTTTTAAGTAGGCACTACCTACGTCTGTGGTGCTGACAGGTTTGAAGGCACCTTTATGATTTTTTTCCTGTGCGATAAACCTCCATTACAATGGGTATTAAATACAACAATTAATGGTTATGTTATCATTATCAGGATTCTATATGCATCAAATATATTTTTTAACTAAAATGTCGACACCTTCTAATGAAGCGACCCCATCATCTACTTCTAATTAAGGCTATACTTTAGCTGGGGCACGGTTTAACTAAAACGATCGTGACTACGTGACGCGAAGATTGTGCGAATGACGCGTGCAGAACAAAACATAATTTGTCATAAAAAGTGAACATACATCCATTTAATGTTATTTTTATTGTTCTATTACTAATAATAATATATTCATTGACATGTTTTCTTTTTCAAGTAAATAGGTAACGTTTTTTAGTCATCTTTACACGATTAAATAATTAATTCCCCCGTCGCCATCACAAAACAAATTGACGTGTTCACAGCTGACTTTCGCTCTCCGATTGCCAGCCAGTCCGAAATTTCGTCGCACCTATAGTTGAAAATTATTTGCCGTTTCACTGAAGTATCGTCTAATGCATCAATTACATTGAGCTACTTTGCGAGCTGTTTGTTTTCTTGGCTCGTTCTGTTGGCTTTCAACTTTTCTCGGTAGATTGTTTACTATCTGCTTGTTAGCTTGTTCGATGATGACACTGGGCAGATACAGGCAGATTGTAAATTCGCCAACAAGCAGCTCGTAAAGTAGCTCAATGTCTTTGACGCTTTAAACAAAATATTAGTTAAATGAATGTAATAAATCATCATCACATGTTAAATTATGATTAATTTAGACTACAATAATAATAATTATTATCGCTTATTATTTTCATTGCCGGTTTTCCTTGAAGGGCCGCGACTCTCACTTCATCAGCTGATGGATAGTTAGTTATACACATTATAGGCTATACCTATATTTTTCACAACCACATAATCATTGCAGCACAACTATATTACTTCCCTACTGTATTTTTAACACTACGTGGCGGGTAGATTTCGCAATAGGCGCCTCCAAACTTCTCAACGACCACATTTGACACGAAACAGCTTTGTAAATTTTATAATATATATAATTCTATTACTTGTAAAAAAATATTTTAACATTACAGTTAATTAGTTTAATAATTTATGTTGTAGGGGGGCTCGAAATCAGTTCCCACCGTCTAAAAACTTATTAGGAAATTAGGAAATAAATATTTTTTATGTTAGATTTGATGATGATAAAAATAATCACAGGAAAACTGAAATAATTGTGTCTTTTACTAGTACATACCTCGATAGATATATAGGCACCAAAACAAGGCTAATGCTATAGGTATTCATTATTAGCGATCGCTCGCGTGAAATACGGAAACGAAGATAGAATACGACAGATATACCTACACAATGAAGTAATACACTGTTTTTTTATATATACAACAGTTGAATCTATGCGTGCGCCTTTCTATCTAATCGTTAAATTTATATAAACATCTTAGAGGCATACGTCAGTATCACACTCGACTGAGAGCTCTAGTGAGCCCGCGTGGCGACAGCGGTTTCTAGGCATGCGCCATTCTACTATCGCTTCATCTAACCACCTCACCGTTGCTATTTGACCACGTTATCTATCTACTCATAATGAATTGATGCAAGCGCATTATTTTCGAAAAGTTCAAAACTTTTGAGACATCGAAATGAAACCATCAAACAACTATGTTTATCTGTGAAAGTTTCATCAAAATCGGTCCAGTAGTTTTTTAGTTATAGCTACGGCGAATAGGTATATTTTCTTAAAAGGAGTAGGGGACATGTTATACGAGTATATCTATTTGGCGTTTACCCAATTTTTCAAATTCCTTTACAAAAAACGTTATAGAATTTTAAGTAGAATTTTCCCGTCCAGAATGATAGGCAAGAGCTTTTTTTAGCTTTTCATCCGAATATTTTTTCCATCCATATTCAATGTCCGGAATATATATTTACTTTCCTTCCAAAACATAATATTCCTGGTGAAATTCTCAAATTCTCCAGAATCTCATTAGATAGCTGCCAATTGATTAAGTGAAATGAGAATCTCGAAATTTGAGAGACAAAATTCTTGACAAACGTGAATCAAGTTTTCTCATTCTGTTTTGAAAATATTATCGCCTCGAAAATTACAACCTCTTACTAATTCATAAACTCTACAATTTTTTTTCTGTGCACTTTTACTTTGTACCCCTTGTTTTGACTTGTGTATTGATGCTGGATGTTGTTTTGGGCTTAGCTAAAATAGTACAAGATTGTGTTTTTCGTGGAAAAAAATGAAAGGACACCATGGTAAAATGAAGTACTGGCTTCTTAAATAAAGGGTGCATAGTTATAGTTATAAGTTATAATTATTGTTATAACAGACAGACGAAATAAAAAATAAACAAAAAACATGCAGTATGTAGGTAATAATAATAATCACAATCACAAACACTGATTTTATAATATGTGTAGATTTAATTAACGTTAGTTCGTTATTGATGTTTAAGTACTTGTACTGTATGCTATCGAAATTTAGGATAGACTTATTAGTAGTGGGTATGTACCTACATAAAATAATTTTAGATAAAGTACATACCTATATGTTCTTCATTTTTTGTGCAAATATTAGCTATTGAGCTACTTGAAATATGAATACGAAACTTATTCGTAATTTTACCAGTGGCGCTACGGAACGGAAAAAAATGAACACATCCAATATAAAGCAAAATAAGATTTGTGTTTCTATACATACTAGGTAATGACTAATGAGGAACATACATTCAGTGCTCGAAATAGAAAATCTTACGAACCGGAGCGCTTAATAATCATTTAAAAATATCAAATTATGTTAAATATTTTTCGGATATCATAAGGGCGATATGCCTAATAATCAGGGTTTCATTTATACTTGAAGGGGCTCTGCGCTAATACACATTACCCCCCAATACTTTTTTTTTTTTAAATGGGTATCTACACTACTCATTTTTGCAAAATCACTTATGTTTCGTCAATTGTCTTAGAATTGGGCTCTTATCTTCAAAATTCTATAAGCTCGTACATTTGTGTATTCCTTCGCTGCAAGGTTCTTTTGTGATTTTAAATTATTTTTCAGGTTCCGGAGACCTACTAATTTAAGGTCCTGGACCTGTAGCCCCTTTAGCCCTTTTTAAACACATCTGAAGTCCAAACAGCCTATATTATATTGTAGACCTTGTAGGACTAACCCACGAATCAGTTCTTACAACTTTAAAAACTACATACCTACATGCAATATTATCTCAATAACATGAAACGGAACGCAATTTTCCAAGAATCCACGAGCCGGAATGGTATCTTTTCGAATGTCACGAACAGGAACGGCGCTCCGGTGCGTTCCGGTCTATTTCGAGCCCTGCATACATTATAGGTATAATAATATTATTAGTATGAATGCTATTATCTACCGGTTGTTTACAATACAGGAACAAACAAACTTATATAAATATTATCATTAAATCGGTAACAGAGTTTCTTTTTATTGTCCACTTACGTGCCGCTAACCTAGAATATATTATTAATAAATCTGTACGTTAGAGGATGAACCACGGAAGTCCAGTTTTTACCGTTTTTGAGTTAAATATGCAGAAAATTTTATTTTATTTCATTACACAAATGAATGAAACACTGAAGTCCATAAGTAGTAAATAAACCGATATAGCTAATTAAAAAATCACTGAAGTCCAATTCACTTTAGTGGATAAACAACGGATGTCCTTTTTACGACGTTTATGCTCTAAGAAAAATGTAATAAACCATTATAATAATTCCATAAACACGGAAGTCCAACAAACGTTAGGTAGGTACATATTTTTATCTGTACTATAATTTTCGTTTTTCTTTGTACAAATCCACACGCGGAGTTGGATTTCCACAAAATTTGCACAGTAGACGGAGGCCGACAAGCCGCAGTGCATGGTCGGGGTCCCAAATTTCAGTTTTAGCCCGTTGCACCCCGGGGAGGCAACAGAGCCGGAGTAAGTGGTTGGGGTCTCGAATTTCAGTTTTAACCCGTTGCACCCCGGGACAGTTTTACAATAATAAATTGAATTTGTACTACTTTTTAAGATATTTAATAAAATAAATGTACAAAAAAATTTAAATCTCAGATATTATATTTTTTTACTTTTTTAAATTCAATCCTTTGCACTCTACGTAACTCCCGGGCAGCGCCGGGTGATACAGCTGGTTTTACATAAATAAGTATTACAAAAATGTTTGATTTATTCTTCAAAGAATATAACCACATGAATGAACCCAAAATTGTGGCTCTATCGCTGGTCGATTAAATAAAATAAAAATTTAATTCGGGTTTCATTTGCCAAGCAATGATACCTGTGACGCCTGCGATAGCCCTAAGATGAGTCTTAAAGATGTTAATATTTCTGTTGAAGAAAAAGAAATTTAAAGACACCTTTTGGAAGATCACATGCAGGAAGCAACTGCAATTAAATAGGATTGATAAAACTCTTCCAAAAGAAAAATTACCAATATGAAAGTAATAATGGTTGACTTGGAGAAGTGTTTACCTACTCCATATAGTTTCCATCTGAGAAAATTGTGGACTCTTATTTTACAATTTACGATGATGCAAGTGGTGAGACACAACACTGATGTGGATGAAATAAAAAGTGGAAAGGGTGGCAATAAGATCGGCTGCTGTTTGATGAAATGGGCATCTAGCATTGTTTTAGCAAATATTGAAGAGCTGAAGATTTGGTATGATAATTAATTGCCATGGCCAAAATATGAATATCATGATTGTTTTTTTATATACCTGGTTTCTGAAAACCTTTCCTACGCTGAAAATCATAAATCACAAATTCCTATTACGAGGCCATACACACATGGAGATCGACACTGACTACTCTATAACTGAACGTCAAAAAGATGCTGAACGGTATGTAGATAATTGTTACTCCATGAGATTGGGCTCAGTTTGTAGGGACGTCATGTAAAAGAAACAAGCCTTTTAAAGTTATTAACATGGAGTTAAAATGATATAAACAATTATTGCTCTTTGTATGCATCATCTTCAGCTCCTTTTGTGCCTCGAAAAAAAATATTGATGACACACCTTTTTTATTTCTTTTTTATTTATATCTTAAGATAGCGCTGGTTATCTACGTTATAAGGCGAAGTTCTCCGATGAAGATTTCCAAACTGAGGACCTCCGTAGAAAAACAAGGTCGCAAAATATTTTGTTTCACATTGGCATTCCACATGTTCAAAACGTTCAATTAGCACGGCCAAATTACAAAGATCTGCAAACTTTCTTTTCCGTCCACGTTTCTATACCCGTTATGCAGGCGTATACCGTGGCGTAACGAACGTTAGGCGCTCCTAAAATTTTGTGCCGAAAGTGTCCCAGGAGCAACTTCCCAAGACCTTGGTTGGCGTGCACTAGAGTGTGCGTGATCCCTTATTTGATATAATGTATTGTAGTCAATTCTCGATGAGAAAAGACCTTCTCGCTCAGCGTAAAATGCCGCAAACTTTTTAAAAGCTGAAAAATTTTCCCTCGTAGATAACAAGTCGCAATGGCCGACCGGTCCAACTGAGGGTCGAACCAACTTGAGAAGCTCTTTCGTTTCAACCGACATATGGGGACACTCCCGGAGGATGTGATCGGCATCCTGCAATTCGGCACATAAGGAAGTCGGAAATTCTATTAGGCCAAGCTGACAGATCTTGGAGGCAAAACCACCGTGTCCGGTTAAGATCTACAAACTATGAAACAATGGAAGAATCAGCTGATGTCCCGGAGAATGACCAGGAATAATTCTCATTGCGTTGATTTTTTTCTAGACCAGTAATAAATTTCAAATAATGTTGTACTTATGTAAATTTAAAAAAATATATAATTCCTTTTCATATGTAGACTTACTGAAATATTTTGTGTATTCATAATAAAATAATTATTAATAATGATGCACAGGAAATAAAAATAATTTATACCTATATGGACTTCCGTGTATTATCTATAGGTGGAGTATTGCTTAGTGGTACTTCTACATTATGCGTTAGAACATAAAACACGGAAGTCCATTAATTTATTAATTCTAAATGATTTGGTCTTTCTATCCAGACTATGGTCAAAAATAAATTTAATTATGAATTATACCGTTTACAGACCCTAATTATTATAGCTATTAAAAAGGTTATAGAGTTTCAAACATTTAATCTACACTAAAATCATTCTCCTGAACAAAAGTCTAAACGTGACTTCCGTGGTTTATGCTCTAACGTATTGATATATAAGTACAAAAATCTTTGTTCTAATAAAAAAACAACTTTTATTTTTGGTCATCGTTGATTCTTGGTCGAGCGGGCTATTTTCACGTCTCGTGTAAAAAATATTACATTATAAGTACACATACTTTCGAAAAAGCGGATGTCAAAGATCATTATTTGGGTTCATTTATGAGCTTGTCGAAGCAAATAACCACCGCAAGCTTGTGGATTATATTGCGAGCTATATAAAATGCAGACATTCAATATTAACGCAGATAGTTTCAACATTTTATTATAAATCTTTGATGGTAGACTTCTTGGACGTGACTTTTTTCGCCTGCGGCACTTATGCCACTTCCTACTTTATTAGTGGAAGAACATAAAGATTTTGATTAAAGGTAAATACCTATTTTATTGTATAAAATTTATTTAGGGAAAATTAAAAATTACTTGTTCGTTTTTTACCGTAGAGGGCCTCAAAATCCTATATGTCACTGAACGCGCCACTGTTTAGGCTGCGCGCACACGGCAAAGCGAAGTTTCGGATTCATCCGCCAAACGTCGTTTGCGTTTTGTTTCCGGGCCGATTGCGATTCAAATGCGTCAATATCTCGACGATGCTGTCCAAGAGAAAACACAGATTTCAAGGGGATTCATAAACGCCTTTTTTTTGAAACTGCACCCTGCTGCGAGAGTATTTATCTTTCATTACAGTGGCGTACAAGGGTAAATAAATAAATATAAAAATATCAGTACCTACCTACATACATATTGTATTGTACCTACCAGTGGCGAAGGGTGGAGGTAGGCTATTGAGATCCGCCATAAATATTGCACACTAAACATTGTCAGTTATACATACTTGTTTTCATTGAAATAAGACTACATTTTACAGATGGTGATGGTAAGTTTTTAAAATTCAATTAAACCCAGCGAAAACCAAGCCATAATAGGTAACAGTCAAAAAATACTCGTATATCTATAAAATATCTAAGATTATGCAATTAAATCATACATAAAATTGGATATTTTAATATTTTTTATCTATTATAGTTTGGTTTAGGCATAGCTTGATGAATTAAAAAAATGAACCAACAATATGTATAATACGTACTTATTCTTAATCTAACGAAAACAAATAAGTAATAATGAAAAAATGTGCATAATTTTGTCATATCGCCTAAAATATACCAATAATATTATGGTTTGGTAAGACAGGGTTTAATTGATTTTTAAAATCCAACCAATACCATTTGTAAATTATATTATTTCAATAAAAACATAAGTATACATTTCACTGAAAAAGGTTATTGTGCACTATTTATGGCGGATCTTAACAGCCTACTTCCACCCTTCGCCACTGGTACCTTTATTTATTTTCCCACTATTGCTTCTTTTGGAACTGGACTGTTTTATATCGAAAGCGTTTTGAAAATTACCTATTATTGAGCCTTTTATGTATCATCATCAACTTTGTCTGATTAATAATAATTAATAATAATAAGTACTTGATGGAGTTTGAATTTAAATTCTAATTAATTTAAGTTTTGTACTATTCCATTTGGGTATTTTTTGCGACCAGGCTTTTGCCTTTCAGCATCTTGCGCACTCGCCAATGGCAAATACACATTGACATCAAATTCTTGCTTATTAATAGGTACAATAAAAAAAGATTATAACTTAATACACGAAGAAAGGGTAAAAACCTTATTACCTACATACCTACTAAGTAAAGGATTACGTATAAAAACATAATATTTTGAATAATTTAATTATTTGCAGTGTTTCTAAAAAACCTGTTGTAAATACTATTAATACATTTGGTAGGTAAGCGTATTAAAATGTCATTTCTCGTAAACAATTCTCTTCCAAATCAAGCAATAATGGAAAAATTAAATTTACGTAAAATGGTAAAAAAGAAATACTTAAGGCCATGCATTAGTTGAGGCACGGTCTAAAAAGATCGTCGCTAGGCGATGCGCGGATTGCGGGTGGCGGGTGAAAATGACGCCTGTCAAACGAAATATTAATTGTCATATAAATCCAACATACGTCCATTTTATGTTCTGTTTATTGTTCTATTAGTAACAATAATAATATATTCATTGACATGTTTTCATTTTAAAGTAAATGGGTAACGTTTTTAGTCATCTTTACACGATTTTAGAATTAATTGACCCGTCGCCATCACGCAGCAAAGTGACGTGTTCCTGGGTCAACATTCTCTCAGTGAATGGCAGCGAGTCCAAAATTTCGTCGCGCGTACAGTTGAAAATTATTTGGCGTTTCACTGATGCGTCACCTTAATAATATGTAGGTGTTGTTTACATGTTATATTTTTTTATATTTTATTTATCTTAGTTCGCCACTGGACTCTTGAGACAAAAAAAAGGTTTTTTTTTTATTCTTCGGATAGTGCAATAAATAAATTATTTAGGGGTCACAAGGGGCCGAACACAATAAGGCACATATTGTACGACATAATTTATTACTTTAGTGCGAAAAATTTGAAAAAATCCTCCTTCTTTCTTAATTAGTGTGATCAAGAATTTCACAGTGGCGTTTATGCAATGGGGAAAAACAAATATAATTTAATTAAAATATTTTATAGATTTTTTCGTATATAATTTGTTAGAACAATGTAATATATTATTATACCTATTGTATCTTTTATCAAATAAACATTTAAAACATATTATAAATAAACATTTGAAATATCTCCCCTTAAAATCTGTTCATATTTCCAATAGAATACTATTGCTTAGAATTCAATAGCTACATTTTAATATTATTAAAAAGATAGCTATTTTAATGAGACTATATCAGGTAATTTTGTGTTAGTGTAACTACTAAAATTTCAATCTATTTTTTATGAGGTGTTTTGAATTGATAACTGCCAACTTTTTTTAAATATCTAATTTAATATGGTACTGTAGCGGCTGAATAGATAAATTATCTAAATTTTATTGTCAGTAATCGCAACTAATATATTATAACAAAAAAACAATAATTAATATAAATATACATATACCTATATAAGTACACAGGCACATACCTATCAATAATAGTAGGTAGGTATTCATTATTCTCACTTCAATATATTATTATTAGTACCCGTTTCCATTTTATTGTATCTATAGAAGATAAAAGTGTCAACTAATAAAAAAATTAATTAAATAAGTACATACTACAAAATAAATAATAATGGTTATGGCGAGCCTTTCTTCTGGTGATATACTTCTTCTCATAGCTGTGCTGTGTCACAACTTTTTATTTTATTTTGTAAAACTGCTTACCTACCGAATGTATTAATAGTATTTACAACATGTTTTTAGAAACACTGCAAATATTCAAATTATTCAAAATATTATGTTTTTATACCTACTTAATCCTTTACTTAGTAGGTATCTAGGTAATAAGGTTTTTACCCTTTCTTCGTGTATTAACTTATAATTGTATTAATAAATAATATAGTACAAAACTTAAATCAATTAGAATTTAAATTCAAACTCCATCAAGTACCCTCGGTCGATAGTATTGATCAGACAAAGCTTATAATGATACTTAAAAGGCTCAATAATAGGTAATTTTCAAAACGCTTTCGATATAAAACAGTCCAGTTCCAAAAGAAGCAATAGTGGGAAAATAAATGTAGGTACCAGTGGCGAAGGGTGGAAGTAGGCTGTTAAGATCCGCCATAAATAGTGCACAATAACCTTTTTCAGTGAAATGTATACTTGTGTTTTTATTGAAATAATATAATTTACAAATGGTATTGGTTGGATTTTAAAAATCAATTAAACCCTGTCTTACCAAACCATAATAGTATTGGTATATTTTAGGCGATATGACAAAATTATGCACATTTTTTCATTCTTACTTATTTGTTTTCGTTAGATTAAGAATAAGTACGTATTATACATATTGTTGGTTCATTTTTTTAATTCATCAAGCTATGCCTAAACCAAACTATAATAGATAAAAAATATTATTCTATCTATAAAATATCCAATTTTATGTATGATTTAATTGCATAATTTTAGATATTTTATAGATATACGAGTATTTTTTGACTGTTACCTATTATGGCTTGGTTTTCGCTGGGTTTAATTGAATTTTAAAAACTTACCATCACCATCTGTAAAATGTAGTCTTATTTCAATGAAAACAAGTATGTATAACTGACAAAGTTTAGTGTGCAATATTTATGGCGGATCTCAATAGCCTACCTCCACCCTTCGCCACTGGTAGGTACAATACAATATGTATGTAGGTAGGTACTGATATTTTTATATTTATTTATTTACCCTTGTACGCCACTGTAATGAAAGATAAATACTCTCGCAGCAGGGTGCAGTTTCAAAAAAAAGGCGTTTATGAATCCCCTTGAAATCTGTGTTTTCTCTTGGACAGCATCGTCGAGATATTGACGCATTTGAATCGCAATCGGCCCGGAAACAAAACGCAAACGACGTTTGGCGGATGAATCCGAAACTTCGCATTGCCGTCTGCGCGCAGCCTTATGTCGTTTACGACTACTTTACGTGATGTTCCCAAACGCAGTTATATTGTATTTATTAGTACCTACAACGTCTTAAAGTAACGAAGTAACGTACACAATCTGTGTAAGTATATTATTATTAGATACAATTAAAATACAGACGCGGAAATACATTCGCGGTATTTCGTAGTGCTATTTATTCTAAAATAGAATACTATGTATAAACACAACCATTTATAATATTAAGTAGGTAAGTATTACAACCAGTATACTAAGATGCGTTACAAAATACTGGATCGAAAACCCCACAACTAATATAATAATTTATATAACTAATATATTAAGCGTTTAATTAAAATGTCAAGGGGGGACATGCTCGTCGAAGGTCAAAATTGAGTTTTTGTTGTATTTTCAAACCATGATCCTGGACACTCCTTAAACGTTGTAGATAATCTATTTATATACTTTTGAAGCCTTATTATCCTTTATAGTTATTTTAAACATTTGATGACTGCATAAAGTATTTTTGTTACATAAAATAGTATTCTTTTAAACCTCTCGCTCTAATGTTTTAGAATGTAGTCATATTTCGGTACATAACTGTGCAGTGGTGTTAAGATTTTTTACGTTTATTAATTTTTAAACGCATTTATAAAACCATTAGTATAATTTTTGTAAAATATTCACGATAAAAAAATATTTTGATAATCTCTGTGATCCCAAATTTGACAAGAATTAGGCATTTTATTATTCAAAAAATCGGCAAGATTAACACATTTGAAGATAATTCTAAAGATACTTATTATAAGCTATGTCTTTGACCATTCTAGTTTGATAAACATCTTATGAATAATGATTGCTTTATAATAATTATTGACCTAAGAATAAGGTAGTGTTTTTTTGAAATACGCCATTTCTTTTGTCATTCTCTAGTGATTAAGCTACAACATACGGCCGTAGCCATAAATTGACAAACTATTCCCTCACTTACTCCCTACTTCAATTATAGTTTGTCAATTTATGGCTACGGCCGTATGTTGTAGCTTAACCACTGGGGAATGACAAAAGAAATGGCGTATTTCAAAAAAACACTACCTTATTCTTAGGTCAATAATTATTATAAAGCAATCATTATTCATAAGATGTTTATCACACTTGAATGGTCAAAGACATAGCTTATAATAAATATCTTTAGAATCATCTTCGAATGTGTTAATCTTGCCGATTTTTTGAATAATAAAATGCCTAATTCTTGTCAAATTTGGGATCACAGAGATTATCAAAATATTTTTTTATCGTGAATATTTTACAAAAATTATCTCGTAATAAATTATGCTAATGGTTTTATAAATGCGTTTAAAAATAATTAATCAATCTAAAAAATCTTAACACCACTGCACAGTTATGTACCGAAATATGACTATATTCTAAAACATTAGAGCGAGAGGTCTAAAAGAATACTATTTTATGTAACAAAAATACTTTATGCAGTCATCAAATGTATAAAATAACTATAAAGGATAATAAGGCTTCAAAATTATATAAATAGATTATCTACAACGTTTAAGGAGTGTCCAGGATCATGGTTTGAAAATACAATAAAAAATCAATTTTAACCTTCGACGAGCATGTCCCCCCTTAGCTGCACTGGCAACAATCTTAAATTTGCTAAATACCTGCTAATTATTCCAGAGGCGCTGAACCGTTTTAACTCAAATCGGAATATTAAAGTAGGTAGCAAATTATAATAATGATTTTATAAATAAAATTATATTTAATTATGATTGTTCACAGAATAGACAGATTAAAAATATTTTTTATTGTAAAAACATAATATATCTTCAGTCTTCACACCAGTGTTATTGACTTCTACATTCTAAGGCGAGTCACTAGATTTTAGAGGATGTAGGTATTTAATAATTGAAACATATTATCAAGTAGGTACTCATATTAGTATGGTTATTGTAATATGCGAATTATTTTAGAGGCTTACTTTCCCATTTTATATAAAATATGGTGATAGGCCGCTGAAGATTGTTGCAAATATGATGTCTTCCTACATATGTACATTTTATATTACATGTGTTTTAACCCATTGTAATTTATTTACCTAATACACTATGCTTTTTTATGATCTCTGAATTTAGTTAATTGAACGAATCGCAGTCATTAGTGGTATAGAGCCATAATTAATTAATTTAAAAGCCAGCAATTTTTTATGTTTTTGAATTCTAGTAGTAAATATTATATACGTTTTGTACCTAAATATGAATGCTGTAAAACAGTGTTTCTCAACCGGCGATCCGCAGAAAATTTCTTCCGGTCCGCAAATAGTTGTCGTCCATTTAAAAATGCATCTGCCAAAAATTTCAAGCAAATCGTCATTCAAAAAAAATATATATACTTAATATTATGTATAGCAATTTTAATACTTTGGGATAGTCGCGTATAGAGGAAGATTTAGAAATATTTTGACTTTTGCAAGAATTTTTAATTGCTGCTGACGTCAACTGAAAAGTCATTTTAAATATTATAATAGGTCAACATTTAAAGGCGTTAGTTCAAAATTTTAATCGCTAGTATCCTAAAAATGTAGATAATAGTAAAGATAGTCAGCTATAGATTAATACATCCCTAACACGCCAATAATTCATGAACACTTAATACTAGAGAAAGGGGAAACCTTATCGAGTCGTCTTCTGATGCCATTCTGATGTCCAGACATAAAAACAAAACAAACATGGTCTCAGTTTTAGACATCACTGGAATAATAATAGCTACCTGCTAGTTACAAAACCATTATGTAAATTTTAAAATTATTGTCTGCATTTTCGACTCAAGACTTTTTCTGCCATGTCAGTATAATAAACGAAACGGAGAAACCGAATGCAGTAAATGCAGTCAACACATCATTCGTCTCTCCAAAAGCCCACTGAAGTCACGATTATCAACTATTATAGCAAACATGCAGCAATAGATTTCGCACTATTTTTTAAAAAGTAAATATTGCTTTTATAAAATTTAAAAAGTTCTAATATTAGTACACATTTATTTGCTGATCGGTTTCTGATTGTTTCCATTAATATTTTTTCATGATATTATATACATATTTTTTGTAAGTATTCAAAATCAGCTTATTATAATATGTCTTCTTCTTCTTTCTTCGATTACCCTGTCACGACCCCGCATTGGGGCATAGGGCAATTACAAGTCAAACCTGCAGCGCGTAGATCGCTTTTGTAGCACCGATGTAGGGTGATGGAGGGCCGGTCACGACGACGGAACCTGTGAGGCTGTGCCACAAGGGTACGAAGTGTCCTTTTCCAAAGAGTGCGATAATAGTGTGTCTATCAGTTATGTTATAATATAAGATTTAAAAACTAATACACAAAATATTATATAAATAATAGTTTTATTTTGTGTCAAGAGTCCGCGAAAAATAGGTAAGTATCTATCTTCTATTTTAACAGATCTACAGGTGTAAACAATTTGGGAAACAGTGCTGTAAAATATATACACCCATTGCTTTCAAATTGTAAATATGACATAGTGGATAATGGTCAACCATTACGAGTAATTATTGTGGGTATGACATTCAATTATAAAGCAATATTAGTAATTATTTGTAATTACGTAGATATTATATATTATGAAATTATGATATAGGTATATGTAGATGTAATTATTTAGATATATATTTCAAGGTAATATATTTAATTTTACTATTTCTGCATACAGGTAGTCAATAATTAATAATTAGGTACATATCCCATTCAAATACTCACTTTAATGGTGTATTCACTATTGACAAACCATCTAATAAAAATAAACCATATAAAAGCACGATGGAGTGTAGAAATAAAGGCTAGGGTCATGAAATATTTCTGAGTAAAATACGTGACCGGTATTTTTTTGAATGCGATGATATTTTTAGGTTTTTAAAAAAAAAAAAACATTTTGTCCGTTCCTAAAATAAAAATATCAGTCAAGAATCAAGTCGGGCCAAAGATCTTGAATCTTTATCCAGCCTTTTGTTATTTTCCTATAAAATCGCAAGAAACTGAAACAAGTTCCAGTTTCGTGTAAATGCCATTTTAATAATATACTCACAAAAATATAAATGATAACAATGTTTCCAGAGTTTGTATGAAAATTAGAGATCCCTGAGTGCCTCACTTTCATATGTTTCGGCTCCGTCTATATACAAGATGGTTTTCTTCGACATCTTTGAGTCGAGCACTGTTTTTTAGTCTCACTTTCCATTTTTCAACTCAACTCAAACCGACCAGGAAACAATATTGACTCATGATTCGATGAAAAGGCTTTGAATTAAACATTGCGTTAGCATCCTCATTTAACAAGAGACAAAAAATGGAGACAATAAATAATAGTGCCTCGAATTTGAATAACAGCCGCTTTATAGATGCATTGTGATTTTTTTTCAGAATGGTTGCCTGCCCGTTTCAAACTTGCAGTTCTGGGTTCGATCGGAATGGGAGTAATTTACGGATTGAAGGTGAATCTTTCAGTTGCTCTGGTCGGCATGCTCAATCACACAGCCATCATCACTGTGGATGGCCAGATTATAAGCATCGGCGAAGAACCCACGGATAACCAGCTGGCATCAATAATCGACAACTCTACAGATACAATTCAAGTGGTAGGTAATAAAAACTAATATTATTTATGTGATATACACACCTGCGATCTTTAGCCAAGCGCTCATTATGTAAAACCGCCACTGATTCTGTCTATTCTACTCACTACAGTCTACACAGTATATAGTCATAGTCAGTGCTCGAAATGGAAAATTTCACGAACAGGAACGCTCGACAATTTTCCAAAAATGTGTGATATTAGATATAATAATATCTGTAACATAAAAATAACTTTTAGTTTTACATGATGTATTTTTTTCATCATCATCTTCGCCCAATACGTTATCGGCTATAACAATTAGTGGTAACACACAAATATAGAGTCATTTTAGTTTACGAAATCGTTTTCTTAAAAATACATTAATAATTATACAAATATAAATAACTAAACGTATATGAATCTAATTGGAGTGGGAAACATTAATAAAATACATGAAATAATAGACAAACTAATCACAATTTCCCATTGGTTTCGTTAGCAGTTTGAATAAAAATATGCAACTAAGAGTGGATAGAAATATGAGTGAAGATACTTCGGCTTAAACAAAATACATGCGGCTTTTTTCAAAGCTCTGATTTTTCGTAAATTCGAAATATTTTGATTAAGGTAAACTATTTTTTAATCAAATTAAAATCCATCGTAGGTATACCAAAAAGCAAGGGCATGGTTTTTAATAAATTAATTTAAAAAATATGTAATACGCAAGATTTACAAATGTAGCATTCTTTATTAAATATGAATCATTTTAAACAACCTCAGAAGTGCAGGTACATATTATTAGAAAAAAAATATTTACATCATGTGGACATGTAGGATAATTTATTCTAATAGGTTTCCAATGTTATAGAAATTGTTATATATTTTTCATATATTTATCCCATTGGATTCTGATTGATTTATTTAAATATTTAACCATCAAAGACACAGTTCATTCAACCCGAAAAATATCCAAATAAAATTAAAACAATAAAAATATATGAGGTAATGACTTTTTTTTGTCACTCAATGTAAAATATTATAATAGATTACGATAAATAATTATTATCTGGCGATTCCGTAACGTTGAGTAGGTAGGTAAAACAGCGAATACGTAGATTCTGGTCACAGTCACATTTACTATTTAATATGAAATATTTTACCCCCTAAGAAATTATTAAACAACAATTTAAGCTATTAAGTACCTACAAAGAGTTTTTAAACGATGTCAGAGCACAAGTTTTTCGGAAATCAAAAAATTTAGCAAAGCAGCTGCAATAGTTAGGTTTTTTCATGTATGCAATAATAATTATTTAGAACCCAACCCATCAACCTTGGTCGATCCAGTGCTGGATGAAGGCCTCCCTTATTTTATTCCATCTCTCTTGGTACCTACTTAGTTTTTCACTGCAAAGTATTTCCGCTGAACTTTATCAATACATCAATAATGTAAGAAATATAAAAAATAAATTAGTGTAGAGCAGCAAAGCATGGGGGTTACCGGTTAGGTAATGGGAAACCAAAAAAACACAACTTAAAATGATTAAATTTGGAAAAATAAGGAGTCTAATTTTGTCGCTTCCTCTGATGAAAACGCTTATCATTGGCTGCATACAACTTAACATTGATAAACGACCAATGAACGACCCCGATTGCATTATGAAATACAAAAACTATGAACGCGTCAAACCCATGTAAATTTCGTTAACATAATACTCGTAATATGATAAATGGACAATTCGGTCAATTATGGTTGCCTCGATACAAAATTTAAAGTTTCATTACAAAAAACAATTGCCTACTACTGCCGTATTGATCATAAACGTGCTCAAGAATTTCAACCCTCGGTAGGACAGATATAGTATGCCTATCTCGGTAGATACTTAGGTAGGGCACGTAGTTTTATTCACACTATTTTTACTATGTTCTTTTTGTGCAATATTTAACAAATTAATTATGTCATTTATACAGTAAAGATAATATATGTATTTAATGTGTTTCATTTAAAAATTTAAAAGTTCCAGTGTGCATTATAACTTTTACGTCAGCGCTCGAAATAGAAAATGTCACGAACCGGAGCGCTCGGTAATTTACCGAAAATATTAACATACATAGTTAAAACATAGTTAAAAGTGTTAATTTTTTATTAAATATTATCTCGCTCAGACGTCAAATTATTTTTTCTACGAGACAGATCAATAACTTTGCCGATTTCTTGAACCGGAACGGCGCACCGGTGCGTTTCGGTCCATTTCGAGCCCTGTTTTACGTTATTAACTCACTATATTTAGGCATGTACCTTAACCTTAACTGTATTAAAATAATATGTATGAAATTGAAAAAAAATAGTTTCTCGTTTTATAAATTAATACTACAGTAAATCTACATTCCAATGTAAAATAGCTTCCACATTTCCTTACAATCATAAAAACCTTTTTTTCAAAATAATTATTGTCCCATACATGCGTGCGACAATGCAATAAATCTTACCCAGTGCATTTCTTTGTATACAATTTTATTGTTTTATCACCATTGACGCAAAAGGGTCTGTCTATTAGTGCATTCAATGCCAAATTCGTTGAAAACAGTATTGTCTTGAAAAAGGTTAGTTCTCAAATGCGTTGTCTTACATTTACTCTATCACTATTTCAAAAAAACTCAAGTACATTATGTACGGGTCATAGAAAATTCAGTGGTTCTAAACCAGTAAAATTATTTTTTAATAAAAAAAAATATTTATGTTTTTGTACCTTTGTACCTATCAATTCATTTTTGTAAATTTTAAATCTAACCTGGAACGTAATGTTAAGTATGACGCTTGAGGATTTTACTAGACGACTCGCTGTCCGTCGGATATTTTACGAACCGGTACGCCATTTTAGAGGTTTTAACGAACAGGAACGCCATCCTTGGAAATCCCACGAACAGGAACGGCGCTCCGGGGCGTTCCGCTCCATTCCGAGCGCTGGTCATAGTCACAGTACTCACAGTATTATAGTCAAACCAGGGTTCCACGAGCTCACATCCGGAGTTCTACGATAATTTTCTATGTATATAATACCTACCGACTAATTTCTTTTATTTTGTTAACTGTCAATTCATGGTGGAACTGCATTGTATTGTTATTTAATTTAATAAAACACATTTTTTTGTAGTACTTATTCCACTTTTAATCAATAAATTAGGACCGGTTTCGTCTGCCTCAGATGGACATTTTCAACTGTTGAAAATGCGTTTTATTAAATTAAACAACAATACCTACGTACGTAATAAGTAAACATGTTGAAAACCTTCGTCTATAAAGATAGAACTTAAATGTACGAAATTGAAGTAAAAAAGGCCAATGGTTAACATAATATGAAATTAGTTTCAAGTGACCGCATTGTAGGTTTATTTCCAGAGAACTTCACACTACTTCTATGATAATTTTATTTTAAGCGCGTATTGAAAGACAATCCGTCACGATAAGTAAACAAGCAGCTAATAATACTACACGTCGGCATTATTATTTACTTGAAAAATCATGTAAAATTTGTGTAAAACCGTTTATGACTGCAGTCGAGTAAGTAATAACTAATAATTATTACAATACATAATTAACATAAAACAATGGCAGTCATTGCGTGTGTCATAAAATCGGAATACCAACTGGGCGATGTTAATATTTGTAGATTGTACCAAATTAACCATGTATCATGCGTTCGCTAAATACTTTCAATCATGGCCCCCACAAGGGGGGGGGGGGCTGATAGGGCTCTAGCCTGGGGGCCCGGGCTCATGGGGGGCACAAATTTTCTCTAATAGTAAAAAAAGTCGCCATTTTCCTTTAATAATGATTATATTTTTAAATATGTGATTGTGCGATGGAATTTTTAATTGTGTGATTACTTGATATTAACTCCATAATTCAAGTGGTTGTAAGTATTAAAAATACACTAAATACCCTTAATTCGACCGTGAACGCCCTTTTGGAAAACACCACCGTAGAGCGTCACACTGCCTTTAACCTTGGCGATTGGTAGGGGGGCCGACATCGATCATAGCCTTGGGGCCCGCTTCAGGATGTGGGGGCCATGTTTTCAATAATCTCATAACAGAAAAAATAACATAAGTATACGATTCATTATATTTATAAAATGTGAAATATTGCACACTGTTTAGGTAGGTACATACTATTTCTAATCATTGTAACCCTGCACCACTATATACTTAAATATTATTTTATAAATAAATAAACCAATTATATTAATTTTACTATACTTAATCGAGTATTTACCAATGATACCTACTTATTTACCTAATATAATATAGGTACTTACTCATATGTTTAAAAAAATTGGCATTCATATTATTTATTATCACTATTATCAGAAACCTTATCAATATTATCAATAAATCTACTCATCAAAAAGTGTGGTTTTGTTACTCGGGTAATTGAACACACGCTGCTATTGTAAAAACATGATTTTGCCAATATCTGACTGATTATAATCCAGTTTTACCAATGTTTAATATTCGATGTAAAAATGTAATTAGATAAGACTACATTGATAGAGTTTGTAAGTAATTAAGCCCACGTGTGTTACCTAATGATATTCAATAACGTGGAATTTTATCAGTGACTGTGTTGTATGGATTTTCCTATCGTAGTCGATGAGCCACTTTCATCAGTAGATAAATATTGCCATCGAGGGCATCATTAATTATTAATGAAACCTGAGGAAATAAAAGTTAAAATTACGAGGCTTTTACACATTGAGTCAACACCATTAAAATAAAAATCGATACGGGGGAAAGCATTTTGTTCTTTACTACGCCTCGGCCAATGGAAAGGGGAAAAATGAATTATAATGTTAGGTATCTTTCGAAAATGACTGATAATAATTCACAGACGAATAATATTGTAGTAGGTATACATTCCATTACAAATAATTTCGACTATAAATAGAAAAAAAGCCTTATACCTACGTTATTTCTGTTATCATTTTTGAAATAATTTAAAAAATGCATGAAGTATGGATAAGTTGGTAAACTCCACAAATATTAACATCACTCAGGTGGAATTCCGATTTTAAGACACACATAATGGGTGCCATTTTTTGTGTTCATTATTATTCATGGCCCCCACAACCCGAAGCGGGCAAGCGCAGTGTGATGTCCTAATAGTAATGGTCCCCAAATGATATTCCACGGGACTAAAGAGTTCCGCGAGGTAAAATAATGGTATTCCACGTATTTTCTGTATGTTTAAGTAAATACACTTGAATTATTGAGTTATCATACTACCTATACGTTTTGATCGCGACTCACTTTTGTGGTAGCCAAGATGCGATCCTTCGCCGTATTAGTTAGATAAATAGTAATTTTTATTAGTCAGAAAACACACTAAGAATAATTATAAAATAAAATTCCACACATGCATTATCATTTAATTATGTCAATCACAATCATCATAAATTACCTATCCAGGGCTCGAAATGGATCGGAACGCACCGGAGCGCCGTTCCTGTTCGTGAAATCGGTAAAATTATCGCTCCGTCTCGTGGAATAAATAATTTGACCGTCTGAGATGAATAGGCCATATAATAGAAAATCTAACACACTTATTTTTATGAAAAAAAACACATAAACTTTGATAACTTTACTATCTAAAAATCTTCAGAAAACTGTCGAGTGCTCCGGTTCGTAAATTTGTCCATTTCGAGCGCTGTACCTATCACATCAAATTGCATAGTATAGGCACATATTATCTTTTAATAATGTTAATAGTTTCTAATAAATTTAACGCCGTATGCGACTTTTGTTTACTATTTGAGCAAATTTACGGTGTTTTCATTTTTTGTATGTTTTATTCGGTGGCTTCTAAATTCCGGGACATTCTGCGTCCCTCAATAATTAGTCTATGGCGTCCCGGATGATGTACAACTTGGGTACTGGATGGCGGCCTATTTTGTCGTTGGCAACTACTAGTGTTTACGTTTACAACAACATAAAACATGTCGCACATTTAATTTTTAAATGCGTTTACAAGTAGATATATTTACACTGAGAATTGATTTCAATTGAGTTGACCACGCATTTTTATCTCTAGGCTATATTAATTAATTACTATCACGTGTCAAGGAATATTCTACTGAACTATTTTGTATTGTCAATTGAAAAAACAATCAATGTCCTGAATTAAATGTTTCAAGATTTGTGTGGAAGAAAAATGTTATTTAACGTTTAGGAGCTATTTTCCATTTTTTTTACTATGCTAAGGAGAAATTGATTACATTTTTTGACTTAATACACATTATTTTTGTTTGATAATAAAATTATTTGTAAAAATATAGGTACGTAGGTACGTACATTTATTAATTCAATAAAATAATTCAATGCTTCAAGTAGGTAGGTACCTAAATAAATATAGGTAGGTACTGTCCGACAAGAAGATCTAGGCGATAACCGAAAGTCGCTGTAGTCGAAGTGCGATTAACTAAATAGGAGGGCTTTGTTAGTTCACAGTTTTAACAGGTGGACAACTCGTCGATCCCGGAAGCCGTTGCAGTCGAAGTGCGGTTAAAAGTAGGAGGGGCTTATTAGTTCACAGTATTAACACGTTGACAAGAAGATCTTGTTCGACAGTAGATAGATACATACATTTCTAGGAATATGAGAGTTATTATTATTATTATAAACTTTTGAATTTTATTCAGTGTCTTATCAGTCTCAAAATACCGACTTCTACTATGTTTTTGAATTTTGATGTTGCCCTACATGCCTGCCTACTTCCACGGGACGTCACTGATTTTACTAATAGAATATACTTACATAGATGATAGATAGACTATTTTTAGCATTAAGTTTCCATTTTGTATCATTTTAATTTAAGCATGTGACTGTTGAACTGTTTACTTGTAATGTTACATGAACACATTTTTTTAATCAATATAATATTGAGAAAATATTGGTAGTCATATAAAATCATATAAGTACAAATATTATTCAAGTCATCATAGTAACTGCAACTCGCACTTTGATACCAGCTCTCGAAATAGTCGAACCAGCGTTGTCCAAAGTGGTGGGTTGGAGCAGATTTTAGATGTGTCGTAAAATAATTTAAAAAAATAAAAACCTTCCAAAATCGCATTGTTTTACTCTGATGCAATTATATCATATTTATTTTCTTCATTTAGGTAGGTACTTTACTGTGCAATTACCACATTGCATTAAAAATAATCAATAACTAGCACTACCATCGTAATTCGCAGTGCAGTGCCCCGGCCTGTCTGTAGTCGGCCTTAGCCAACACCTACCCTATTTTTTGCCTAACACATCAATTTGTTAAAAATCCGAACCCCAATTTAATCATTTATAGAACGGAGAACCAACTAATTTTGGGATTGGCCAAATCTATATATTTATCGTATAATGTTATGGTATAATATATTTGACATAATTATAATTCAACATTATATATTATTAATACCTACCCAATACATTGTAAAGCAGAGCTACCACTCCACATTACCACACTATAGAAGTCATTATAGTGGAATCAGTACGCACCGTGAGTGCAAAACCAAGGCATCTGCAAATTTTTCAATTTTGAGATTAAATGCAAAACAACTGCAAAAGTCGTGAACTTGATAATTTAAAAGTGAACTAACTGAAAGAACATGCAATATAATGTAGGTAGATATAAACCAAATATTACGGTTTTTTTAGAAACTCTATTCCTCCTAACAAAACGAAGACTTCAAACTCTAATATATCCATAATATGTCTTTTGTAGATGCGTTGGTTTTACACTCACGGTGCGATTGTTGTCCATGAATATGCACAGATACGATTTCTTCTCACGCGCAGGAATTAGACAAGGCAAATGTGATTATTGTAACGGTAGCTATCATCGACTGTACCTACTTACATCAACAATATTGTATAGCTTGCTCTCACTCAGAGCCCGTCCGACTACGTCTTGTTTCGCGTCAAATATATCGAACCTCACGGTAATGTGGTATGTTTATAATCTTTTTATAGTTGGAAACTTACCGCGCTCCTTATTTATTATCCTTATAATCACAGAGTTTTGTGGTGAATTTTCGTGAAAAAGTATATTCGAGCTGGCGACTGGCGTACATACAATAATTAGTGGTCGTCAATCGTCACGATATTAAAAAGATTGAGAATCCTTTAATACCTATAATATGAATGATTTCTTCTGTAAATATGTAAGTAGATAAATCAATGTAATTACGTAATCAATACAGCATTTTTGAATCCAAAAAATAGTGACAGGACTGACAGGTGATTTCAACGAACACTATCGTTGTTTGCTCGGCCGTTCGGTCAACCTTGGTAATGTTCTACGAATATAAAATTACTCTATAACATAATATAATTGTGTATAAGTAGGCACGCATATATTATAATTATGATGTACGGGGATTTAGGTATAAATATGATAAGATTTACGAGGTACCTTGGGTACTTGATATAAATGAGGAATAGCAGTCCGATTTTTTAAATGAACAAAATATGAAAGATCGCAATCAACCAATCTTCACGCAGAGTGAAGGCCTCTGCAGTCTCTACATTTCGGTTTTGTCATGGAGACAACTTATTATTAATGTTGGCTATTTGATTATGTAGTCCGCAGATGTATGTAAGCTTATATACTGTTATGATTTATCTAATTCTATTTCGACCACTGCCTTTTATTGTACCGTCTTTGGAAAGTCGACGTTCTATATCTGATCAATATTTTCTTTTTAAAATAAGTAATCAATAGTTTCGTTGACTCGCCAAACCTACTCGAAAGGGTGGGTTTCCATTGTCCATCAAGATTTACGCGAAACCAAACTTTGCACCATGTCAGTCGTAGCGATTCTAATTATGCATAAAAATCTTTTATTCGGCGCTCTTGTTTAAATTACAATATATATTTCTCCACCGTTGATCATTTTAATAACTCACCTGTTTCATTTAAACGCGCTATCTCCAAAATGTTGTATACATAGATATACATACTTATATAAATATTTTAAAAAAATGTTACTTTTTTGTGTATAATTAATTATTCATTATTCTTCTTCATTTTTCTCATGTAATTTTCTTATGTAATTTATTTATATTTACTTATGTTATTCTTACTCTCTATCTTGTTAGGTTTAACTATATTATAATGTATACATGGAAACTTTGCTGGTTGCAATAACTTTTCATTATTATATTTTAAATTTTTGTAATCAATATGTAACAAAATAAATATTTATATTACAAATTTATGAATTTTATGATACACTGAACTCTTTTTCAAAGTTTTGACGGCTAATTTATTGTAACAATTATAATACCTCAATATGATAAACTTCCGTCGATAGCCGCCGATAACGCTTTGTGTATAGATAAGGCCCACAGATTCTTAACGCTCTATGCTAATTTATTAAATCTTGTAGGCACCTAAAATACCTAGATACGCATACTTTAGTTAGGTACGTATATTTAAAATAATCAATACGTATCTAAAAACGATGTTTTTTTTATTTAACAATAAACTTACTATTTAGAAAAAAAACTATAGCTATAAAATGTGTGTCAAATCGAGCTTCAATATTGTAACCATCTCTATATACATAAAAATCTCGTGTCACGATGTTTGTGGTCGCACTCCTCCGAAATGGCTCGACCGATTTTTATGATTTTTTTTTTATGTATATTTTTTAGGTATGAGAATAGGTCAACAAGTATATTTCATACCGCTAGGTGATTAGGGTATCTCTATCCAGAAAAAATTTTCTTTTATTTTTTTGACATTTTTTTTTGTATTTTTTTTATTATTTGGCATCAGAAAATACCTATAACCCCAAATTTTCACCCTCCTACCCCCACCCTCCCATTTTTTTAATTGCGATTTTATTATTTTTGTATTAACAAATTTAACCGTCGTTCGTATTTCAAACAGAACGAAATTATTTATGTTGTTGAATGACAGATGGCGCTACGTCCGAGAAGAATTCAAGAAAAGCGTCACGTCATTTTGACATTTCATTCGGCATATCACAACGCAGTGCGTGCAAAATTTTGTACGATTTATTTTAATTTATCTATTTTTGTGTGCGTGTATTACAGTGCACAATGCCAGCAAGACGCAAGGGGGCCATTTTTGGCCGTCGAACGAATAAAGCCACAAACATGCGAAATAGTAGAGCAGAAAGAACAGACGAACAAATCCAACAAGATAACAAAAACGTGCGTGTGAGCATGTCGCAATTGCGTGCATCTCAATCACAAGAGGCACGAGCTGAACGAAATCAACAACGACAATTGGAACGGAGCCAAGCGCGCCGGTTCGTAGTCAACACACGCAGAGCAAATGATTGACAACGCCAACAAGTACATCGAGCATTTACATCCGCTTCATTTCTTCGTCTCGCATTCGAGTACGAGCTAGATATTGAATATTCCGCTCATCCGAAAGTGCTGATTGGTGCTATGGACAAAGAATGTCTCCATTGTCATGCGCTCAAATTCAAACATGAGTTGCACATCAGGAAAAGTGCAACTACCAGAAATTGAGATACCACCAGAACCATTGAACGGCTTGCTCATCGGCACGGTTCCAGATTCAAACCTGTTCCTGAAGTCCATTCGCACATTCAATTCATGTTTCCAAATGACTTCGTTCGGAGCAACAGAAATAGTTCATAATACTCCGGCAAATGGTCAACAATTCCATTCTACGTTCAAAATCAAAGGCCAAGTATACCACAAAGTAGGCTCATTGCTGCCAATGCCAAACGAACCACATATTTTTTTACAAATCTACTTCATGGGCGGTGAGGACATCAATCGTGTGGATGCACATTGCGGCTACAATAACCTCAATTCGCCTAATGCCAGGCGTATCGTCGGCGAACTGGACGCCCTATCGAATGAGCACAATGAGATATTGAAATTCTTCAAAGCACACATGCACGAATTGCAAAGTGACAATCACGCTATTGTCATCAATCCTGATAAAACATCAGCTGGAGAGCACGTGCGTCGATTCAATGCACCTGTTTTTTACGACATTGCTGGAATCATGGTTGGCGACCGCACATCGACGCGAGAATTCATGATTCTAAGAAGAAACAATAATCTGGAGTTCATCGCTGACACACACTGTTCATACGACGCTCTCCAATATCCGCTAATTTTCTGGTAGGGACAAGACGGATATTGCATAAACATTAAGCAACGAGATCCTGTCACAGGTAATTCATTCATTATGAACATCATTACTCATTTTGAATTGAGAAAATGAATGGTTGGTGTTTTTTTGTTTTTATCGGCGGTCATCGTCTACAGCGCTCCATTCCTCTTTCTGTCATAGATCCCATCCCCACACACTTACGATACATTCATTATTTTTTATTTAACAACCAAAATATTCACTAGAAATAATTTATATGGCAGAACAACGTTTGCCGGGTCAGCTAGTATTTAAATAAGATTTGATATAAATAAAAAGAATTTTAAGTTATTTTATTTATATTTTTATAAAATCGATATATATAATATGACCATAAAATATATGTTATAATAAGATGGGGGCGTAAACAAAATTCACATTTTATAACACTTTTTCTAAAATCGCAGATCTTTGACTTAAAATAAAAAAAAATCTTTTTAATGTTTGCAAATACCTACATATTTATTAATTAATTATAAATTATCAAGTCAATTTCTCAAATTGCAAGCGCTTCATATTTCTCCACTAGGTGCTTCTGGTAGAAAGGCTGAGTAAAGACATCACCTTAACCTCAGGCTTTGGGAGTATGCTTATCAACTTATTAATTAAGTATATCTTATTTTTAGCACTAACTTTAATAATATTTTACATATTATCTACCCCTTAATGTTTCAGGACGGACCATACACATGGTCAGAACCTCTGCAAGGAACACTGCTAAGCTGTTATTTTTGGGGATACTTCATCTCGCAAATTCCTGGTATGTATTTAGGTACTTGTTTTTGTAGGTATGAAATATTATGATTATTATATCTGCAGTCACTTTATAATGTATTTTAGGTAGTAGAATATATCAATCTGTACAGGTGCAGTACAAAGCGACGGCAAAAACGTTGACAAACAGTGTTTGCAGTAAAATAATTAGGAACCTGCCTAATGAATTTTAATCCCCGTATGCACGCGTGTGGCAAAAAGCTTTTTGCGCGATTCTAGAAAATCAAAAATAGCAGGCCTGGTTCTGGGGTACTGTTCTGGTTCTTTAAAAAAAAAAAATTACCGACCTATAGGTATATTACAGATATTTTATATTGATTTCAAAACTCAAAAATTAGGTGTACTATTTTTCAAGATATCTTTACCAAGTGAGCACCACAATTTCTAGATATTAAACCATGGTAATAAAAAACATTTATAAAATATTACACCGGAACATAATATATTTAAAATAATATAAGTAGATAGGTATATATATTTAACAATAATAATTATTGGTTGTAACATGAGTGAACGATGAACAATAATAATGGAATTAAATATGTATTACTGTCACTATTAAAAATAAAACAACAGACTCTCCCAGAACCTTCACATTTTTAAGGGGTTCTGGTTCGGCGTTCTCAAGGGTTCCGGTTCATACTCTGATTACTGTCTTAGAAATCGGGGGCATTGGTTGTTTTTTTTCCCAAGGTGCAGAACTTACCTTCATTTGGTAAGGCAATACCTAATTATTGTGTTCAACCAAATTGCTTCAATTACTGATATTCCTATTTCACTTACGTGAAAGTGAGTGTCCATGAATGTTATTTAAAATTCGTAAGATATGTTGTATTTTAACAGTTTTAGCACACTCGGTATATACTTCCTTGTACTTTTTATGATTTTGAATATGTTTGTCGTATTATGCTTTATTTTTATTCTTCAGTATACTTATGTGTAATCTTTTATTGATATTATAATATTTTTTTATATTTTCATGTCAAGTTTTGGACGTCTTAAGTGTATAATTTGCAATGTCGTGTTTTGTAATAAAATGAATTTAAATCCTTCCAGGTGGTCGGTTAGCAGAAATATATTCTGCAAAATGGATAATGTTTTTAAGCGTGATCATCAACATTGTTTGCACTATTCTCACTCCTGTGATGGCCGACCTTCATTATAGTGCGGTTATCATTATGAGAGTATGCGAAGGAATTGGTGGGGTAAGGCAAATACATACTATTGTTAATATTCTCAATGTGATTTCTATTTAAACTATAATATAATGAGTAATTGTGGAGGTCCACATGCACCTTTTCTATTGGACATTATGATGATTCACATTGTATGTTACTTCTATTACAGGGTATGGCCCTTCCTGCATTATATTGCATGGTTGGACGTTGGGCTCTTCCTGAAGAGAGAGGTAGAATGACTTTTATGTTCTACATGGGCACCGCCCTCGGCAGTGCTAAAGCATATCTCACTGGAACCAATATGCTAAGAATATTTGGTAAGAATTCAACTAAACTTGAAGCCGTTGAATCTTCTTCCAGATGGAGCCTTCAGTGATTTCCTTATAAAAATCAGTTTGACATATTTAAGTGCCATTTTGTATGGAAGAAAAAAAACATGAACAGTTTGTTTGAGAATTAAAGGCACCTTTTTTTGCTTCCCTTTTATATTTATAGAACACATATCTATACAAGAAGGATTTATTTAACATCTATGACTAAATGAGAGAAGGGGGCGAAAGAAAATTAGGGCATTCTGCTGAGTGTTTTTAATATTCTCGATTCATTATGTCACCGTAAAATCATTTTCATCTAACGACTGGTCTTATAAGACCAGTGCTCGAAATAGAAACTCTTACGAACCGGAGCACTGAATAATCATTCAAAAATAATACTTGAAGGGGCTCTGCGCTGATACACACTACCCCCCCTCAACACAACGTTAAAATGTAGTTTTTTTTTAAATGGCTACCTACTCATTTTTGCAAAATCACTTATTTTTCGTAATTTTTTTTAGAATTGGGCTCTTATCTTCAAAATTCTAGAAGCTCGTACATTTGTGTATTCCTTCGCTGCAAGGTTCTTTTGTTATTTCAAATTATTTTTCAGGTTCTGGAGACCTACTAATTTAAGGTCCTGGACCTATAACCCTTTTTGTAAAACACATCTGAAGTCCGAACAGCCTATATTATATTATAGACCTTGTAGAACTAATCATTAATAAATAATATATCTACACGGTTTATCAGCGCCGCATGCGAAATTTTTTTCCCACGAATCAGTTCTTACAAACTTTAAAAACTACATAGGTACATGCAATGTTATCTCAATAACATGAAACGGAACGCAATTTTTAAAGAAACCACGAGCCGGAACGGTATCTTTTAGAATTTCACGAACAGGAACGGCGCTCCGGTCTATTTCGAGCCCTATATAAGACGTATCACTAGCTGTTAAAATGTAGACCTACTGATATGCCTCATATTACAGGCCCGGTCTTAAGGTGATTGAACCGATTGGGCATCGCTGTGGTCATTTAGTGCCTTTTGTGTACTAATGTGTGACCGCATTTGTTCACTTTTTGAGTGACATGTCCATTTTATCAGTTTGATGAACTCTGTTACTTACTTTCTTATTCATTGGTTTCTTCTGTAATCTTTCATGCACTTCTCTATAACACGCTGTGCCCCATGTAGTTTTTTAATTTCTTTTACATTAATGGCACATGTAGATCTGAGCACTGATAGCACAGATTGGATGAACACTTTATGTTTAATTTTGAAATACTATTGACGCTATCTCGTCATACATCGTCATCTGCGTGTCATCAAAGCAGTTTATCATTACTTTGGTTTCGACATAAATATCTTTAAACCTTTCTACGTTAAGACTTTCATTTGTAAGCTTCTGCATCCTGTCTTCTAAAGATAAGAATGTTGTCCGCAATGCTGAGATTGACTATAACTATTTCAAATTTAATTTTGACTAGCCCATATGTAGACAGTAATAAAAATCCCATTTCGATAACCAATAATTAATTAATGTTGAATTGTTGAGACATAGGTACTAATATGATGCTAATTTTACATTTATGCCTTATTTGTAGCAGATAAATGAATCATTATGAATAAATTTATTTAATAGTGTTATATAAATGGATTTCTTTTTTAATTTCAGGCTGGGAGTATGTGTTTTACGTAATGGGTGGCTTATCCTGTATCTGGTGCGTTCTTTGGGTGATCTTAGTCCAGGACTCCCCTCAAGAACAAACTTACATTGACCAAAAAGAACGAGACCTAATAATGAAGGGGCTCGGTATAACATCTTATAAGAAAAACAAAGTTAGGCCTTTCGCAATACACTTTTTTACTATACTTCAATTATGCTCTGAATTCATCTAATAGTTTGATTCTTTATTATACATATTTCTCAATACGTTGTATGGTTTGTGTTCAGAGAAAGAAGAAAAGTAAATATTTTTTTAAGATAACATTTACAAACATTCCATTGCATATTATGTACTTATCCTATTTGTTTGACAGTTTTGCTTGACCTTGAATACAGCTTGAACCTTTGAATAATAATAATTATAAAAAGATGCTATCTTATTTTTTTTTATTCATTTAAGGATTTAACTGATAACATTATTAGTAATATCAACATACAGTGGAAATAATCAATTAAAATTGAATGCTCAAATGATTTTACTATTCTTCATCATTCCAGAGGTTACGAATGCCGTGGAAATCTGTTTTTCAATCTCCAGCATTTTTGGCAATTTTGGTGGCCCACACTTGTTCCAACTGGGGTTGGTACATGATTCTCTTAGAACTTCCGTTCTACTTCAAACAAGTTCTAAAATTCACTATAACAGAGGTAAATAAAAAAAACAATAAATAATAGTAGTACACCCTGTCACACTCAGCCTCACTTGTGACAGTTCCCTAGATCCAGTGCTATGTCAGCCCTACAACATGTAGACCACTCTTGTAGAATTGTTGCTAGGGTGGTGAACAAGTCTCGATTTATCGGTCATGATAGAATTCTTGGACTGTGCAAAGTCCCTACACTTAAATATATAAGACCTTATACACAGTTTTCATTAATATATACATAACATTTAAATATATTCAATACAATCAATCAGAATAGAGATTTTCTGTGATTAAATGAAGCATGATTTTCCACAACATGAAT
The DNA here is from genome assembly GCF_057557595.1 of Rhyacophila brunnea. NCBI lineage: Eukaryota > Metazoa > Arthropoda > Insecta > Trichoptera > Rhyacophilidae > Rhyacophila > Rhyacophila brunnea. The sequence continues at coordinate 35,801,203 of NW_028232965.1, forward strand.
TTAGGTACAGTTAGCAACTTTGCCGAGTCGTAGTCGAAAATCAGAAACGTGAAAGACATGGACAGGTCGATGGGGATTGCTAGAGACATGCTTTATTTTCAGTTTGAGAATTGCATAAATGCATCCAAATGATAATTTCAGAATGCCCTGTTGACATCAGCACCATTTATAACTCTTTGGATGTTCAGTTTGGCCTTTGGGCGGATATTGAATTACTTGAGGATCAAGAATAAAATAACGGTTACAACATCCAGGCAAATCGGTACTTCAGTAGGTGAGTCATTAATACAATGAAAACAAATTGGCTGGCGTTATTTACAAAGGAACCAGTCTACACATTCGAAAAAAACCAGTTGACTATGGGAATCATAATATGAGTTTTTCGTTCTCTTTCATATTCAAAACAGATCTAGCCCACTTTAGGCTTAGTAATTCATGAAATCAATTTTTTTTTTAAAAAGTTACATCAATTTAAAAAATACTACTCTTCTTGTAATGTGAATTTATTCTTTCCACGCAAGAACCAATCCATTCTAGGTCTGTTAAACATTCATCCTCCAACTTTCACATTTAAATGTATAAATTGACTTAATGAATAAGTTCAAATGGCGTTTCAAACTTTAAACCTCATTATCTCAGTTTGAGTTGAATGTGGACTGGTTCTTTTCTGCATAATATAAAATGCATGATAATTATTTATTTATGTACTAAGTATCTAATATTATTTTAGCATCCATAGTGCCTTCGTTATGTCTATTAGGATTGTGTTACATCGGCTTTTACCAATCATCTGCTATTGCACTGACGGCAGTTGGAATTACGAGTATGGCAGGAATGTTCTGTGGATTTCTTTCGAATCATATCGATATTGCACCAAACTTTGCAGGTGAGTAACAGTTTATACCTGATTCTCCGGAACCATTACCATTATCCTTTCTAATCATTGTCATTGTCAGATTTCTCAGTTATTTCAGCCATATGGAGGAATATTTTTTGACATTGCAATATTTTTATAAGAATATTTTTTACTTGGCACTATTTCTACTGCACTAAACACAAATTTATTGCAAAAAATCACCTCTCTTTACCATGTCTGATCCTAAAGGTGCATTTAGACCAAACGAACAAGAATGTAGAGAGAGAGCCAGAGAGTTCGGCAGCGAGCGAAGAACACTTTGATGAAACCGCTCCACCAGTGAGTGCAACGGAACACAAAAGAATGCTCAACGCGACTGTGGTCTCGCTCTACTTACTTACAGTTTTTTTAAAGTAGTAAAGTTTTAAAGTAGTAATAGTAGTAGTAAAATCACAACTTACAGAGTTTTTTTCTGGTAGGGATATTTATCTGAAGTGTATTCAAGTTATGAATGTTCAATATATAGAATGTCACATTCTCAAATCTTGTAATTTGTTTGTTGAATAAAAGAAATGGTTTAATAAATTGTTTTATCAATATTTTAGGAACTTTGATGGCACTTACCAATACAATGGCAACTATACCAGGAATAATAGTCCCTGTATTTGTTGGATATATCACTGAAAAAAATGTAAGTGAAAATTTTCATCAAATACAATTTGATTCTGCCTTCAATATTTTTAAGAATAGACAGCATAAACAATTGATCTATCAAGAAAAATACATAATTTTCAAAAAGCCTCTTCTTAATAATATCAATATAGTTAAATACAAGTTGGAATCTTTGAACGCCATCCGGAGCATAATATGTCACTGCAATGTAAAGTACATCTTCATAATATGAGGGTGGGTCAATAATTCCTTAGAAAAAAGCATTAAAACAGTTTTTATTTTTGTATTTTTTTTTTATTTCTCAACATAATCTCCTTGGAGCTCAATACACTTGGTTAGACGTTTCTCAATTTTTTTTAAACCGTCAGAAAAATAAGTTTTCGGAAGGTCCTCAAAATAAGCATTTGTCCGATCGATGACTTCTTCATTTGAAAAAAAACCTTGTCCACTTAGCCATTTTTTTAAGTTTGGGAAAAGGAAAAAGTCACTGGGGGCTAAATCTGGCGAATACGGTGGGTGGTCGACCAATTCGAACTTCAATTCTTCAATTTTAGCCATTGATCGTAAACATGTGTGAACACGGGCATTGTTCTGATGAAAGAGGATTTTTTTCCTGTTTAAATGAGGCCATTTTTCTTCAATTTCGTTTTTTAGCTGGTCCAATAAAGATGCATAATAATCCCCTGTTATTGTTTTTCCTTTTTCCAAATAGTCAACGAAAATATTTTCACGTGCATCCCAAAATACAGTAGCCATAACCTTACCAGCTGATTTTACGGTTTTCGCCTTCTTTGGACATGGTTTGTCTTCGCAATCCACTGCTTTGACTGTTCTTTCGTCTCGGGAGTATAGTGGTGTATCCATGTTTCATCTACAGTCACAAAGCGACGAAAAAATTCATCCGGATTGCGTTGCATGAGCGACAACAGGGCTTTAGAGGCCACCACCCTATTGCGTTTATTGTCGACTGTGAGCAAACGCGGCACCCATCTTGCAGAAATTTTTTTCATGCCCAATTTGTCATGTAAAATAGAAATGACGCTACCTTTTGAGATCCCTGTAACCTCAATTATCTCACTCAACTTTAATCTTCGGTCACTTAACACCATATCGTGGATTTTATTGATCATTTCTGGTGTAGTCACCTCTACAGGACGTCCTGAGCGTGGTTCATCCTTTGTTGATGTACGACCACGTTTAAATTCATTTAACCAGTTATAAATAGTTGCAAGTGAAGGAGCAGATATGCCGTGAACTAAATCCAACTCATTTTTTATTTCCTTTGCTGTTAGCCCTTTTATATTAAAATGTTTAATAACAGCTCTAAACTCAATTTTCTCCATTTTCCACAAGCAAATTTTTTTTTTAAATGTACGAAAAACACACAACAACCCGACCAATCTGATTGAAACTTCGCAGCATACTGAATCGGTAGTGCCGCTGCATGAAAACAAACTGCTTACAGTACTAGTCGCGCCACTTGTCGGCTTTTCTAAGGACTTATTGACCCACCCTCGTAACATCTCACATGCCAGCTTACGAACTAGAGTGTTTGTAATGTGGTCATACCGACGTACCTCTAAGATTTAGTAGAGTATAGTTGTATGCAGACCTTACCATACCAATCCATCGAAAATCACAGACCCCCCCTATTTGAAATATCTGTAGACAAAATTAATTATGACAAAAAAAAATATTTTCATGAAATTCTGCTAAACATTTCTTAAGTGATGGTAACTTATATATATTTGTGAATTATTGATACGCAGAGTGTGCCAAAACTGTTGCCAAAGAAAATTGATAAAAAAATATTTGAATACTTATACCTATATTTATATTTTTTCGACTATCCATGTTGGAATTTGTAAACTTGAAGTGACCATGTGTAAATAAAACAAAGAAAAACTAATAAATGTTAATGTCTGGGGGTTTTTATAAAGAGGGTTATTGTCTAGTTACAAAAAAACAATATGTATTTCACTTTTAGGCATTTAGACCCATTAACTAAAAACACATAATATTTAAGAAATGATCTGTGATGCCGGTCATTTACACTTTTACCTTCAATCCTTTGATATAAGTTTTGACTGAACTATAATATATAGTATGCAATAATAAACTCATGGGTAATAAATAATAATGATAGCATCAAATGATTTTTTTTTTTTTTCAGCAAACGATACACGCATGGAGAATAATATTTTTTGTGACAATTGGATTTTATATCGTTGAATTTGTCGTGTACAGTATGTTTGGATCAGGAAAGGAGCAGTCTTGGAACAGGCTGGGATCCACTAAGACAGAGGATCAACCACTCAGACAGAAGCAACAACTCAAAGCGTAATGAGATGAGACAGCTGTAATTAAAACATATGCAAAATCACACTTACGTGTCAAACGATAGCTATTATCACCATCCGTAATTACTTTAATCGAGTTAGCGATTTGACATAGCATACGAATGACTGTATATTTTCTCAGAATATACAGATAGTTTAATTAAGCAAATAGGATATAAGTGTAATAGGCAATTAATTATATAGAAAAGAGGCATTTAACAAAACATTTTAGGGATAAGGAAACGAATATTTGAATTATTTTTCCATTGGAATGATGCAATCACTGGGCACCTGATTAATGACATTAATTAGCAGCAGATCTATTCTAACTACGTAATACCACAACAAAGTATGTTATGTTTCTGGATTCGAGACAATATTTTCACTGTGTTACGGATGTTTTTGGGTGCAAGACAGTAATCCAAAATAACTGTTAGCTTGGTGTTAGGCGAATCTTGAATTTGGTAGTCATGTTGTATGAAGTCACACCTGCTTTGTGTGAACTCCTTTCTGGTTTGTCTTAAATCGCAACTGTGTAATGCACTCTTGCTAAGTCCTGCACACATTCTGTCAGTTTGAAATTATATACATGATATGAAACTTATCCAACGAAAAAAATTATAAAGGTTATAATGGGACATGAATAAATCGCTGCAATGCCATGGTATAATAATATATACTATCCTCATTGTTTGCTTTATATGTATTACAATAAACATGCCATTGTATCTTGCTTGTGGTTAAATTGACAACAATAACTTGAAATGCATCGTGGCAGTGGCGCTATTGTCACAATGTGAGTACTGCGAGATATTTGTTCCTCAACAAAACGTGACACCTCGAACTATTGTTGGTATCTATCTAATTAAAGCAGGCCACGGGACCCTATTAATAAAAGTTATTTTGACATTTCGTACCTACCCCGAGATAATTAACACTTGGAATGCATTATAGCATTTCAAGCAGCGATTAAATTATCACCTCATGAGGTGACCTCATTGTTGTTCTGGCGATTTCGGCAGTTTTTGCTAACTGACAATGTTCGTTTAATTTAAAGGTTCAATTTGCTACAGGATGCCTCCCATCAGTCTGATTTTCTTTTTAAATACCGAGAAAAACGACATTACACATTTTTCCCGTAGCAGCAGTTTACTGTAACTGCACGTAACATGATAATAATGAATGATAATTGAAGCATTAATTACGGTTCTTAATGATTTCGGAGTTAAGAGTCACATTGGAATAGATCTGCTAGCGTAGTAATGTTTTAAGTACTTATCATAATATTATAAAATCAATATAATTAAAATTGTATGATAAAAAATTGTTTATCATACAATTACAGAATTATTGTAATATTCAGGACTCAGTGCATTATGTAATATATTTACTGTACTAAAATAAAATATATTTAATATATTTTTTTCTAAATTAATTGTGATGTTCATGAGCAGTATTAAATTAATTTATTAAGTGGTATTTAATATTTCACTGTATGACTGTATGTGTATGATATCTTTATGTAGCGATTAGTTAATTTATTTTAAATGCTTTGTCCTTGTGTTGTTACTAATATCTGAACTGTTCAATTTCAATACTCTTGATTAATATATGATAAAAAAAATACAATGTTATTTCATTAATACTTTTGATTTTATCGTTATGTCTTCTTTCTTCTTCGGCCATATCTGCCTAGCATATAGAGACCACGCGGTGCCTCCAAGAATCCTTGTCGCTCGCCAGTCTTCTTGCTTCATTCCAGGTCAAACCAGCAACCCGTAGCTCCGCCGTATACACTCTATAGATAGTATTTAGCGGCCTTCCAGGACGCCGGAATCCGGTCAGCTTGAAGAACAGGCAAGCCAGGTTGAGGTTCTCTTCTAGCATCCGCAGCATGTGGGCGAGCCAGGTCCAACGTTGCCTCTTCACTCTCAGCGTGATGAGAGGCTGCTTGGTGCGTTCTCTTATCTCCTCGTTGCTCCTAAAGTCATACCACCGCACACCCAGTATCCGTCGCAAACATCTGTGTTCGAAGCTAAGTATACGATTGCTCTGAGCCTTCGTATGGTGCCATGATTCGCTACCGTAAAGCAGCACTGTCAGAATGCAAGCGTCGAATAGGCGGTATTATTGACCGAGTTCAGCATCGAGTTGAATGTTGCTCCAGCCATTCCCATTCGAATAGCGAGTTCTTTCTGCAGAATGCCATCTCCCGTTGATACCGGATGAAGGTCTCCCACAGGAGACCACCTCAAAAAGGGCGGACCGAACCACCATCTTTCCCAAAACACCACAGCCTACGTCCACTCTTCGCGGTTCTCGCAACCCTCGGCCGAGCAGAGCCCGCCTCCTCAAAAATTCGAATTCATCCGCGCTCCCGCCAAAACACAGACACGGTCTGCCGAAAACGGCCGCTCGCGACGCCACTAGCAACGACACCATACACCATGCGTTTCTGTCTCCCACCCCCGCTTCTTTGGCCATGACATTATCACGGTCTGCCATCTCCGCCTCAGCGCGAAGAAGGCCGGTGATACTGTGATGTGTACCCCCAGGTACTTGAAGCTGTCGACGCTCACGATGTTTTGTCCAACACCAATCAGAGGGAAATCTGGATCAGGACAGGTACTATTACACAAAACGTTGGTTTTCTTCGCATTAATTTTCAAACCGACGCGAGATGAGTTTTCATGCAACCTGTCGATTAGGACAGCGTCATCGGCATATTCCAGGTGGTATAGTTTCACCGTGGGGGTAACAGGTATGCCTCGGTCGGGTGGTATTGACTTCCGTAGTATGAAGTCAAAGAGGATGATGAAGAGAAACGGAGCAAGGACACAACCCTGTCTGATTCCGCTCGTGACCCCGAACCATTCCGTGACAGTGTCACCAATTCTGACAGAGCATTCGCTATTCTCATGCAGGCATTTGATTATGGCAATGATTATGAGAGGGATCCCGTATGCTCCCAGTATTCTCCAGAGGGAGGGGTGGTGCGGATTGTCGAAAGCCATCTCATTATCCACAAAGCAGCATGCCAACGGACTGTTCAGCTCATGGCTCTGCTGGAGAAGACAACGAAGGTTGTGGATTTGGTCTGCAGAATTCCGCTCAAGCTGTACTTGAGGAATTCAGTATGTATCCCGTCTCTCCCCGGTGCCTTTCCGTTCTTGAGCCTTTTCACAGCGTATTTTATCTTGGTGTGAGTGGGCGGGCAATCGGAAATATCGGTCGCTTGGGGAATGTCCAAAAGCAAAGTTTCCGCAGATATGTCAAGGGGATCCAAAGGGGGTGGGAGGTTCAGCACTCCGCAGAAATGATTCTTCCAAATCGTTATGTAGCATTGCAATAATACAATGAATACCTGAGTGTATACTCAGCCATCTAACCAAGTACCTACATAAGATTAGAAGGATATAGGGTTGTAAAGAAAGTAATATTGTCATTGTATGTGTAAGCATTAAATGTATTTATCACTCGATAACATAAATTAATATTTAGCACCGTACTTTACAACAAAAATAACTCTCAATACTAATATAAAACTAACTTACATAACCTAACTGTGTTCAAACTTCACTGTGTTCGAACAAACTTAGCAAAATAGGATGGGCCAAAATTTGATTTGACACAAGGTATGACTAAATGTCCGTAACGGGGAGCAGTGCGCTCTCTGCCGATGTTGAAAATCACTTTCATTGTTTGTAATGACTTTGTTGATAATCTGAAAAAGATATTGAAAATTTGTTTTGAACAATAAAAGAATACGTCGCTCGATATTAGCAAGTGATTAAATTTTAGAAAGCTTTTACAACAATGAGAGATTATCAATCTAAAGAGAAAAGGTAAATTACCGCTTTGAGTATTGTAACAGGCATTTTTTACGAGGAACAGTTGTTGCTTATTCAGTTAAGTCATTTTACATATGCTCTAGATTCAAACACACATTGAAAATACATGTGAATTTGAGTCAGCCAGGGAATTTAGACCCACTGCTTTGAACATGAATATTCTCCCAACACTGCACCGTGGACAAAACCGGTAATATAAATTTACTTGATTGATGGATGGACTTAAGAGTAAAACCAAAAAGTGCAACTAATATAACGCAAAACTATCTAGATGCCAAAACTGGAATTAGGTATGACAGTACAAAAGAAAATCCTAAGATATAAGAATATCTAGCGGTTATAAGAGTATAAAAAACTTATACACATTTTTTTTTATTGCCAATGTTATTTAATTTTTTTTACAAATTTAGCAATGCATGCAAGTATATGCTAGTTTTGATGCTCTCTCGAAAAGTAGGCTTTTTTCGCTTAAGCTGTTAAGGCTTTTTTACCACTGCAAAGGTACTGTCAAATAATAATAATTTATTATGTCATTAAAAGTTACAAGTTGAAATTTACTCTCAGATGAAAATATTTCAGTTCAAATTCTTTTATAATAATGTAATTGTATCTAAAGCAATTTCCACAAAGCTGAGAGTCTTATTAAGAAAAAGCAAATTATGTGTATAGATACCATGTATATTATTGTAATATAATTACTTGATAGTTGCGCGGACACCATATGTTTCCCAAGCATTTTTAAGTGCCATGTGAACGACTCCATCATTTTGAACGGGGCTAAGAGTGCATGTGCTATAAACTACAGAGCCTCCAACACGGCAAAGGGACAGCGCGTTACTAAAAACATAAGAGATTAATAATTTTTTGTAGGTATGTACCTAATACAAAAAATAAATATTGTTATTAAAAACGATCGTTGAATTCAGGCTATTAAGTATTAATTTTTACAATACAGGCCACAAGGCCTAATTACAGTAGTGAAATACATCAGAGAAACACTCATACTTGAAATATCACATAAATGTATTGTGACCTAACTACAGAACACCGGCGCCTTACGCATTGGACCACAAGGCATAGGCAGCCTTATTTTATATTTTTTTAAACTAGGTTAATAGTGATCATATGTAAGTATTCATCGACATACATAATTATTTAGTCCCTAACTGTAATGATCTTTCAAGTTAGCATAATTTATTAGTATCATGAAGCAGTCATCAATGGAAAAATATATAAAAAAAATACATAAATTTGTAACTAAATTCTGTAAAAAAAGTTTTGTCATATCAGTAAATAGTGCGTGCAAAAGGAAAATGATGATGAGTCCAAAATAATTTTATTTTCCAAGAGAGCCAGAACAGTATTGGATAACTTTATATTGTGAACTTCTATGATTCAGAAGCGTTGCTTCCGCTCATTCTTTTTCTCTTTTAGGAATATTTGCATGTTGGTAAATTGCATATTCAACTAACTTTTCAATTTTTAATACTCATCTCCCATTTCCATTCGCACACTGGATGGACACAACAATTTGTTCGGGACTCTTCATTTCCTCATGAAATATAAGAACATTTTACGATTATGCTAACAAAGATGTTGAAAGCAGTACGTTTATATAAAAATTATAGAAAAAACGATCGGATATAGAAATTTATTAATTTTTTAATAATCGATTTAAAATATTAAGAATTATTTTTTTGTTTTATAATTATATAACGCAAAATGAGTCCGTGGGCACACACAAAAGTGCTAACGGTCGCAGGGTTTGGAATCCCTGCATTAAAAGATAAAAGTAAGTAGAAAATCTGAACTATTTGGAAATATCGTACATTAGATACCCACTTTTATTAATTACACAAGGTTATTAAAATATCTTAGTAGTTACATGTGTATGTGACAGTTTCTTCCACATTGTGTGGTACTAAATAACTTTTGTTATGGTCACGTTATGCTAAGCGCAAAGAGAATAACATATTATATTTCACCTTAATAATGCTGATTGCAGTTCGGGAATTCTCAACCTCTCCTTTGCCCTACTGTGTTTAAATATACTGTTGTCATCTTCCTTTAAGGAGTGTCTATCAGTTGTGCAAGGAACGTCTATTATAATCTGTCAACAATAATGATAATTTGTTATAAAGAAAAATCAGGAAAAGGTTTAATGTGATAGAAGTGAACATATTTAATTGTTATTGTTATTTAACCTTATCATATCCCAGTTGATCTTTGAAGTCACGGCCGTCTACTCGGGATACAATAATCCTATCCTTCCATTTACTGTTTTCTTCAAAATCGTACACAAAGTCCCTCAATACTTTATATACTCTGTAATATAAAAAACATTTTTCAATACAGTATTAAACAGTTTAGACAGTGGCAGCTGCTCTTTGCATTTTTTCAGTAGAAAAAATACATTTATAGATAAAATAACAGTCTGTTTTGATGTGTTCATCTGTTTATGTAGTGTTATTTGTAAAATTAAAATGTCTTTAGTAATAGCCCTTGAAATATTCCCAGATCGAAGCAATTGCAGATGCGTCACATCACCTTTTGAGCTTTGGGATATGCCCGATTATGAGTACTGGACAAAATAAAATAATTCCTATTTTTCGGTCATAACTCATCAGACGATGGTTGTGTCAGGTTAAAAATTTCCAAAAACGTACGAAAATATCGGAAATAATCGTGAGCTTCCAAGTAGGACATGACAAAACGTGAGTTTGATGTCTACATAATGAAGGCTACTTGACTTTATTCATTATTTTAAAAGATAATAATAATTAACAAAAATGACGTGGATGTAATAAACACAATCAGCAACTTGATACTCATTATAACATATTATTAGTGTTGGCACCAAACTGACTAACTGAATGTAATTGATATTTAACATTGACAGTTGCTCATGATGATCGGTATGAGTCGTCGAGTCTGCTGGTGAAATTAAACCTTTAGTGTGAAGTGTGCCATAAATGCATCTACAATGTGAAATGACTTGAATGAAATGATAGTTCATTAATAAACATGTAACACTAATGTATAGCATAATTATCTCAGTCTCGATGCCCTGAAAAATAAATCTCAAAGCATAAAAGTGTCAACCAGTTACAAATGTATCTGCAATGAAAATTGATTTGGAGCTAATTTAATCATTGACCTTTGTAATCTTTCTTCCCACATCATTTTCATGTGATGAGGTTCATCTTTTTATATTAAAAGACTTGGTTGACGAAAATATATGGACGTGGTCGTCATCCAAGATAGGAGGCTGAAATGTATTCTTTAATCTCCTTATTGACCAAAAAGTGATTTAGTTCATTATTTCACTGTTTACAAAATTTCAAAATAAAATGAAAGGCCTCCACGCCACTCAGATCACTTAGGATTTTTAGGTCAATAAGGAGATTAAGGGCTACATTCCTGCCAAATTTCAGCTCATTACCTCAGAATAATAGTATGACCACACGTCCAATATCGACTAGCCTATACATGTAAAATAGATAAAAGAAATAGTAAAATCCAGCCGTTAATAAAGTTAGATAATACTATGTATAAATACTGCATGGATAACGTTTCCTGAGAGACATATATCTTTTTTAACACTACAACAGGCCATGAAGCCCAATGACATTAGTGTAGTGAAGCAGTAGTTAGTAATAGAAGTGAAACAATCACGAACAACGAGACTTTGAGAAAATCACATAAATATATTGTGACCTCACTGGGAATCAAACCCAGAGCCCCTGGATGAAAATCCAACCAGCACATTACGCATTAGACTATGAAGATATTCACATTATATACTACTAATTACTAATTTTGTAAAAGAAATTTACCTGTTAATTCTGGAGAATGATACATCGTTAATAGCCAAAACACTACACGACAATGTTTGTAAGGCCACCAATGATTTTCCACCAGGTGCTGCGCATAAGTCCAAAACTCTGTCTCCGGGTTTTATGCCGAGAGCCAAAACTGGTAGTATAGAAGCACCATCCATTAAATAGTAGTTCATCACACCTAGAAATCAAGTTGTATTGACGGTGATTTCCAACTAGGATTCCGCGACCGTGTCAGGGATACTGCGATAATTCCCAAAATTTCACAAGTACAACTTAAGAGCTTTAGAGTAAAAACAGGGTTTAATGTGACCTATTTTTAAACACTATATCGCGCCATAGTTACATTATTATTTAGGTACCTACATAGCAACCGTTTTATTAGAGACAAGATTTGTGGCAACACAGAATGAATGAATATAGATTGAGAAATTGAGTTGTCATGAGTTTTGATGTATCGTCGCCTACTATGCACTGTGATACAGTTACAAAACAGCACAGTACTGATTAAATGCTGTATTATTTATTATTGTTTTATTGATCTTACCATTAGTTTTAGTGGAAAGTGGTTTTATGTGAAAAATTGTTAAGACTACATTAGTCACAAAATGATCTAGTAATGCAAAATATACTGTAACCGTAAATAACACTGTAAAATTATGCGATTGTTACTTGATTTTATGTCAAGTAACTAGATTCATATTGTAGTTTTCTATTACTATTATCGTGCTAGGATAAATATTCATTGGATTGATTTTTTATTTTCAAGGGCAAGAATAGAGTTTTTAAGTCATAATTTAGTTATTTTGTGTTCAAAATTACTATCCAGCACGTGAACGTGTCTGCTGCAGAATCAACAACATACAACTTGGGCGTGTCTGATAAATCAGACACACAATTGGACAGACGTCTCGCGGAGTATTATTTTAATTTATGTTTAGCGATCGAATTTCAAAGTAATTCAGAAAACAAAATAGCTTATCAGTAGTTAATAAATATTACCGCCATATTGTAAGTATATGATTTTATTTCTTCGATATTTCAATGTTTGTTTGCGTTGGTAAAATAAAATAATATAAAATAACTAGCTGACCCGGCAAACGTTGTTCTGCCATATAAATTATTTCTAGTGAATATTTTGGTTGTTAAATAAAAAATAACAAATGTATCATAAGTGTGTGGGGATGGGATCTATGACAGAAAGAGGAATAGAACGCTGTAGACGATGACCGCCGATAAAAACAAAAAAACATCAACCATTCATTTTCTCAATTCAAAATGAGTAATGATGTTCATAATGAATGAATTACCTGTGACAGGATCTCGTTATTTAATGTTTATGCAATATCCGTCTCGTCGCTTCCAGAAAATTAGCGGATATTGGAGAGCGTCGTATGAATGGTGTGTGTCAGCGATGAACTCCAGATTATTGTTTCTTCTTCGAATCACGATTTCTCGCGTCGATGTGCGGTCGCCAACCATGATTCCAGCAATGTCGTCAACAACAGGCACATTGAATCGACGCACATGCTCTCCAGCTGGTGTTTTATCAGTATTGATGACAATAGCGTGATTGTCACTTTGCAATTCGTGCATGTGTGCTTTGAAGAATTTCAATAATTCATTGTGCTCATTCAACAGGGCGTCCAGTTCGCCGACGATGCGCCTGGCATTAGGCGAATTGAGGCTATTGTAGCCGCAACGTGCATCCACATGATTGATGTCCTCACCGCCCATGAAGTAGATTTGTAAAAAATTATGTGGTTCGTTTGGCATTGGCAGCAATGAGCCTACTTTGTGGTATACTTGGCCTTTGATTTTGAACGTAGAATGGAATTGTTGACCATTTGCCGCAGTATTGTGAACTATTTCTGTTGCTCCGAACGAAGTCATTTGGAAGCATGAATTGAATGTGCGAATGGACTTCAGGAGCAGGTTTGAATCTGGAACCGTGCCGATGAGCAAGCCGTTCAATGGTTATGGTGGTATCTCAATTTCTGGTAGTTGCACTTTTCCTGATGCGCAACACATTTGAGCGCATAACAATGGAGACATTCTTTGTCCATAGCACCAATCAGCACTTTCGGATGAGCGGAATATTCAATATCTGGCTCGTACTCGAATGCGAGACGAAGGAACGAAGCGGATATAAATGTTCGATGTACTTGTTGGCGTTGTCGGTCATTTGCTCTGCATGTGTTAACTACGAACCGGCGCCCTTAGCTCCGTTCCAATTGTCGTTGTTGATTTCGTTCAGCTCGTGCCTCTTGTGATTGAGATGCACGCAATTGCCACATGCTTACACGCACATTTTTGTTATCTTGTTGGATTTGTTCGTCTGTTCTTTCTGCTCTACTATTTTGCATGTTTGTTGCTTTATTCGTTCGACGGCCCAAATGGCCCCCCTTGCGTCTTGCTGGCATTGTGACTTTGATACACGCACATAAAAATAGATAAATAAAATAAATCTTACAAAATTTTGCACGCACTGCGTTGTGATATACTGAATGAAATGTCAAAATGACGCGACGCTTCTCTTGAATTCTTCTCGGACGTAGCGCCATCTGTCATTCAACAACATAAATAATTTCGTTCTGTTTGAAATACAAACGACGGTTAAATTTGTTCATACAAAAATAATATAATCGCGATTAAAAAATGGGAGGGTGGGGGTAGGAGGGTGAAAATTTGGAGTTATACGTATTTTTTTATGCCAAAAAATAAAAAAAATACAAAAAAAAAATTGTCAAAAAAATAAAAGAAAATTTTCTGGATAGAGATACCCTAATCACCTAGCGGTATGAAATATACTTGTTGACCTATTCTCATACCTAACAAATATACATGAAAAAATTCATAAAAATCGGTCGAGCCATTTCGGAGGAGTTCGACCACAAACATCGTGACACGAGATTTTTATATATATAGAGATAATAAAATAAAATCCTTTATATTTACATAACTTTTTTTTCGATATAACATAAATCTATCGATAAAGCGTTAAAAACTGTAAGCATACCTGTACTGCCTCGCTTGGGTTCAGGAAATGTGGAGAAATTATTGTCTTCATAGGAAAATACACGCAAATGTTCCGGAAACACAATCTCATTGTCATCTTCCACAACAACAGGGAAATCGCTAGCACCTGAACAATAATAAAAGGTATTATGACAGTGGCAATGTATATTTTAGCCAGTTTGACATAGAATTAGCTTACCCAGTAGAAGATGTGGACCCATTTCGCAAATGACTCAAATGAAGATACTATCTCATACCTATATCTGTTTCACATATTATAGTGGAAAGGGCTCCCATGGCTCCCAATTTTGCTTGCTATTTAATAATATCTTTTATTTTATTTCGCTGGCAACTCTTATCAGGATGTGTTGTCACAATATAAGTTGTTTGAAATAAAGAACTAATACTTGAGATAATACATCCTAATGGTTGTAAACATATCCTTCACTCTGGGAGGTCTATATGTGAAAGTGGTAATTTACCAACATTAAAAAGCAGTATAGAATACAATACCCATGCAGTGGTCTATGATGACCAAGGGGTAACGTGTCGGCCTATAATGTCGAATTCGATGTTCGAATTCCAGGTATGGCAAAAAAATCACATGTTACTATTCAATGTGTGTTTGTACCCAGAGTATGGACGTTGAGCAAGTGGCTAACATCAATTTCTCATAAAAACAAAAATCTGTTAATACAACCTCTACACTGTGGAGAGGCCCATATGATCTTCACAAGATCACAAACATGGTGAAAAAAAAATATGATTATGTACGGTTACTATCAATGTAGAATTACGTACTTGAATAGTATTTATAATGTTGAGATTCGGGTACCCAGTCCCCGCAACCTTTGATACGAGAGGCCGGCATAAAGGTCCAAAGCGATGTGGACGACATGCCCAACTGAGGAGGAATCACTCGAGCTTCGTCCATTTCAGCTTCCAACAGACTCGCCGTCAGTGAAGGATTTTCCACAGACCTACCAACATATAAAAAAAGTGACCCGTGGGTTCTGAATCCGTGATTTAGAATATAAATTTATTCATGTAAATACCCCACTTTCCTGGCACCAAGTGATTTTTTCATTATTTTGTAGAAATACGCAGACAATTAAGGTGCTTGAGATGGATTCAGGCCAAGTATGTTCGGCCCAGATGAGTCAGATGAGCATGTCACTATCAAAGGTGGAATATGGTGTACAGCAAATGGGTAGGCTGGCAGTGACTTACCCATCCACTGCATTGTATTGCATGGTCAGGATATTTTGTTAACATTTTGTTATAGTTATTTACTGTTTTCTCTTAAAATTTGGAATCCTATTCCCATATACAACTAAGGATTGCAATACCGGTATTTCAAAACCGGTATCTCAGTATTTTTCGATACCGAAATACCGGTTTTAAAAAGCAGACAATATCGATATATTTGGTATTGAAAGAGGATATAAAATGTATTAATTAAGGGCGGACATGCTCAGCGTGGGTCAAAATGGAGCTGTTATTCTATTTTCAAAGCATAATCCTGGACATACCTTAAACGTTGTAGATAATCTATTTATATAATTTTAAACATATATAAATATTTCACTATAATAATGTCGATATAAATTATACTGATGGTTTTATAAATGCGTTTAATAATTAATAAATGTAAAAAATCTTAACACCACTGCACATTTATGTACTGAAATATGACTATATTCTAAAACATTAGAGCGAGAGGTTTAAAAGAATATTATTTTATGTAATAAAAATACTTTATGCAGTCATCAAATGTTTAAAATAAATATAAAGGATAATAAAGCTTCAAAATTATATAATCTACAACGTTTAAGGTATGTCCAGGATCATGCTTTGAAAATAGAACAAAAGCTCCATTTTGACCTACGCTGAGCATGTCCCCCCTTAATATAAAATGTTTAGCAGGACTGTAATTTTTTGTCCGTGTGGTTTATTTCCGTTGGGCTTCGACGTTGGTGACCGAACACGTGCAGATGCAAAATACTTTATTACATTATAGGTAGGTATACCTACTTCCCTGATTTTAATTTTATCAAAATATTTTCACCAGTTGCCGGCGGATCTTATAAGTTGTCAGGTCTATTTTTAGATGTATCTGAAATTACGCTTAAATACATACCTACGGTTTGTTTTTATAATAATTAAAAACCTCGGCCCTAGTGGCGAATATTTATATTATAATAAATAGTAAGTTTACTTATAATGGACTTGCCTGTGCCTAATAGTTTGATGTTTATCTACGCAATAGTAGCCTATAGAATAATAGAGAAATATATTTTTTTGAACAAAAAAGTAAGCAATATTGTGTTTGGTTTTACTTCTTATGGGATAAAGGTAAAGAAGTAGTTTAGTGTAATAAGTGTAATAAAACATTAGGTGGAATTATCAGTGGGGTGCATCCAAGAACACTTCGTAAAATAAATTTATTGAAAGATCATTCGAAGAAGAAAGTGCCAATAGTTCAAGGTATGTCTACCATATCTTGCCTTTACCTATCTTTACCTATTTTTATATTATTACATACACTTATAGATATTTTTGCTATACAATATTAATATTTTAAAGAGATTTTTATGTGTATATAATATATATTGGTTTCTGTTTTTTTATATTTTTCAAGAATACCGGTATTCAATTGTAAATATCGAAATACCGGTATTAATATTTTCATTCGGTATTGCAATCCCTATATACAACCATGAATTGTGACATGTTGATAATTCTTTACACAAAACCCATTAGATAGGTATCAAAAAACTTAGCGGATTATTAATAATGAAGTAGATTGTCAAAAGTATTTGTACCCCACTAACTCTAACCCCATCTGTTTTTTTATTTTTTTACGACCATAAGCTGCCACTCTTTAGTTCTACACTGGACCTGTGTGATATTTTAGAATATTTTTTGTTTCACACATTCATTTACAACAGAAATAGAAATATGGCCCCACATTAATAAAAGTTATTGCAAGGTACAAAGACATGTTGTTTAACATACTTGATGGAATCTGCAGTTGTTCCTGTTTGCTTATCTTTGCCAATGATAGCACCTCCCGTGTCCAAAGTTTCAGGTAACGTAATATTTCCACCGCCACCTTTATAAATCCCTTCGATTTCAGACTGATTCACCTGATCAGCAAAAATTTTAACATAGGAATCCTGCATTTCATTACTGTCTGCATGATCTGATGTGACCTCAGACATATTTATGCTGTTTTCATCAAATTTCTTCTGGACCTCAATCAAGCGCTTTACGCTATGTGCTCCTAAAATATAACAAAAATATTAAAACAGAAAAAAAAATAATTTAAATCACAAAGGAAAAGAGTGAGAAGTCTGAAAATTGCAAAATTAATCATAATGCTTCTTCTTATCGTCCCATACCCTAGCGGAGGTCGGCTAGCTACGGGGTGACCTTTGCTTTATTATCTGCTACCTGAAACAGTTCAGTGGAACTGGACTCATACAAATCCACGAAATGCAGCAACGTCCTCTGTGACGCTTACTGTTGATCTTTTCTTGGATGACACGTTGTCGAATGCTTTTGTCCTCTCATAATGTGCCCGAGGTACTGTAGTTTTCTGGTTTTGATACTATACAGAACTTCTCGGTCCTTTGCCATTCGATTGAGAACGTCAACATGTATCATCCGGCAATTCATGGAATTTTGAGGATACGTCTATACAGCCACATCTCGAAAGCCTCAACTCTCTGTGACATCTATTGGTTTAGCATATATACTTCCATACCATAGGAAAGAATTGAGAGAATATAATAATGAACGATACCCAGTTTCAGACTTAGGTCAAGGTCACGATTGCTAAGGAAGCATCTCATTTTGAGAAAGACGCTCTTTGCCATCTCAATTTTAGTTTTAATTTCCTGAGATTGGTCCCATTTCTCATTGACCCATGTTCCCAAATATATATAGTGTGTCACACATTGAATCGGTTCGCTGTTAATAACAAAACTTGTGTTGGTGTTGCTATTTTTGATTGATGACTATTAATATATTTGTTTACTTGAGGTTCATTTTTAAACCATAAGAATGGTTGACCTCTCATTAACCCTTCTACCCATTGATATAAACCCTTTAGGCTATCAGCAATCAGCTCTGTCATTGGTATACAGCATATTGTTAATAGGTTTCCTATTAACTACAATATCTGCCGATTCACCTTGTAAGGCTTCTTTGAAAATAGCTTCCGAATACAGGTTAAATAGTAGAGGTGACAATATACATCCCTGTCATGAAGATTTTTCATCTTTCCACTGATTTTGTTTTCATAATGCACGTATCCCTAAGGGTGTAAAGGGGTGACTAGAATTGACGTCACTGAAATAGTTTCACATAGAAACAGAAGCTCCAAAACAATGTTCTCCAAAACTCAATCTTGTTTTGGCTCTTCTGAAAAATAGTCTTTTCCTTTCGAACACAGCTATCTATTATGCTTATTACACGTAAAGAGGATGGACAAGTAACACATTACAGGCGGACCTCGACTTACGAACGTTCGACTTTCGCACAATTCGCTATTTCGCACATTTCAAAAAAAAAATCGTTTTTTTAAAACGTCGCGCTGGCCGTGGGGTTAAGATATCCCCTTCTCGCTCGCTCACAAGCAAGTGCATTTCTTGCGTCACTTGCATCCTGCTCACACCCGTCACTTTGCTTGTGAGCTAGCTAGGATAGGTTTAGTCTTGCGCAGGAGCGCGTGCAGGCGTCGTCGTGTTGTGCGTTTTGCTAATTTTCTTCATTTGAAATATTTCACCCTAAAAATTTATAAACATGAGTGAGAAACGAAAAAACTGCAGTGTTGATACGAACAAAAAGAAATCAAGGACATATAAACTTCACATGACGTTCTGATTGCGGTGAATCTTTTGCTTCAATCGGACGTTCGTATGATACAAATAGGTCTACTACGATATGATCAATTTTGAAAAATAAAAATGAACTTAAGGAATACGTTCAAAATTGTGGAAATATATTATCTTTAAAGGTTGTTTCCAAAAGACACGGCATAGTTATGGATGGAATGGAAAAATATTTGTCATCATGGATCGACGACCAACATCAAAAAGATGTCCCTCTGAATATTTCAATTATTCAAGCGAAGGCTCTTAGTTTGTACGAAGATTGGAAGGCTAAAAAAAGAAGATTCTAACAAGATTTTTCAAGCAAGTAACGGTTGGTTTATATTAAATTCACTGGAGAATCGGCTGATGCGGATAAAGATGCTGCAAAAGAATTTATTTCCTCACTATCCAAAATTATTGAAGATGGAGAATATTCCTCTAGCCAAATATTTAATGTAGATGACACAGGTTTATTTTGGAAAAAATGCCTAGTCGTACATTCTTATCTAAGGAAGAATCAGTTGCCCCTGGGCATAAACCTTCTAAAAACCGATTGACATTGCTTATAGGTGGAAACTTGGCTGGTGATTTAAAATTGATGCCAATGTTAATTTATTAACCAGAAAATCCCAGAGCATTGAAAGGGAAGGATAAAGAATTGCTTCCAGTAATCAAATAAAAAAGCCTGGGTTTACTGCGTTAATATTAAAAGATTGGTTCACTTTACATTTCGTGCTAGCAGTTAAGCAATATTGTAAAGTTAATGATTTACCATTTAAAATAAGAAAAAGAAGAGTGGCAAACAGTTAACTCTTGATAATTTTTTAATGGAAACACCCACATACCCCACTTAAACATGTCTCTTAAACATCTTATATTTACTTAATAAATACATATTTCAAAATACACACAATTTAATTTTTTTTTACTTCCCTCTACTTTCGAACATTCAACATTCGCACATCTTTTCAGGAACCAATTATGTGCGAAAGTCGAGGTCCTCCTGTACAAAGAAATTGACATTCAGGAAGCCGGAAGGCAAACAATGACCGAGGGATAATGTTGAGTTGGATTCAAAAACCTTGGGCATCCTAAACTGAAGGGAACAGGCTTTGACAGAAATAAATGTAGGTAGCTGAAGAAGGCCAAGAACCACACAGGGGTGTAGCACCAGGAAGAAAGAACATTTTCCATTAGCAATTAATAAATAATACAAAAAATAATTATTTACGAAACACATTCATATGTTCAATCAATATTTATACAATTGAAGGTGAATAGAAATTGGAGAACAGAGGTTGAAAATGAATCCATGTGTTTTGAAATGATCCTCTGGTCATCTCAACTGTGAAGGTGGGGCGACTCCGTTCTCGAGGGTAGATGACACCTAACCACTGAAGATGCTCTTTTTAAACAGACCAGAAAGGAAAAGGATGGCATTGGTGGGAGTTTGTGGCAGACAGAGGGGAGTGGAGACGTTTCCCGGAGGAGGTTAAGTCCCACATTGGGATGTGGTGCTGATGATGATGATGAAGTTGAATAGATTAGAAGATTTGTTATAACCAAATCTCAAAAACAAATATTTCCGATGACGAATTCATCTTACCCAATTTTTGAAGAAATTCTTCAGTCTGCTCTACGTCAGAAAAATTATTAACTAAAGCCACATACTTGTGATTCCTAAGTAGTGCTTTTCGCATAGAAAACCACTTATCTCCAAATACAGATCCATAGAAGTCATCAAAATGCTCTAGGGCACGGTCGGTTGCGTTCACTTTTTTTGCTATCTGAGACTGAAAAATATTAACTAAATTCGCAAAATTTTCAATACATATTTGGAAGATGTACTTCACTTTTATGATAAATAAATATTTCATGAACGATCAAGGTGAGTGAATGAAAATAAGACCAAACAAATAAACTTTACCCAATGATCTTTCTTGTGTTTGTATCGTCTAGGTAAATAAAATATTACGCTGGAGAGCTTATTAAATTTATTGCACAGCATGGTGGTTGATTTCAGTTATAACTTTCAAAAATAATCTTGATTATCAACATGGATTAGTTATCAAGAAATATATTTCAATTCTTTTAATGTCATATTTTTCTAGGTTATGTACAAAAATGACACTTGTACAAAGATGCCAGATTTAAAAAATGATTCTTTTTACACCGTCTCACAGACCACAGTGCTTGATCCGTGTGACTATTATTAAAATAACCTCAACAATGATTATTTAAACCTTTCAAAACCTCTCAGTTATAAATTGTTGACTAATAAAATAATAATTAATCAGTTACAGTATAAGTGCTATAAAATATGAGTTTTTATTTTTTTATGAATGTTTAATCTGAACACAAAGTTTTAGAATATAATTGAGCCTAAAATATATAACAACATTTTAATGGACTATACATAAAACGGAAAAATTACTATGCTATTGCTGGGTAGCTGTTTGACTTATTGTCTAGGGAACATCGTCTTATCTAAATTTTGTTATGAAACTATTGAACAAATTCAATAAGATTGCACTAAGGAATAATATTTATTATTTGTTTGAATAGTAATGAAAAATCAACTGTTTCAAATTGGTAAAAATAAATTACGTACAGAAAACACTGATACCATCATTCCCCAGCCTCTCCAATGTATACTGTTTCTGTATAGGTTAGTTTCGTATTTCATAATCTTTATGGCAAATTTTGTTTATATTTCAGAGATAGTGCGGATTATGTGCTAATTGTCATTCATAATATTTGCGTTTTTAATCCATTGAACAAGTCCTCGTCTCTACGATCTCCCAAGTTACATGTTGTTATTCTTATGTCATACTTCGTAATAGATTAATAAATCTATTATTATGTAGTTGTCTTTTGTGTCAAAGCAATAGTGCCCATTTATATATTAATTACAGCCCAAAGGTGCGCGTTCTCTTCAATTATCCTACTTTTATAGAACCTTTCCCTTCTGTTATTTTGGCCCTATTCCAGGACATCGCTGGCATAATATTAGGCCGGTTAATTCGAGTGCTCTCATCTCGCGACAGTCGTCACTTCACAGGATTTTTTTTTATTTAATAAGCGCGACTTAAATCTAACTCGGGGTGACGTAATTCACTTCGCAAATATTCTTTTATTAGCATATTTTGTGCAACACTTACAATGTATCTAATATGAAACTAGTCCTAACAAAGTAATTAATATACCTACTAATTTTGTTGTGTAGATGAAAATTTTTCTTCGAATATTGATTGTTGTTAATAAAATTGTACCTACCCATCTACCTAAGAATAATTCATGATATTTCTTTAGCCGTTATTATATATTTGCATAAATTAATAAGTGAATATCGTCCAACAGTCATGTCGACTGCTTAATCTGCAAACCAGCTCCACTTTTGACCATAAATGAGATTTTGATGACATTATGTTATAAAGAATGTTTCTATGCTCAAACTCCTAAACCTATAAATAAATTCGTTATCGTTCTTCACACAAAACAACCAACTGCAGGTGCCAAATTTTTAATATCGCAAGTATATGGAACAACTCCGTTCTTTGTATAAATTTTCTTTATATGTATATAAAAGGCAAACTAAAATTAATTCATAGTG
Organism: Rhyacophila brunnea; assembly: GCF_057557595.1. NCBI lineage: Eukaryota > Metazoa > Arthropoda > Insecta > Trichoptera > Rhyacophilidae > Rhyacophila > Rhyacophila brunnea. The sequence continues at coordinate 35,824,271 of NW_028232965.1, forward strand.
CAGCTTATTTGTTGTGTAAGTATTTTTGAAATTGTTAAATTCCTCTCGATAGTTAAATTATTAAGTTTATTCTATTTCCTGTACAATTTACCCAAATGCAGTTAGACGGTTTACAGGTTAAGCAGCGATGTGCAAAAGTATGATTTCTTTTGGTAATCGAATATTTATTTTGTCTATTTTTCAGGTACACATTTAAACACAGGATTATTTTTGGAACTATAAATGTAAAGATTTAAACAGAAGCTTAAATATGGTTATAAGTCCAAAGATTGTAGTGCCTGTGGCATTGGGAGTATCTCTCTGCGCCGCGACTGCTGTCCTCTTCTACTTAATCTTCAAGAAGGAGAATGAAGAAGTACAATCTTCCAAACGGAAGAAGATACCAGCAGCTATTATTGAAGTTAAAGTACCAACTCAACTAGCGCCTGCTATTATTGGTAAAATATAATCCATTGGTTAATACATATATAATTATTATATTTGTCCTCGTATTTATATTTTATTCTTTTTTTCTTACTCTATTTACATTTTAGGTCGCGGAGGTATAGCAATCAAAGAATTGGAATTAACGAGTGGTGCACAAATTACATTCAAGGATGATGCCGGCAATGAGAAAGATGTTGACCGTGTGTGTATCATCCGCGGCTCTGCTGAGGCCGCAGCCATAGCCGAAGGCATGATCAAAGCTATTGTGGCGAAACATGCCAGCATGGAAGAGAGTGTCATAACTGTCCCCACTTGGGCCATTGGTAAAATTATCGGTAATACTCTGAACTTGCCTTTTTATTTTTTAGTTAGTAATAACATTTTTCATCACTTCTATAATGCTTCAAAATATAGCTGCCACTATGTGTAGTGGCGAAGGGCAGAGGTAGGCTGTGTAGATAGTGTTTGTTGGTTTTTAAAATTCAATTCAACCCTGCCGAATCCAAGCCATAGTAGATTATAGTCTCAGTAATATTCTCAGAATACAAATTGCACATGGTGTTGGTAAGTTTTTAAAATTCAATTTAACCCTGCTGAAATGAAACCTACTTTAATTGAATTTTAATAAATGTTGCGTTGAATACGTGTTTACTAATGTCACCCTAATTTCATTATGTTTGATTGGTAAGGTCGCGGAGGAGACAACATCCGAGAGACATGTCACATAAGCGGGGCAAAAGTGAATGTGGACTCTCAAGGCGGCAACACCAGCCGAGCGGCGCACAAACAAATCACCATCAAGGGTGCCCCTGAACAAATCAAAGTGGCTGTCAACATAATTACCAAATGTGTTAGTAGTATTATCGCTCTTATTCCATCTACAGTTGTAAGAAATAATATCTTTGAAAATACATAATTTTGAAACATTACCCAAGATATCATTGATGGACCTTCGATGACATAAATATTAGATTTAATTCGCACAAGTCAGCAGATCATTAGCTCAAAGGATAAGAGCACTCATCGGGACAGTGAAAAATGTGAGGTTTGAGTCCTATTTTTTGATATACCTATTTTCTAGGATTTTTCCCATGTTTTCTGAGGTGTTTCAAAATTATATATTTTCTACAAGATAAGAAAATCTGGTGATGTGGCTTGTTATTATTATTAAACAGACAAATTTATGATAAAGTTACTCGACAACAACATAATATTACGAAATTTCAAATACATAATATGTCTTGATAGTTCTAAGATAACTATAAAATAATCCTATTCTTCAGCATAAATTGAATATAGACCGACACCAATACTGATTGATCTGTTACACAATTTTTCTTCACAATTGATAATTTCAAAAAACCTTATCTTGTTTGGCACCATTGCAGCTTTTATAAATTTAGAGATTAGAATCAGTTAGATAGTGATGATATCATTGACATTCACATGATCGTTATGATGGTTCACTAGCATCCATTGACTGGGGTAATGCTTCCAGGTGGAAGAGGAGAAGAATCGCAGGGAGACGGACCTGTCTAAAAGGGAGCCCCGAGGGCGGCATGGAGCGGCGGCGGGCAACGCCCACCCTCAGCCCGCTACAGATGCAGGTACGCCCGGCAAGAGACGCGACGCTCTGGAGACTCCCTCCGCCGGTAAGATGGGTGTCTGCCGGCGAAGGACACCTCGCCCAAGTCGCCCGCCTCTCTCGCTATCAAATCACGCCATCTTGTGCTATCCCTTCCACTAGATCGCTACTCTAATGCAGAACTAGCCTAGTCAATTTTTAAGCAAAAATGGTTCCAGTATGGAAAAATGTTTTATAAATAAGTTCTCAAACTACGCAGGTTATAAAAGTGTATAATAGGGGTACCCATAAGACATCAAGTAAATTATCTTTAGTTTTTAAATTAATTCTCCAATGTTTGCGAAGATGTTTATAGTTGTTATGTGGATTTCTTTAATCAAAATTTTTTTTCTATTATCCCAAAAGAAAAGATCAGACTATCAACCTTTAGAATAACATAATATACATCATTGCATATTGTAACAACTGCAACAAAAATAAAATTGTGGTATCTACAGGCATATTTTGAAGGTCAATAAGTGTCAATGTTCTTTCTGACATTTACCGGTGGTGGTTTTGACTTATCTGATGGTGTTCGAAGTCTGCGTCGTACTGAATTCGATAATGATGCTTTAAAATCACTGGTTGAGCCGGATCCAAGACTTAGGGTGCTAGAAATGGTTGACATTCAAGGCCATTTGGTCGACAGTGTTAAGACATCTTCATGAAATTGACATGGTATCTAGGCAAGTCAGCAAAAAACTGGTTAGTTACAGTGTAGCATGAAATTGCGCAATGACATGCAGCAAAAACAATCCAAAAATATTAAAAAAGCTTGATTGAGAAGCTTGCGGCATCAGATCATCATTTCTTTAGATCCATGGAACATTTACTCAAAAATATTTCTTTTCGAATAGTTATGTTCAAGTTCACCTTGAATTATATCTGTGTGCGAAAGGAAGAAGGTGTTAAGGCCATGCATTAGTTGAGGCACGGTCTAAAAAGATCGTTGCTAGGCGATGTGCGGATTGCGGGTCGCGGGTGAAAATGACGCCTGTCAAACGAAATATTATTTCTCATATAAATCCAACATACGTCCATTTTATGTTCTGTTTATTATTCTATTAGTATCAATAATAATATATTCATTGACATGTTTGCTTTTTAAAGTAAATGGGTAAAGTTTTTAGTCATCTTTACACAATTTTAGAATTAATTGGCCCGTCGCCATCACGCAGCAAAGTGACGTGCGTCCGACTCCACGTTTTCTCAATGAATGCGAAGCAAGTACAAATTTTCGTCGCGCGTACAGTTGAACATTATTTGGCGTTTCACTGATGCGTCACCTTAAGTCTTAAATCGCTACTTTTCAGGACAGCCAAAAACAAGATTAATTTTTAGACCATTTTGTATGAGAACTTGAATGTTTCTGTATGGAATTTAGTAATTCAGAGGTGTTGATTTGACTTACCCTTTTTCTCATTTGTGCATATGTGTATTATGGTTCATCAGCCATTTTTACTCAATTTTCGATTTTGAAGATTATCGCCCACAGATAATTTTTATCATAGCCAGCACATTTTAATAACAGAGGAATTTAGTAATTGAGTGAGCATTTTGTGGAAGATGTTTTTAAAGTCGATAACTATTTCGGTTGTAATACCATTATCAAGACTACAAAAATAAATGACTTATCTACGGTTAAGTATAAAACTTATAGAATGATACGAAATGATCTCTCTCTCTCTCTCTCTCTCTCGCCCTGATACTATTAAGAATAATATCTACTTGGAAACTGTATTATTTTAAAATAATTCTGGGTATACCTTATACATAATATTATGTGTTATAATAATGAACTATCTAAATTTACAGGTTGTATTTTTATACATATATACATACCAGTTTCGAACGGTGAAGATAGACTTTGGAGATTCGACATAAATAGTGCACACTAAACTTTGTCAGTCATATTTATTTGTTTTCATTGAACTAAGAATACAAATTGCAGATGGTATCGATTAGTTTTTAAAATCCATCTATAAAATATCTAAAATTCTGCCATTAAATCATACATAATTTTAGATATTTTATAGATTGAAGAATATTTTCATCTATAGGCAGGAATTATTTTATGCAATTTATATACTTACTTCAATGAAAACATTAATTAATTATGACTGAAAAAGTTTAGTCTGCACTATTTATGTTGAATCTCCGCAGCCTACCTCCACCCTTCGCCACTGATGTGTACATAATGTACATTTTCACTGCGACTATTTCACAAATGTCTTAAAAAAGCATTCAAAATGGATACGCTACCTACCTTGTATAATTTTAAATTATCTAGACAGGCTAGTTCTGCATTAAAGTATCAAACTTTTACACCACAGTTCTCTTTTTTTCTTTTGTGATATTCACAAACTGCGACCGCTGTCCGGTGGTCGATGTCCGACCCGAGAATCTCAATTTATTTTGATACCATAATAGAGCAGTGATCCTTAAAAGGATGGTAAATATTATTTCACTCAATATTCAAAATTCCATAGTTAATCATTTTCATTTACAAAATTGACCAGATAATAAAAATATCATAACTAATAATTAGAAATCATAATAATTATTGACAGTTAACACTGTCAAAAAATTTCATTTCGGGATGCAACCCAATTCTTGGATTTCAGGATTAATATTTCAAATCCCACTAGTGGTGAAAATACATGAATCTGTTTTTACTATGAATTTAAATCTAATGAATATTTCACATTCTGTGACACTTTCAATTCTAAAATATGTAATTATCAAGATATACCATAAAAGTGAATAATGTCTATATTCATATAATACGATATTTTAAATAACTCAAGAAATATTACTTATTAAAATAACCATTTTGTAAATTATGACAAAAAATTGTATGTAATTTCTCCATTAATAGTAAAAAAATGAATGTATTAACATAGTTACATGTTACATCACAGTATGTGTTGTTTATTTTTATATTAATTTATTGAACAACTATAATCCAATAATATATCCATTAAGTTATTCGTCTTTGGTTTTCAAAAATACATAATTTCCAATGAAAATCATATGAAAACTAATCCTGAAACCCCAAGATTCCATTTTCAATCTCAGCATCAACAAATCGAGCGGGATTTCGGGTTAGCAAATTTTATTATCAACTCGGTTTTCCTGCTGATGTCGGCTGCTGTTTTTTGACAGTACCAAAAGTTTTAATTAAAATTAAAATATTAATTTTATGTTGGAGAGTGGCCAACAATTTCATTAGTCATTTATATCAATGTTGCCAATTTGCAATTGCAAAATTGCAATTATTATCTGGAGACAATTTTATGTAAGCATAATAATCGTGCAATGTGTTTGTGTTTGTGGGATTAATTTATATATAACCGCTAATAAACGTTTGTGTTGTCTTGTGATAATCTTTTCGCAGCCTATTAATAGAAAAACTTGTGTGAAAATTGTTTGAATTAACTAACAAAACTTTAGCCAAAAGTAAATAATGTATCATGTCCTTTGTCATTGTACAAATAAAATACAAAAATTATGTACATATGCTTATATAAATTGTTTTAGTAGATGGGAGGATGGACTTTTTCTTTTTGATTGCAATTTACTTTTCAATTCATTGTGTGATTAGCAATTAATAAGGAATTATTTTTTTACGTGTTTTTCTTCATCACGATAATTAATCCCATCTAACAAATAAATTATAGAGATAAAATTTTACAATCACGGTAATGTATCATTATGAGATATTATACAGTAATTAGTACTTTACTTAACGAATTACATAGATGAGTTTCAGTAATTTACATTCTTAATAGAAAAATCATTGTCAGAGGGAAAAATATCATTCCAAGCTATATATCGTCGGTGTTTTATAAAAAGGGCGAATCAACCATTTTGACGAAATTGAGATTTTAATGAAAATACAATATGTACCCCACTAGCTTTGTTGTGTAATAACGGCGAATTTGTATCTCCACAGGAAAGTACTTAAAAACGATAATCGACTAAAATTAAATTAATTAAAATTACGAAATAAAAAGCAAATGTGACATATTAGGCCTTTTAAAATATTATATAATAATACCTATTATAATGACAGTATTCTTTCTAAGCTTTATTATAAACTTGTTAGATATTTATAATCATCTACAGGTAATAAACAAATAAATGTCAAAAGTTAAAAATCCTCCTGTAAAATAGCATTTTGGTTAATTCGCCCTTTTTACAAAACACTATGTTCTTAAACTATAAACGGGACTATATACATAATATTCATAGATGTTGGCAACTGCAAATTAGTTTTTATTAAATTTTCATATGTTATTGTCTGCTTAAATTTGAAAGGTATAATTAGCTTTAACTGTTTGTATCACTGTAAAATTTGTCAATATCCTGACGGATAACAGATTTAATACCTTATTATTAGGTGTATTTAAAAATTCTCATATGTAACGTATTCAAATTGCATCATTCCGTAACAAAATATACCCATCCCGAATGTCCGTTCTGCCAGTCCACTGCTTACAGTTTACACATAAATATATTGATCTTCCATATTTATGTATGTTTGCAAGTAATTTCCTATGAATATTTTAAAAATATATATTATGCGCTGGTACTCAGTTACTGCATGTAGGTGCCTACTGAGTTTTCGTTAAAGTCGGTATTACTGTATATTCAAACTTTGATTTTTGTGGTATGTTTTCAACTCTATGATTTCATACGAATGATGTCTATTGTACTGTGTGAAATCGAATAAAAATATTCTTTAAAAAAAAGATGCTTGCATTTGATTGAATATGTATGTTTTAGTCATATTACCTTTATTATCCATACCCCCCAATCCATTTATCTTATGATTTAATTTTGATGTTTGCGCGGTTAGGAAACGATGGAGCCCTTCTGGAAGTATTTGTGTCAGCCGTGTCTTCGCCGTCCCGCTTCTGGTTGCAAATTATCGGACCGCAGGTGGAGCAACTCGACAAGCTCGTCGACATGATGACCGAGTTTTACAGTGACGCCGACAATAGAGAAGCAAGCAAGGTCTGTACTATCCTGCGTATGCCTCTCACTTATTTTACTCATCCGGAACTGTTTTCTATCTTAACACACATCATTATTATTTTTCTTTTTTATCTATTATATGTCATTCATCACATTAAATATTATATTCTCCATGTATATTATCATATTTGATGAAGTTCAAAACAATAATTGACCCAATTGAAGATTTTGCTGTACATGTTGAGTTTTGTTAATTTTAAAGTCGAAAGACATGATAATTAAAAGAAATTACATAAACCTAGAGACAGACAGCTATAATTCGAGGCGTGGTTTGTCGCCATGTGAGTATTGCTGGTGTGTTGTGACCTATTAGTGTTCCGAACCACAAGTTATAGAAATTAAGTTGAATTAAGTTAGTTAATTAAAAGTTAAGAAATTAAAAAAAAAAAACATATTTATTGCCCATGTCATTTTCAACACTATATTTTACCATGAAATTTTCTTAAACCATCTTTTCAGTTGGAAGACATACAAGTAGGACAAATAGTGGCAGCAGTGTTCCGACACGATGGAAAGTGGTACAGAGCGAAGGCAAGTAAATTATTGTAAAATACACTTCAACAGGTTTATTCAAACATGTCGCAAATATTCCAAAAAATAGCTGTATCCGTGATAAATGATACTCTATTCAGTCCGTATTCGAATCTGTGAATGGTGATGCGGGTCACGATATTTGCCGCAAGTTTTATCCGCGACGTCTGTAGGGTGCTAGATCATTAAATTTGTATGCGTCCTACTGTCAAATAGTGTAATAGCAATTGTATTAATGTGAATTTGTTTAAAAGATACTTAAGATTCCATACAATTAGTTTGATAGAGGTTTCTTTAAAAATTGTAATTTTTTGTTCATTTCAAAACTGACAATGATTTTATAATGTCTTACTTAAATACTTCTAATCCTCTAATATTGAGTCGTTTGTGCCAATGGTTAATGCCATATATTCAAAAATTCAGTTTCATTCATTTTCCATTTAGCCACCAAATCCGTGGCCTTTTAACATGCTTTCTTTCCTCCCCATTAAAAATGATATACACATAATATTTATGTAAACGTATCGAATAATTATATAAACAATAAGATCCAAAAAAAAATCAAGATGAAAGATAATTTTCAAAAAAAAAACGGTTGAGGTTGCTAAAATATAAATAAAATAAGGCTAAGAAAAATTTTTGCTCATTGAGCCGGTGCAAAAAAATGATCATCATCTGTGACACTGGTATATCACTATAATCGTTTTATATTTATACCATTGTGTTCATTGTTTTTTTATGGAAAATAGGTTATCATTCTTTTGAAAAGGTTTAGACATGTTCTTTGATTTTCATACAACAGCAGTAATTATTATTTTAATTATAAATAGGTGAGAAATATGTGGAGATAATAAATTATAATCGTAGTAATAAATCACCTGCAAATCTATGTCATTCTATAATTTGCAGCAAATAGTTAGGTATATACATATTCGCAGTACTTAAATTATATAAAGACCTCATATTCTCTAGTGCGCATGCGCATTCCAAAAAAACATAAATAATTTGTTATAATAAGCATGTGCAATGGAAGTTGTGCGAAAGATGCGGTAGATTACCACGTCGCAGATTCAAGTTGCGTTGGGTAACCGAGGTGACAACTCCTCACTAATCTCAGCGGGGCAGATTGTATTTGAGGCGGGTACACTGAATAGGGCAGCTGATATCATTCAAGGATGGATCGTTTTCAACGCATCCATTTCAGAAGGTTTTCATAATATGGAGCTACCTTAATGAATTCAATGTACTACGACCAATACTAATTCACATGAAGTTGCTGTTGTGTCACTGAGAAATATTGTATGTGAATATATCTGCAAATTAAAATCCTTTTTCTCTTATCTTATTAATTTAGAATTTTAGCCAAATCCGCTAAACATTATTGAGTATTGTAGGGGGAAACTTGGAGTTTGAACTACACGATTTTCTTTAACATCTTCTGGTAGTGCTAACTAAATACATGTATAATATAACAAATGTGCAAAACATGAAAGGATTTATTGTTTACCGATGTTCATAATCTTTTCAGGTGGCTGAAATAAAGCAAAACGAATTCGACGGCAAGCAGCAAGTGTGCGACGTGTATTTTGTGGATTACGGAGACAACGAGTACGTGGCTAAGTCGGAGTTGCTAGCTCTGCGCACTGACATGCTGCGCCTGCGCTTCCAAGCCGTAGAGTGCTTCCTGGCCGGAGTCGCGCCCATCCCTGATCCCGATGACTCACAGGCGGACGATCAACATCACTGGAACCCTCGTGCCATTGAAAGATTCGAAGAACTCACTCAGGTATTAACAAAATTGTTGTACCCGCAGTTTACCATTATATCATTATTAGACTCTTTTTTTTTTTTGGGGACGAACTCTAATATTACAACATTTTTTAATTAAACCTATGTTTTTCAGAAAAATAAGGTGTACGATGTAGTAGGTACAATGAATTATGAAATAAATATTATTGTTATAGTATCTTTATGGATACCAAGGAATTTTCATTATGTAGAAGCGATGGTATTAGTATAGTTTAGTACCTACTTATTTAGACAAATTATTGAAGAATACGGTCACAGTAGTTCATTAACTATTTAATGTGATCTACGGTGGAGAAAAAAATAACAAGTATGTGAGAACTTCCAGAGATCATCGCATCCGAACTGAATGTATGAATTCAAATGGCAGTGATTTAACTTGTGCATGCGATGCCATCATCGCACTCGATTCTACATTTTGTGCACTGTACTATGTATTTTGGCTGAAATATCACAATAGATTTGGATAAAACACTAAATAATTTTGCAAACCAAATTACTATTATTTAATATGATGTTATTTGCATGGAGGATGTTTTGGCCCTTGGGTAAATCTACAATCTACCTCGAACAACTCTGCATGTTTTACTCCAAGAATCAAAACTCTTCGTCATCATAATACGTGGACAGTATGTCAAACTTGTATCTACCTACAGACGACTATTCATATGAATTTATTCAACAAAACTTCCCATTGCGGTAGCTAATAATATTTATAATATGTTAACATATTTAAAATAAATGTATCATATGAAAATATATAATAGCTGTTGAGGGACGTATCTCTTAAATTTCAGCTTAGCTGAATATATTTGTGATGAATGATTTACATCGCAATTGAATATAACGCAGGTAGCTTAGTTGGCAGAGCACATTGGCGCGAATCCAGTGGGCGCAGGTTTGTATCCTGCTGGGCATCGTATTATTTTTTAATAAGATCTTTTCAGTTTTCTTTGATGTGCTTTCAAACTATGTAGATATCTTCAATTAAAAATGTTACATTGTCAAATCTTGAGAATTATTCGTTGAATAAAAAAATAGTTAATTGGATGATTTATAATTTTCTTAAGCTCTTATTGTACATTTCGTATATTTATTTGTTGTGTATTAAATATCTACATACTCATACATAGGTATGTAATATTACATCTTTGAATTCCTTACTTATTAATATGATAACAAGGGCTGCGCGACTTATCAATACTCTTGACTAGAGACGTATACATGTTGCTTTTTATTAGGTATACTTATAAATTGCTTCACTTACTCTTATTTAAATTACATATCATTTTGTGAACGTCGTGGATTAATAATTTTATACTTAGTACACAATATCCTTTAAATAAAAAGGGAGTTAAGTAAAACATTGTCTTTATGGAGCTTTCTATATTCTGTTACGTGACTGAATTGTCTTAAACAACTGATTTAAGTACAATACGCATACATAAAATAATGATAGTTAGATGGATACAATTTTCAGTCCTAATTTGAAAACATATATCTCTACGAAGTGCAAGTTATACCCACCTATTAACGTACCCTTCTTTACGAGGAATAATTATTATTGTTAGTCCATTCGCCCAACCCACTAAATTCATTCAGTAGATCGAGTAGGTACATGCTGAAAAAACAATATGCATTATTTTTCCCATCTGCCGGATTGAACCCGCAACCCACAGTTTCATAGATGGCTACGCTACATCAGCCGCCGTGTGTACAAAATCTTGTATTTCGATAAAAAATATATACTATATTGGTGTATACCACAGCTGATGATGATAAATAATATTGTATTGAAAATAATTCATTTTAAAGTTGTTCACTTTCTTCATTTATGAAGCAATTACAAGCAATTCAAAATTTGTCATCGATAGAGAACCTTTTTTGACACCTACAGTTGATGAATTTTAAACATAGCAAATTTTTCAGCGATAAAGTTACCCCATCTCATAACGTACCTATCTATATAAATCAGTCATTTAATAAATAAGTACAAATTAATATCACCAACCAGTTAGTTTTTTATTAAAGTTAATTTTTATGTACGCAACAATATGCACCTATATTTCGTTATTATTATGTTATTCAATTGAAAATGTTTGTTACGATAAAATATGTTGTATATCAAAATTACGAAAGTAGAAAAAAATTTAAAACTTTCATATTACGTGTTTATTAAAGGAATATGTGTCTAGGTACCTGTCGTTTTATATCATTAATAGTTTATTTTACTCTTTATGTGCATTTAAATCAAATAATAATACCGAAATACATAAATAAATGGGCGTGTCTGGAAATCTGTAGGTACATATACAGTTCGCCGTATCCGAAATATTGTATCGGTAATAATATAATGGTCGTATATTAAAGACTGTTCAACCTCTTTAGGTCGTATAGTACTGAGATAAAATTCATGTCTAAATAAAACACGGTTCTTGTCGGTTTACAAGAAGCCAGTGGCAAACAAATTTTTAAAATAGCCGATTACCGGATAATTTTTTGTTAGGTTAGGTTTTCATTATTGAATTTATGAATTTTGACACAATCGGCTATGAAAATTGAATTAATATTCATATTGAATCAAATAAAATTGGATATCTTATCTTATAGTATACGGTCATCTTTTTCCAATAGAAAGCTCACCGTAAACTGTGCCACGGTGAAATGTATTACGTACAATTTACATGTAACCTTAAATGGGACGGGCGATGAGTTTTTTTTAAATTAACGGTAACCTACATTTTATCAAGTAGTAAAATGTGTGGCATTGCGGATAAGTAGCTCTGTAATATTCTAAATCTAAATGTATTAACGTAATATTTATAATGAACGTAAGTGCAAAACCTTTAGAAGAATGCAATTACGGCTGACGCAATACACAATATATAATAACATAATATATTATAATTATATAATAATTATTCAAACGAATATTTCCAGAAAACCTATTGTTTTGATACTATACACATACTTGGTAATGGTATCAATATGATACTTTTAGAATATTTCAAGGTCCACGGACAAAATCTTTCAATATTTGTAGGTATCAATTAATTGGTATTTGTATGCATAGTAGTTGTACGTACCTACGAAAAAGTTCTTAGAAATATAATTATTAAAACATGTATTTTATACGCATTGTATAAAATGGTTCACTATTGCTTACAATAAAATTGCTGCGATAAAAAGAACAATAAAAGTGGTCACCCGAGAATTTTAATTGGTACATGTTATTATAAATTGTTTGCAATACGCCGCTCAGCTAAAATTATTTTCGCAAGATAATTATGATAAGTACCTTCGCACCTGAGCCGGCAGAAAAAACAACTGACAAATTGTAGAAATCCATACTAAGAATAATTTGGGCAAAAGTCTCCTTAGGATATTGGATTCGTCCACCAATTTAATGTGTTTTTTTATGGGTTGACGGTTAAAAACGTCAACAGGCCGGTGTTTAATCATTATCATCTCAGCCCAGATGGCCCTTGGCTTGCTGTTTCCGCACACTCCCATTGTATAGAATAAACAAAATATCATAATCACTCGAATGAAATATGAAGTCATCGAAGATATCTTAATGACTTGAGTGAAAGCCACATTAAAAGAGGATAGATAGAGCATTGTAATCTCATAAAAACATACAGTTGTTTGTGAAGTTATCTAGGTCAGCAAAAGTTAAATATTAATATAAATTCTCTAAATAATCGTCAGTTCCAAATTTATTTTTTGTTGAATTGTCATACAAATTTCATGATTTAGAGGTTTTGTTTTTTAATTCATAAATCAGGTTTGCCGATGGAAGAGACTCTGGTCGAGGACTTGCGCTTTCAGAGATCGCAAGGTCAAGGAGATCACCGAATCGGAAACAGATAAAACGGCCCGTGACACACGAGAAGGTTCCCCCATTCCCGGAGTCAAATTGTATGACACTAAAGATGGTAATATTATACATCTGTTTATCTTAAAATACAGTTTTTCATTTTAATCGGGAGCAACATCTTTCCCTATTACAATCTCATTTATTATACATCTGTTTATCTTAAAATACAGTTTTTCATTTTAATCGGGAGCAACATCTTTCCCTATTACAATCTCATTTATCTAATACATAATGAGGATAAAAATTCTGTTGAATATTTTTTTTACAAGGAGTAGAATTTGTTTATTCCAATAATCATTTGTATTTTCTATATAACTACAATTTTACATTGACACGGAGAAGTAAAGATTGTGCAGTGTTTCACTTTTGAAATACATTATTTATAGTAAATTATTGATGACAGATTTACAAAAAAAAAAATAGAATTACTCCTTCACATTCAAAATTTATAACACACTGAATAATAAAATTAGTTTCACAAATACATTGGAAAGTGAAAAGTCAAGAGAAAAATAAAAACATTTGAGTGTTAAATCAAATAATTTTATTAAGTAACAGGTGTTTAGATTGTCGCACATTCTCGGATGGATTATGTAGCTTGTATGAGGGTGGGTCAATAAGTCCTTAGAAAACCCCACAGGTGGCGCGACTCGTACTGTAAGCGGTTTGTTTTCATGCAGCGGCACTACCGATTCAGTATGCTACGAAGTTTCAATCAGATTGGTCGGGTTGTTGTGTGTTTCTCGTACATTTAAAAAAAAAAATTGCTTGTTTACAAAAATGGAGAAAATTGAGTTTAGAACTGTTATTAAACATTTTAATATAAAAGGGCTAACAGCAAAGGAAATAAAAAATGAGTTGGATTTAGTTCACGGCATATCTGCTCCTTCACTTGCAACTATTTATAACTGGTTAAATGAATTTAAACATGGTCGTACATCAACAAAGGATGAACCACGCTCAGGACGTCCTGTAGAGGTGACTACACCAGAAATGATCAATAAAATCCACGATATGGTGTTAAGTGACCGAAGATTAAAGTTGAGTGAGATAATTGAGGTTACAGGGATCTCAAAAGGTAGCGTCATTTCTATTTTACATGACAAATTGGGCATGAAAAAAATTTCTGCAAGATGGGTGCCGCGTTTGCTCACAGTCGACAATAAACGCAATAGGGTGGTGGCCTCTAAAGCCCTGTTGTCGCTCATGCAACGCAATCCGGATGAATTTTTTCATCGCTTTGTGACTGTAGATGAAACATGGATACACCACTATACTCCCGAGACGAAAGAACAGTCAAAGCAGTGGATTGCGAAAGGCGAACCATGTCCAAAGAAGGCGAAAACCGTAAAATCAGCTGGTAAGGTTATGGCTACTGTATTTTGGGATGCACGTGGAATTATTTTCGTTGACTATTTGGAAAAAGGAAAAACAATAACAGGGGATTATTATGCATCTTTATTGGACCAGCTAAAAAACAAAATTGAAGAAAAAAATCCTCTTTCATCAGGACAATGCCCGTGTTCACACATGTTTACGATCAATGGCTAAAATTGAAGAATTGAAGTTCGAATTGGTCGACCACCCACCGTATTCGCCAGATTTAGCCCCCAGTGACTTTTTCCTTTTCCCAAACTCAAAAAAATGGCTAAGTGGACGTTTTTTTTTCAAATGAAGAAGTCATCGATCGGACAAATGCTTATTTTGAGGACCTTCCGAAAACTTATTTTTCTGACGGTTTAAAAAAAATTGAGAAACGTCTAACCAAGTGTATTGAGCTCCAAGGAGATTATGTTGAGAAATAAAAAAAAATACAAAAATAAAAACTGTTTTAATGCTTTTTTCTAAGGAATTATTGACCCACCCTCGTAATATAATATTTATTTGTCTAATGACTTACAGGGAAGGATATAAATGTGAGTCAAGTTCTGGTGGAAGAAGGTTGGGCTGTAGAAATTGAAGAGCCGACATTGGAAGCAAACAAGAATGCGTCCGCTTCGCCTGTCACTCCGTCAACGCCGCAACTGCCGCCGCCATCTTTCGGAGACTTGGAATGTTCCAGGTGAAACCCCTTGCACCTTTTTTTAATTGAAATCTCTTATCGATCAAATTATTATTGTTTTATATTACATAAGATATTTTTATCTACTTTACCTACAATCAATTTTTTTATTAATGCTGCTAATTGTAGGAGACACATTCTAAAGTAATCTGTAAGTATTGCATTTTATTTATGAGTTATGCTCAATTTAAATATTGTGTAGCAGCTTACGCGTCAACGTATAATGTCGTGGGTCCCAGATTCAAATTCTGGGTCTGGCAAATTCATATATTGTTTTTCAATTTGTCAAGAGTAAGGACCCAATAGGTTGAGAAAGTGGCTAATATCCATTTCTTGTAAAAAAAAAAATGTTGATACAAGCCTCCACACTATGGAGGCCCATTATGATCTTATTAGGAACGGACGATCTTTTGATTCATCAATAAAAAGTGAAATTCGTTATATATTTTCTTGTCAGGGTTCTGGGAATGGTAATCGGAGGCCGGGAGGAGAGGGCAGCGAGCTTACCGCACGGAGGATTATCCCCTCGTGCTTCACCGCAGCCGTCTTCACCTCAAAATGGTACACCAGTCATAAATATACATAGTATCCACAATCGCAGAATCAACATTTAATCGATGGAATTTACCATGTTGAATTTGGTCTGGTTTTCGTCATGAGCAGATTGCAATTTTATTTTATCATCAGCATCATTTATGGCACTAAATCCCTTGACGGGTGAGTCTTGGCCTCCTTCAAAAACTTCCTCCGTATCAGTTTCAGTCATCCAGGTCTTCTGTTGCATGTATAATTTGAAGAAACTCTTTTTTTCTTCAATGTTCAAGTGTTGAGGGGCCAGATTTGGGAAACATGGGATCTTTTTGGTGGGAATCTTTTTTTCAGCGTTATGATTACTGGTAAATGCATAATCTGTACACCAAAATTAAACCCTGACGGCTAAAATTATTACACATGGAACATGCTTTGCCAACTGATTCTTTGAATGCTGGTTGTCCGAATTCAAAAGAAAATAAAATAAATTGTGGGGTACGGGTTTACACATCATTCCCGAAGCGCCGTTCGCGGCCGACTGGAGTCTATCGGCTGCGCTACTTTTGTGACTTTATTTTTCGTTACGCCTGTGCGATTTTTCGTAACGAATCCGCCCGGGAGGTCAAGACAAAAGTATGTATTCATGCTAAAATTGCATTTTTCAATTCATTCAATGTCCCATATTTAAGTGTCACGACAACCTATATCGGGAATGTGGGAAAAACTGTTATGCTCTCTTTCACAATGGCCCAAGCAAGGCGAAAGTTGGTGTCCTTTGATGTCTGTTGAAACATTGACACTGCCTGCCGTAGACCACACAACGCGTATGTCCCCCTCTTCACAATGGTGACCGCGTACATTCACCCTACATGGACCATTGTGAAGAGGCAGCATTAAAATGTTTGACCACCGTACTCGAGTAACATAAATTGAAAATTATGAAATCACTCCTTAGGACTGCGAAAATTTAAGTTACACTCTTGTATTGACTAAGTTTTCATTGATTCACCAACAGTGACATTTCAGGAGGTAATTTTAAAATTCGGTCAAATCCACTTTTTGACAACATAAGAAAATACATCATTTTCATTCCTCTTTCCTAAACAGTTCAGTTTGTGTTTAGTAATAACAGAACAAAGACATCGTCTTTCTGATCACCTTATGACATTCATCAAGACGTCTGCCTTTGCGATGACATGATTGGATTAAATGGATTTGATGCTGTTTGAAAATTCATAAACCTGTTGAATTTTGCCATTATCAAGAATTAGAATATTTAGTTGTTTTTTTTTTTTGTTTAATTTGATGTTGAATTTGTTGAGTACTGAAAATCACATCAAGTACACTGAAAAGATTGATCTAAACAGAACATGCCAGAGCCAACAAAAAAATGTATTTTTTTGGTTTAAAATTATTAATAAATATATATTAGATAAAAAGAACTTTTTATATACAATATTTTTAAATTTTCTGTTGATATGATAATAAAAACGTTGTAAAATTACCTCTTCATTTGTTCTTTTTACAAAACTACTTAATATTTTTAAATGTGTCACTAAAGCGTCAATGACATTGAGCTAATTTACGAGCTGCTTGTTGGCGAATTTACAATCTGCCTGTAAAGTCGCCCAGTGTCATCATCGTACAAGCTAACAAACAGATTGTAAACAATCTACGGTCAACTTGACACGCTACACGCCGGCGTGTGGGCCTACTGCGTCTGCGCAGTAGAGCGTAGTAGCAACCTCCCGGTAAAAAAACGAGCTACGTTCTGTCAAAATAGTCGCTAGTTTTTTAGCTTCTCAGCGAATGGAAAGTTTTGTGTGTCATCATCACAATCGCAGTAGCTGAATCGCCGGCTTTTAAATTCGCCAACAAACAGCTCGTAAAGTAGCTCAATGTAATCGACGCATTACTGGGTAATGTTTCGTCTTGAATTCATATTAATTTGTAATAATTCTTTTTATTAAAAAAAATTGTTTTGCAGAAGATACAATTTTCTCCAGTCTGTCTGGTGACTCAAAACCTATTTCTACATCTCTGGCTGCCGGTATGGATCACGGTAAGACTCCGACAACGAATACGGTCTCGACTCCCGATCTCCTCAAGTCCGAATCTCACGATCCGCCTCACATGAATGGGTCGACTCGCTCTTCTAACGGCGCCCTGAAGCAAAATGGAGATTTCTTAAACGCCGAACGAGTCAAGAGTGTTTCGGCGGTTCCGAAAGAGTTATGCTCCTTGCCTAAAGACTCAGGACCCAAACCCCGCGAACCGTCTGCCAAACCTCACCCCGTTCATGTCTCTGACCCGAAGGACGATCTCAAGGCAAAGATCAACCGAGTCGACTCGCATCACGGAAACTTAGAATCCCTGGGAAAGCACAATCCTCCTCCGAGTGATGCTGTCACTCAGGCAAAATTACAAAAAGAACAACCGGTCGACGAAATGTAAAACATTTTCGATTTCATGATTGTAA
This sequence comes from Rhyacophila brunnea, assembly GCF_057557595.1. NCBI lineage: Eukaryota > Metazoa > Arthropoda > Insecta > Trichoptera > Rhyacophilidae > Rhyacophila > Rhyacophila brunnea. The sequence goes on from NW_028232965.1 coordinate 35,842,650, forward strand.
ATATTTTTCTAACTCGAATTTATCATTATTGTTAAATTGAAATTGTGATAAATTCATCGTATTGAATTGAAATTTTACCGTTGAAATGTGTTGTAAATAGAAAAAAAATATTTACATTGAATGTTTGACAACTTTAACTCGCAGTCAATTCTTGATACCTGAAACATTATCAGTAAAATGTGTACTTAATATTATTATGTAGAAGTTTTCGAGGAAAATGTAATTGTCATAAATTAACTTGTCGTAACAATAAAATTTAAATCAATATCTTTTTCACAAAAGGGACCCAATATGTAGCTTGTTTTAAGCGTCGGATGCATTTGGTGCATGTTGTATTCAAAAAAATTCGCACAATTCGATATTTATACATTATTATCAATTAATTATCACTGAGGAAATGAATGTTCTATTGACAAAATTATGGACGATTTGTATGAAAAAAAATGTGCAGTGATTTAATTTTAAAAATGTTATCAGAGAAGGTTCGTGAGCGGTGATAATTTTTTTTTACAAAAATGTCAAATTCTAAAATATTTTGTACATACTGTATTGCATTACATTTCAGATTTGTTACGAAAGAAATTTTTCAACTCTATCATATCCATATCTATTTTTGTGAATATTTGTAAAAAAAATGTACAAAGGATGATTGGAACATTTTTTTTCTAAAATGATGTCATTTGTACGGTTGTATTTGGGAGGATCTCTGTCCATTGTATTTAATTTTTGTTTTTTCTTTTTGTTACGAGAGCGGTGCTTTTATTTTTTACTATTGTTTATGGTTAATGTTAGGTACATAGAAAGTTGAGTCTAGCTGCATTTATATTTAAATGTCATGTTTATCTTTCTCAATCATTGTGACAACGAAAATGAAAAATGAGATTATACTTGAAAAAATATAGGTACCTTATAGTGCGAGATTGTATTAATTTTTTTTTTTGAGGCGGTTTGATCTCTACGATCTACATGGTATTGAGAACTAATCCTAGCAATGCATGGGGATTATGAGCAGCCATAATTTATTTGTATTGTTTTTTTTATTATTATTTATTTAATAGCACTTATTTACTCGCTTAAAAGTTAAAAAATATAAAAAAAAACTGATGTATAACATGTCACAAAACAATAATATTATGTAATAAACTAGTTACGTAGATAATATGTAGTAGTTAGTTCATAAAAGAAGTTTATACATACCACTTACATGTAAAATTACTATGTTGATACTTCCATATTATGTATATGGTTATAATATGTTATAAAAATGAATAAACCTATTTTCAACATATTATTTACTTCTTTCATTTGCAATGGGCCTTCACAAAGTATATTTGTAAAGCGGTATTTAGACGCCAACACTGCCATTTCACTTGCGTGTGAAATATGGAAATAAAAATCAGATGTATGATAGTTAAATCTAGGGACATGCTCTTCCATCTAGCTGCTTCAGCTATCACTTTCATAATAATAACATATTATTATATTTAGGCTACACTTACACTGGATGAATCCAATCCGGCCATAGTTTAAAACTGACAACTGGGAAAGTCTATCCAGACTGAGTCGAGCGAGGTTCTGCCATTTTTTGCCAATCATATTTTACTGTCTCGGTTTAGAATTTTAGATGCACATGTTCTGCGATGTCTGGCCAGATACTAAGAAAAAAAATTATGTCAATATATACTAAACAGCACAGGTCAGGTGACATCACGCAGACCAGACTAGTCAGGTCGGCCGCAATATAAAAGCCCTAACGCAGGATTGAGTGTATGTTTTCCTACTGACGGTCTGGTCGGTTATCCCGAGTATGGTTGGGTTGATCTCATGTCCAAAATAATTATAGCTTTAAGCTTCATCCCCATACGAGAAGGTTTTCTTCAACTTGATTAGTATACCTAGATAAAAATGATATAAATAATTATAGTTTAAAGTGTATTGCTACAAACATTAGTGATAAAATTGGCAGTCTACAGGCCTTATTACACATAGTTGAAATTTACAAAACATCTATTTAACCACACAACTGTTGTAATAGACTTTAAAAAATATGTATGTATCACTACCTAATACAATTTATTACCAAAGTAAAAAACTTTTCAATATATTACAATATGTATAAACTTCCTCCCATGGTTTTTTTGTCATGTAATGCGGTGGAACGGCGTTCCGGCACCTTTTTTCAAGGTATTTTTAATGTTTCAAAAGCAATTAGACGAAACAATGTTCGCACTTACATAGTAGAAGCTAATTTTCCTGAATCATCTCATATGAAAAGACATATCCTGAAAAACTATTGCGTTTGATATATGCATTGAATTCTATGACCATTTTCTTCAAGTAAATGTGAACGCGAATTTTCGCAAATGAATCTAATTATTACTCCAATAAGAGCTTCGTTGAAGACCAAAACAGTTTCAGCGCTTTTGTTCATCAAACTCATCGGACGACCTTTGACACTTTTTGATCCTTCAAAATACGTTGATTGGTGGTTACTCAGTGGAAGACATTCGGCCATAGACTCTAAATACTAAGAAAAGGAATCGAGACGATTTGCCAGACAAGAATTGGACTGAACTTTGGAAATCACCATGGCCCCCACAAAAGGGGGGCTGACAGGGCTCTAGCCTGGGGGATCGACCAGATAAGTGAGATAAACTCACATCACAAATTTGCTCTAATCGTAAAAAAAATCGCCTGCGGTGCTAATTTCCTTCAGATGTATTAACATTTTAAAATATGTGGTTGTGTAATTGAATTTTTTGGTTAATGTTTATTGATACACTAATTACCCTTAATTTTACCACGAACACCATTTGAAAAATGCTACTATATAGTGTCACTGCCTTTAATCTTAGTGACAGGTAGGGGCCCGCCAAAGATCCTGAACTGGGGCCCGCTTCAGGATGTGGGGGCTATACTTTTATTCAAATATATGATGTTTTTACAATTTTGTTTTTTACAACTTTAGTTGTTTATTTGTAAGTACTTATTTGTTTGTTTGTTTAATTTTTAATGCGCTTCGTGGCATAGGAAAAGTTGCTTTTAATGATATTTGAGTATAATTTTCTTTAGTAGGTAGGTAAGAAGTTTGGCAATAAGTGAGTTCCGGCACCTTTGTTTTAAAAAAAATGCCCCGCTTCCTCCATAATGTGAAGGGAACCATGGCATTTTACAACTTACCACAGCCAAATTTTAGCATTACACAGGAAGTTGGGAAGGATCTTGGGGGTGGAAATAATAATTTACCTTGGTTCCATTATCAAGGATTGTTGTCAATATTTGTGAATATAATCTCCATCTGTAATAGCTCTGAATCATACACATGATAATATGACACAATTTATTATTGAAAGAAAATAGATTAAAAACACACCAAATCAAAATTTAAAATGATATTATACCTATACCTACCAACCATATTGGATTTTTAATAACTTTGTAAGTAGGTAGTACAAATAACAAATTTAGGTTGGTCAATATTAGATGTGATCGAGAAATCTCGTGTCGAGTAGGTACTCAAAAAATAATCAGAAAAGGCCATTCTCGAATTTGTTTTTTTAATTTCGAGAATTCACATTTCTCGAGAAATGATTACTTACAAGGCTAAGCTTCCGACTGTAACCGGAATTGAAAAAATTCGTAACCAAAAAAAGTTGTTGAACAGAACGAAATTTCTTAAATTACTCTGAAAAAAAAACGAAAAACCTAAAAAAAAATCGCCAAGATTTGAAATAATCTCGATAAATAGTACAGTCATTTCATAATAAATAATCTCGACAAATACCTACCTAGTCATAATTTTGAGAATTCTCGGATATTGAGAAATGAAGAAAGTCACAAATCACAAGCTTAGCAGCAAGCTAATGATATCAAAAAACCAAGCAGCACCGGTTGTGATAAATGAAAAGATTACTAATTATATAACATGAAAAACCAATCTTGACTTCGTCAGCCGACAAAACATTACCATCGCGTCACGCTGAGATAGATAGTTTCTTCTGTATTCGTGTAGAGGAGTCAGGAGTTGTCATGTTATGCCCTCGAACATCGATTTCGTCCAGCGACTACTCTGTCTACGAGCTACTTCCGACCCATCTCCACTGAGTCCAGCCACCGCCATCTTTAAATTAATAACGCCTGAGCGTAACTTTTTGCGCAAGCAACGAGTGGACCACTGCCATACTATTTATTGATAACGTACTTGCAAGCAGAGTTTAGTATTCTACAATGACTGAATAGTATAAATAAGTTATTAGTTATTGTCGTTTAGAATCGACTGTCACATTGACAAACGTCCTAGTGTATTATGAAATTATTACCTATACACAGAAGAAGTTTATTTACTTTGATCGTCACTTCCAATTATTAATAGCACATAACCACTAAATCAGATGAATTCCAAGGTCTCCAAGATACGTTAAAATAATCTGAAAGAAATCTGAAACTAAGAATACTCCGACAAGTGAACACAACAGACGCGTCAGTATGAGCACTCTATAGACAATAGATATTATAATCTATAGATATTATTACTCCATAGACAACGTGAGGGGCGAAGAGTAGGACCAGTCGTGTAATGTATCGGCTTCCTTCTTCAGTGGGCAATGGTCCAGCATGAAGGTTATTTTCAATAAAATATTTTTCACGCGAACTATCTACCAGTAGCTGTAGCAGTAGGAGTCGGAAACATGTCGGGAATAAGTGCAAGAACGTAGTGATCGCGCGGAGGCGGCGCGGCGGCGTCTTGCGAAACTCAAACGTATGTAAAATGTTCGTAGATAGTGTCTTTTTTGGGGCATAATACACACGGTCATACGTTTGAGTTTCGCAAGACGCCGCCGCGCCACGCCCGCCAAATCACTACGGCCGAGCTCTAAGGTGTGTAGCTGACCGCACGTCGGTACTTGCGAAGGCACAAACAGAAAAGTGGTATGGAGGGGGTCAATTTTGAAAAAATATCCATAATAATTTATTATTGATTTTTAAGGCGGCGAGGGACGTGGTTAACAAAATCTAGCAGGTGTCACTGACTTCCACATTTCCTCGTGGACCGTCGCACTTTTCAGGGTGCATACCCCATACACACACACACTCCGCACTTTGACTCTAGCAATAAACACTTGGCCTGCAACTATAACTAGGTGTGCTTATATACGAGTTATTGCGACCTGTCGCATCCACAAGTGGGTATCAATTGCGAGTGGCCTACTTATAATTACGATAACTAGTGTTCGTTTGTGTTGTCCGCGTTGTATTGTCTTTTAGACCACGTCAGAATATTAAAGCAAACATTGGATGCCCCTGATGATTGCATCAATTCCTGATTGTCACACTAGGGGCCTTATGTTAGAACTTGCGAGTTGAAGTCGCCCGGTCGACATGACGTCATAATATGACATCATTGTGACGTACTACCGGAGTGATAATAGCATTCGAGAAAATAACGCTACTAAAATAGTGGTGTTATCCATTGTCCCCATACACAAATAGGTGTTTCAGCATAATAATATCTATGGTGAGCCGTGTCCGTTGGACGGCTTGCCTCGAGCGTGTATTGGCTGACGTCACAATTACGTCATGTCGTCGGGTGACTTCATATCACTAGTTAGAACATAGGGCTGTAGAGGTCTTCCACTCAGTGGCGCACCCAGGATTTAATATTGGGGGGGGCAAGGAGGAGAATGTAAATTAGTCCCATAGACTCTTTTTCTTCTTCACAGCTTAATTTCTCGTTTATCGGTCTTTTGTCTATTGCACTCGGTGTACCTATACCATGGTCCCCACATCCTGAAACGGGCCCTCAGGCTAGGATATTCGACGGGCCCCCTACCTACCGCAAATTGTGTTTTAGTTCAAATTAAGGGTACTTATACAGTGAATTATTGGCGATTTTTAATACATCTACTTTAATAATGGACCTGTTGAGTATCGACACATATAATTAAAACATATATTGCACAATTATATAAGTAATTGAAAATGTTCATGGTCATTAAGATTTTTTTACTGTTAAAGCTTATTTATGATGTGTGTTTATCTCACTTATCTGGTCAACCCGACACGCCGAGCCCCCACAGCCCGCGCCTACAGGCTAGAGCCCTGTCAGCCCTCCCCAGCCATGACCTACACCAGTGGTCGGCAAACCGCGGCTCGCGAGCCACACGTGGCTCTTTGGCCCCTTGAGTGTGGCTCTACCACAAATGACCACATACGGACTAAAACAGTGAAAGATAAAACAGTCAAAATGTCTTCGAATATAACCAACCAGCAAATCGAAGATCTTAAATTGATTTCAGCTTTATTAATAGTAGTTGACGAGTTTTGTGACATAAATGATACAGGACAAATTTGTACGATTTATTTCATCTACCTTTCCCTCTTTACCTTTCTCCCTTGAATGCTGAGATTGGCAACTTTGAAATTTTGAAATGCAATTGCTGGATTTAAAAAATGAAGAATTATGGAGCTCTAAATTTCAACGTCTCTGTGCTGATATGGACATATTGGAGAAAAACAAATATGAATATGGTTCATAGCACAAGTAGTCTACTTTGAAAGACCTGGAGAAGGAAGACATGATGATTTTTATAACCTGGAATAGTAATTCTGACTCATAATACTCGTATGATCAATTGAAAAAACTAGCGTTTGTTGTTCTTTCCTTTTCCGGTTCTACATATTCATGCAAACAATCTTTTTCAAGAATAAACCTTATCAACAGTAAATTGAGAAGTCGTCTTATTGATGAAAACCTGGAATCGTGCCTAAAATTAAAAACAACAACATACAAGCCTGACTTACCCAAACTTTTCAAGGAGATGGAAGCCAATTGTTAATTTAAAGAGAATTGATGTAATTTATATCTCTATAGACTTTATTGATTTATTTTTATGGATACCTTACTTACAATTTAATTTTTATCAATAAATAAGATCATTATTAAGTAAGACATCAAGTTTTTTTCTGTGTACCTATCTATAGTTTAATTAAGACTTAAAACTTTAATTAAAGTTTATTAAGTTAATAATCAGTGTACCTAAATCTATAGTTTAAGTTTAAGAAATTTGGCTCTTCAAATAAATCGAAATCGTTGTATTGTTGATATTTGGCTCTCTTGACTAATGAGTTTGCCGACCACTGACCTACACCACTCCGGAATTCGGGTGGACACCGAGAATTTTTTGACAGTTCCCTTAGGTATTGGGTTTCTAAAAAAACCCGACATTAGTGTTTCGAAATTTTTGTGTTAGAAATTAAAATCTAAGAAATTTTTCTAAAAAGGGTGATGGAGAATTATTACAAATCATTTTTTTGCCGTGTTTTTATTTGTCTAATCTATTGGCTAACAATTTCAATGTTTTTGGGGGGGGGCAAGGCCCCTTGCCCCCCCCCCTGGGTGCGCCACTGCTTCCACTGACACGTACCTTGCGTGCCGTAGAATGAACTTTGAGTGGGCTGTTCGACAGCCCAATCATCCGAGTCAGATGTATTATTCGGCTGAATAATTTATATTTTTCATTCCAGCGCATCTATTCTACAAGACTGCTATCAGCAACTATCGAGGGTAGTTTTTAATTGTATCGAAGTATTATAATTGTTACAATAAGTTAGTCGTCTAAACACCCTAAAGAGTAATAACTGTCTATCTCGCTCTAAAATTTAGCACACCCAAGAGAGGTGCTGTTAAAACATAGCACTTATTTAACAATTAAAACTAACTTATTGTAATTGTTATGCAAAAATACCCTCGATAGCTGCCGATAGCAGTCTTGTCTATAGAATAGATGCGCTGGAGGGGTTCTAACTCGACCCCACCTCCCTTTTATGCGCACCTCCAGTTGCGAAAGTTACAGTTGTTAGAGGTAACGTCTAGTGGTCGCTGTGCGGTTAGTCCTATGAGAGTTTTGCGACTAATGAATAAAATTGTAGATCTACTTCTTACAATTTGTTTTGATTAACATAATTTTCAATGCTTTCTTTCGCGCGAATAAAAGTCATCTTGTAATAATTTGGCGCAGAAAGTTAATTAACGTTGTTGAATTTATTTATAATCGGCAATATAATTAAGATACTTACCACTACATTGATAGGTTGGTACCTACTTAAAATCTGCAGTCGCTTAAAAAATAGATGGATTGAACTTTTTAATCTTAACTGACGAAAATCAAGCCACCGAAAAAGTTACTTATCTTAGCAAAGACAAATTTCTTACTGATAAACTTTCTACGTTTCACTTATTGTGTAGGCCTAATGATACCGACCTACCTATAAAACCTTTTTTATAGCTATTGGGTTTACTTGAATGCGTTCATCGGTAGGTTTGTCTTCAATCAGTCGTTTCCAACTATCTAAATTTTAGATTAAAAGTAAATCATAAATCAACGATGATCTCAACGGTTATCATCGTAATTCCTTGAAATGTCATTTATTTTATACAGTATTTTTCATTTTTTAAATCTGGAATGGTAAGCATACAGGGAACACAACAATAAAGGAAGCGGGTCGCCTTATGGGTGAGGCTGTAAGATGCTATAATTCTCGAGTGTGGAGAAATAGGGGATAAACTAAACATTCAGACGAAAAGCGCATTGGTAATATTTGAGGACGCTCGGTGGGATTTGTATTGCATGCGTTTTATTATCTGGCCGTTATTAAGAAATAAACCGAAGCTGGTTTCATTGCCTTGGTATGTGGCAACTTGATTTCGCATTTCTATCTTATTAGTATGTTCTGTGCTAGCAACCGATTATTACTTTTAAACGTCTCTTACGAAGTCGTTATGCTTCATCTACGGTGAAAATGGAAATACAATCCCAATATCACGCAATTTCATTGTCTTTTTAAATCCCGGGATTAGATAAAACTGTGAAATTAATTATTATCCAACGTTGGTAGTTAGTTTTGTTTATAAAATCGTCGCGGTATAGGTACTATGAATTTATAGCAAGAAAAAACTTAAGTAGGTTTAAAAGAAATTTCACATTTTAATAGTTGTTCGGTTGGTAATTTATTGATAACGGAGTGTTATTATTATTAAGGTAAGTGTATACATACTATGATTATTTTTTTTCTCGAGTTAATTATATACAACTAAAAACGTCAATTTATTGGATGTTATGGATAGATGGTAATTATTTAGTGCTATTGAATAAAATTATTGACAATATGAAAAAGTATCGCTGATCAATTTTGTATTTGCGATGGTTCGATTGATTTCCATTGTGTGCCACTGGTCGTTACTTTATAAGTGTCGCGTCGGTGTCTTGCAAAAAAATGCAAAACGAAAAACCACGGCATTTTAACAACGCTCCTACTATTTTACTTTTTGGTGAAAACGATTTTGTATAAATGACAAACGTTTCAGATTTAAATTATCACTCGCATTAGGTTGTTTGCGTACCTAGTAACTTCAAAATGAAACTGGTAAGAAGATTTTCTGATTTTTTTTTCGTATGCTTATTATTATTCTAATATTATTAATGTATTAATGTACCTATATCATATATTTTTATTTTGGGTAAGAATTTTAATTATAATGTTTTTTTAATATACACTGTCATGGTTTGTGTGATCGGTAAGATGCTTCATGAAAAAGATGAAAAAGATGAATAGTTTCTAATTGAATGTACATTTTCGATAACACATAATATTAATTATTATCTATATACAATTTATTTGTTTGCGAATAGTTAGCCGTATCGTTCGCCGTGCTATGCCTGGCAGCATGTGCCTGCGCCAGGCCAAGATACATCGCCATTCCAGTTGATGATATCCAGTTCTTGAGTTTCGGTCCAGCTTCATTAGAGGATGGACCAGTCCGAGTGGCCAGACAGGCTGGAGCATATCTACCTCCGTCAGCTTATATCCAAGGTAAGAATTTCACGAATATACATTTTGTTTGATAGATATCTGTCACAAATACATAATATAATTTTAACTTCGAGCCAGTGGCGGATTAAAGAAGGATGATTTTGAGACCCTTAGTAAAAACAGTAAAGATATAATATGTACCTAGTATGAGGACCAAAAACTTATTTTAACGATAGTATACGAATGGTGTGTTCTTTTCGTAGCCGTATGAGTTGAAACAAATTCAATTGAACTGAATAAATTGCGATCTGTGTGATTTATTTTGGTTAAAGAATTTGTGAACAATACAGAATAATTCTAAGGGGAACCTTTGATTCATTCAAAATATGTAACAAGGTTTCTTTCGGTCGTATCTGCTATTCATCAGCTCACCTATTTCGTTTTCACTTGTGGACCCCTGTAGTGTCATTTCTAACCATATTTTCAAGTGTGTTGCGTTACGCCACCCGATTACTCCAATATTTCAGTACCCGGTTGTATTGTAACTATGTTAATTTGCAGAAGATGATGCCGACGCAGCCGCGTCTGAGGGTCGACCATCCCGCCAGGCGCACCATGGACATCACGGACATCACGGACACCACGGCCATCACGACGGTCACGATTATGTCGACTACGGAGCGCACACCGGACACCACGGAGCTTTCGGATGGCACGCTGATTTCCCGGTTCACGCCCATGAACATTAATCTTATAACACCTAATCGAGCTTCCCCACCGCCTCGAATCGTTTCTTCTTGCACGCCAATGATGCCATTCGATCGCTTTTGAATTGCCGCCGAAAACAATAATTTACCGCGTCATGGATTTCCGGTCAAATTTAAAAAAAAAAGAGAACGATTTTCAATCCGTCAACTCTTTGTTCCTAATTGCGCGTAATTATTTTCAAACTGGAATATAATGGAGATAACGCAAGCGCAAATAAAGCGAAAAAATTATTCATCATGAATGAAATTTTCACTCCGGATAACTTTTGTTTTGTAATTGAATTTGCTCAACAAAACTTCCGTTGTTTTTTGTTTGATTTCAAACGTATTGCAAGCATTGGCAAAAAACGATTATGGTTCAATAAAATTGAAACATTAAACATAATCAGAGCGCGACTGGTGAACTGGACAGTGGACAGACGAATGACACACGTTTCTCTCTTTCAAGCGAGTTCGGCATTGTCGATTCTTGTAGTAACAAACCAAAGATTGATCTTTTCTATTTTTTCATTATTATTTTTTCTTCTTACTACTTACTACCTACTATAATGTTTTCTTTTAAACTATTTTCATCTTACCGACACCTGTGTGAATGATATTATTATACCAACTTAGGTATATTCGTCAGCCTAATAATTAATAATCTATAATCAATGTGATATTCTTTCTTCTACTCATCTCATTTCATAATTATTATTCTACACTTCATTTTTGTATTCAAAATAAAGCTAAGGACTTTTCTATGATTCGATTAAATGTAATTTTGTTTAAAATACGACTTTTTGATTGTGTAAGGTTTTGTTTGAATAAAATGTTGCTTTTGTTGTATTTGGTAAGTTTTATTTATGTATACTCAAATATGATACACATGCGATTACAACAAAATATAATGATTTAATCATTGTATAATATTATGGTTACATTTTGATACTTTTAGGTTTATATAAGTACCTATAACTAACATACAATGCCAAGGCATTCAAATAGCCATTGTGGATATCTTTACATGAAAATACATTAAGTTAACCGGATATTATATTCTAGAATATGGGCAAAAATAAAATTGGCGAGACAATCTTCAAGATATCTTCAACCTTTATAATTATATTATTATGTCTTAAGTCTCATTTTAAAACGCTTGTTCCATATCGTAATGATTTTATCTAAATATTTAAGAAAATTTTACATTTCAACAAAACAACCCCGAGAGCACATGATTTCCAAAATATAAAATGTTCAGATAATATCTAAAATTTATAACCACTCAAGTATATTTGAATCATTGCGAAGAAATATACAATGCAATAAATGATTAAAGGGAGGTGTTTAACTTTTATATGATTGAAAAGTAATCGTGATATAAAGTGGTACCCCAATGAACGATCCCAATTTTATTTTCACTCTCTTATGAACCAAATTTTAAATGATTAACTCAAGCACTGATAGTAAAGTGTGTATTGCGTTTCTGCCTCGGCTTGAAAATTATATCATTTCCCTCCCCCCTCCCCCCATTTATGAGTAGGTATGTTTCTTAATGCACTGCCATTCACTAAAGACAATGTGTTAACTTCCACATTGTAGTAAATAAGAGAGGGTCATGCACATTACAGAGGATGAAAAGTTTCTTGAATAATAATTCATTACCTTCCGAAATTAGATAGCAATGTCCGGTAATGATAACAAAATTAACAAGAATTAATAAATTTCAAAAATTCACAATAAGCTAAAATAAATATTTCGATGTTTAAAATGTGTAATTAAAAACCAAATCATTCTTTAAATTTGCAAGTAGTAAGTAGTTAGGTTTTCTTGACAAGACAATAAATATTTTAATATCCGGTGGTTTCACAATGAAACGAATTCCTCCATCTATGGTCTCATATAACAAAGTAAAAGTAAACAGAATAAGAATAAAAATATAACGCAGTCTTTAAAATAATAAAGATGAAAAAAATCACAGTAATGTTTCAGTTGACTAGACACTATCATAAGCGCAATAGACTTTTTCAACAATAATTTGTCTCACTTTCTCAACTACTAGAGTGTAACAATATTATAATATAAAATAAAAATATTTCTTTACACTAATAAAAATAATCTTTCCTGGTTTTTATTACAAATTAGATTCACAAGTGAATATTGTAGTTGGGTATAATACTTTTGAATACATTATTTAGTAGGCGTTTTATTATTATTATGTACTGACACCAAGTAATTCTGGGAAAACATTGAGTTTAAATTGAATAATTGATTCATCACTAAGGCTGAGATGCATAGAATGTCACAAATCACTGAATACTATTTACCCGTTTGTTAGATGATTGGCGGGAAACGTTAAAGTAAACAGGTGTAAACCGAAGTGCGCGCACTACGGATAACCTGAAAATCTGATAAACTGTCACATTTAAATCAGAAATAGTTGTTTATGTCGTTTATTTGTTTTCGACAAAGAAAAAATATTTTGAGTATTGATATACACAAATCCGAAAGACTGGTAGTATTAAATACCAGTTGACATTTACTTCTGTAAACGGACGCAATCTTCAGAACTCCATTGCCATTTCTAAAGTAACCATTAAATTATTTAAAGTTTATAATATTAACTAAGTATATATTATAATTATTCAATTTATTTTATGCAGTTGTCATACTTTTACAATTGTATATCAATTAAAAAATATATTAATAAGTCAAAATTTACAAAATGACTAAAATTCCAATTGCAGAATGTGATGCCTCACCAACTTTCAACTTTCATAACTGTAATTCTATTTTGATCTATGCATGTAATTTTGATGTTACTTCGATTTATGATAGCTCAACATTCTATGCATCTAACAGATCCAAATTCCAGGATATGGTTTAAAATAAAATAACGGTACATGCCTTTTAACATAAAAATCTAGATTATATTATATACTCTAATGTATTGTAAAATTCTACTTTTGGATCTGTGAATACAAATATAAACCTTCTTTATTTTTTTATATATTATAATATAACACGTAAGAAGGAAATAGCATATGGGTTACATATATGTACAGAAAATCAAAAGTAGAAGTTTCCAATACCTTAATTTGGATTCGGTATTATCTCTATCAAATTGTATTTTACTTAAAACAGCAAGTATTTTACAAAACCTTAACATAAACATTGTGCAATTTAATTAAGAAGACGCAATCCAATACATCACACTGATGAATTAAATTAGAAGTTCTCTAACTACTAAACGATGATGAATAAAACATACAAAATCTATAAGAAGGCTAACAATAATTTGGGCATATTTCTTCAAATATAAATCAATAGAAATATATATTTTTTTAAATTATAATAGATATGGATCACGATAATAAACATTTGTGTGCACCTTATAAATTAAGCTCATTGAACACCGACTTCTAGTGCTATTAATAATAATTTTTCAATAATTATTATTGACAATTTTTATATTAAATTTCACAAATATAATATCTTCATTTTTAACACCATTTTCCTAACCTAGCTCCTAATGTCGGAAAACATCAAACAATCCTTATTATAACGTTAACATATTTCGCGATAGTCGTAATCCTTGAACCCTACAAAGCAATGATTTTCTCAAACTATCCCATGAAAGCGAATTATACTAAATATTCGGTCTGCTAAAATAATAGATACCTATTAGGCGACAGCTTTTGGAATGACACACTTATAATATAATAATATGTAATGCGAGATACATTAAATCCGTCAATCTTAATTATGTACTGTCAAACATCCAATTAGGCTTATAACATTACAAATTGAAGGAAAGCTAAGGTAAACATCATTGATTTTTTAAACTGAAGAGAATTTAAGGTTTTATCAGTCGGTGGTATATTATATATTCAGTTTGGCATTTGGTAATTAGCAGATGCCTGAATAAGTATCCACATTTTATATGAAAAAATGGAATGAAACAAAGCATTCATACAAATTACTGGTCTTTTATGAATAATGAAAGTGAACATTATAATTTACCGAGACAATAGTTCGCAAGGCATGATTACATATATAGCGGGAATCGTTTTATCGAGGATACTTATACTAATAATTAATATATTTTTTAGTGATAATGTAAAGGCCCGAGTGTGGGGTATAACCACATATAATATATATTTTTTAAATAGTAATGTTATCATAACGCAAGTCCCTCTAAGAGATCAAAATACTCGTAATGGTCATAAATGGATTTAGTTTTTATTACAAGTTCCTAGTAAATAAAATATGTTTAAAATTATAAAATAATTTAATTGAGAAAAGGTAAAGGGATACTTAGTACGCTTTACCAAAATATTTATTGTGTACACTTTAATTTTATCAATAACAACATGATTAGTGAAATCTGTATGACGTGTTAAAAATATATTTATAATTCTTTGGTATACTTACCTATGTTAATTTTTATATCAATATAAATCCAGTCATGTGTAAGAAAATATGACATAAGAGAGAATGCCTTTAAATTATCAATTATCTAGACAAGATATTAGTATTATTTAACAAATATTAAATTGACACAAGAATTTCTCAATTGAATAATTTCCACAGTACACTTCTTGAATTTATTAACTGTAAAAGAAATTGTGTAGGTATAATTAAATATTTTGAAGATTAGGACAATAATCAAGAACATATATTATTATACTATAAAGATCAAATTATTAGGTAACTGGACAATAAAATTTATAGGTACCATAACATTGTATTACATTATGATTATTAATATTATGTGATAGATAAGAAGGTACCGATAATATTATTTTCTAGAAGAAAAAGCAGGATTATAATTACGTAATGTAACATTCAAAAAACTGACAGGTAGAATGCTCTCCATTTTCTAGTATTACTGTTATACTTAGTAGATTCTCACTACTGTGGAACAATTTAACCTTGAACATGCACAGATGCAACTTCTTCTAATGGGTAGCAATTAGGCGGGGCGGATATGATAATATTTTTACAGGAACTTCCAACCTGAATTTAAATCAAGCCTATTGCATCGCTTTCTCTCATTCGCCACCGCATTGGCTATGTGTTGTTTTCTGTCAAAACTATTAAAATTCATACTAATGAGGTAAGTTTATAATCTGGCACTATCTGAGCCAGGAGAGCCGGGATGATGCGGAAGGAGAGTTTTTAAGCAAGGATTGAGTGTGAGAAATTAATTGTAGATATTTAAGAGATTATTTTGGCAAAGAGAAACATTATATTTATGTACCCATAAAACTTACTATTTTTTAAATCCGTATGTAGGAAATATATTTTTTATTTAAATAAAGGAACATATATCTAATGTAGTTTTTTATTTTCCTGTTTTCCAAACATTCCAGTAATTCGGCATTATCAGGTTTTGTATCGTGCTGGAATAGTGAGATTCTACTGTACTTCTCAAAACAAAGTGATCCAATATAACACCGCTATTTGTTTATTGATATTAATGAAAGTGAAACACAGATCATTAACACATCAATACAGTGGAACCTCGATTTTATGTGCCAAGAATTTACATTATCCCCTGCTATTTGGGTGTAATTTTTGTAGTCAAGTTTTATTTTAGTATATTTAGTTCTTGGTTTTACATTTTTATTTCCCTCAATTGATGTCGGAAATACATAATTATTCAAAATTCGATTAAAATTAACAATGCAATTTATTTTAACACATTCAATTACATATTTAAAATTAAATTGTAAGATCCAGACGCATAAGCAGATATCTTTTTATAAATACGCCTGCCGTTTCCAAGGTAAAGTTTACAGTGCGGTTGATTAGGATGCCGACGCATATTCATATTTGCATTATTTTTTTATGGACACGGCTGCTTTGTGGGCAAGTTGGTAGGCGATGGTTTATTTTTTTGACTTTAGCCAGTCATACGTGAGCACGGGCAGCACACATTGGTTGAACACCTTACGCTTAAAACATAATGGTAGGTCATTCTTGAAGATACTATTTAGGCGTCCGAAAGCACTCCATCCCAGCTTTGTTCTGCGAGCAATTTCATTGTGCATGCTTCCGTCTATGGGCACCTGCTATCCGAGATAGACGTAGCTGCTGACTTGCTCGAGTTGGGTGCCATTAATACGGATAATCCCAGGGTCCGAAAAGCAGTTCCTCATCACTTTTGTCTTTGAGACATTTATCTTTAGGCCGACCGTTTGACTGACATCCGCGAGTTCTTGCATTCTACCTTGGAGGTCGTTCGGGTCTTGTGATAATAATATAATGATATCATCTGCAAAGCGTAGGTGACTGAGGTGCTCCCCATCAATTGGAACACCTTTTTCGTCCCAATCAAGTTTTCTGAATAGGTCCTCAAGAGTAGCGGTGAATAGTTTAGGTGAAATGGTACCTTAACGGACTGGTACCTTAATGGTAACATTGCCGGACACCTTTGTTGTTGGGGAATTTACGTAAAGACGTGGACCTTCAACACGAAAGATGTCCAAAGGCTAAGAGTCGCACAGCGAGGCATGGAGAGGTGTATGTTGGGCATCACGCGAAAGGACCGTAAGAGAAACGAATGGGTTAGGAAGCAGACAGGAGTACGCAATGTAATAGACGTTGCCAAACAGCTGAAATGGAGACGAGCGGGGCACATTGCTCGTCGAAAGGACGGCCGCTGGACAAATTCTGTCATCCAATGGTGCCCAAGAGGCATGAAATGGCCACAGGGTCGCCCTAAAAGCCGCTGGATTGACAAACTGATAAAGTTCGGCGGAAATACGTGGCAGCGAACGACACAGGACCGAGAGAGTTGGAGGACACTTGGGGAGGCCTTCATCCAGGAGAGGATTGAACCCGGCTGATGATGATGATGACTTTAGCCAGGGTGGGTACACGGTATTTTTTGTCATTCTCCATTTTGGTTTGAATGTCAGCATGCTGGTTCATTTAAGAAACAATGACGTAACGCGCTCAGCCGGTCACGATCAGTGATACAAGAATAAAATGCTATTTTACTAGCATTGCTGACGTACAAGATGAAACCTTCAAATCAATTCATAATATTGAAAAAGTTTTATACAAATACGCCAAAAATATGTACAAAACCAATTTTAATGTTTTTTTAATAAAAATATAATTAAAAATTAAAAATTTTTCAATTTCTATTCTATGTACGTTGATTTGTCATCTCTTCAAAAATGTTATATCGAGGTTTCACTGTATTATCAAAACTGGTTCTCAAAACAGATTGAATTTGTATTTGTTTCATGTAAAACTTTATAATACAGATGAGTGGATGAATCAAATTACATAAAAAACTAGTATTTATTATGTATTACTTTAATTATATAATTATAGCAGCAACATCAGATGAAAAGTAATCGAGAATGATAATCCTTGAATAGGTTATATTTAAAAAAGCTTAGTTATGTATGTAGTAATTTTCGAAAGATTTATTTTGGCATGGTCACACGCAGATAGTGAAGATGGTTTGTTGATAGATAATAATTAAATAACATATTATAACATCGAGCTTCTTAGTGACGATAACCATAAAAATGTATATATTTATTGAACTAGCAGGTCAAGAAAGTATCAATGCACTCGGCAGGCGATAAAAGATATATTCACCGATCGCATTGTATGCACAACCATAGAAATTGGCTATTTTATTAAATACAATGGTATTTATTAAAACGATTTCATTAAGAGTAATAATACTTAAGTTGTACATTTTGCCACTATTCTAAGTACACAACATCATAAACGAATACGGCCATTAAACAATTTATGAGAAAAATAACTACATATTTATTTTTGGATTGTAGCGCCAGAAAAACCAATCACTAAAATAGAAAGTATAAAAATTAAGATAAAATATTTTTTTTTACCATGTTCGATCCTAAAAAGATCATATGGGCCTCTAACGTGGAGGTTGTATTGACAAGTTTTTGTTTTTACGAAAAACGGATGTTAGCCACTCGCTCAACCTATTAGGTTTATACTCTGGGTCCAAACAAATTTTGAAAAACCACATGTGAATTTTTTCCAGACCCAAGATTCGAACCCAGGACATTATAAGCTGACAAATTACCGCTTGGCTATCGTGGGCGTTTTACAGTTATAATTAAGTATTTTTTACCATGTTAAAATTTGCTTCCAAAAAATTATGTCGCAAAAAATGTATGCAAAAATAATTATATTAATGAAACAATATCGGTTTTAAAATATCAACGTACAGAATTCCAGTCATTTGAATATTTAATACCAAGTAAATGAATGCTACCTCAATTAATACGTTGGCATTCATGACAACAAAATTCAATTTTAATCAAAAATGTAATCCAATAAATTGATTTATGTTTCCAATTATTATTCCAGAATTCACTTACATCTCTTGCACATAGTTATGAAAAAAAATGTATAGATGCACATGTCACTACTCAGATGTATATATATATATATATATACATATAATCAAATAACTGAACTGGAGACATTTATGCACCTTTATCAAAGAGGGCGAACAGTAGCAGGAATGTTTAACAATCGGCCCAGGCCATTATGACTTTAGAGAAGGGGACAAAAACTGAACGACCAGGTTGACAGTGGAAATAGCGACGGCCTCGGAAAGAGCCATCGCCGCCTCCGCAAGATGAAAGCGACACGCCCACCTGGACACCGATGTATGTGGTGGCCGGAGCGCCGTCCACCGACGGACCGCCCGCTATTCCAACATACCTGTAAATACACGTAAATAAAGTACACAAACTTTGACATCTATAGTGTTGAATTTGTTGAAAAGAACAATCCTTCAATAGATATTTGAAGTTACAGACACAAAGTTTAGGAAATTCAAAAAAGTAAATGGAATACGTCTTTATTCTTGATGAATAAAATGGTTTTTATGAAACTGTGAGAAGTGAATATGAATAAAACCTTCTGAATAAAACTGATTTTATAAAAAGGTGCAACATTATTTTGTTATTATGATTGGAGCAGTAAAATCCTGTCACATTTTTTTTTATAGGTAATTAACGATTAGCTATTCCCTAGATTCTAAAATTTACATGAACAGAAAAAATTGTTTTGGAGGTTGGCAAAAGATGAAAATATTATACAGTTCAATAAAATTATGACAGTTTGTGAATTTTTAATTAGATGAAACTACAATTATTTATAAAGTAAAATCAGTACTGGCAGGTATCATTCTTCCTAAGAAAATTTAAGTCAGTTCTGAGCGTACTTAACATTTGACCTCATGCAACTTCTTCCGTGTCCATAATTTTGTAATTGTTGCAATAAGTGCTAAATTTTAACAGCAGCAAGAGAGGTGCTGTTAAAATATAGCATTTATTGCAATTATTACAAACATCTTATTCTAATTGTTACAATAAGTGCTATTACTTTGATACAAATCTACCCTAAGTTTGATATGTAATATTTATCACTTTATACTTTAGCGGTCGATAAGTATAGAATAGACCCACTGATGTAAATCATAATTATTTTAATGGCCCCATAGCAGGATTATCACTTATTGACGTTACGGGTGAGCTTGATACTGAATCACAATAATTCTTCTGCTGGCACACATTGTTATCTAATAATTATTAGGTTTAATATTATTAAGTGTAAAAAAAGTAACTTCCTATTGTTGTGCTATGCAGGCTTCATTAGATTATTTTAATCCAAACATATATTTTTTCTATTGTAATTTTATTTCCATAAAGTATCTATTAATAATTAAAATTTTAATGTGTATTTAAATAAGTTTAATAATTACTCAAAATATGTTTTTATTAATATAAAGCATAATCATAAAGCTGCTTACCAGTTTACAATGCCAAATGACCACATGTCCTAAAGCATAAACATAAAACTGGTTTGTGCAATTTTGGTAATGCAAAAAGACCACATGTGCTAAAATAAAGCCGCGTTGACACGGTCCAAGTACGATCCAAGTTGACTTGGACCGAGCGCACTCGGATACCTACTTGGACGTAAATTGTAACGTGGCAACCGGTCATCCAAGCGCACTTGGATGACGGCGTCCGATCTAAGTGAACTTGGACTGCGTCCTACTCATCCAAGCTAGCTTGGATAGGAATAATTAGTATGAAGATGTCCCGTACGAGTGTGCTTGGATGGCGCTCGGTCCAAGTGTACTTGGATCGTACTTGGACCGTGTCAACGCGGCTTTAAGCTCTAAAATCATTTTTATTCACAATAATTTAAAATGATTTATTTTATATCGAAAAACAAAAAAAATTGTAACATAATGCAGTATTTTATTTTTAATCAATATTTGAAATAACTTCAAACGCGATTTTCTCTAAACTGTAAAAATGCAGATGTGGTTGTTTTGAATTGGATGATTGATATGTGCCATTTAAATTTAATATTAATTTCTCCCTCTATTGACAAAACGTGTGTCAATAAGCTTACTGGTGGAAAAAGTTGACGTTACCTGACTTTACCGACGGCGACTCGACCATGGGGCGCGATTACCTTCACCAAGTGGCCCAAGCGAAGCTGGCGAGGACCGCTTGGGAGGTATGGCCTGCTCGATCGTGACGGGATAAAATCGTCTATGCAAAAAAGATACCCGATTATTATTTGACAACAGATAATAAATAACAAACATTTTTTATGCCTTGAAAAGTTGCGAGAAGTGATGATTGGAGCCCTGTTAAAATTTACGGCTTTAGTGTTTTATTAATCACAAGTAATTATCGCATAAATAAAAGCATTGCCATTTAAATATACGCATTTAATTCGGTTGCGATCATCGAATGTGATAATCACATAAGTAAAATCGTCACTTTAAAGTGTTTTTATAATACGAGGGTGGGTCAATAAGTCCTTAGAAAAGCCGACAAGTGGCGCGACTAGTACTGTAAGCGGTTTGTTTTCATGCAGCGGCACTACCGATTCAGTATGCTGCGAAGTTTCAATCAGATTGGTCGGGTTGTTGTGTGTTTTTCGTACATTTCAAAAAAAAATTTGCTTGTGGAAAATGGAAAAATGGAAAATGGAGAAAATTGAGTTTAGAGCTGTTATTAAACATTTTAATATAAAAGGGTTAACAGCAAAGGAAATAAAAAATGAGTTGGATTTAGTTCACGGCATATCTGCTCCTTCACTTGCAACTATTTATAACTGGTTAAATGAATTTAAACGTGGTCGTACATCAACAAAGGATGAACCACGCTCAGGACGTCCTGTAGAGGTGACTACACCAGAAATGATCAATAAAATCCACGATATGGTGTTAAGTGACCGAAGATTAAAGTTGAGTGAGATAATTGAGGTTACAGGGATCTCAAAAGGTAGCGTCATTTCTATTTTACATGACAAATTGGGCATGAAAAAAATTTCTGCAAGATGGGTGCCGCGTTTGCTCACAGTCGACAATAAACGCAATAGGGTGGTGGCCTCTAAAGCCCTGTTGTCGCTCATGCAACGCAATCCGGATGAATTTTTTCGTCGATTTGTGACTGTAGATAAAACATGGATACACCACTATACTCCCGAGACGAAAGAACAGTCAAAGCAGTGGATTGCGAAGACAAACCATGTCCAAAGAAGGCGAAAACCGTAAAATCAGCTGGTAAGGTTATGGCTACTGTATTTTGGGATGCACGTGAAATAATTTTCGTTGACTATTTGGAAAAACAATAACAGGGGATTATTATGCATCTTTATTGGACCAGCTAAAAAACGAAATTGAAGAAAAATGGCCTCATTTAAACAGGAAAAAAATCCTCTTTCACCAGGACAATGCCCGTGTTCACACATGTTTACGATCAATGGCTAAAATTGAAGAATTGAAGTTCGAATTGGTCGACCACCCACCGTATTCGCCAGATTTAGCCCCCAGTGACTTTTTCCTTTTCCCAAACTTAAAAACATGGCTAAGTGGACAACGTTTTTTTTCAAATGAAGAAGTCATCGATCGGACAAATGCTTATTTTGAGGACCTTCCGAAAACTTATTTTTCTGACGGTTTAAAAAAAATTGAGAAACGTCTAACCAAGTGTATTGAGCTCCAAGGAGATTATGTTGAGAAATAAAATAAAAATACAAAAATAAAAACTGTTTTAATGCTTTTTTCTAAGGAATTATTGACCCACCCTCGTACCATGTCATTCCATCAAGTATTAATAGTGAAAACAATAATTGATATTATTGTGTATGACTTCATAGCAACTTGTTTTCAAATAGTACATCGAGATGAACCAGTTTTGTATTTTCTACAAGCAAGAATTATTAGTAACCCATAATAACCAGGACTGTGGAGATGTTTGAACAAATACAATTCTGACTCCTTCGCTAGCTCCTACTCTGAATTTAACAATACAAAAACAACTGAAATTTGTACTGTTATTGATTCTTTCAAGTATGTTCTCATACATTGACGGTTAATTGAAAAAGCCTTATTTAATAAAATGCATTTACAAAACAAAGGAATCGGAGTCGGTGGATGCATATCGACTTCAACTCCATGAAAAATAACATAAATCACACCGCCCCCACAACCTTGGATTATAATTATGAGAGTAGAAATAATTTTAGTTTACCGTTAAGAAGCGTAAAAATGATAAAGAGAAGATGTAAGTAACTTATATGCTTATTACATAATATGTGGTAGAGTACGAGAGCAGTTGGTAAGAGGTTACCTTGAGGGGCGGGTGCGGCAGAGAGACAGTCAATAGAAGTGCGGATGAAACGTTCTGCCTCGTCCAACAGCTCTTCAGTGGAATCTCCGCTGTCACCGGCCCCGACCTTCCTCCGAGCTGCGTGCACACCCGTCCGTCCGCAACAGCTCCAAGCCACGCCCAACTCTGGCATGGAGCCACGCCATCCCCCACGTGTGTTTTCATCTGAAGTTTATTCAATTTTATAAAAACTATTTTACATGAAAAACAATTATTGCGGATTAGGTAATTTAATTTAACTTAGTATAAACCAATAACTTTGAAGATAACCGTCCCTACTAAAGAGAGCCTTGATATATGACTGCAACATGTCGAATATGTCTCGTATTCACAAAACACACGTTACCTAATGGACTTCCGCATACTGCTGGAATGCGACATTTTATTTTGAAAAAAACATCTGGTGTTGCTAGCAACAAATTTCACGCGACTCGCGCTGCATGTCGCTTATCCTCCGTGTTGCAGTTACACATGTGCAAACCGCTAAGAGTCAGCCATGTTTAATTCGAACGTCCAAATCCTACCCGTATTCAAAATGACTAATGAGCGCACCAATATTTACTGCGTCCATGAGATTGAAAAATATCCGTGCAGATATGATTATATAAGAAGAGACCACTTCAAAAGTTTTTTACCAAAAGTTACATAATAATCGGTGTTTCGGCGTCTGATGGCATTTTTGTTGATGACTTTGATGTTTCGAGAGGTTGCGCGTGTCACTGTCGCTAGGCGCCTATATGCGCGGCTGACTACGCAACATGATTGCGACATTCCTACCAGGTTTGATTTTTGGATGTGCACAGACGAGACGAGTTTAGATGCGCGAGCCGGCTTATGCATACATGAAGTTGCCGAAGTTATGGCATATAATATGATGACACACGAAGATGAGTGAAAATGCGAGATTGGCTATCCTAAAATGATTAGGTAAGACACAAATGACTTGACTTCTCAATATGGATTGAATCATTTCAGATTTCAGGTTCACAGATTCAGCAGAAGATGTGCATTTATCACTAAGATTTTTAGTTGCAATTCGTTAACTTTCAATGTATAATATATTATTATTATAGATTCAATGAAATTTTGATATATGTAAATATTTGAATATTATATTATAGACTCACCGACAAAAGAAACTCTGTGAGGAGCTGAATGCATGGAGTCCCCCATTCTGCCCGAAACCGATCGCTGCATGGATCCCCTCGACCAATACCTGTCAAATGTCAAAAGAATAACTCTGTTAGCCATCCTGTCATGTTTATTATTTATTTTATTACTTACCGACTGATTATGCAAACTTTTGCCGTAACATAAATGTAATTGTTACATAACAATAAAAATTCTGTAACTACAAAAATTATCTGTAAAGTTCAATGCATCTTCAATATAAGAGCAAAAAGAGAGGACGATAATTATTAGCGTATCGGTAGTTTAATAGGTCAAGTTCCAAGTCCCATTTGGTACATTTGCTTTTCTATAAACTTTTCTAATATGTATGTATATTTCTGGTGTTGTTCCAAATTATGTATGTTCAACAAAGTATCTTGCATCCTTAAATCTTATGTATTATCCACCAAAAGATACTTTAATTGAGAAAGAAACATAATCACATGAATTTCAATGAACTACAGAGAAAAAAATGTTTGCAAAAATATAATTTCAATTCAATTTTCAATTAATTTATTTTACATATTGTGGACATTACAAATTATAAGTTTAAGACGTTCACAACATGACATTTAGAAACAACGAAATATTATTAAAACAATATTAGGTACATAACAAAAGAGATAGATTAGTATAAAGTTATTCTACAGTATAAATGTGTAACATTATATAATTTAGAAAAACACTAACTGAGAGAGTCCTATATCACAACCAATTGGAAAAAAAAAAGTTAGTGTTTTTCTAAATTATATAATGTTCAATAATCAGAATGATATATTCTTAAATCTTGTGAATTATTCGTTTGAATAAAAGAAATAGTTAATTAAAAATTATTAGCAAGTACAAGAAGTTGCTTAAAAAATATTGGAGAAATTCCTAGACGTCGGTTAGTAATCGTTGTAATAGTAACATAACTACCTACTTTGATTTAATAAACAAAAATCGATTGCCGAAGTAACATGATTTCGAATAGCGCTGAGTGGTAGGTATTTAATAGCCAATAGCTTAAATATTGTCGTCATTAGTATGTCTTCCGTAGCATAATGGCTGAATGCGACGAGTTTGGGGCGTTTACCCGTTGGAGATGCCGGGTTCGATTCCCGACCGGTTGGCTTACTTTTTTCAAAAAAAAAAAGTTTTTTCTATTGGTTGTGATATACTCTCTCAGTTAGTGTTTTTCTAAATTATATAATGTTCAATAATCAGAATGATATATTCTTAAATCTTGTGAATTATTCGTTTGAATAAAATAAATAGTTAATAAATGTGTAAATACAAAAAAATTATATAGGTACAAGGAAGTAGGTACACCGGATGAGTTAAGCAGACCCTATTTTAATAATTTATAAAATAACGTCCACCTATACTCATCCTCACGTAGATGGAATATATCAACATCCGAAGTGATTTGGTTAAACAGAGTTATTGCCCTCCCAAGCATCACCAATGGCAGGTTAGTTCTGTTCCTCGGGAGAACAAACAACCGATGCTCCCGATTTCTAAGATAGTTAAGATAAGATAAGATGAAATAGGTACCTAGAATCAGCGTTGCTGGTAGGTTGCCTGGTAGGAGAGGAAGGAACAGAACCGAAGCTGGGCATAGCGTGCATGGCACAGCAGAGGGGAGTGGGAGGAGGGTTATTAGAGGAACCGTGAGTGAGATGGGAAGAGTTATTGTTGCCAGGTGCCGCTCCCAGTGGCCCCCACACTGGCTCTGCAGAACGAGATAACTCTGGAACCATTGATGTAAATCCTGTTGAAATAATAAAAACCATTAAATAAAATATTATACATGCATATAAGCTTAAGGGCCCGCTGAAGAGCCCGCCGTTCAAATATAATTCAGTATAAAAAGGACCTCGGCGTCGTAACTATGTCAATTTAAATCGATCCGTAACTACGTCAATTTAAATCGATCTTTTCGCAAAAATCACTAATCATCGGAGATTTTATTTCAAGAAATATTATTATTATTACTGATAATTTCTGCGGCGCTGAGAATTATTATTATTTTATGAACACCTGCGAGATGAAGCCGATCAGAAAACAGGGCTGTCAAAATAATATTAAGCATTCATATTTTTTAAATGTTAATTTCATCATGGTTTTTAATCAAACCTGTGCAAGTACGTACTGATAACTTGGGTGGATTTTGTAGCAAACATACTATTGATATATATACGGGTATATTATTATTATAAACCAATTCAAATTGAACATAGGTTGATACTCAAATACTATTATAGTATGTTTATGATTTCGAGAAAATAATACGATGGTATAATTAATCCATATCAATTATTTGAAAACATTACATTCGCACTTTGCACAAAATTACAAACACATTCGAAGTTTGCCGCACACGTACAGACCACGTGATATTTGTTTACGCAAAATCGTCGCTTTTCAAAATGGCGAATTTGATTA
This sequence comes from Rhyacophila brunnea, assembly GCF_057557595.1. NCBI lineage: Eukaryota > Metazoa > Arthropoda > Insecta > Trichoptera > Rhyacophilidae > Rhyacophila > Rhyacophila brunnea. Next base: position 35,869,516 of record NW_028232965.1, read on the forward strand.
CCAGATTTTACTGCGATGAATCAGTATGTTCCTTTTTGTCTTTTTTTATTCGTAGGTTTGTTTACTATGTACACCGAGAAATTTCCATTTATAAACTCGGAAACGATTTTTACAGAAGAGTTTTGGAATATAATGCAACCAAAACTGGAAAAAATTCTATCATGGGTGTTGACTTCCTGAATTAGCTAACCCCAGGTCCATGCCACTACGTGAACCACAGTGGATATTAAGCCATTTCCACACTGGCAACAAGTTGCTGGCAACCTCATTAAATTTTACGATACTTACCATAATTGCTTAAGAAATTTTACAATAATTATCGTAAAATCTAACGAGGTTGCCAGCAAATTAACTTGTTGCCAGTGTGGACCCGGCATTAGATGCACAAAACTTAAATAATATATATTATAAATAAAAATTTAAAATTATAAATATATATTATGATTTATGTCTTCGACAGCCCTGATGAAATAAATGTGAAATATGAGTCGGATCAGTCACAGAGCAAATTTATTAACACAAACAACTTTGACACGACCTTTTTATATTAACTAGTAGACCAGATATTATGGACCACATGTTAAAAAATCATATTTTCAATTCTCAAGGCCAATTCTGTAGAACGTCCTCTTAAGGGGGCAAGTGTGTACAAGATTTTTTTATCTTTTCCTTCAAAGTAGCAACTATGAAGATTATTACTGAACAGTAATATGAAATTAAAATAGTAATTAGTAAATTAAAATAATATCATTTTAAAATGAAAACAATATTATTTTACATCAATACTTATACTTGCTAACATGATAGAAAAGTTTTTATTGTATTTATTAATATTGTTATGACGTTAATTTGAACAATGTTCCTAATTTTCGCCAGTTTAGAGCATTTTTACGAATTTTATTTTGCTGTAGTTGTCTATGAAATCTGACGGGCAGTCTCTCGTAAAAGAGGCCGTTTATTCAATATAAAATACTAAATTAAAATCAGTAATTCAACAGGTTATATTATTTTCATGGAATCTATGGCTCTTTGTAGTTTTATGACCCGAAATTCAGAAAACAATATGGCTGACAAAATTATTATTTGACAATATTATTTAGTCAATTTAGTGCGATGTCAACCAAATCGAACACTTTTTCGCTTATTATCCTCTCAGATAGTTTAGTTAATTTATTTAGTGTCAATGTATCCGGCGGTCAAAATTATCAAGGAGGTAAATGTACCTCAAACATGAAAGAGATATCATTATTTATTATTATTTATTTAAAAAGCATTTAACATTATACCCCGTTTACACGTTCGTGGATTAACTGCTGACAGTACATATTATCACGGCCATAACAAGAAAATGCATATATAAATACGTATTATTGTACAAGTTACAAGATTGCATGCATGGATCAAAAAAGTTCAGATGTTTCTGAATTTTCACGCAATAGTTGGTACTTGCATGATGTATACACACGTACAGATGAACAATAGTGGCGAAACCACCGGGAAAAAAATTAACTACGGGTGCAGAGCATTTGTGCACTGTGAGAGATATTACTGTATATCTTTTCAAAAATGGAATTCGAAGTGCAAAATGCTACTCGATTATTACCCCTATTCCAAATTTGACTTATTATGACTATATTGTTCATACAAATACAATTGGGATCAGCAAGAGAATAATTATTATTTCATACCAATGTCGCTGAGCAGTACACGGCGAGTCTCCTCAGAACGTCGAGCAGGTCGAACGGAAGTGGGCGGGGCCAATCGGGAAATGCCTCCGCCTCCCAAGCCGCACACTTTGCTCGGAAGAGTTGTCAAAGCCATTGGAAGTACCTAATAGTTACAAGTCACAATATGAGTTCACTTTAATGAGTTTAGACTAATAAAAAGGGAGCCTTTTAAACTGGTTGTATTACATCACTCGACACCGATTACAGAACATTTTTATTATGGTCGATTCGGTAGCCATAGAATATATTGAGGATAAATAAAAAGAAGATGGTGGACCACAGTTTAAGCGCATGCTTTGGTTATTATGGTAAACATTGTTATTTGTAATTTTACATGATTGTTCATCTAAACAATGATGGATTATTATAATAAGGAAGATTAATAAATAATTATCTAAGTGCGACTGTACCAAATCAATCTCAGAACAGAAATATGAAGCTCAAAAAAGAACCTGCAATACAAAATAACTTGTGTTTATGCCAATGAAATCTACAAAATTGCATATTCAGATGGTTCCGGATATTGATGGTGCTAAGTCAAAACAGTGACACATATGACGTTATGGTGAAAATGGCTTATTTACGGAATTAGATTATTTAGAATGTCATCTTCAGCATCAGGAAAGTGGGTCTGCCAGACGTATTTTCTGATGAAGTTAAAACAATTTTTAGGAAGGACATTTGGTTAAAAAATATGATGAAACCTATAAGATTCTTTGCTATAACGCCACTTTTGCAACAAATACTCCTTTAGCTTAGCGCTGGCGACATAATAAACATGTATAACCTTTCTAGCTAAGTGTGTGTCGGAGCGCCAGTGGTTTGGGAGAGCGCTGATGTCAGTCTGCGCGGCGCTGGAACGGCGAGGTCCTCGGGCGGGCGGAGGCAGCACTGGCCTCACTGCTGACCCGCGAACCGCTTCCCGATGAGATAATGGCCTGCGTACAATACCGATCATACTATGCAATATCAATCCGTCAATTTTATATATTTTGAAGATGGTATTTGTTTACATAAGTAGATGTTTAGAGTGTGGATAATCAAATAAGATGTATTCAATACTGCTAGTCTTTCGTGTTTACTTATATTATCAATACTCAAAATAATTTTCGTATGTCGGAAACAAGTAAACAAATAAAATTTAAAACTTTTTATCTAATTTCTGTTTAAACTGTGACAATTGAGGCTATTTCTATAAAAGTCAGTATCCTCCGTGGATTCTGTCATTTTGAGATGATCGCAAAATATCATTTAGGACTGCAAATAGAATATTTATTTTTGCAAACATATTAATAAACAATTGGATAAAGTAAATAGCGAAATACGATGTTCTAAACATCATTAAAATTAATAAAAAAACATGTGTACAGTCAGTGTAAAGTGTGTAAAAATGGCATTGCAATCAACCTTCATTTATCATTTAATTCTATTTAACTAACTAATGGAACTGGATTAAGTGTTATCATACGATGGAAAAGTAACTACATACTTACAGAATCAGAATGAAGAAAAATATTGAAAAAAGTAGAAATGGAGATTACTGACTTTTAAACTAATAGTCTCAACTGTTCGATTTGCGGGCTATTTAGTGTTTGGTGACATTCTATATATTTTGAATTTAATGGTATGTCTTTACATACCTGTATTGAAAAGGATTGGGGCATGTGTTTCTCCGCATGTTCAAATTGCCTTGAAAGCCATCGTCTTCCATAACGCCGCACTTGGATATATCAGTTTCTACGCATACAGAGTATTGCGTTCGCATTGTGGTTCTTAATACGTCAAACTGATCTAAACTCTCTTCTCTTTGATCAAAGCTCAGTTCCCTTGTACCCACGTCAATGCTGGACCCTCTGTCGAAACTCGACGATTTGGTATTGTCGAAGCTGTATGACTTGTGATTGTCAAAACTGACGCTTTCGTTGCTCTCAAAACTCTTTCTGTTGAGCTGCTTATTATCGGAAGTGTCCAAATAATTTTTGCTACTCGACGATCGGAGGTATCTCCTTCTCACTTGAGATAGATTATTAGAGATCTCATCCTGTAATTCGTTAGCGTCACTGTCCGTCGTCTGCTGTCCTACAAATCTACCGCTTTTTCGATTGCTTATATCAGCGTCCGCAAAGACTTCTTGAATATTAGTATTTTCCTGATTTTCGTTTTCAAAATTATCGGTCGTCTCTGTATTTTGGTTTCGACGACTCTGCACATCCGGATCTAACAGATTAAATTTGAGAAGTATCGGCGTCGATGCGTCACTTTGATTGCCGGTCCAATTATCTCCCTCGGTAATCGATACAAGATCCTCCTGGAAAATTGTAGAATAAAGTTCAATTATTCAACTCGTGCACAAATTAGAAAAAAATAGAAACAGGTGACGCATAATTGAAAATTTCACAATATAAATAACAATTTCTTCTTTATCTATCCCTATTAGGTGGAACCTCTAAGAATGCCTGTTGGTTGCTCCGAGTCTTCCTAAGGCACCATAACTCGATATTGTAAAGCGACACCAGCCTAATGCCAACGTCAATGTCATAGATGGCATTTAATTCTGTCAGAATATAACTGAGTCCCAGACTTTCCGCACAAAGTTGAACGTCTGTCTATTCAGCTATTCCCACCCAGATTGTGATGCTTCTTTTTAAAGAGTCGTTGTCAACACTGTACTGTCTATTTTAAACTCACTATCTACTTTAGTAAACTATCATTTCATGGAAAACTACATGAAATGTATTCAACTGAAACCGTTATTAATAATTTGATACACATTCCCACCATGTGCTAGTGTGTTATAATTGTAATTAGACAAAAAGAAATATACCTGAAAACCAGTCAATTCTTTTGTATCATCTGTGGTAAATATGAGTTCTATATCATCAACTTCTTCGGAATCATTTCCGCTAATGCTGTCTTGTTCACATATACGTTTACTTCCTCCGCCGGGCCCGGTACCTGCCCCAATCGTCTCTGAGAAAACTGAGTTATCACCTTCAGAAATAGATCTGAAAACCAATCCCGCTTATTTGAGTCATTCCAAAAAATGACAAGGAATCAATTTGATTAATAGACTAAAATATGGGCAGAAGCAATCTAATAAAGAGAAAGCAACAATCAATAAGATTACGGCATAGCCATGAATCAAATATTATGGAATTTTTATGACCCCATTATCATAAATTAGATTTCTGCCCATGCAACATTATTATAATAATGTGTTTTGATGTTTCAGTTTTTTGAAGGACAAGATTGCTACTTTTTATTATACAATCATAGGAGAAACTTTTAAATCATCATCATTGACTCTACAATTCACTGTGGGTATTGGTAGCCTTCCGAGGATGTGATAACAGATTTACTTTACAAAAAATAATGGTTATTACCCATTCGCTTAATACATTAAGTCAGCGCTGTGGAACACAAAACCTGTAAATTTGCCAGATGCAGGATAGAAACCCACAATTTACAACTTGAGAAGCAGACAGTCTGCCACTAATCCATTGCAGGCATTCGATAAGCATATGTACATTATATCCTTCGTTCATTATGACTAAATGTGTTATATTTTAGAGAAACTATTACCTGACGCTGACTTCATCAGTTTCTACGTTCAAGTGATCCGAATTGCTCTCTCTTTCACCGCACGGATCGATGACTAAATTTTCTTCTGATGTTATTCTCACCTGCACGTTAAATTTATCATTTATTTTGTTCACAGTGTTATCGCCTTCCCTAGATCCGGCCATCTCCAAAGGGTCGGTTACCAGCGGCCGAGATCCTAAAGGACTTTTATCAGATATCTCAACATCCTCAAATATTTTTACGTGTTTCTGAGTTGACTGCGGATGCTCATTCACCTTTCTATCACCTGGATGATTTTGTTTATGCTCTTGAACATTTTTTATAGAATAATCGCTACATTCAATAGTTTCGATTTCCAACGGTTGCAGTATGCCTCCCTTAGACGTCGAGACTTTAATGGTGAAGTCAAACTTTGACTCGAGTTCTATCTTTGTGTCATACTCATCGACAATATTACAAGTCACTTTATCGGTGCAATTGTTCTCTCCTGTTATTACTACATTGAAACTGTTGACATGCTCATCAATGTCCGATTCAATTTTTTCAGTATTAATAGTGTCTTCAGTTTCTTCAGGTGATGCAATTATATTTTGAGATTCTTCGACAATTGGTTCTGTAGACGTTTTATTATAAACACCTTCTAATGTCTGATCATCCGTTAGCTTTACTAACTTAACGCTTTTATGCGGACTTATGTCACCCTGTTTATTATCATCAATGTCAACACCAAGTACTTTGTTTTTAATTACTGAATCATCAGTTTCATCCAAAGTATTATCAATCAATTGGAATGTTACCTTTTTTGTAGATTCTTCACAATCAATAGTATCGTCAGTTTCTACATTGGGTTCGTCGACAAGCTTTCGGCGGAGAATATGGTTTTCTAATGTGAGTTTTTTTATAGTACCGCAATATAGTGAAGTGTCCAAGTGCGTCTCGTACTTGTGTCTGAGATCGTTCAGTTCTGTCTTTGATGCTTCTAAAGCGGCTCTCAATGAAACGACAGTCTGGTGAAGGGCTCTCACAGTGTCTAGTTGAGTGATATTGCCGGTTTCGGTGTTAATACATTCACCCTGAACTTCCATAACGAACTGAGTGGTGGAGCAACAACGTCGGGCGCAGGGAAGTCATACATGACTGTCAGTCTTAATAACCACAATAAATGCACTGCGGCAGATTGAATTTTTAACTGACAGAATTATTACAATTTTTTCAAGACAAATTTACTTTCACGCAACCTGTAAAAATAGTCAAGTAATGTAACAGATATCGACTGCTTAATCTGCAAACCAGCTAACTCCATTTGTAAAATTGTTCAGGAAGGAGAAAAAACTAAATAAATTAACTAACGAGCGGAATTTAACAATTCCAAAAATATACTTAGAATTTATTTTTTTACAAATATGCTGCACTATGAATTAATACACTATTTTAGCTACCCTTTTATACATAAAGAAAATTTATATAAAGAGCAGAGTTGTTCCATTTATTATATTGGAAATTTGACACCTGCAGTTGGCTGCATTTATTTATAGGTTTAGGAGTTAGAAATTTTGTATGAGCATAGAAAACATGTTTTATAACAAAATGCCATCAAAATCTCATTTTTAGTCAAAAGTGCAGTTAGCTGGTTTGCAGATTTTGCAGATTAAGGGGGGACATGCTCGTCGAAGGTCAAAATTGAGTTTTTATTGTATTTTCAAACCACGATCCTGGACACTCCTTAAACGTTGTAGATAATCTATTTATATAATTTTGAAGCCTTATTATCCTTTATAGTTATTTTAAACATTTGATGACTGCATAAAGTATTTTTGTTACATAAAATAGTATTCTTTTAAACCTCTCGCTCTAATGTTTTGGAATATAGTCATATTTCGGTACATAACTGTGCAGTGGTGTTACGATTTTTTACATTTATTAATTTTTAGACGCATTTATAAAACCATTAGTATAATTTATTACGAGATAATTTTTGTAAAATATTCACGATAAAAAATTATATTGATAATCTATGTGATCCCAAATTTGACAAGAATTAGGCATTTTATTATTCAAAAAATCGGCAAAATTAACACATTTGAAGATGATTCTAAAGATACTTATTATAAGCTATGTCTTTGACCATTCAAGTGTGATAAACACCTTATGAATAATGATTGCTTTATAATAATTATTGACCTAAGAATAAGGTAGTGTTTTTTTGAAATACGCCATTTCTTTTGGCATTCCCCAGTGTTTATGCTACAACATACGGCCGTAGCCATAAATTGACAAACTATAATTGAAGTAGGGAGTAAAATGATATTGACGCGCGTGTTTGAACATGTACCGTTTAAAAAAAAATAAAAAAAAATTCGGTTAGGTACATGATCAAATACGCGCGTTAACATAATTTTACTCCCTACTTTAATTATAGTTTGTCAATTTATGGCTACGGCCGTATGTTGTAGCTTAACCACTGGGGAATGCCAAAAGAAATGGCGTATTTCAAAAAAACACTACCTTATTCTTAGGTCAATAATTATTATAAAGCAATCATTATTCATAAGATGTTTATCACACTTGAATGGTCGAAGATATAGCTTATAATAAGTATCTTTAGAATCATCTTCAAATGTGTTAATCTTGCCGATTTTTTGAATAATAAAATGCCTAATTCTTGTCAAATTTGGGATCACAGAGTTTATCAATATAATTATTTATCGTGAATATTTTACAAAAATTATCTCGTAATAAATTATACCAATGGTTTTATAAATGCGTCTAAAAATTAATAAATGTAAAAAATCTTAACACCACTGTACAGTTATGTACCGAAATATGACTATATTCCAAAACATTAGAGCGAGAGGTTTAAAAGAATACTATTTTATGTAACAAAAATACTTTATGCAGTCATAAAATGTTTAAAATAACTATAAAGGATAATAAGGCTTCAATATTATATAAATAGATTATCTACAACGTTTAAGGAGTGTCCAGGATCATGGTTTGAAAATACAATAAAAACTCAATTTTGACCTTCGACGAGCATGTCCCCCCTTAAGTAGTCGATATATATTATTGAAAAATTTCAAAGTAAAAACAATGCGTACATATTAAAAAGATTGCACTAACTAAATGGATTCAAATGAACATTTCGTATTAAAATACATTTTTAGTGTGGTTGAATTGGTAGTCACAGAAAAAATAATAGTCTGTACGTTGGCGCATTGAAAATAGCAGCACGTTCTGACATTTGGTTAAATTATACCTACTTCATACTGTAGTTGTGTACAATGTTTTGTGATTGTTTATTTATATATAATGTAGATGCCTAAATGATAATATTCTCCAAATAATATTTACTTTTTTCGGCAAAATCATTCTTATTTTTTTTAAATTTTGATTTTTATCTATTTAGAATAAATTAACAGACAATTATTCCAAGACAACAAAATAGCTTATTTCATGTGCCAAACAATATTGTTTTGTACTTCATCTCTCGTGGTGAAAATGATCTCATTTTGAATTTGTTTTCTTGTATGAAACACACCGAAGATGTTTTTGAATACGGGGTTTAAGTTTTCCGAAAGATTCTATGATTCTACTGCAAGCCCCCAGCGATTTAAATGTTTTACAATCAAATCATTGATTCACTTTTGAAATCAACTTATTTCTAGCTGTTTCATAATTTTTTGTGATGTCCGGCACGCAGTCTGATTGGGCTCAATTGTTTCAATCCCCCTAAAATCGGACCTGAAGAATATCATAATCTAGGTAATCTGTTTGCATTTTTAGCAAAATTTGACTAAAGGTTTTCTGGCTTGGTGGTACATAATGAAATTAAGGTTTCAGATGAACTAAGAAATAAAAAAAAATTTTAAGTTTAGTTTGGTTAGATATATGTGAAACAAATTTACTTATATGTACAAAATCATTACAAAACAACCAGTAAATTGTTTACGTTTGTCATTTTTATTAACCTCTGTCATACCTAAAACATGTATCAGCCAAATAGGGGTTCCCTGAGATTTAACAAATGCAAAAATGTTGATAATCACTGATAAATAATGATGATTCTTGAATAAAAAACTTGTTTTACATTTGTAATACTGATGCATGAGTATTTTTGTCTCAATCCAGCTTTGGCACATAAATCTCAAATCACAAAAAAGTGATGTCTGTTACAAATGAATCGAATATGTGAAATGAGTTCCATTTTGACCTACGTGGGGCATGTGGGCCCTTAAGCTCCTGTATAGAATAAGGTTTCCTTCGACATCTTTAGTACCTGCCTATACTTAGCTAAAAGAATATCTTTCTGTTGAATACTTTCTATGAACATCTTTTCAATTTTTAAATCACAATATTCTAATTACAGTTAACAGTTTGGACTTTGGAATATTTTGTAAAATAATTTAGTTTTTATATAAAATACTCTGAGTTGACTTGTATATCTGTTGGTGCAATTAATGCAATTATTAATGAATGGTTCAAAGGCTAAATTTGAATTTAAACAGAGAGATGCGTTATATATATTTAGTATTCACGATGCAACCGGTTAGTTATTCACATCAAAATAGTGTTTCGATTCGATATAAAATCACTTTAATCGAATATCTGGATGTATTATAAAAGCCCACCATTTCACGGCTTGGAATTATTGGCATTCTTTCTTACAGGAAATAATGTTGATGTATGGACACCATCATATAATTAATTTCATTCATTCGAAAGTTTATCATAACTAAATCTTTAACACAAAAAAGGTTCAAAATATCCTAAGTAATCGTCGAATCATTTTTTTATTATTTTAAAAATAAAAGCTGTGCACTGACAAATGCGTCAATTACATTGAGCTACTTTACGAGCTGTTTGTCGGCGAATTTAAAAGCGGGCGATTCAGCTACTGCGATTGTGATGACACACAAAACTTTCCATTCGCTGAGAAGCCAACAAGCTAGCGACTATTTTGACAGAACGTAGTTCATTTTTTTAACCGGAAGGTCTACTACGCAGACGCAGTAGGCCCACACGCTGGCGTGTAGCGTGTAAAGTTGACCGGCTTTCAACTTTTCTCGTTAGATTGTTTACAATCTACTTGTTAGCTTGTTCGATGATGACACTGGGCGACTTTACAGGCAGATTGTAAATTCGCCAACAAGCAGCTCGTAAAGTAGCTTATGTCGTTGACGCTAAAAGAACAAAAATTGTGTTCTTATGACATTATGTACATGGGCACCTGTTATCATAAATTCTTTTATCTAAAAATTTGCATTGGTTAGGTGCTACCTGTCTTACAAATTATGAAATTAACAACAAATTATTTTAATTAAATTAGAAAACATTAATGTATTACTTATATCTTATGATGTAGGTACCTACATAAATGGATAATGGGACTAATGTAAATTTTGAATGACTAAATATTTTGATTTAAGCATTAGAAAAATAAGGATTTGTAACAATTATTAATAAACACGGTGACACAATACCTTGACTCGATTGCTTCGAAACAGCTGAGATCGATACAATTTAAGACTACACAGATCATAAATAATTAACCACCGCCGAAAGAATTGCACTGTTATGTACGAAAATGCAGCGTAATTTAAGTTTATTTAAGGTTTTTCATTCTATAATGGCAGTGACATCGATTACCGCAATATTGTGAGCGATCGTTGACGCGTAACTAATACGCATTCAATTGAAAGGTTAATATAATTTATTTAGACCTTATGATATTAATACGATTCCCAGTCTATCCTGTGAAGTATAAACAAATCAATACTTCGCTACTCCTGGGGAAAATGTATTACAAAGTATTAACTCAGACTTACGTCGGCACCGATGCCTTTGCTTTCTTCGTATAACAAAAATATACGGGTCGAAAACGTACGTGTGTTTTAGAACAAATTGACAGCTGTCATCTCCATGCTAGTCGCCGTCGGCAGGGAGTTTGTTTGGTAACCAATTTTATACAAAATTAATGTTTTCGAGATATTTTTATAGAAGTGAATATACAAATACGATAGAAACTTTTAGAGAATATTTATAACTACTAAAGAATTATTATGTTAATGAATATTTTTTTAATAAAATGTAGGATACATTACAAACAAAATTTGAATAAAATATTATTTTCCATCCACCAGCTGAATTGTTGCCATCATTGTAATCATAGACAAAAGTATATTAGTCTATGTCATAGACCATTCATAGACTACAATTAATTACGCCATGATAATTGCCATATTGGAATAATACCATGGATCAGATGTGAGATGTGATTGTGGAAATTTTAGAGAAAAATCCTATGAATGAATGCCAACGCTACGATACACAAAATAATTTATTCGAAAACTTGTAGAGCAAAACATTTTTCATAATAATTATTACAAAACCTATTTTGCTTGAATCTTTCATAGGATTGGATTTTTTTCTTGTGTTCTTCCTCTTTTCCTTGGTGTTTATGGCTCATTGAAGTTGTTATTCTCAAGCCGGTGACAGCACGAATTCAAATAACTACTTTTTTTTTTAAATATTTAAGTACCTAAGACTATATGACCGCACATAATACACAAAAATAAAAATCATCCAAAAAATATGAAAACAGTCCGAAATTCAAATTTTGAAATATAGAAATCCAACCAGTAGATGAGTCATATTAATAATTTATATAATATAATTAATAATAACGTTGAACTTGTCGGTCTCGAGTTGAAGTATTAAAGAAAAGGACGACCACATTAGATCAATATTTCGCAAAGTTTGGGGAATCACAAAATATTTTAGTAGGAATGTAGGTAGGTAATTAGACAGGACCTACTTGAAAAAATTCTACTAGAATTTTAAATTGCATTTTTTTCATAATCTGCACATTTAACCATACCACGTTAATAATTAAAAAGAAAATAATATGTAATAAGTCAGGTCTCTATTTTTAGGGAAATTATATCAGGAGTAGGGGAGTTTAATATAAGCGTGCAGCTGATAATGTCACATCTCCCTCGATTCTGCCCTCTCCATGCTATTATAAACCCTAGTTAGTTGTAGTATACCTCAGTTGAGGCACGGTCTAAAAAGATTGTGACTAGGCGATGCGCGGATTGCGGGTGCAAATGACGCATGTCAAACGAAATATAATTTGTCATATAAATCCAACATGTGTCTATTTAATGTTTGGTTTATTGTTCTATCAGTAACAATAATAATATATTCATTTTCATGTTTTCTTTTTGAAGTAAATGGGTAACCTTTTTAGTCATCTTTACACGATTTAACAATCAATACGCCCGTCGCCATCACGAAACAAATTGACGTGTTTCCAGCTCGACATTCTCTCTCCGAATGGCAGCGAGTCCAAAATTTCATCGAGCCTATAGTTGAAAATTATTTGTCGTTTCACTGAGATTAGACTGTATCACTTTAGATTTTGTTTTTTTACGAGAAATGGATGTCAGCCACTTGCTCAACCTATTAGGTTGAACAAATTGAAAAACAATATGTGTACTTGCCAGACCCAGGATTCGAACTTGGGACCCACGGTGTGATAGTCCAACGCTTAAGCCGCGCGGCCACCGTGGGCGTTGACATAAAATTGGTTAGTAAAGATGTCTCTTAAGAAATAAAACAATGAAATTGAAATATTATAAATACTTCATTGGTGAAAAATTTAATACAATTCAAGTAACAGAGTAGTTTTTTTTATTAATTGAAGTGGCGTTTATGTGGTAGAACGCCTTTAAGTATAATGATTTTGAAACAATTAGAATTCTAAAAATTATGATTAGTCCTTTCAATGGTAATTTTAATTAAACAATTACTATATAATAAGTTTGTGTAGTTTGCACTAACACTAAAACATTAAAAGTATAATCAACATATTAACAACATTAATCATTTAATCAAAAACAACAAAAAACAATATCCTGCAGCTTAAGGGCCCACATGCTCAGCGTAGGTCAAAATGGAGCTTTTATGGTATTTTCAGAGCATAACCCTGGACATTCCTTAAACGTTGTAGATAATCTATTTATATAATTTTGAATCATAAGATTCTGTAAGTCCCAAAGACTACGATGGGCGGGACATGTGGAGAGAATGCCTGAAGTTAGAGCGCCAAGGATCATGACAAAGTGGCTATCCCAACGGAAGAGACCCAGAGGCCGTCCAAGAAGGAGATGGGCTGACGCCGTAGAAGTGGACTGGCTTCATATAGGAAGACCCGGTAACTGGAGAAGTGTGGCGAGGGACCGGAGTGAGTGGAGAGCGGTTGTGGAGGAGGCCAAATCCCACCCCGGGATGTAGCGCCGTGGAAGAAGAAGAAGATTTCAAAAAAGTGTTATAGCGGGTTTTGAAACTCAGTGACACATATGATTTTGATTCGAATATTATATTGCTAGTCGTACATTATGGTCAGAAGAATAATTTGGCATACTTAGTTAAATTTCGATATATTTGCGACAGTTCTACTTTTGATACTATACGACTCAATTGACAAATGATAAATGAAGTAAGATATGGTAACGCGCGTGTTTGAACATGTACCGTTTTTAAAAAAATATTTTTTTTTTCGGTTTATTATACTATTTTATGTAATAAAAATACTTTATGCAGTCATCAAATGTTTAAAATAAATATAAAGGATAATAAGGCTTCAAAATTATATAAATAGATTATATACAACATTTAAGGAATGTCCGGGGTTATGCTCTGAAAATATCATAAAAGCTCCATTTTGACCTACGCTGCGCATGTGGGCCGTTAAGAATATTCTAGTGTGAATCACTAAAAATCAGCAAAAGTCGCACCACATGCGAGCAAAATCATTTTTATACAAATTTTGGAAAATAATATAATATGTGATGTAGTTTCTATGCGTGAACACGCTATCTGATGCATGACCCTAGAATAGCCTACAAATAAAAAAAATATATCTACTCTACATAATATCGCACCGTGAGTGTAAAACCAACGCATCTGCAAAAGACATTTTTTGGTTATATTAGGGTTTGAAGTCTTCGTTTTGTTAGGAGAAATAGATTTTCTAAAAAAAAAACATAATATCGTCTCTGTTCTGGCGAACACACTAACTGGAAATAACTAGTTTTGAGTAGTTTGACTTTGAAGTTGTTAAAAAGTTTGAAATAATGGTCTATCATGTGAGTTTATTAAGTAATCGTAAAAAGGATGACTTTAAAATAAAGACTGTTTATTTATAAAGAATGTTTCCAGACGGTAAAGTTTGAAATAAGGAACATTTTGGTACTAACTCAATATGTCATTTTTTCGAATTAGTGTCTTCTGCCAGAACAGTGACGATATTTGGTTTATACCTACATTATATTGCATGTTCTTTCAGTTACTTCACTTTTACATGATCAGGTTCACGACTTCTGCAGTTGTTTTGCATTTAATCTCGAAATTGAAAAATTTGCAGATACGTTGGTTTTAGACTCACGGTGCGATATGTACCTTAACAATAAATTTTATAATTAGAAAACGACAACTATAACTTGAGGTGCGGCTTTGACGAACTAATAACTCGCACTAGCAGTAATCAAGTTATAGTTGTCAGTCTCTACCATCAATCTACAATGACAGGATGGATTGATACATGTAAAGTTGCAAAATGGTAACGAGATCAATAAAATAATAAAAGAGTGTGAATAAATAAACAAATAATACACTTTTTTATAAAAAACCACTGATCAACTAGATTCTAGTCATCAAACAAATCATCAATATCGGTAGTATCCATCCGCTCAGGTTTAGAAAGTGACTCATCAACAGAAACATTTCCAAAAAGCTTTACATCATTATCATTTACAGTGCTGGAGGAATTTTCATTATCGGTGATCAGTCCAAGGTTACTGTCCAAAATCTTTTGAAATACATTAGTTTTGAATCTTTCCAAAAGAACACATTTGAAATTTGTTAGCCATGTGTTATAAAATGACGGGTCACTCAACACACACTCATCTCTCATTACTTTAAATGCGGAGAACGATTTTAGATAATCATCTCCGTATGATAACAACACAAGTTTTTCTATTACTTCAGATAGCTGCTCACACACCATATTTAGAGGCTCACCATAAGACAGCAATTCCTTGAAATCATCAGCGGGATTAACTGTGCCCACCTTTCTTATTTGTTTAGTAACAACAGAGGTAACATTTAAAGCAGCAGTAGAATACGGTACATCGTGGAAATTAGATAATTTATCATCAGCCTGCAAACGCTTGTTGACCCAGTGCTTTCCGCCCTTTGACTTTTCTTTAATAACCAATTCAAATGTGTTTTTTACCTTCTCCAATGGTTCACCACATAATTTCTCTACCATGGGAGGCACTTCTAAGAATTCTTGAACTTCAGGCCTCAATGGCGGCAACGGTTCCTTTGGGTGAATAGCTCTATGTGAAATGGTGTCCAAAAAATGTTGTATTGCCGGGTTGACCGTTTTTTCCATCAGAAAAGCTTCCTCATCATCTTTACCAGCTTGCATCAAATCCATTGAATCAATCAACATATCGACAGCCTGTATTTGGTCACTGTTCAAAGGAAATCTTTTTTGATTGAGTGAAGGGAATGTCATATGCCTATAGTCATCTTTAAAAGCCAACGTGACCATAGACAGACATTTGTAATCATTTTCTATTATTGGGAAGAGCACTACCATGTTGGGAGCTGCATTTTTGCATCTGATTTTACGGGCAATGGCCACAAGCTGATTCTTATCCAAAACAGTGACGAGCGCATCCAAAGCGGTGCAAGCATTTTCATCCCCTTTCCTGGCTACAACGTATGTGACGCCGTCTCCTGATAAGTCATTCCAGTGAATATTATCATTTTTTGTGAAACAATGAACTGACAAACATTTTTCTCCTGCCTCATATTTCATTGAATTATCTAATCTTGTAAATGGTACTAATGTTTTTCCGTAAGTGTAACCCGAAACAATGTCAAGCTCATCAATAGCATCAGTAGTATTACTTGTTTTGAAGTAAGATTTTTCTGTTACAACAGATTCTGTGGAGACAGTGGATAAATTTTTATATGATTTTTTCCAGGCACCCAAGGACTTACTATCTCTTATCTTACCATATCCCGAAACTGGTATGATTATATTGGGACTGATACATAAGTCAATATTCCACGCTTGCGGAGATGTCATCTTCTTCTTGTGAAACATAAGTTGTAATATTGCCTCTTCAAAACTGCAGGCCAACCCGTCTGTTAGCAAAATGAACTTCTTTAAAATTAACTCGCTTTTAATTTGCTCTCCTGTCTTCTCGCTGATTTTTTCAGATGGTTCAGATTCATCATTATCTATCCAAATAACAGGTCCAATAACAATCAACTCATATTCTGATTCTTTGTAGCCATTTATTAACTGGAAAGACAAAAAAATATATTGATGAACACAATTATCACACAATGAATAAACATAAATTTACAAATGAAGTAAATATAATATTTCAAACAAACTGTATAATATTACAGATTGCTATTACAGTCGAACTTGGTTATTACGAGGAAGATGGGACCGACTGAATTTGCTTGTTATAAGCATTACTCGTTATATCAGAGAATAAGAATTTTTAAATGAGCGGTCACATAACACAAAATGTCAAAAATAAAAAATCTGAAAACCATCGTAAAAATCCCTGAAACAAGCATGGCATACATAAACTACAAAAGAAATTGTTTATTGTACCTACTGACTACCACAAACCTTGAATTTTTTACTTATTTTAACCATATGCGTGGATTGTGTTAATATTATCAGCGAAAACACCAATTAGGTAGGTACTTAGACACTTAACTAGTGTCATAAACGTAATCCGATTCCGGCGGCATCCTGTCCGGCCGGATTTTATTGCTTAGGGCGAACGATCGACATTTTACCTCGGTATAACCGATAAGTAGCTCGTTATAAAAGTGAATAAATGTATGGAGAAAATCATAAACTAAAATGTCAACGAATGTTTCCTCGTTACATCCGAGATCTCGCTATATCCGTGATCGTAATAAACGAGTGCGACTGTATATATTTTATAATGCCTGCACCACACTCTCACGAAGACCACATAAGGTGAACCAAGCGCAAGAGTTTAGTAGCCGAGCTCACATCGACTTGCTGTTTCTTAGGGCACCACCCAGTTTTTTGTGCCCTCACATAACCATAATACGTATTCTTACAATCCGAGTGCTTAAAGTCAGACGTTATCTACAAAAGTTTTTTTTTTTTTTTTTGAGATAACGTTATTTTACATTTACGGCTACATGATAGTCAAACAACGTTATGTCAATCTTTTCTAATTTCTTATTAAATCGTCAGTAAAGTTTAACGCTAACTACATAAGTTACCCTTGTTTTCATATTTTTTAAAAACTATCCCTATAAATTTTAACATCATCATAAGCAAGATAAATGTACAATACACAATAAATTATAAAATATTAACATTAAGTTTTAAATAAACATTTCCCTTGTTGAGTTACAAGAATAAAAAGAAGAAGAACGATTTTTGGCTCCCCTGTAAAGTTGCACTTTTGTAGATAGTGTTGTTTGACACTAAGCCCTCGAATTGCATTATAACATCTGATACGTTGGGTATAATAAAATAATGACACAAAATAATAATTGAGCCTTATACCCAATGACATTAATATGGACGAAGCATCTGGAAAAAAAAATGTCACTCACTTTATTGTCGGGTCTGCCGAATGGCATAATCTGTTCTAACGCCATTACAATAAAGGTGATATTGCTATAAATTCTCAATGCTTCTTGTCGGGTCTGCCGAATGGTTCGGTTCGAACGGGTCCGCTCAAACGAACATTGATACTAGAAAAACTGTAAAAACTACAATAAAGGTGATATTGCTATAAATTCCCAATGCGTGATATCGCATAATGGATATTGCGTGACATCTACCTATGCACGTGCGAATGTTACGTTTACTTGCTAGCTACTATACTGAGTACGTCGTCCATTATAATGTCATTACTTATACCCCATCCACCCATTATTTTCAAATGCGATTTTACGCCAGATGGTGTACGAAACGAATAATTGCGCTCATGGAGATTCTGTATATAAGCATCTCGCCGAATCTGAGCACAGAATGCCCCTCTACCATAAGTTTAGCGAACCGATTGCTAAATTTGGCAGAGTCGATGTTTGACAGATTGCAACTGACAGCCCGCGTTTGTTGATAATTGTCATAGGTACTTGTTTTCTTCCGTATTTCATTATGATTCAGTGAATTATTTTGATTATTGTCTAATGGTATTACATATCTATTTTACAATTGATCCTATAATTGGTGCTTCATTTTATTCAATCATGACCGCTTTATTTATACTAAACTTTGCTTTCGTAGATGAAGCTAATCTACAATGCCGCAAATTTCATAAAATCGGCGACGCTTTCGAATTCAAGAGTTTCGTTAGTAAATACACATCAGATGCAGATTCATGAAAATCTAATAAATATAATATTATATTTTTAACAACTCAATTCACATGATTGTGCTGGAATCGATTTATGCATAATAATTATATGGTAGGTAGGTTTACTATCACGATAACCATTTACTATTTGTTTACCCTCCACGTTAAGAGATTTCCTATAAATAAATATTGTTATGATTATACTTATTCAATAACGTTTATTCGGCATTCGGATTATCCGGCCATGATGTAGTACTAAGTCGAAAACTAAAAGAAATATGAAAGTATGTAATAGCGAGTTCAACATACAAGGGTGGGTCAATAATTCCTTAGAAAAAAGCATTAAAACAGTTTTTATTTTTGTATTTTTTTTTTATTTCTCAACATAATCTCCTTGGAGCTCAATACACTTGGTTAGACGTTTCTCAATTTTTTTTAAACCGTCAGAAAAATAAGTTTTCGGAAGGTCCTCAAAATAAGCATTTGTCAGATCGATGACTTCTTCATTTGAAAAAAAACGTTGTCCACTTAGCCATTTTTTTAAGTTTGGGAAAAGGAAAAAGTCACTGGGGGCTAAATCTGGCGAATACGGTGGGTGGTCGACCAATTCGAACTTCAATTCTTCAATTTTAGCCATTGATCGTAAACATGTGTGAACACGGGCATTGTCCTGATGAAAGAGGATTTTTTTCCTGTTTAAATGAGGCCGTTTTTCTTCAATTTTGTTTTTTAGCTGGTCCAATAAAGATGCATAATAATCCCCTGTTATTTTTTTTCCTTTTTCCAAATAGTCAACGAAAACAATTTCACGTGCATCCCAAAATACAGTAGCCATAACCTTACCAGCTGATTTTACGGTTTTCGCCTTCTTTGGACATGGTTTGCCTTCGCAATCCACTGCTTTGACTGTTCTTTCGTCTCGGGAGTATAGTGGTGTATCCATGTTTTATCTACAGTCACAAAGCGACGAAAAAATTCATCCGGATTGCGTTGCATGAGCGACAACAGGGCTTTAGAGGCCACCACCCTATTGCGTTTATTGTCGACTGTGAGCAAACGCGGCACCCATCTTGCAGAAATATTTTTCATGCCCAATTTGTCATGTAAAATAGAAATGACGCTACCTTTTGAGATCCCTGTAACCTCAATTATCTCACTCAACTTTAATCTTCGGTCACTTAACACCATATCGTGGATTTTATTGATCATTTCTGGTGTAGTCACCTCTACAGGACGTCCTGAGCGTGGTTCATCCTTTGTTGATGTACGACCACGTTTAAATTCATTTAACCAGTTATAAATAGTTGCAAGTGAAGGAGCAGATATGCCGTGAACTAAATCCAACTCATTTTTTATTTCCTTTGCTGTTAACCCTTTTATATTAAAATGTTTAATAACAGCTCTAAACTCAATTTTCTCCATTTTTGTAAGCAAGCAAATTTTTTTTTTAAAATGTACGAGAAACACACAACAACCCGACCAATCTGATTGAAACTTCGCAGCATACTGAATCGGTAGTGCCGCTGCATGAAAACAAACCGCTTACAGTACTAGTCGCGCCACCTGTCGGCTTTTCTAAGGACTTATTGACCCACCCTCGTATAAGGACTACTAGGGATACCTAGCGGCAAAATGCAAAACTTTATCGTTTATTTGAGAGTTAAGCGCCCATAGACATCAGTGGCGAAGGCTCCATACTAAGCGATTATTTAAAGCTTACCTTCTATTTTCAAGTAATTAATTTAAATAAATAAATATCTATATTGTCTAGGACTAGGTTATAATAAAAATATTGATTGTCATCTATCGTCGGTATTTAGAAGTAGAGCGTTTGATTTAGTCAAGTTTCAAATCAAAAATAAATGACGGAACGTCACAATGTGAGTGCTATTTTTAGAAGTATGTCGATCATAATCGAAGCCGAATTTTCTAACGCAATTCAGTTGCCAACTTCATACATGTCTGCGTTTTTGTTCCAGACTTGGAAGCGTTACAGGACATAATTTGTTTATTGTCTATAATTATCTTTTTAAGCAAATAATAAATAATAAGGATTAAAAAAAAAAATAACTTTTGTGTTCGATCACATATAATTTATAAATTGTTAAAATAAATATTGTATTAATTCGCGATTATTATTTCGGTTACTTCAGTCATAGACAAACATAACATGCTATTCACAGTTCATGTCATATTGACATTTCAAAGCGGTGATAG
This sequence comes from Rhyacophila brunnea, assembly GCF_057557595.1. NCBI lineage: Eukaryota > Metazoa > Arthropoda > Insecta > Trichoptera > Rhyacophilidae > Rhyacophila > Rhyacophila brunnea. Next base: position 35,890,490 of record NW_028232965.1, read on the forward strand.
TTTTATTTTATAATACAAAATTCAGTGTGTTTTGAATGTGGATAAATTATCTCATATTGTACCGAAATCATTCGCCAGTGCTTTAAATATATAAGTATTTATTAAATTGTGTAGTGTCCCAATCGAAGATGTGCGAACGATTGCATTTAAAAAAAATCATTCCCGAGTTTGACGTTTCTCCAAAAATTAAAAATTATCAAAGCTTGACCTTCCAAGGGTTCATTTAGATTTGAATACAGCAAAAAACTTATATTAGACATTTTCACAACAATTTATATGATAAATATTTGTTTTTACTGGCAGTTATACATTAAACAAACTTTTTTGTTGGCGATGCGTATTGTTTGCTAAAGAAAAGTCTGCGTGGAATTCTACTGCCATAAGTGATTTAAATAATTTGACAAATTCAGCGGTGAAACCTATGACCAGTGTGTCGTTGTCATTAGTGTGCACCTATTCATCAGTAGTAATATCGTAAGTATTATCTTCTTATTTCCCGTAAGTTACCTGACAAGTGTGCTCTTTTTCTCTGACCTCCAAAACTTACCTCTTTCCAAAAGTCACCCTTCGCCACTGATAGACATCAAAAAATGACCATGGAGAAAAATATTTTTATATAAGGAATACTTGTTTCAAATAGTCGTGCATATACAAACACTGTTATTTGAATGGAGCATTATGGAACACGAAGCGATTTCTGTATACAGTTTCGCACGCAGCTCCATGAACGCTCGACTAGTTAGTAAATGGTTGTAAACGGAAACAGTGTAAGGTTAGAGGGTAATAAACGATTCGGTTTGGCCTATTTCGATGGACGGGGTGTTATTATAACGCAGGCATTAAAATGGCTTACAATGGATTCTGTTAAAAATACCTTTTGCGTTAATATGGGGCACAGTGTTTACTTCCGTTCTAAAATTATAATATTGCAATATAATTTTGATTTTGCGTAAAATACAAAACGCATACCTTATAGTTAAAGTAGTTTAACTATAATTTTATGCGAAAAATGTCAGAACGAAAAAGTCTCAACACCGAAAATAGACTTGTACCTACTATAGTTTTTTTTTTTCAGAAATAGAGGCGATTTGTTTCAAAGTTTCCTCCATTGTTATTTTTTTCATGATTTTGGTTCTCCAACTACTTTTCCAACATGTTAACTTTATCAAATCTAGTTCCTTTTGCTAGTAAAATAATATTGAACCAGAAGTTGGTTGGAAAGTCACTTATACTAATATCAGCTGTCAATTTTACATATTTCGTGGAGCAACCTTAAACATGGTTTTCTAAAAATTCAGTGTGTGTTTGGCCATTTTATTTCATCACTCGCTTTTTTTAAAATTATATATTTATACTCGGCAGTAATAATTTAAATGGCTTACTAGCTTAATATAAATGGCGGTTCATGGACATAACTGACTTTGAAACCAATAGCCTTATGACAAAATATAATAATATGCAAGAATTGTAATCAAATTACCACTTCTAGTTCATCGTCACCAACTTCAGGACAAGACTTAAGATCAGTCATGAGAACGATTTTTTTGTGACTTATTTTTTGTCCAATCAGTTCATTGCTGAGAAAGTCAGCTGCCACAGCCAAAGCGTCCAACCAATCAGCCCGGTATGGGGTCGGCTTTATCTGAAAATTATTTCCAAACTACATAAATAGTGTGCTCAATAATTCAAGATTACAAGTAAACATATTTTTTATTTATAATATATATATAATAATATATTAAAATTTACATAAAATACGTGAAAATTTATCATATAATAGGTGTTGTATTTTTCCGAACAACAGATTTTCTTAACACCAGATCTGGTGTTGAGTTTGCGCGATTTCTTTTAATTTCAAGTGCGAGTTTCTCTCTTTTCGAAAACGGGACATTTTGGTGTCCCGAAGCTTTGTTCGGGGACACCGGGACACGCCTCCTGAAAACGGGACGTCTGGTCATATTAGGTATACTGTATCTTTTTACCCTACTTTATACAATCAATTGTCTTTGTAAATAGGAATATAAGAACATTATGTGAAACTAAACACCACCCTAAGGTTATTACACAACATAATATGAGGATACAAATAAACGACATTGAGGGCGTACAGCAGAAGAAATAACCATTAGTAAAGTTATTGTAGGTACCTACTCCATATCGTTTTCGTGAACGAGGTGTTTGAGACCGAAAACCAAAACAAAACCTAATAAAACTTACTGAAAAACAACCCAAAACCTAACACAAGCTACCAGTGGCGCACCCAGGATTTAATATTGGGGGGGCCAAGGAGGAGAATGTAAATTAGTCCCATAGGCTCTTTTTCTTCTTCACAGCTCAATTTCTCGTTAATCAGTCTTTTGTCTATTGCACTCGGTGTACCTACACCATGGTCCCCACATCCTGAAATGGGCCCTCAGGCTAGGATATTTGGCGGGCCCCCTGCCTACCGCTAAGATTAAAGGTTAAAACATTAACGTTTTTCAAATTGTGCTTTAGTTCAAATTAAGGGTACTGAAATTATTGGCGATTTTTAACACATAATAATCAAAAAATATATTACACAATTATTTAATTGATATGTTCATGGCCATGAAGTATAATAGCGCCGCAGGCGACTTGTTTTACTATTACAGCTAATTTATGTGTGTTTATCTCACTTATCTGGTCAACCCGACACGCCGGGCCCCCCACAGCCGGGCCACCAGGCTAGAGCCCTGTCTGCCCTCCCGAGCCATGACCTACACCACTCCGGAATTCGGGTGGACACCGAGAATTTTTTGACAGTTCCATTAGGGATTGGGTTTCTAAAAAAACCTGACATTAGTGTTTCGAAATTTTTGTGTTAGAGATTAAAATCTAAGAAATTTTTCTAAAAAGGGTACTGGAGAATTACAAATCATTTTTTGCCGTGTTTTTATTTGTCTAAGCCCAAAGGTATAGTTTATTGGCTTTCAATTTCAATGTTTAATATCATTCTGATAATTTTCATGTTTGGGGGGTGCCAGGGCCCCTTGCCAACACCCCCCCCCCCCCCAACCCTGGGTGCGCCCCAGCAAGCTACTTATTTTTGGGTTACAGTGTGTTGGGTTTTGGTCTCAAAACACCATGAAGTCAATGACAATATTGAGCAATATAAAATGACCCAAGCCTTGTATATCTTTCCAAGAGAGGACTTACCTTGTTTCGTAAGGTGTCTATGAGAGACCAAGACGGCGTCTTCAGCTCAGTAGCAATACTTATATGTTGGTAGCTTTCCCCATCTGCAGCAAGATCGTTGTTGGATTCTTTTGAACCCATTACAACAATCCCAATCAAATCTTTCGGTCGACTAAATATTTTCCTCTCGATGATTCTAATTATACAGGAACAAGATTTCTCAAAAAAACTTAGGCTGTCACCTTTGTTAGTGTCAGATACCGAGCCCCCAATATCTAACACAATTAATGTAGCCTCTACGTTAGAACGAGCCATGATGACTTTTTAATTAAAACCGGCGAAACTTTACAAGTTCAAACTTGTCTAACGTCAAACAAACAAACGTCACTCACACTCACTTACCGAGCAGTGTTGCCACATTTTTGTCACCGAAATATAGATTGCAGAGTGCAGACAAAAAAATTATAGTATTTCGCAAAAAATATAGTAGGCGTTGAATGACTTTTCTGCAAATTCAAAATAATTCACTGAAAATGAAGCTCGAGGGCTTTTTTTTTTAGGTTTTCCAGCCAAAATGAGAATCTTATTTGGCAATTATAAATATTCCGTTGGAACTCAGGGTCGAGAATTATTTTTTTAGATCTTTTTCCGGTTCTTGTTAAAAAGGCTAGCACATTATAGCCGCTGCATTCATATACGATACGGACTCGTGCAAAACAATGTCATCCATCAGCGCCATCTCTACTGAAAACTAAGCGAATTTGCGCATGCGCATTGCAAAACGATCTGTAATCCATCTAGGTGAAACTTTAAAAAAAAAAGCCCGACGGTGCAGTGCTGCCAACCGTACAGTACATAATAATATTTATTATTATTTTAATTACGCTAGTATATAGTACTACGGTATTAATTTTATTATAGTAGTACACTGAAAATACTGCAAATGTTCAATAAAAAATAAAATATAAGTAGTTCGGTATGAATAATTCTGTGTCTATTTGGCAGAAGCAGATATGTACGATGTTTGGTGTTATGAGGTTTAAATGCAGATTTGTTCTTCTATGTGTATATTTTTATTTGCCAAAATCAGATATGTCTTATCTCTTCTACTGACTTCATAATCAACGAAACAAGTTTCAGATATGTTTAAAATTAAACAAGTCATATTTGCCAAAACAAGATATGGTACTATATCTGGTACCATATCTGCTTCTGGCAAATTAATAAGTATTTAATATAATCAATGTATTCTATTTGCCAAAACAAGATATGGTTACCGTTTTGGTAGGTACTATATGGATTTTGGAATATTTTTTTATTTATTCAGTAAGATTTTGCAAGAAGATATTTCAGAGTGTTTTTGGCGTATCCTGAAATAAAATTTATTGACAAAACGCAGCTCGGAAACAGGAATCATAGACGGTGACTAAAGAGGACGTTACGAATCATACAATAATAAAAACATTGAAAAAAAATGAAGTAATTAATCATATTAACAGATTTCCGAAATACCAAAGTCGCTACTCCCGAAGCAATACACGCCAAGCTTTATTTATATTCGCAACTTAATATTGCAAAAATGTATGATCTGTATAAAAACAACCAGACTTCTCAACAGAAAAAACCTTTTACATATTCTAAATATGCTTAAATTTTTCGTGAACTAGGCTACAAATTTAAAAGTCCTAGTATAGACACGTTAAAATATGTGATACTCAGATTAAGTGTGCAAACGATTTAGAAAGGAAAGCTGAACTTGATGAAAAAACGAGCACTTGGCTAAGGCTGATGAATCATATAAGAAGAAAGTACATAACAAATTGTTATCTAAAACTAGTCAGTTCACTCGAAGGCTAGTTTTTGATTTGCAACAATGCCTGTCCACGCCTTCCCTGAATATCAACATAGTGTACTTACCTACTATAAAAAGCAAGTGTGGACTTATAATTTTACAATTAGAGATTGTAAAATAGATACCGCAAGCTGTTACATGTGGCATGAAGGGATTACTGGTTGGGGATCTGATCAAATAGCATTGTGTTTCGTACAGCATTTGCAGAATCTTTCAGAAACAGTAACTAATACAGTAACTAGCCTATTCAGACTCCTGTCCAAGGCAAAACAAAAACATAATCTTTTCTTCAGCATTGTCTTAGTGTGTCAGTGAATCTGAACACGTGCATTCTATAGACCACAATTTTTCGGAAGTGGGACACACCAGAATGGAATATGACGCGGATCATGCCTGCATCGAAAAAGCTAAAAAATCTATTGAACTTAACATCCCACAAGACCAATTTGTACGAACTGTACGAGGCAAAAATCCGTTTAATGCGGTGGAAATGTCAGCAGAAACTTTTCTCTCTTATTCGGAGTTACTAAAAACTACTTTCATTAAGAAGTCAAAGTATGTCGAAGGGCAACTGATCAATTGGTACAGTATAAAGTGGCTACGGTATGAAAAACTACTCGGTGATATAAAATTCAAATACTCTCCGAATGATGAATAGCCCTTCAAAACAATGAAGTTATTAAGGAATTCTAGAGGGCGTCCACATATTCCTAGAATACCGAGGACTCATATGGCACCTGCCCGAATAAATCCTCAAAAAAAGAAGGACTTACTGAGCATGATGTATTTGATAGATCCCGCGTATCATACTTTCTATAATTCACTTGAAACCCAACCTTCTGTACCCAATAGTGGTGATGCTGAAACCAGCGAAGACGATTATGCATGGATAACATGTATATTGTTATTTTTAAGCCACCTATAATAATGTATAATAATATGCCTAACCTAGATATGCGTGAGATATTATGGTACATTATTTTTAATATTGAATTTGCCAAAACCTGATATGTTCTTTAATGTGATTTTTCAGAAAAACTGTGCTATTTAAATAAAAATGCTTACAATTGATTAAAACTCAGATAATTTCTTAATAATATTACATTAACTTTCCTTCATAATTAATTACACAGTATTTATCACCAGACACACAACATTAAAATTGCTCCCCTGAAAAATAGGTAAAACGTCCATATCTGCTTCTGCCAAATAGACACAGAATTATTAACCTAGATAACATTTTTTTAAAATTCTTATTACGCAGCAGCAACCTAGCTCTACAATAACTGTGTACGTAGGTACCGAACATGATCATTTATTATTATACATTATAATTTAAAGAAATTGAATACCTACTTAATTGTGTTCTCTCATAGACTATAGATACATCTAGACGCCATCCGTTGCATTGCTAAATGAAGCTACGTGCCGTGCGTTTGGTTTGTGGGCGAGCGAACGCATTCGCCTACAAATGTTCGAGACCATAGACCATTTCGCTAGTGCTCGCCCAAAGTGCTCGCACTAGACGCTCAGAATTAAAATATAATTTTCTATTTTTTTACGTTATATAGTATTTTTAAGCGGTCAAAATGCAACCAATTAGGTAAAGATATCCATAATTTAGGTTATTTTAAAGAAACACTAGGTCACTTCATATAAAAATACATAATAATATACAAATAAATTATCACGAACATGATCAACTTATTTATGAAACGTAATACCATCTTCGTGCTTATCAGTACGGCTACTACATTTTAATACAACACACAGAACCATCTTTTCGACTTAATTAACTAAAAATATTTACCACTGACTTTATGTTTAACACAAAAAATAGCAAATTTAGCAACATGAACTCGCAGATTATCGACGCTGCGTGAAGCGATTCAGCACGATTTGCCGGCGATAGTTTTGGAAACTAACTAAAAAATAGGTAGACCTTTTATTTAACTCTAGCGCGTGTCGCAGAGATTATACGGGTGCCGAATACTTTCTCACTCGCACTCATGCATCGTTTTTGTTCAGGCCTTGTGTTCTCTACACTTATCTTACTGGCAAGCAGCGGCGGCTTCTCTAACACCATGCATGTGCGCTGCACTGCTTTTTCCTAAACATCACTCAATGTGCAACAATGCTATTCATAAGTCATCACTCGTTTATCGCAATTTAATCCATGTAAATTTATACCAAAAGCATGTACTCAGTGAATAGTCACCGAATTTGAGCGCTCGTGGTGAACGCACAAATATGGATCTTAGTTTGCCGTTCATATTACATTGGGTAATAACAGTTCAAGCCGACACGTGAAAACGATAAACAACTCATGAATACACAAAATTTTATGACCATTTGGAACGCAGCACAAAAGTTACGTGGAAACATGTAGTAACTGAGATTTAGCAGGATTAATAAAAAAAATGATTTTTTTTATTTAAATCTTATATAAATTCATGGGAAATAGGCTGATATTGAATACAAATTGATTATCAACATAAATATTATGGATACGATCCTTAAATCGTTCTATATTTGCAGATATTTGAATATAATTTATAAAAAAATAATATCTTAGTTACTATGTTCTTTCTCAAAGTGAGTGAATTATTATAACAGATGTCATATTTTTAACAATGCGGCGCGGTCTTTTATTGCTTTTTCTAGACGGCGCAACTGACGGCGAGAGTCGAAAAATACGTACCTACTTATTCCAATCGACACGTTTATACTTTTTTTTTTTTTTTTTAAATATTTTCTTCAAATATTCATTTACATACAATAACAATTCATTATGGTTTCTGTGGTTGCGATCTATAGTCGGCCTTTTTTAGGTGTTTTGTCACGTTATTTCGATAATTTTGTTCATAAAAATAAATTTTGAATAAAAGATTAATAATAGTGCATATAATTATACTTTAATCAGTAAAGTGTATGTGTTTTAAAATGATGTCGGTAAATGTAGACTTTATCAATAATAATAATAAGAGTCAGAATAAAAAAGGATGATACGATGACATCTGTGAAAAGTGAAAAGTGTTTTTCAAAGAATCAAATTTGACATAAGCACCATAAAAAATAACAATACTCGAAGCGCATATCATGTCTCGCATAGTAGATACGAAATCAGAGGTTTTAAAAGTGTTGAATTAATAATATTTTTTTCCTAACAAATTTTATAAACATTTTTGTAGTCGGTAGAATAAATTATAAGAATAAAAATAGTAGACCTCTAAATAAGAACCTCATATTATTGATATGCTGAATTTGTGAAGTGACACCTTTTCTTGAACTTATTATATTGTAGGTTCAAATTCAGTGCAAATATTTTTCAAAAAAAAATCTAATACTAAAAAACACGAAAGTGTAAACAAATATAATTTTCTTCATTTTCATAAGCTAACATTACAAATTATAAGTTTAAAACATTCACAAGATGGCATAAAAGATGTCTGTTATTATTGCGTTTTTATTGAATTATAAAAACATGACTCATAAAAGAAAGCAATTCAATGAATATTTGTCGAGGAACGTTTTTTTTTAAATTTAGTACACAACAATTATTATTTAAGAAACAATTATTATAATAGCGTGTATTTGACGGCAGTACGTTTTGGTCGCCGCAGAGGATTTCGGAACATTTGTGTATAGAAAATTAATAATTGGTTCCTTAATTAGTGTATAGGTTTAACGGTATGCAATGTATTAGAATAACTATTATAATTTTTTTTTTTTATAATTATATTTTCTTTTCTATTGATAGCTATTAATTGATAATTGATATTATTATATTGATAGATATTAATTGTTAACTTGATAATTATTATATTGAGGGTTTCTTATATCCATCGACCGTGTTAGTCTAGGATCAACGAGTTCAGGCAATACACAATTCATATAAATCTTGTCACTTGTGATGTGAAGAGTAATATTGTTTTTATTATTCAATGAAATAGGTTCTCACCTCAATATATGTTTTACTTGAGTAAAATAATTACTAATAAATGCCTAAGGTGATTCCATTCAATTCAACTCGGCATTAAATATATTAAATTTTAAAAGTTTTGTACTATTTCATTTGAGTCGTTTTATGCGATCCTGGTTTCGCCTTTCGACACTGTCAGGATGCGCACTCATCAAATATACACTGACAACGAAAGCAGCTAATTCTCACTTAACAATAAATTACTACAATAAAGTAAGGTAAAAACTTTATCACCTACCTATTAAGTCAAAGTGCACAATGAAAAATTTAACAATTAATTAATTATGAATAGTTGAATTGTGGCAGTATGAAAAAAAAAGATTTTACCACAAACCATCTGAAAAATACATACATCATAAAACATATACGTGATTTTGTGCCCCAAAACACTTATTTTATTATTATTTTGACGATTAGGAAAATTATGACACATGTTTCAGTGGCCATTACTATGACAGCATTCGAAAACGTATTTTACTTTAAATTTTCTACAAATTTACTATTTGTGACATAAACCACTTAAGATCGATAATAAATAGACCTTGAAAAATAATATTATTTTGTTTCTATTGATAATGCCAATAAACATACTCCTGGATACGTCCATTTGAAAATAACAAAACATGGCCACCCAGGTACATAAAAACTGTATTAAGTACATGCAAAGTTTTTCAAATCGCTTAAAGCCCAACCAAGTAGGTATTTATCAAAATAATTAAAGTCCACCTATATTTTATCTAAACTGCTCAAGTCCAAAATATTTTTTTTTATAAATGTTGCACCAAACGAATACCTTTAGGACTTCTTTGTAGCCATCGTGGTTATAAGATTCAATTATCTTACAATATCTCACATGCTGCAACCATTTGTATTACAAGATAATAAATAATATAATATAACTACATTTTTCTCAGTTTGACATTCAGTGGTATTTTATGATGTTTGATTTGTCAACACAAATTATAACACCTGGTCTACGTCATGTGGTCTTGCCAATTTGATTGTTACTGTAATGCGAGTAAAGGTCATTTTTCTGTTGAAATTCAGAAGCCTACTAAGTTTAGAAATGAGAAATTAGAAAAACTATATGGATTAATCGATCAAATGGTCTCTTTTTGTTAATTTTGCAAAATAATTATATTTCTAAATTGTCTGAAAATAGGATAAATACATGAAAACGTAAGACGTGTTTTGGTAATATAGCGTCACTAATTGTACCGAATTTATAGGGTTTTATTTATTTTTTCATTGTTAATTATTATTTATAGTATTACTTGAATGTTATATTATAATAAAAAAATATTTTTATTGTGCAGTATATATTATTTTGTGAGAAAAAATCATTCAAAATTGGCTGATGTATACTCAAACTAAAATGGCTTTAAAATATGTATTTTTCTGATATTAAAAAAAGTACGTAGGTTAATCAATCAAATGTATTATTTTACCCATTTCTTTCATACAATATATACCTGCAAAACTATTATTAAGTTCAAAAATTCACTGTGGCGTGACAGTCGTTTTGGCCAATTTCGAAAACAGGACCGACTATTTGTCATTTATTTTAAAAAGTAAAGCGAATCAGAAAATTTTAATGACACAAAAAGTTTTATTTAAATATTTTTTATTAGATTTTAAATAAATAAAGTGTTTATTAAGTGTCAATTCGTGTTAAACGTCCTTGCCATCTCCACGATTCTGAGAAGACAGGAAAAAACGGGTCCAATGGCCTTAAAAGAATTAAATCGTCTTTAAGAAATACTTACCATGAATCAGGACAGAATTAACTGTCTACCGGTGTTAATCATTGAGAAAAAACTTTTACAAACAGTTCCAGACTTTAATGAGAAGTGATTGAGGTGTGTTCGCTAAACAGAAACAACGCCGAATTGATATGCTTTTTAAATAGGTAAGAAAATTTTTAGTGCACCCCCAATGAAAGCAATTTTGGAAACCACCGGCCACCACTGCTAGCAAGTACCCATATTAACCCGTTTACACATGCATGGATGTACTGTGCACAGTAAGAAAATGTATGGGGAAACATGTATTATCCTGCAGTTGGCAAAATTGCGTGCATAAATCAAACAAGATTGGAAGATTCCAAATTGTGATGATTTATTGCGCACAAGTAAGATTATTTCGGTCTGCGCCTGCGCAGTAGAGCGATAGGGGCGGGGCGAACATGCCGGTAAAAAAATGAACTACTCATTTTGAGGGCCGATTTTCAATACGATCTGTCAGATAGTAGTATAAAATGACAACATCGCGCCTCGCTTACTCTTAAAGAATGAGATTGGAGAGACAGTCAGCACTTTTACGTGTAAACAGTTATTGTCATGGCAGTTTAAAATAAGCACAATTGCTGACAGTAATTCCATGCATGTGTACTACAGGCGCTATACACCTAATATGCATAAACCTATTGGCAGTGCAAGTATTGTTAATGGTTGATTAAGCCATTATATTAATTTATTAAAAATTCAAGTAGAAAAACGAACTTCCCGCGAATAGGTTTTGCCCCTCCTGTAAAATTTATTCAGTGAGGGTTACGCCCTTAGACTATAGATACATCTAGACGCCACCCATTGCATTGCTAAATGAAGCTGCATGCCGTGCGTTTGGTTGGTGGGCGAGCGAACGCATTCGTATACAAATGTTTGAGACCATAGACCATTTCGCTGGTGCTCGCACTAGACGCTCAGAATTAAAATATAATTTTCTATTTTTTTTACGTTATATAGTATTTTTAAGCGGTCAAAATGCAACCATTAGGTAAAGATATCCATAATAATATACAAATAAATTATCACGAACATGATCAACTTATTTATGAAACGTAATACCATCTTCGTGCTTATCAGTACGGCTACTACATTTTAATACAACACACAGAACCATCTTTTCGACTTAATTAACTAAAAATATTTACCACTGACTTTATGTTTAACACAAAAAATAGCAATTTTAGCAACACGCGCTCGCAGGTTATCGACGCTTAGAAGCAACAAACTAATATTTGGCGGCGACACCATAACAAACTATCTCAGATATTATATGTTAACCTTTCATCTTACTCTAGCGCGTGTCGCAGAGATTATAAGGGTGCCGAGTACTTTCTCACTCGCACTTATGCATCGTTTTTGTTCAGGCCTTGGTTACGCCCTTTTTCCTAAACACGGTCGAATATAATATATACCGATCAGGGACGGCACCAATTGGAGGAGAAGATATAATGTTGAGCTCTACGGGCTATACGAAGATTAAGACAATTAAGATTGAAAGACTGCGATGGCTAGGTCATGTGCACTGTATGAATGACAATGAACCGGCAATCCAAAGGGCGTAGAAGAAGAGGCAGGCCAAAGATTCGATGGTTGGATGGAGCTGCCAGTGACTGCCGTGTTCTAGGGGTACCGAATTGGAAAGCGGCCACATTGGATAGGGACAGGTGGAGGAGGCCAAGACCCACGGTGGGTTATCGCGCCCCTGATGATGATGATGACATGTTTGACTAATTCTATGATACCTACATCTTTTAAATTTGTTTGTTCCATTATAATTGAAAAAGTACTAGACGATACCGATAAAAGTGATAAAACCTGCACAGATTGTACCAATTTAGAAGATTTTCATCCTATCGTAATCGTTGAACACCAAACGTCAAATGCAACCAAGAGATTAGGCGCGAAAGATGTACCTATACACTGTCACGTGGCCACGTCACAGCGCATGCGTGTTAGGATGATTAGGTATATAATTAATTACAGCGGCTCGCTGCAAGTCGCTCTGCCCGTGCTGTAGTGTTTTTAACAAGTACTTGTTTTCTTATGATTCTCCTATTGCCAATTTTTTCCCCAAAATTATAGTATTTTCAGACTTTTATATTATTATCGTCAAATGGGGTTACTCTGCCTTCCCATGGGTGTCTGTGACAACACCCCGGTTCTGGTAAAGTGCAAGTGCGTTAGAATTCTCAACCGGCCCTGTCCCTTAACCAGGTTGAGAACCCCTGCTTTAGGCTAGCTCAGCGAAGGGGCGGAGAGGGTGGTCAAAGTAAGAATTCTTAATGACATCTATGAACACACCATAGTAACACTATGTTATAATAGTTTGAAGACGCCACCCGATGTTAGGATGACGTCAGAATTCAGTAGGTATTTTATTATTTTATTTTAAAATAAATTCACGGTCACTACGTGAAACGTCAGAATCAGCTGAAGATTCGAATTCAATGTCACCGTACACACGTACTGTATTGTGGTACTGATTAATTAGGATTAAGGAACTGTGTTGAATTAAAGATCACTTTAATTCAACACAGTTCCTTAGTCCTAATTAATCAGTACCACAATACAGTACAAGGCGAAGCAGAGGAAGAGCGTCTGCGCGATGGAGCGACCAAGTGAAAGAGCTGACTGGAGGCACCATCCATTCTGGCCTGAGAGAAGCGGAAGATCGAGAAGGATAGAAAGTCTTGGTCGCTCAAAGGATGGCGAAATTTAAATGTGGTCACGATCGTCAGCCATGAATGCACTACCAAGAAGAGAGAATTATTTATTTGAATTTTATAATTAAAATATTTTTTATAATTAATTTTATTAGGAAAAACTTATTCACAAATATTTTATTTACAATTAATTCGAAAGTATTTATTTACATTAAAACTTATTTTACTCCTTATATTTACTTATATTTATTTATTTTATTTGTACGGCTACGTGAGGCACTTTTTATAAAAGGTTGGAAGCCGCTGTCCCTTTTCTAAATGTACCTTTAGGTACTTAGTAACTATGTACTTATCGACGACTCATCTACTCGATGAGTAATGCAAGTGACGTTATACGTTGGTGACATATTCGTACGTACTGCTCGCGAGAAAATCTTTTCGGAGATTTTCATATACGGAACGTCTGCGAATCTTTGCAAGAACAATCGAGGAGTAGGAGCATTCAGCTCGAATCGAAGATATCTACTACTGATTTGTATGGAAAAAGTCCAGTTTATATAGCTGATTGGCGGCTCTTTCCCGAGACCGATGATGTCAAGAGTGTATCCGTGGACAGATGATGTCAATGTATCTCTAAGTCATCAAATTCAAGTCAAAACTTCATTCAATTTCTAAACATATTTCAAAAACACAGTAAGTACAAAAATTGCGAAAGGTAAAAACTTCAAAGCTGATTTTCTCTGTTTGACGATTTTGGATTGTGGCGGTTTAGTTGCGATGATGCAATATATTACGATAGTTTAAACTTTAAAGTATACGAATATTCGGAAAATACGCTTACATGACGCTTTTGCGCTCGGAAGATGGACCAATGAGATTGCTTTATTACCCTTCCACCAGACCAGGAGCAAAATCCTTGGGCCAATCACGGAAAAGCGGATCATTTTCCGCTTTTCTGGAAAATTAGGAACATCCAACAAAGTTAGAAACAAGCGCTCCTTAGGTATCTACACGTGGGGTGAATTTCAAAATCATCGCAAAAGTATTACTAGAAGTTTTTACGTAATTTAGGTAAACATTTTCCGACTCGAATATCGGCATTATAATAATATAAAAAGTAAGTTTATTGATTGAAAAAGATACATTATTATCATTAATATGTATAGAAACATTATCTGTACATTAGAGGATAAACCACGGAAGTCCAGTTTTTACCGTTTCTGAGTTAAATAAGCAGACATTTTTATTTTATTTCATTACACAAAATGAATGAAACACTGAACTCCATAAGTTGTAAATTGATCGATATAGCGCAAGCTAAAAACAACGGGTGTCCTTTTTACGATGTTTATGCTCTAAGAAAAATGTTAATAAACCATTATAATAATTCCATAAACACGGAAGTCCAACAAACATTAGGTAGATACATATTATCTATACTATAATTTTCGTTTTTCTTTCTACAAATCCACACGCGGAGTCGGATTTCGACAAAATTTGGACAGTAGACGGAGCCCGACAAGCTGGAGTGCGTGGTTGGGGTCTCGAATTTCAGATTTAACCCGTTACACCCCGGGGACAGTTTTACGGTTTTTGCGGAAAAAAAGTCGCCACGTACAAGGCTTTGAAACTTGGAAGTTAATGCTGCAACCCCCATTTTTTATTGAAAATGTCGCTAGAATGTGTACATAAAAATATTGGCGTTTATTTCAGCTTGAAATTTCTTGAAACGATTTATTCAAGTGTTTCATCAAACAAGAACCGATCTCTTGAGCACCATTGCCAGCTTACCCCTCAAGCCATACGTAGCAATAACCTTGGTCTTTCTTAGCACTGTGTACTCCAGTGTTATACAAGCACAATTGATTTTTATAAAACACAATATTTGTTGGTATTCTTGGTAATGTCAGAGGTTTTCCCATATCAAAAGTGTTTTGTCTATTTCTTTAGACAAAATCATTTATTACGTTTAAGATAACGTTGACCCTTTTCTGCTAAGGCAAGGTGCGTATCATGCTTTGCTTTAAGATCTATCCTCTTATCTTGGTCCATTTCATTCTCAACTTGTATTTTGATTGTTTCTCATAAATTACAAGTATCTTTTTTTAGCGTTTTTGTTCTCAGATTAAACGAAGTGTAAATAATTCTTTTAAAATAAGCAACACTTACTGCGGTTTCTTTTTCCTCGTCTTTATATAGTTCAAATAACTTTGCCAAAGTCATTTCTGGAGGTAAAAACTTTGCCTCGGTAGTTTCCCTACAGTACCTAATGCGATTGATATACAGGATATAAATTTTATAACGGACTTTGTTACTGTAAGTAGCAGTTTATTAAACCCTCCCTGGTTGATTCCTCGCTGATCTTTGAGCGGACCACGTGAAGAACATTTTGAAAGGCACGTCTGAACTCTGCCAGCAGAAATTTGTAATGTCTGCCAAAACATTGGACGACAGATTACAGACGAAGTGTGTATGATCGCGAAAAATTTATATTAATGGTATAATCAGAACGTACCTACGTTTGATTGGTTTCTCAATTACTTTTGCAGAAATGTAAGCTGTCTGAGAATCATACGATGCTAGTTCCCAAAATCTTTTAAATTCAGATAATCTATCACTTACATTAATATTTTCATGGCACTTTTTTGTGCATTTATAATCAATAAATCTATAATTTTGGCGGGAGCGCAACTGTCAAATCGAGGGCTTAGTGTCAAACAACACTATCTACAAAAGTGCAACTTTACGGGAGAGCCAAAAATTGTTATTTTAGATTCTTGTAACTCAGCAAGGGAAATGTTTATTTAAAACCTAATGTTAATATTTTATAATTTATTGTGTATTGTACATTTATCTTGCTTATGATGTTAAAATTCATAGGGATAGTTTTTAAAAAATATGAAAACAAGGGTAACTTATGTAGTTAGCGTTAAACTTTACTGACGATTTAATAAGAAATTAGAAAAGATTGACATAACGTTGTTTGACGATCATGTAACCATAAATGTCGTTATCTCAAAAAAAAAAAAAAAAAACACTTTTTTGTAGATAACGTTGTCTGACTAAATTACATAAACAATACGTGTATAATGTGACCAGTGTAGAGAATCACGGAGGTATGTGTTTATGCCGCCTAGCTAGGCTTCAGCAGATTGCATTATAAGTTGTATTTGAACCTGGTTGAAATGCAATAAGCGATCAACTATCTTTGGTTGTTTTCTGTGTAACATGTTTCAATATATTCTATCAACAGTAGTAATGCTGAAAATAGACAATAGGCTTGGTCATTTTATGCAGATTTAATAAAATGAATTTTTGCTTATAATATTAAATGTAGAATATGATCAACTGACTTTGACTGTTTTATGCAGAATACAAGATCATCCATATTTTATCATAGTAGTAACTAGAGTGGTGTGATTGTATTCTGCTGATCACCAGAGTGTCCAGCTTGTATGATCAGCAGAATATTTCTATAGCATTTTATTTTAAGAATATTTTTTTGCAGCTTGGCTATTTTCAGCAGAACGTAGAGAAAACCTTCCCGCATCTGATCTAATATCTCATTTTTTGTGGACTGGCTACTTTCTGCATAACTATGTCCAATTAGCGTTTCCTGATTTCCAATTGTACATTTTGTTTGCACTCAGCGGTGGTGCTGTATCAGGCTGAAATTATGTCTTCTTTCGTTGAAAACTTTTTTTTATTGACTTACATATTAAATTTCTCCTTTGAAATAAAAGTAAAGTTCTCATCATCCCTACAGTTTCCGCCACCATATTGCAGATATTGATTGCCAGAAGAATCGGTCTATTATATTTCTTCATCAAAGTAATTTTATAATAAATTCATGACATTGTCCCTTACCAGTTTAATTTATTTTTTAGGAAACAATATTTAATCAAATGGCTCAGTGACGAACATTCAATGTTAAAATTGTACTATGATTTAGTCAGTTTAATTATTCATATTGCAGATATTGATTGCCAGAAGAATCGGTCTATTATATTTCTTCATCAAAGTAATTTTATAATAAATTCATGACATTGTCCCTTACCAGTTTAATTTATTTTTTAGGAAACAACATTTAATCAAATGGCTGTGACGAACATTCAATGTTAAAATTGTACTATGATTTAGTCAGTTTAATTATTCGCCGAACCCCAAGATAAGGATAACCAGCGATGTAGACCGGCAGAATACACTAAGTCTTTACTACATGAGCCAACTGACATTTTTGAAAAAATATGAGTTAGGTGCGTTATGGTATTCTACACGTCATAAACTATCATAAAAGTGAAGAGAGCTAAGTAAATATATACTAAAAGAGTGTTTTATTAATAATAATATTCATTGAGCTATCGTATTATAATATGTATTGTCAAATGTTCAAGTGAGCCAAGTCATTAGCTCACTTCACCAACTGGTTAACGTGTTATGCATGTTAGCTGTGTTTACTTCAATGCATTCATGAAAGTTTCCCACGTAATGGTGAACATGACTAACTTATCTAAGTGACCTAAGTACTATTAGTAGGTAGAGGTGAACGTGAATGACATAGGCTAAAGTGAGCCAAGTGACATTAATAAGTAAAGGTGAAGTAAACTCACCCCTTTTATTATCTTATTACAATCAATATTATCCATAAATACTTTTTTTCTATTTCTTATGTAATAAACTTCCAATTAACTATTTCTTTTATTTAATATAAAAAAATGAATACAGCTCCATACAAAAAATTATGTAAAAAGTTCATTTAACTAAATCCTTCAATAAGAAAGTTTCACCATTTTGTCACTTACTTCACTTCTTGAGGGCCACATTATTCTGAAAACACTTCTGATAAAATATATAACTAATAAACTCCTTAAGCCTTTTTTAAATCTTGTGAATAATTCGTTGAATAAAAAATTGTTAATTAAAAATTATATATTATTAACTTATGTAGTTTTCATTTGATAAATCGATTATCAATATATAAATATAGGGTAATTACAGGCTCAGCCTGGGAAGATTTCGTTAACATCGAAACAATGACCATATAAAAGGCCAGGCGTCATTTGGATTGCTGGAGACTTTTTCGTCAATTTAGAGATTTAGGGCTATATTCCAATTCCCTAACCTCGGAGGTCTACTATGTAAAACTTACATTAGTATTTTTTTAAGAGTTCTTTGAAATGACTGCTGAAAATTATTTATTATTTTTATGGATAAATGTATACATCATATTGTAGTAGGATTATCGATGAAAAAATATACAATTGTTTATAAAAATAATAAATAACTGAAATAGGCTGCTTCAAAAAAACTCTTCTGCAAAGAATTTCAAACCTGAGTTAGAATAGTTCTGCATTCAGCTGACAATTTAATTACACAACTAATATAAAATAAGTGGCCTCAAAATATTGAAAAAATGCGGTTAAAAGTTGGATCAAAACTATTGTAAATAAATAAAAACAGATTGGTTTTCACAATTTTATTAGCGCATTACTGTTATAAGTGGAATAATTATGTTTTTTCACTTCCTGGGCCTGTTCTGCTGTCTCTGGCTGTCACGGGGGAAGGATCGCTGAGGGGGAATCCTGCAACGCCTGTCTTTCTTGGACCTGTTGCGCACAACCTTGCTGTGGATGGCGCATGACACGCAGTAGTGAAGCTTAGCATACAGTTTAGGTAGTTGATAAGCGGCTGAAAATGGAGACAATTATTTTTTGTTAATTACATAAATTATAATGAATTTGAAAAAATAAGTACAGTATAACCCCTATTTTACGTTTTTTAAGGGACTGAAAAAAAAACCTAATTGGAGGGAAAATGTAAAAGGGGGGTATTGAAAAAAGGAACATTTAAATTTGTTTCTAAAAAAATAATGTTTTATTGAAAAACATTCAATTTAAATTTTTATTGAAAATTTTTTATTTTTTATTAAAAAAATCATGTATTAGTTGGTTGCATTTTTGTTATGTAATTCGTGTCATCGTTCGTGTCAAAAAGTGTCATCTTGAATATCAGCAAAGCTTGTAAAATAGGTTTTTAAACCCTCGATGAACCTCATTGCTTCTTCTTTTGTTGGAATATCAACCTCTTCTTCAGCAGACAAGTCTGCTGGTGTTAAATGACTGTCAACAATGTCATCAACTTCCACCAAGTCTGATGTCATAACATTTGAGTCAAGGTTTACATAATCCTCCAGGGGTTGGTCTGAAATCCTTTCCCAGCCTTCTATGACATCACACTGGATATTTTCTTGGGTACTGGGTACGTCTTCATCCTGCTCCTTGTATATCCCAGCTTTCCGGAAACAATTCTTGATGGTAGAGTCGGTTATTTCACCCCATGCCTTAACGGTATAATGCATTGCATCTAAAATGGACATCTTAAATTTGTTGGGGTCCTTACCTCGTAAAAATGAATAATAATCGAACCGAAAGCAATGTGAAATAAATAAACCGCGAACTTGTAAGACTGATAACAGAATAATGACAGACGGAGTGTATACAAAACACAAACACGATGCCAAAAGAAATGATGGCGACCAATGGACCAATCACCTTGTTATGCGCCGAACCCGGGCCAATCACGGTGCACTGTTCCAAAGACACGGAGTTTTCCCTCCAAACACCTTACGCCGTTCGAATGTCACGACCCAATCATTGTCAAGCGCGCGTAACTCGCATATTTTGAATATTTCCGACGTAAATCACGGGAAAGAAAAACGTAAATGCGGGTATTAAATGTACTGAAATACATTGGGACTGAAAAAATTACACGCAATTGCCGGGAAAATGTGAATTCTGGGCACGTAAAAACGAGGTTATACTGTATATCAGCGGTTTCCAACCTGGGAGGCGCGCCTCCCAGGGGAGGCGCGATCTATTGCCAGGGGAGGCGCCAAAATTTTTTAATAAATTAATTTTTATACCATAATATCTACAAATAAATAAAACTTCATATCTTAACGTAACAGTGAAAATTCAGTGCATGAATGTTTATTTTAATATATAATACATTATACATATATTTAAATCTTATTAAAAAATATTTGGAGCGGAGAAATTAAAAAATGGCGCTTTTGCAAACGCTCTGTTTCGGTAATGCACAAAACGACAGCTGGTTGCATGAAAACAATAACGTCAAATTTAAATGTCACTCGTAGCTAAAGTGTCAACTGAAGCGTGTAGGCAGGGTGTGATATTGTTTTTTTTAATTGTTTTTGACGTGATTTCTTTAATATAATATAACAATAATACATGTCTCCACTTTTAAATGATTTCTACGCCAGATATATTGAAGCAAACAAAAATCTATTTCCTGAGTTCTTGGTTAGTTTGCTAATGCATTTTTCATATTATTTTTGGCTGCTTTGTTTCGGGGCTATTAAATATTTTAAATATATGGGTGAAAGATCCTGGCCTGTGGGCCCTATTCAGTATGTGGAGCCCATGATAGAATCCATTAATTTTTGTCAATGAACGATGATGAATTTGGTTGACTTCTATTAAAATTGATTGTGGTAATAAGCAAGCTCATTCGTCGCATGAAAAATTTTTTTTATTAAAAAATGAATTTAATATAAGTAAGTAGTAAAAACTTGTGTGTTAAAAAAGTGTCTGTATTATTTAATGAAATAAAGGGGGGGAGGCGCCAAGATTAGATTTTTTTTAAAGGGAGGCGTAGTAACATAAAGGTTGGAGACCACTGCTGTATATGATACAAAATATTTCTAATGGTATTTCACTACCCATTTATTGTTCATATTCAAATCAATTATCATGGTTCAACCACATGAAAAAAAAACTGAAAAGTGTGGAATATTGGAAAATCGCAATTGTTTTGTCATTAAAAAGGGCCAATGTAGCAAAACACCATAAATGACGAACAATCATATTTATTACAGTAATGAATAAGTGGGTTTAAAAGCTTACATAATTATACGAAAACACCTAATGCGAACTACTTTACGAGCAGCTTCTTGGCGAATTTACAATCTGACTGTAAAGTTGCCCAGTGTCATCATTGAACAAGCTAACAAGCAGAATGTAAATAATCTACCGAGAAAAGTTGAAAGCCGGTCAACTTTACTCGCTACACGCCGGCGTGTGGGCCTACTGCGTCTGCGCAGTAGAGCGTAGTAGTAACCTCCCGGTAAAAAAACAAACTACGTTCTGTCAAAATAGTCACTGGCTTGTGGCTTCTCAGCGAATGGAAATTGTGTGTCATCATCACAATCGCAGTAGCTGAATCGCCCGCTTTTAAATTCGTCAACAAACAGCTCGTAAAGTAGCTCAATGTAATTGACGCATTAGATTACTACCTAAGAATCCACTAGGTGTTGCATTCACAAATTTTATGAATCAATCATTTGTTGCTTTTGCTATTACAGGGAAAGCTATCAGTACCCATAATGATTATTTCATTGTTCGATTTTGCGAAATAGAAATATATAAATGAAGATATCCAACATAAAATCATAAACCTACTTCAATTTTAACAGTGGTCACAAAAATGTTTGCAAAACGGCACCAATCGCGAAACCGCAGTTGGGTATCACTGCTCTAAGTGGATAATAACAAATAATATAGTAAGAATCCCTACTAGTAAGTCACAGAATACACATAAGAAAAGGTTGCCGATTACTAGCACGCCTATTGTAGGCTTTCTTGTTTTGTTGAGGGCTAAATCCAGCTGCTTTCCATTTTCACCTGACTGTCCGGTATAACCTAGGGGCGGCAAGTTATATGAAAGTATGGTAAAGCGGGCAGGTTATATTAAAAAGTATGGTGAGGCAGGCTGGTAATCAATTTGCGGCATAATTAACGTTAACATTATTAATTATAAGACCCAAGTAAATCCTCCGTGATGCCCTGCATTTTTTTTATCGCGTCGCTATTTCTTGTAAGTTGTAGGTCTGCTTCATTCAGTTGTATGAGACAGCCAATTCTTTGCCCCTCTTTTTATTTAATACCTCTATGGTTATAACCATAATGAACCAAAAAATCATATGTAGGAAATACCTACATAGTATCTTAATCGCCTTCTGAGATCGTCAGCATCCACATAAATGTACTGATTATATGAACATGGTGTAGTACTCACGGTCATAAGAGGCCTCCATTATATCCCTAACGGCAGCCGCCTCAACAATGTTCCTAATGACAAATTTCTTGATGGCTTTGTCTTTAGGGACACATCGTGCACAATTTGTGCAGCGGACGGGTTCAACATGACCGCGACCATTTTTGGAACGTCCCGCGTTACGGCGTTTGCAAGTCTGCAATGAAAGATGACATATGATTAATTGACAGTCCACTGCTATTGATTATTTTCCAAAACAATAAATATGATTCGTATGTTATTAAAGAAGATGTGTGTGATTATTGAAATAAACATGGGTGTACATATTGGCAATGTCATTTTGCGTGTTATTATGATTATAAGCCGTACACATATCACTCTTTAGCGGCATAAATGAAAGTTAAAAGTTCAACTGTGAACAATTTTTGAATCCTTGGAAACATTCCGGCCCTCCTAAATCCGACCAAGAAATGTTTTGGTGACGTTCAGTAAGCAACGTCTTTGGTGGTTAGGGCCACATGGCTCGCTGAAATGACAGCGAAGCAGTGGTTACGGTTAAAACTCCGTTACGGGACTAGCCGGTTGCGGGCACAAGGAATTGGATGACTATTCACACGAATTGAAGTTATAAATTAAGTTACTTTTGCGTACTTTTCGAGAGCACGCAAAAACGTACCATTTTTGACGATCACGTAGAACAGAGAACGGATATGGAGAAGAGCGAGTTCAGGCGCTGACAGTGTTGCCATCTTTTCAAAGTGGAATTATAGTACAGAGCCTCCAAAATTATAGTATTTGGGGAAAAAATATAGTACAAGTTGTCATCTGTTGAAAATGTATAGGTTTTTTGTTTCTCAGAAAAAATAACGGAGAATTCGAGAAATTCCGAGACCCTTTTTTATTTAGGTACCTCTTCCGACCCACAATGCTTACCGAAGAATTCAAGAAATATCATTTTAAACCAAAGTCAAGGGACTTTTTTTACGTTTTTCGATCAATTGTTGTTCCAAGTTCTCCAAATCTTCTTATATTGCGTAATTATAGTACTTTGCACCAATTTATAGAACGAAAATATCGAAATTTTAGTTCTGTTTACCTATTTTTTCCGATATTCAAAATTATAGTATTTTGGGCGTACTATACCTGTTTTATATCGTACATAGTACGCGGACCAAAATTATAGTACAAATACTATAATTATAGTACGGTTGGCAACACTGGGCGCTGAACGAACTTCCAGCTAATCTAACTAGATGGCGTAATACAATATTAAATATTGCCAGTGGTTATTTCCGCTGCCATCACAATGATAAAGGTACATATACAGCACAATGTGTTAAATGAATAATTCGTTGATTTATTTTAATGCTCCTAAAAATTTTCTTGAAATGTAAAAGTACTATAATTATTGAAAACCGTACAGATTATTTCGCTGTAACATAGTCAATTTTCAAAGTAGAGTATGGATATAGGTACCTACCTACCTAATATTTTTTTTCTATATTAGGTACTTCTTTGAGTTATAAATAAAAAAATTTGGATATTAATGGAAATTTAAAAATAATATACCCACATCAATATTATAAGACCGATATTATAGTTTCTATGTATATTACGTTGCACGGTCGATGGCTTTTAGATCATGTAAATTTTTCAAGTTCCTACCTAACTTTGCGGTGATGCAAATAGTGCTCGGCCGTAGTCAATTGGCGGGCGCGGCGCGGCGGCGTCTTGCGAAACTCAAACGTATAACCGTGTGTATTGTGCCCCAAAAAACACACTGTCTACGAACATTTTACACACGGTTATACGTTTGAGTTTCGCAAGACGCCGCCGCGCCGCCCCCGCGCGACCACTACGTTCTTGCACTAATAAATTATTATACAATGCTGGGTAGGTACGTAATAATTATTATTTATAAGGCAGTATTATAATTTTATTTAAAGAGGTATATTTTTCCTTCGTCTATTAGTCATTCTCCATAATAATAGACAATTACAATGTCGGCCACACACATATTTTGGCATTTCGTTCTGACATATGTATGAAAAAAGAGACGGGTATATAAACCTTGCTGTAGTTAAATTATTGCATGTACTTATGTAGTATGTATGCAAAATAAAATTCTACGAATTCCGTGCCGTCTGTTGGAACTTGGAGTTATTTACCAGGTCCAATCGGTCGAGCATTATTATGATTGAAATTATCGTTGATATTAGTACTTTCAATTGACGCATCCGCTACTTCAAGTGTGTAAATCGAGTGTGTCCATTCTGACATTCATTTCCATTTTGGAGTTTTCCCTTTTGTTTTATTAGCTTAAACTCTAGTGCGTCACCAATATAGCGATGGATTTAATTGTCTGATCACAAGTCCAAAAGAGGATGATCCTCAGTATATGATTGTTTGTATCGCAATTATAGTGAAATGTCACAACATGGCTACCCCGAAAGATTGTCTGGTAGGTCAAAAGTGCTACAAGAAGACGGAATATGTCAACCTACAATCGAGTTACTGGTGGAGTCCCTCACGGGCTCCGCTTTTCAAATGACAGTGTCGCCTAATGACACAGTGTACTTGATAAAAACAAAAATTTTCCGAGTAGAAGGTATGATGTAATAACTTGCTAATAAATTTTTCAATAACTGCCAATTAAATAGCAAAGATAATGAATGTTTATTTTTTTTCAGGAATACCTATATCACAGCAGCATTTACTATATAATTTCAAGGAACTGGATGATTCGGCCAGCTTAAATGATTATTCTATTAAAGATGGCTGTACGCTCAAACTGGTGCTATCAATAAAGGGAGGCCCTATATCGACCAGGCGTCTTCCCTTACACGTTGATGATGAGATACACTGGCGGGACATACGGGATTTTGTTGAAAATAATAGGTTCGTAATAATCACTTCAATTTCACTTGTACTCTAAAGGCAGCATTAATTATCGCTTGACACTAATAAATCGTACCAACTCTTATCATTTCAACAAATGTTACATTGTTAATAGTATTCATTTTTAAGTCTTACTATTAAGTACATTATTGAACCCAATTACGCCACCTGCAGAGGTTGTGCTATACATCCGCCTAAACATCAAGCCACTTCATCGAAATATTTACATGTGAATTGATGCATTACCTTTAGCTGACTTACAATGCGTTAGTCACAGAATTCATCATGACAAGCCTTTCTTCAAAAATAATATTCATTCATAGGGTTTATTTATGATAGCCACAACCGTATCCAAGTTCAAAATTTCAAATTGTTACTGTTCGGTTATGAGGAATACAGCGGAAAACACATTTTGAAAATAGCCGATATACTGGATTATTTGTTGGGTTAACCTAACCTAAACTAACCCAAACTAACAAATAATCCAGTATATCGGGTATTTTCAAAATGTGTTTTCCGCTGTATTCCTCATAACCCAACAGTACCCAAATTTCTTTAAATTCACTTACAAACTTACAAACACCCACCACGAATTATGTTCGCAATCCAAAGTTTTACTGAATAAAAAAAAATGGGTTACTGCTTTGATTTCTCGAAATAATGTCTGAAATGTACGTACATCAAATTGTTTTATTTTTTTGAGGAACCTTCAAAACCAGAATAATTGAAAAATACTACTAGCTTTTAATAATGGTAATTACCTACATTGGTTCTTTCAATTGAATTATAATATTTTCATCAGCTACCTACTTTACAGGATATGACCCTAATTTGCTGTTTAAAATGCTTTTTTGTGTTTCTGTGGTGTGACTGTCATTAATATGAGACATGGAGGCTTGAAATATTGTCAGTGTTGCTTATAGATGCCTATAGGCACAAAATTCGTATATTAGTTCCTGTTATCAGTTTTGATTACCTTGAAATTAGCTACACAATAGCAATATAAAACCTTATTGGCTGCACTCCGTCTCATTCAATTGCCTTCCCCAAAATCATTCTCAAGTGTCTAATACCATGAACACGTTTACTCCATGCGAATTTAAGTAATAGCGTATTATATAATAATGTATTAATGGTATGTATTAATGGTATGAGCATTGATATATGTACCATAAATAGACTTAGTAAAATATGCAACGGTTTAAAACGTACACAATTTCTAACAGTTTAGGTGATGGTCGGGGCCATTCATTGATTGGCCTATTGGTACTATGCGGTATGCTACCATCGTGGTGTCTGATGATTAGAGTGGAACAGTTTTCAATTATTGATATTTTATATCGCTATGATACAAGTGAGCCCAAATTGAAT
Source organism: Rhyacophila brunnea (assembly GCF_057557595.1). Lineage (NCBI taxonomy): Eukaryota > Metazoa > Arthropoda > Insecta > Trichoptera > Rhyacophilidae > Rhyacophila > Rhyacophila brunnea. The sequence goes on from NW_028232965.1 coordinate 35,917,274, forward strand.
ACGGGCCTGTGCGATTTTCGTTTAAAAGTATCACCATAGCGAAAATTGGGTATGAGGCTGTCAGTTCCGTTTCTTTAAAGACTCAAGCAATGGCATTGAGGTTTTAAAATATTTGTGGAAAATTACACTAGTTGTCAACAACTATAAAGGATATTTGAAGTGTGGTGGTTTGGAGAACTAATACCTCGCAATATTCACATTGCGATATGTCATTCTTTCATAGTCTATTTATATATTTTTGTAGATATCTGTAAAGGAGATGATAAATTGGTGACAATGTTGTTTGTAGGGAAGAAGCGTTGGAATGGCTGCCCCCTGGTTGCAAGGTGCTAGTTTTTAAAGATGGTGACAGCGTCAATGTCGTCAAAGTCATTGAAGAGGAAGAAGAGGTGGAATCCTATTCGCCACTCACTGATTACTCTTTTACCGGTTTGTATCATTGCTTAAATGTGTATATTTAGATTACATAATTATTATCAACAACATATTATCTGTGCCATGCTTGCTGCAAGTGAACAAATTTCAGATAATACTTCATAATAAGATAGCAAAATTGTGCCGAGTCAGTGAAATACTTCAATATTATTTTCGTTAATTGGCTCATTCAGAGTGAACGAACGGCTAACATTTGGAGATGTCGTTGCAATATCTTTTATGAGTATTGATTCATAAGTATTTACCCAATTTTTTCCATATTATTTTTCAACACATCGTCGTTGCGCCTTCAAAATTGGCTATGTGTATTTTTCAGAACTTTACAGGAGAGGCTAAAAACAATGTGAATTACAATACAATATCGAAATATTTTTTAAAGCAATTTCATAATACCTTTTATCATAATCATTATATTTTTTCCTTGGTATAGAAGGAATTACGAGGGTGGGTCAATAATTCCTTAGAAAAAAGCATTAAAACACTTTTTATTTTTGTATTTTTTTTTTATTTCTCAACATAATCTCCTTGGAGCTCAATACACTTGGTTAGACGTTTCTCAATTTTTTTTAAACCGTCAGAAAAATAAGTTTTCGGAAGGTCCTCAAAATAAGCATTTGTCCGATCGATGACTTCTTCATTTGAAAAAAAACGTTGTCCACTTAGCCATTTTTTTAAGTTTGGGAAAAGGAAAAAGTCACTGGGGGCTAAATCTGGCGAATACGGTGGGTGGTCGACCAATTCGAACTTCAATTCTTCAATTTTAGCCATTGATCGTAAACATGTGTGAACACGGGCATTGTCCTGATGAAAGAGGATTTTTTTCCTGTTTAAATGAGGCCGTTTTTCTTCAATTTTGTTTTTTAGCTGGTCCAATAAAGATGCATAATAATCCCCTGTTATTGTTTTTCTTTTTTCCAAATAGTCAACGAAAATAATTTCACGTGCATCCCAAAATACAGTAGCCATAACCTTACCAGCGGATTTTACGGTTTTCGCCTTCTTTGGACATGGTTTGCCTTCGCAATCCACTGTTTTGACTGTTCTTTCGTCTCGGGAGTATAGTGGTGTATCCATGTTTCATCTACAGTCACAAAGCGACGAAAAAATTCATCCGGATTGCGTTGCATGAGCGACAACAGGGCTTTAGAGGCCACCACCCTATTGCGTTTATTGTCGACTGTGAGCAAACGCGGCACCCATCTTGCAGAAATATTTTTCATGCCCAATTTGTCATGTAAAATAGAAATGACGCTACCTTTTGAGATCCCTGTAACCTCAATTATCTCACTCAACTTTAATCTTCGGTCACTTAACACCATATCGTGGATTTTATTGATCATTTCTGGTGTAGTCACCTCTACAGGACGTCCTGAGCGTGGTTCATCCTTTGTTGATGTACGACCACGTTTAAATTCATTTAACCAGTTATAAATAGTTGCAAGTGAAGGAGCAGATATGCCGTGAACTAAATCCAACTCATTTTTTATTTCCCATGCTGTTAACCCTTTTATATTAAAATGTTTAATAACAGCTCTAAGCTCAATTTTCTCCATTTTCCATTTTTCCATTTTCCACAAGCAAATTTTTTTTTTAAATGTACGAGAAACACACAACAACCCGACCGATCTGATTGAAACTTCGCAGCATACTGAATCGGTAGTGCCGCTGCATGAAAACAAACCGCTTACAGTACTAGTCGCGCCACCTGTCGGCTTTTCTAAGGACTTATTGACCCACCCTCGTATTATAAATTTTTTTGTGCAAAAAACCTATTTTGTGAAATTTGTGCACATAGCCGATTTTGAAGGCGCAACGACGATATATTTCAATATATTATGTTGAAATGGAGATGACAGAACATCTCACAACATAATATGCTCTGGATCAAAATGCATAGGGTGGCATAATGCTCAGAATTATCCTGATAACCATTTCTGCATGCTCCCCCCCGGCCATATTCTTAACCCAGTACTTGGCTGATGCAGCTACGATGGATTAATTGATATTGTGTTATCAATTTGTCAGATAGTGTGGTTACATATTTTGAATTTGAGCTTGATTCGCAGGAGGTCCTGGGAATTAAAACATTATAATTAATTTCACTCGGTGTATGAATCATTTGAAATGAAAATTGCGGAGCACCAACCTGATTGTTGACCTGACTATCATTGACTTTTTACAGAAGAAACTGCACTCACCATGTGCAAAATGATCGACTTGCGCTGTAAAATGGAGAGCTTATCAATGAAGCGTAATAAGAAGAAACACAGTAGTTCTATAGAAAAAGGTAATAATTCATGAAATAAAAAAAAATTCAGTGAAAGTTATGGATAACGTTGTTAACAGATAGTAACTAGATTGTCCAGTTTTTAACATCCCATGGTTTGACCGCCGACAACGCTAAACGCAGGGTTGCCTTCTGGGTGCGACTGTAAGAAGGCACAATTCTTGAGTTTGGAGAGAGGATACACTTAAACATGTGTTCAAGATTTTTTATTGGTTTCATCTGTATCATAATATGCTTTAAAGTTTGCCATGTAACACACTCAATATTGGTATATTTGAACATGCAAACATGCTTTTAACATTGGTAATATTTGAGGACATCCATGGGTTCTGTATTTCTTGTCATAAACCAAATCTGGCTTAAAGCCTTGGTCTATGGTGACTGGCTTTTGCATTTTTATCTTATTAATCTGTTCCGAAGTTAAGAGGTTTATATTCTGCAATATTTTAGTCCATCAGTTATTAAAATCATATGTGACCTAACGATTTCTGTATTCTTTCCAGATATGAAAAAGAAGTCACCTATGCCTTTAAAGAAGACTCTCAGTGAAGAAACATTATCGTCCACTATAAATGGCCTCTTCGACGAGACTCCCAATTTTACAAAATACAAAGCCAACAGATTCCACTCAAACGATTCTCACCCTCGGAGTCTGTCGACGTACAGTGCCATTTTCCATTCAGACACTTCGTATGGAAAGTTCGCCAACGAGAGTCCTTTGAATGATAAATACGGGCACTGGCCGCCCATCGGGAGTTATTCGGATCTGGCCAGCAATGACAGCGCGGTGTCATCGGCCAGCAGGGCCTGGCGGACAGCCAGAGAGGCCACCGCAGCCTCTCCCGCAGACTACTTGATCCGGCCTGCCAACGTACTACGCAACGATGCTGCCGACCGGTATAACAGCGGATCCATCCTGGCCAACGCCTCCAACGCTCTGCCCTCTTACATGAACGGGAACGTCAACATGGAGGCGGATGATATTGATGCGTTCCGTGAGAGCGGCTCCAGCAAGAGCGTCTTTCTCGGAGAGAGGTCTCTCATTCAGGCTGATGGCATGGAGACTGATGGCATGGAGACATCCAATGTCCTAACTGCCAACTTGGGTGATTAATGAATCTATTATTTCGAATTTCCTTTGCAAATTATGATCTTTGATGAATTATGTCTGAAATAAAGATAAAAATTTAATTTTATCGTGTGTTAAAACTATTGCCTATACTCAGTATTTCACTTTTATCATTAGCTACAGATTTCTAATTATCAATCTTTTAATTCGAGTTGGTAACTAAGACAGTACGCATTAAATTCGTTAGAATATACTATTAGGCGCGTAATGACTGAGCGAGCAGCCTCGCGTTGTCGCGAGGCTGCTTCATATATAATATACTCAAAAGCCTCGTGAGGCAAAATGCTCAGTCAGTCAGTACGCGACTCGCCTAAGGCAAAACGCACGCGCTGCCTCGCCCGAGCGTTACCATGACCGAGCCAATTGTTATCGGTTTATCGATGCCCAAAGGTGCTGCGCGCGGCTGCCTCGTATGACATTGATTTTGCTGTGAGCGATTTTCGCAAAGCAAATGCCCGAGGCTGTTCGCTCAGTCAGTGCGCGCCTATTGACCGAACCGATCTGATGTATTTTTGTACGCATGGGCCATGTCATGTAAAATGGTTGACTTTCGGACTGATAATTTCTTGCAACCAATCAGTGTAACGTCACCTAAAATGTATTCACTGATATATTTCTCTAAAGCAGTGACACCAATATTTTTAAATGTCAATTTGATATTTCATTTGCACATGCTTGGTAAATAAGAGTGGACTGGCGTTTTGTCTATGAATGTCAATAAATAAATTATAACTGTGTCCCGGTTCTATAAATAATGAACCTAATATTTCTAAACTAAATATATGTTTATGTAATGGCATTTTATAAATTCAGTAATGTGTCTTCATATTATGCAAACAGGTAAATGTGATTTGGGCAGATTCATTAGTACTGGTTTTTTAATTCCTCTGAATTGTTGCAGGTGCGAGTGCAGCCGCGTCTCCGTTAGTAATAGAATCTTCATCAGCTATTGGCTCTCTTCAGTTGCCCTCCACTTCTACCTCGCAGAGATCCATGCTACTGACACATCTTCCTAATGCAGGTGTGTGTTTATTCCATTATAATGTAATGAAACATGCGGGACTGCATTCCTTTCTTATCTTTGTGGTTGATTTTGTTTTAAATTTATTAGGGCGGCTCGGCCTCTCCTATAGTATCATAAAAAAGCTAAACTAATAATCTGCATAGGTTTATTTTATGTAAATAATGTTATCAAAACATATATTCCATAAAAACCATATTGGGTGTTAAAAATCAATTTATTTGGGTACAGTAAAACCTCGTTAGTAAGAACACTGATAATTCGAAATTCGCCGTAATTCTAAATTTTCCCAAAAAAAAAGTCCCTTGAACATTATTTTCATAGAACACCATACCTTTAATTCGAATTTCGTAATTCGAAATGATTTCAGAGTCCCTGGCATACAAAAATATTCAATAAATCGTAATAAAGTACACTATTTCGAGGTCTTAGTGTCAAACAACACTATCTACAAAAGTGCAACTTTACAGGAGAACCAAAAAACGTTATTTTAGATTCTTGTAACTCAACAAGGGAAATGTTTATTTAAAACCTAATGTTAATATTTTATAATTTATTGTGTATTGTACATTTATCTTGCTTATGATGATGTTAAAATTTGTAGGGATAGTTTTTAAAAAATATGAAAACAAGGGTAATAACACCAACAGAAAATACCGTTTAAATATCTATGATAATATAATATATATTTGATGGCCCAAACATTGTCACCTAATCTTTACCCCGGCGGCTTTATAAAACTCGTAACTAAAATCCCTTGGAAAATCGTCAATCTATTTTTCTATTTCAGTTTAAGTCCTCGCCCTGTGTATGCACTGGTGTACACTAGGTGGGAAGAATTTGGTAAATTGAAACAAGTATGCGAGGTGACGAATGGAGTAAATAGATTAAGAAAATATTTAAATTGTTTAATTATGTTTTCCAATAATATGGTATGTACCTAGCACGTAAGTTTTAAATAAAGAAATATCTTATTAATAATTATGTATACTGGTATGTGAGGAAGATGTAAAATTGATATACTATAAAGGAGATGAATGCCGGAGTAAATGAGAATTGAGATAAATAAATGTAAGCGAGGATTAAAATATAGTAACATGTATAGCATGATTACCGCAGAGAGTTACTATTAAACTCGTTAGTTTTGTTTTGTATAATTAAATTCAGTAGCTTCATTTTATAATTTAAAATAATACACGTACTGCACTGTCTTATCCTATAAATCACTGTATACTGCATATGCGTGAGTCGGAAGATTATTTTGATAGTATGTGTGTACTGTTATACCGATACGATTTGAACGAATCGGCTGGGAATTCCCTATCCATTTTTTTCTTTGTGATGTTTTTATAATTTGTAAATTTTAAAAACTTCTTAAATACTCAACTTTCTGCGTAGCTTTCTTCCGTAATTATGTTTTGAATAATTTTGTCAAGTTTATAGATTAGAATAAGATTTTATAACAAATTAAATGTTAAGTAATAACGCGCGACGCACTGCTAATTAGGTGGTGCCTCTGAGGAGGGGGGAGGGAGGCTTAAAAAAGTTCCTCTCCCGAAATGAGTAGTGCGGGAGTTCGATTCTGTCCTTCTAATACGAGGGTGGGTCAATAATTCCTTAGAAAAAAGCATTAAAACAGTTTTTATTTTTGTATTTTTTTTTTATTTCTCAACATAATCTCCTTGGAGCTCAATACACTTGGTTAGACGTTTCTCAATTTTTTTTAAACCGTCAGAAAAATAAGTTTTCGGAAGGTTTTCAAAATAAGCATTTTTCCGATTGATGACTTCTTCATTTGAAAAAAAACGTTGTCCACTTAGCCATTTTTTTAAGTTTGGGAAAAGGAAAAAGTCACTGGGGGCTAAATCTGGCGAATACGGTGGGTGGTCGACCAATTCGAACTTCAATTCTTCAATTTTAGCCATTGATCGTAAACATGTGTGAACACGGGCATTGTCCTGATGAAAGAGGATTTTTTTCCTGTTTAAATGAGGCCGTTTTTCTTCAATTTCGTTTTTTAGCTGGTCCAATAAAGATGCATAATAATCCCCTGTTATTGTTTTTCCTTTTTCCAAATAGTCAACGAAAATAATTTCACGTGCATCCCAAAATACAGTAGCCATAACCTTACCAGCGGATTTTACGGTTTTCGCCTTCTTTGGACATGGTTTGTCTTCGCAATCCACTGCTTTGACTGTTCTTTCGTCTCGGGAGTATAGTGGTGTATCCATGTTTCATCTACAGTCACAAAGCGACGAAAAAATTCATCCGGATTGCGTTGCATGAGCGACAACAGGGCTTTAGAGGCCACCACCCTATTGCGTTTATTGTCGACTGTGAGCAAACGCGGCACCCATCTTGCAGAAATATTTTTCATGCCCAATTTGTCATGTAAAATAGAAATGACGCTACCTTTTGAGATCCCTGTAACCTCAATTATCTCACTCAACTTTAATCTTCGGTCACTTAACACAATATCGTGGATTTTATTGATCATTTCTGGTGTAGTCACCTCTACAAGACGTCCTGAGCGTGGTTCATCCTTTGTTGATGTACGACCACGTTTAAATTCATTTAACCAGTTATAAATAGTTGCAAGTGAAGGAGCAGATATGCCGTGAACTAAATCCAACTCATTTTTTATTTCCTTTGCTGTTAACCCTTTTATATTAAAATGTTTAATAACAGCTCTAAACTCAATTTTCTCCATTTTCCATTTTTCCATTTTCCACAAGCAAATTTTTTTTTAAATGTACGAAAAACACACAACAACCCGACCAATCTGATTGAAACTTCGCAGCATACTGAATCGGTAGTGCCGCTGCATGAAAACAAACCGCTTACAGTACTAGTCGCGCCACTTGTCGGCTTTTCTAAGGACTTATTGACCCACCCTCGTAAGATAGTAATGGAGTTCGATTCTGTCCTTCTAATAAGATAGTAATGTAGTTCGATTCGGCTCCTCTAGGAATATAGTATAAAACCCACGCTCCTTTATGGCGTGCAAGTTAATAACTAAATAAATAAAAATTATCAATTGAATATCAAAAAATAAGTTCCTAAATAAATAATCCGTTTTATATAGAGTTAATAAAAATTAAATGTAGTAACCCTGTAATGTTTGAAATGATAAAAAAACCGTGTTTATAACAAAATAAATAAATAAACAGATTTTAATATTTTCTTTAAGACTTTAATTCACATTGTATACATTTCCAAAAAAAACTATAAACATTAAATAACCACCCTATGGTACGTGCACTAACAAGTGAGCTAGCCAGATTTGTGTCGTGCTATTGAGGGTGTGTTATTTTGGCGCCCAACGTGGGGCGCCAAAATAACACACCCTCAATAGCACGACACAAATCCGGCTAACTCACTTCTTAGTGCACGTACCATAGGGTGGTTATAAATCTTTGTAGTTTATAGTAAATGGATATAATGTAAATTAAAGTCTCGAAGAAAGTATTAAAAATTTGTTTATTTATTTATTTTCTTATAAACACGGTTTTTTATCATTTCAAACATTACAGGGTTACTACATTTAATTTTTATTAACTCTATATAAAACGGATTATTTATTTAGGAACTTATTTTTTTTGATATTCAATTGATAATTTTTATTTATTTAGTTATTAACTGGCACGCCATAAAGGAGCGTGGGCTTTATACTATATTCCTAGAGGAGCCGAATCGAACTACATTACTATCTTATTAGAAGGACAGAATCGAACTGATCACACTACTTCTATTTCGGGAGAGGACCTATTTTTTAAAGCCTGTCCCCCTTCAGAGGCACCACCTAATTAGCAGTGCGATCGCGCGTATTATTCCTTAACATTTAATTTGTTATAAACTCTTATTCTAATCTATAAACAACTAGGTAAAATTATTTAAAACATAATTACGGAAGAAAGCTACGCAGGAAGTTAAGTATTTAAGAAGTTATTTCAATTTCCAAATTATAAAAACATTGCGAAGAAAAAATTTATATAGGGATCTCCCGCCGAAAAATTTTCTTGGTGCACACACACTATCAAAATAGTCCCGATTCACGCATATCGAGTGATTGACAGAATACGCAGTGCAGTGCGTGTATTATTTTAAATTATAAAATGAAGCTACTGAATTCAATTATACAAAACAAAACTACTGAGTTTAATAGTAACCCTCTTCGGTAATTTTGCTATACATATTATTATATTTTAATGAATGCTTATATTTATTTATCGTAGTTCTCATTCTCTCCGGCATTCATCTCCTTTACAGTATATCAATTTTACATCTTCCTCACATACCAGTATACATAATTATTAATAAGATATTTCTTTATTTAAAACTTACGTGCTATGTACATACCATATTATTTGAAAACATAATTAAACAATTTAAATATTTACTTAATCTATTGACTCCATTCGTCACCTCGCATACTTGTTTCAATTTACCAAATTCTTCCCACCTAGTGTACACCAGTGCATACACAGAGCGAGGACTTAAACTGAAATAGAAAGATAGATTGACGATTTTCCAAGGGATTTTAATTACGAGTTTTATAAAGCCGCCGGGGTAAAGATTAGGTGACAATGTTTGGGCCATCAAATATATATTATATTATAGATATTTAAACGGTATTTTATGTTGGTGTTAGTAACTTATGTAGTTAGCGTTAAACTTTACTGACGATTTAATAAGGAATTAGAAAAGATTGACATAACGTTGTTTGACTATCATGTAGCCGTAAATGTAAAATAACGTTATCTCAAAAAATCTTTTTTGTAGATAACGTTGTCTGACTTTAAGCACTCGAATTTACTGAAATGTCATTGAGAATTGTGACAGACTTTTCTTACAAAATCAAAAAATTCTTTTTTTTTAGAAGGTAATAAAAATAATCCTGACATTTTATGACCCAATTCGTTAGAAACATCTAAGATCGGAAACAAAATTAATAAAAATTAAAAAAAAAAAATTTCAAAATTTTCCCCCATACATTTCATAATTTGTAATTCTATTTTTTTTTCGATTTTCGGTCACATGGAATTCGTATTAACGAGGTTTTACTGTATAATATGGTACCTACTGTTCGGTTATACGGAATACAGCGGAAAACTCATTTTGAAAATAGCCGATAAACTGGATTATTTGTTAGGTTAACCTAACCTAACATAACCCAACCTAAACTAAACTAACCCAAACTAACAAATAATCCAGTTTATCGGCTATTTTCAAAATACGTTTTCCTCTGTATTCCTTATAACCGAACAGTACCAAGTTTTTTGATTGATTTCTGCTGAGTGAGATCGACAAGGTCGCATTTATGTTAGTGCAGTTTATACTAATAATAATTATAATATAGCTCAATTAAAATAAATCAACGCACTATCAACTAATATGTCCTCTGCCCACTAACTTACTGCACACTACACGAAGTTCTTCGTGCATCAATCAGACAAAATAAATAAACTTCGAAACATCTCTCGAAACTCCTCTGCAAATTTTATGACACCTGAAGAATGAAATAAAACAAATTAAAATCCAGTAATAAGTGTAATATGAAGTCAGAAAATATGCATAAGTATACTATGTATCATTTGCACCAATAAACATGAATGATTAATATGTTTTTTCTCCTCAGGGCACACTGTCCACGGTGAATACGCAACAGGCAGACTTCCGGGAGACGAGACGGAGTCGTCGGCCCCCGACCGCTTTGACGGCCGCTCCCAATATTATTACCACCAGCCCACATCCGGTGCCCCCCATCTTAAGAGGCTCCCCCGGAGCGTGGTCTTCGGTTCCAATTCTCATTTGAACAATTTTCAAGAGGCCAGGGGCCGTAGAGATGGCGATAAAACGAGAGCAGGAGAGAGACCAACGGGCTCGTCTCCGGGCAGTGAGCCGCACCTCAACCGTCTGCACGATCTGCAGGAGGAGAAGGTCCCCAAGAAGAACTCGAACCTCAGTCACTCTGTCTCTAATTTGTACCTTGATTCTCATGGCAACGCCGAGCCGCGTGCTCCGCATGGCGATTTCAGTTCCCGTTCTGAGTTGGATGAAGCGGAGGATGCCAAAGGGAGGCGGGTGTCGGCCGCCAAACCAGGAAGTATGATATTCTCCAGCAGCACATCCGACCTCCTCAACCTCAAAAGGAATAGGATCTTGCCCTCGCTTAGTCGCCATAGGAACTGCGAACACCTGGATGCAAGCGATGAACGCCTCGATAAAGTTGATATTGTCAAGCGGGAAAATTTACACTACCGACCGGAAAACGAGACGGTGACAGTTGACGCCGCCACTTATGGTGGGAAATTGAAAAACGGCTGTGAGACATGCGGCTCCTCCGAGAGGATGCCCGTTGGGAGAAATCCGACTGATGATTTCCACGATGGGCGATTTGGGCGGGCTGTCGATGCTCCCCGCTCCCTCCGCGGAGTCCAGCTCCTTCGCAGTGAAGACAGCGCCGACCGCCATTTTGGCGATTCCAAAGTATCCCTTAAAAATTTGGAAGTCGGTAGTGAGCGCCGCTGCCGGAGGGTCAAGAAGATCCCCAAAATCGACCGCAGCGACTTCCACGATCACAAGAACCGGGCAGACAGTGCCGCCAGGAGGCAATTCATGGTGGGGTGTGGCCAAGGGTACGAGGCCGTCATCCAGAAGATGTCCAATAACTGCCGTGTCAGAATACGTGACAGGTTCGATGGCAAGAGCAGCGGCGAGCGTGACCGCTTTGCTCCCCTCTACAAACGCTGTGACACAAGGGGTTCGGCGGAGATGAAGAGTTCCAGTGCACTCGATGAGTTTAATTCCATCCGTCCCGGGCGGCCGGGTGATAATAGTCAATTTTTAAATAAATGGGATGCGAGCGGCAGAGATGCCCGCGATCTTCCGCCTCTAATAGTTGCCAGCGGGGACTCACTAGAGTCGAAAGGAGGTGGGATCGAGGGGGAGAGTGGAAAAAAGCCGCGTGTCCGCTGTGCCATGTGTAAGAAGCGGCTGTCTGTGGCGAGTGTACACACGTGCCGCTGCGGTGTGATCTTCTGTGCACCTCACCGATACAAGGAGATCCACGGCTGCCGCTACGACTACAAGGCCGAGGGTCAGGAGTACCTCCGGAGGGCCAATCCGCTAGTTAGCGCTCCCAAACTGCCCAAAATATAATCGATACGACGGGAGCGGCTCCCTTCCGCCGCCGTGTCCGTCTCCCGCGGCTCATAATACGATGCGTGAACCCTCAGAAAAATAATTGTAATTATTACGCTAATTTTTATGCTGCGAATTGTGAATCCTTCATTTTGGTTTATGGCACGTCAACGGTGTTCAATCGACTGCTCGTAACATGATTTCACTTAAAACTGAGTTGAGCTCTTTGTAATATCTTCAATGTATACTTTTATTATATTGAGTTTTATTGCTCCTTCTTAGAGTTGTGAAAATGGCAGTTTCGAGTTGTCTTATTAGTTCACCGTCAATATTACAAGTCAATATCTAAATTTCAGTTATTTTGATTACTTTTTCTTCAATGAAGGTTAAAAAAATATGAGAATAATAAATAATATTAATATGTATGACCCTTTTTACAGTTGCGCTTTTTGACATTGACTTAAGTAATTTATAATAATATGCATATGCTGTAAAAAATATATCAATGAGCTTTCAGCCGTAAATATTTTACGGTGGGCTGAATACGTCCGAAACTGCAAAAAATATTTAGTTATTATCTTATTTGTATTTTAACCATTCTTCTTAGTTATGAAAATTAACCGATCTTTATTATCGGTTTATTTTATTCGATCGACAGGGAGAATATGAAGTGTGCCGAGTAAATGAATACTACCGCGTGAGTGAATCGCATCGGCAGCTTTGATCAAGGCCTATAATAATGGTGGATATTATTTTATTCTGAGTGCCTAGCGACGACCCCCAGAATATACAATCGTTGACAGTTTTCAGATATGTTTACAAACTTATTGATTGTTTTCACAGCACGGTGTATAATGTACATAATAATATGTCACATTTATTAATCATTTACATATTTTTTCCCAAAGCTCCATTAAGAAACAATAAAATCATCGTTTTTCATCATTTTATCAGTTTTATACGTCATATTTACATAGCGTGTGATTAAATTAACCCTTGGCTCATCAGTAATTTATGTCTGCAATTTTAACATCTTAATCATTTAAAGAGTATATTTTATAATTAATGTTTAAAATCAAATTATTGCTGGACCGAAAAACTCTCTTGATTAAATAGCTACGTTATTTGTAACAATTATAGTTTTCTTTATTAAATCTACAGTGGAATTCACTCACAAGCGGAATGTTGCCATGTAAAATATATTAATATACATAATATGTAACAACATGTAAATCAGACTGCTATTACTTCTTTGAATACATTGTTATTATTAATTTATTAATATTAATACATATTTCTCTTTCACCATGATATAACATAATAAATTTTGTTGTAGAAAATAAAACAGTCCTTTTGTTTCTTACCTTGTCTGATAAATAAATACATGCATTGTTTTTAATGAATTTCAAAACTTATTATCCCTAGAAGTGAAGGAATTTTTAGTTTGCTGGTAGTCAGAATATGTTTCAATAATTTCGTTACTCATTTTAATTGATTATAATTTTATTTCAATAACTTGACTACATTATAATAATATGTAGTGTTGGATGTTGTCAACAAATAATTGAAATCTTGTCAATGGAGTCAATGTGTGTTTTCAATTTATAAAAAAAATATAGTACCTAAGTAGTTTAAATGGTTTTGCAAGAATAATTGGTACTTTTGTATATTTTTTTATTAGGTTTAGTAAGTAGGTACGGTACATACATATTTTTTGTTGTCTTAATTTACATTCTCATGTAATAATAATGTACATATTATTAATTTTACACTATGATTTATTAACTTGTAATGTAACATTATAATATATGATTGCTTTATGTGGATTTATTTTTAAAACAATTTAAAGTGAAAAAAAAGTACTGAGTGAATTCCTCTGTAGTTATATTGGTTAAATTGGTTTCTGTGCTATAAATAGTTTTTATGACCCATTTTTAGGGTTGTTGAATGTTATTTTTAAAATTCATTAGGGTTATTTAGTTTTTGGAATACTTAATCCTAATATGCTAACTTAATATTGGTTGGAGTGAAATATATTATGTTTATTGTATTGTATTCTTATTACATGTTGTCTCTTTTATTTTATTACCCGTGTAATATTGGCTAGTTCTAATTTTGTCTAATAAATTTATTAGCATTGTGTTGTTGAGCAAACATAATTTTGACCCTTTTCTGTAAAGTCTTATGTAAATTCGTGAAACTTCTGACTTTTACGCAATCAAATATATGAGGGAAATGTATTGATTAAAAAATTGTTATGATATTAAAAATTCAGTTGTAATGTAAATTAAAAAAAAATATTATATCTTTCTTCTAACACTAAGAATATGTTTTATTTTAATAAAAGATAATGGTTTGACCTGTTGAATGCGAATGATCTGCTAAAAGAAATATGTATTTATAAAAAATTGCCAAAATTCATCGTCTCTACGATCCGATATGGATTTTGGCCGCAACATGAAGAGGTGTTGTAAATTTTTTTTTACGATAATGTAGAAGTATGTTAGCCACCCATTCAACCTATTGGTTCCTCGTATTTTGTTAAATAACCTGTGAATTTGCCAGACCTGTGATTCGAACCCCGTCAGGTCAGAATTCAGTCTTCGTGAAATATGTTTTTAAAATCAAATGTATAGATCAGAGGTCGGCACCGTGCTCAGAATCTATACCTATTAATGAAATGACAGGTGAAATTGAGTATTTTAAATAAAATTGTCCTATATGGTATGTCACAATTATATACGTCAGTCCTTTTCTAATGCATGTTACAGTATTGCATAAGTCAATGAAGGGGTAAGACAGAGATACGTATCGATGAACCAATTTGCAAACTCGATTGTCAACACATGATTCATAACAGATAAGACGGGGTAAGAACAAAAAGTAATCAAACCACAAAATTTATTTGTCTGATAATCAATATAATATAATTAAACTGCAAAATTTTTAAAGTAAAAAATTAAATTTGTCTGATCAAAAATTTAAGTCAACAGCACTGGACCCGGAGAGTATAGGTGTGGAAAATGTAACTTTTTCTGTCAAAAAAGCGACATTATCTTATTTAAAACATATTCGGAAGTATTTGATATTCAATATACGTACTAGTTGTACCATAAAACTTATGCAGTTGCACTAAATGCCGACTGACACGAACATGTTTAACTCGAAATTTGACGTAAATGAAAAATAATTGCTTATTTTATAAAACATCATATAAAATAGTAGTTGACTTGTTTACGAATCTAGAAAAGAACATAGGTAAGTAACAATCATAGATAACAGATGTATATATATATATAGATTCGTAAGTTCCATACAAGAAGATGCCCCTTATAATTGGCAACATCTATTGACGTGACTAGAAGTTTTGACTATGACAGAACCATAGATCCGAACCCAAAAAAGTATTAAATACTTAGAACAATAAACAGAACATTAAATGGACGCATTTTGGATTTATATGATAAATTATATTTCGTTTGGCATGCGTCATTTGCACCCGCGACCCGCAATCCGCGCATCGCCTAGCGACGATCATTTTAGACGGTGCAGCGCTCGAAATGGAGCAGAACGCACCGGAGCGCCGTACCGGTTCGTGAATTTCCCGAGCATGGGGTTCCTGTTCGTTAAAACCCCGAGGATTGCGTACCGGCTCGTAAAATCCCCGAAGGACAGCGACGCCGTCTCATGAATTCCTTTGGCCTCGTTAGAATGTTACGTTCCGGTTCAGATTTAATTGAAATTAAAGAAAATACCATAAACATCAAACCATATTTTTTTTATTAAAAAATAATTTTACTTGTTGAGAAGACTCATACTCAATAGACAAAATGCATTCACAGAAAAGATATTTTTTGCCATAAGGCATTTCTAAAAACTTGGGTCATAAAACAATATTGTATTGAAAAAGGCCTGGCAAAGATTTATTGCTTTGTCCAATATATTGTGCAATAATGTCTATTGAAGAAGGAAATTTTTTTGTTTCAGAAAAGAAAGGGTCAAAGACAGACCCTATTATTAATTTTTAAAATGAGACAACTATGATAAAAAGATTTATCTCTCTCCATGTTTGCATTTATAGGTAGGTATCAAAGTTTTTCATGTTCCTACATATTATTTTTATAATGCAGTTAAGTTACATGCCTATATATATCGTAAGTTAATAACGTACTAATTATAATCCACTCTGGAACTTTTAATTGAAACACATTAAATTGGTACCTATTTGTATACCTACAGGGTAAAATAATTAATTTCTTAACGGTCCACATGCTCGTCGTAGGTCAAAATTGAGTTTTTATTGTATTTTCAAACCATGATCCTGGACATACCTTAAACGTTGTAAATAATCTATTTATATAATTTTGAAGCCTTATTATCCTTTATAGTTATTTTAAACATTTGATGACTGCATGAAGTATTTTTGTTACATAAAATAGTATTCTTTTAAACCTCTCGCTCTAATGTTTTAGAATATAGTCATATTTCGGTACCGTAAAACCCCCTAACTTCGCCAAGTGTCCCTAACTTCACCTAAATCAATTAAACACTAAAAACTCATGTTTTTACTATTGCAGCACTTTAAGTCACTGAGGCGATTTTAAAGATAATATTCGTCCTGTCACCACACAATTTTCAAACCGCCATTATTTTCGCCGTGTTTGTGTTAGTACCGTTTTTTCGAGTCCGGTTTGAAGAGATTTTTTCGGAATACCTCTGAGCTTTTGCTGATTTCTACGAATCTTGTAGAGGTAGGTTCTTCATATTTTTATTATAATATAGTGATATAGTCTGCTTGCCAAATGTAACGTGCGATTTCCGATATTTATAATAAAACATCAATTATTTGAGTATGCAATGTCAGGCTATGTTTTTTGAACTACTTGTTCCTACACTTCCCCTGGCTTTAGGGTTGTCACAAAAAAACGATTTTCTTGAAATAAATGTGTTTTTTTTATTTTTATTGTTTTTAGACTAAAAACTATTCATCACTTTGAATCACCAGTTAACAATTTTTCTCATATTTCCTTTATTAAAAATTTACTATGTAAATCAACACATAAAAATGATACTATAATGCTTTGGGTTTTGGCAGCCCTAGTGTAAATTGGTAGGTTGTATGAAACAGTCATTGAAGTGATTCCTATCTTCGCCAACGTAGATATTTCTTTAAAATATGTCAAATTGTCTCTAGCATAAGACCTGAATTTGCTTAAGGCTATTTTTTAATAGATTTCGTGAGTATCCATAGACAATATTTTTTTATTGTACCTACTAAAACACATTAGGCGAAGTTAGGGAATCGTGCCGTAACTTAGTCTATATAAAAAATAGTGATTTATTGTATTATTTAGTATGAAAAGGGTATTACTTCAATATAAATAAAATTAAACACTATCATTGTGCATTACATAAGATCTATAAGACTTCATATTGGTGGATATTTTGGTGGCAAAACGACTTTCTGTTAAAAAACCGGGCGAAGTTAGGGGGTTTTACGGTACATAACTGTGCAGTGGTGTTTTACATTTATTAATTTTTAAACGCATTTATAAAACCATTAGTATAATTTATGACGAGATAATTTTTGTAAAATATCCACGATAAAAAATTATATTAATAATCTCTGTGATCCCAAATTTGACAAGAATTAGGCATTTTATTATTCAAAAAATCGGCAAGATTAACACATTTGAAGATGATTCTAAAGATACTTATTATAAGCTATGTCTTTGACCATTCAAGTGTGATAAACATCTTATGAATAATGATTGCTTTATAATAATTATTGACCTAAGAATAAGGTAGTGTTTTTTTGAAATACACCATTTCTTTTGTCATTCCCCAGTGGTTAAGCTACAACATACGGCCGTAGCCATAAATTGACCCCCTGGCCCCCCTGCTATGGAGATTTTTGAAGCGTTGAAGTGGAGTATGGCACAAATAAGGTTGGAAAACACTGCACTAATCACATACAATCTTTGCATGCCTACCTGGCTCACAACAAATCATTTGACTGTCCGTGCTTCTATTAAATTTAAGTAAAATGAGTTGCCAAAAAATGTAAAGCAGGTCCGAATTCGTGAATATGAAGAGTCTTGGAAAAATTCGTATTTCTGCATTGAACGCGAAAACAATATAATATGTTTAAAATGTACATTAACAGTTCTTTTAGGCTTTTAGGGAGTGCGTCCTAATAAATCATTACACAAAAAGGCACCCAGAATACAATCAAATTTACGCGTAGGCACAACAAACATTCCAGTAGAATTTGAAACTTAGGTTAGGTTTACGTCGTTTGGGGCAATAAACTGGACTTTGTATACCTCATGTCAACGTGTGAAAAATTTTATTGGTCTTAGTTAAGTGCATCTTTAAGAAGTAATGACAGTGAATGAAATAGGTGTGGGGTTAAAGTGGTTAGACTCTTGTTAGATTGTTCGAAAAATCGGGATCGCAAATTATGTAAGATATTATTGTCATATTGTCAATTTCGTGTGGTCACCAGAGTGACTATTATTTCCTGTGTAGATTGCTCTGTTTGAAGACGGAACGTTAAAAATACTCTCTTCTATACTTTAGGGTCCTAATAGTTGGGCATGGTGCCGACACCTGGTATAGATAGACAGTAAAGAAGAAAACTTTTGTTCTATTCTATAGACATGAGTCTGAATATGTATGAATCGCTTTCCGTCCACCTTTTCTTTCGGCTGCCCCACTCCGATTGACTCCCTTACTCTGCGTTATTCACTTGATCATTATTTTGGTTGACTTGTTTGGCATTTTTGACTATTCCGCAATTTTTGCGACATTACATGATAATATTATTAAGGTGGAGTATTCTAGCGTTATAAACATTTGTCACAGAATATGACGCGTGCAATGAAATACAAATTACTGAAATCATGGATTTGACACAAAATAACTGAGAAACGATATAAATTGGTTTATAAAACAGATGCATACGTTCCAAACAGGTGATTCAATGTGAGTGGAGTAGAATTTATTTACGGGTGCGTATGTACGTCTGTATAGACTAGACTTCACCACTTGAATGTCATTTGCAGTTTCACTTATTAAGTAATCGCTGTGAACCAATATACGTAGTAGTCCGTACATTGGCCTGGACTGGAGATGTCCAAACAGAAATTATTATAGCTTTGTGTAATTTTATTATGTTTTCATACATTTTTAAAATTATGAATTGTACATTTTCATTAACATTATTGGACATTTCTATGGTAGAACTTCATTATAATGGTTTATGAAACAAAGATTTTGTTAATTCTACGATATTTGGATTATGTAGGTTTATGGAGATAATTTTATTGAGAAAAAATGTTGCCATATTATATATTTATAAAGCTAGAGAAAATGAAGACTACTTATCAAAAGTTCATTATCCTGTTAACAAAAACTGCTTTCTTTAAAAACTATTATATCGAGGAACATTTGAATATGTCTGTTATATGTAAATAGAAAATGCATAAATTGAAACAATATTTATTTATTATTTTGGGTGTATACAATATGTTCAGATTCTGCTATCTTGTCTCTAGAAAATGTTCCAAAATTTTTACAACACTATCAATACCTTCGATGTAATTAATGTCAAGAGTTTCATCCTCGCTTGGGAAAGTGTGCGCGAAATCAATAATTTTAACTTTGCACCATGGATTATTCAATTGTGACTCAGTCGCATTCAATTCCTTCAAGGTCGACTGGTACTCTTTCTTAATTTTAGATAAGTAATCACTATAACTGACGTTGAAGGATTGACTTCTTCCTATTTTCCTTACGGTGTCATACCAGGATGTTTGATTGGTGTTTGTCGACGTATTTGAGGGGTTTGACAAGCTGTGTCTTAAAAATGGAATGGAAGGCTTAAACACTGGTCCAGAAAATGAAAATTGACCGCTAAAATTTCCAGTGCCCGAAAAATCCTCCGGCTTGTTAAATGATATTCTTCGTTGTCGCGTAGGTTTCGCTTGATCTGGTACCTTACTGGAAAAAATAATGTATCAGTTGTAGATTTTAAAAGTATTTCACTGCCTGCGTATGAAGATTGGCTTCAATGACTGAACTAAACATCAAAAGAAAATTTAAGGATTATTTATTACCAGTGACAAGACAGATCGATAATAAAGTGATAAATATTGTCTCCGATTTCTTTTAATACCACAACAACGAAAACAAATACTTTTAAGCAGACCCTACATGGTCAATATTTTTTTGTGGTTAAGACGACAAACCTGCTATTCTCATGTGTGTGAAGATTTCGCAACTTTCTACAATCATAGATAACCAGCAACGATGTCGAATATAAGATAACACTTTTTTGTTTCCGGGCCCATTTTTGAATTTTCCATAATACTGTTAACAACTGCATCAAGAGCTCGCGGTTAACTCCGTGGTGGCCTTCCCCGTTCAAGAATATTCTTAGGGCTGAAAATAGTAATTTATACTTCTTAAAATCAAGTCCTATAAAAATTAAGATGCATACATTTCATTGTCACTATAATCCGGCTTGAATCTAGGCTGTTTCCCGAGGAGAATTTTTAACAATTTTTAAAATGAGAAATGCTATTCCGCACTCGCGATGGACGAGCGATAGAATGTCCGCCTTTGAAGCCGTGGATTGCGGGTTCGAATCGTGATCTGGCAAACTCACACTTTGCGTTCAGAGCATAGTCCTAACAAGTTGAGTGATTAGCCTTTTACTCAACCTCACTCACTTACATGCTCTGAATCCAAATACACATTGACAAAAACAATGTGTGAATTTGCCAGACGCTAGATTCTAACCCAAGATTCTCGATTTCAGAGTCAGACGTTCTGTCACTACTCCATAGCAATGATACATGTTGTCAAGGTTATATTTCCATCTAGAGCGCAAAACAATTTTTTTAAATCGTCTAGCCTATAATACACTTGATTCTTGACATCACATCTTGACTGCTGCTTAAAAATCTTAATGATACAATTTAAATGAGTTTTGTGTATATCGCCCAAAATTAAATAAATAATAATTATATTTTCTGCAAAATTCTGCAGCTTTGACTGAGAGTTGTGGTAGAGATTCCATCAGCTAAATTACTATTGTTAGAGACGGACATCTTTTGAACCAAATAGATTGTTAAAAGTAATTAAAGAAAAAATTACCATCAGTCACTGATTCGCCGTTTAATTTTTTTCCGTATTCTTTATTGTACTTGTGTAACCGTTCAGTCGATAATTTGTACACTTGAAATCCCGGGATACAAAAACTGACATCTCTTTTACACTGAGCGTATTTCAATTTTTCTTTTTCGATTTTCTCCGGAGGCGCTGTGGAATCCCACGTTTGCTTTCCAATTTTGATATCGAGCACACAGGGTTCTGACATTCCTTCCGTCAAATTCTCCAGTATGAGAAATTCAGTTTTCTTCCCGTCCACGTTCAGCATTCTGGTGCCATAGAAATTGGCAGTAAAATCTTTAAACTCTAAAAGCATGGGATCTTTTGTCGTTTGCAATTGTTGATAGAAGTTTATTTCACGATTTCCAGTTTCTGGTTTGACAACTGGTTTTAAAATCGATCCATCACTTGATTTGAGCATACCTATAATAAGGCAAGACAATGTAGTAAATGTAATAACTATTATTAAAAAATTACTCATTTAAAAATGTAGCTACAAGATAATATCCAGAGTGTTTGGATCCTCCACCGTTATTTGAGTTAATTTAATTTGAGCGAAATTAGTGTTGTAATGAAACTGAAAAAAAAATAGATCAGCATTTATTTCCCAATTAATTTTATTCAAGAAACCATTTAACACAAAAAAAACATGTAGGTACCCGCAGGTAAAAAGAATAAAATTGTTTTGTTGCTTTCTTGCATTGCGTTGCATTTTTTCTACGAGTTCAAGTTTGGATTCTTTGATAAAACAGTGTTGAGAAAGAGTCGTAATTATTTTGCTCTAAAGTTGAGAGAGAAATTGTATTCCTTGAAGTGATAAACATATTTCATTGAATTTTGTGAATATGTGCAATTTTGAATAACTACAATAATAATGTTTGTTAATCGATCAAATAATAATTGAAACTTATGATCCAACTACGACAAAAATTTTAATGAGGACTTTACTTTATGGCGATAATTTTAAATCATTGGCAGCAATGGTCGTCTTTAAAAAATACATTAATCTGAACTGATCCGTCTAACAAAGTTTTAAGTTTAATATTTATAGCCAGTTATTTTCAATATCATAATATCATACAAAAACCAGCAATGCTTTTGGAGCCCTCAATGCGGACCCATTTGGGAAACACTGATATGGACTAACAATGTATCACTATTTTGTGAAATCCCCACCAAACCTTATTTTGAGATAATTAATAAAAATTGTTTCACTAAGCTGAAGCAATAGATAAATAAAGCAAATACGCAGAATGATACAAAACGGATGGCATAAAAAGGTAAACAAGTAACAATCCGGAAATTTTATTCATTACTCATTACAAAATTTCCTTTTATTTATGTCTGGTTGGACATGAATGCATTCATTCCTTTACATTGTTTTCAGATGAAAAGAATTAATAAAATGTCTGCTTGTCCAATGAAATGATGTTGATTACAGGTACTGTCTTCATTATTTCTGATTCAATATTGCACATTTTTCTCACTGAAATGAGTGTGACATTGTTGTCTTCCAATTTAAGTGAACATTAGATTATTGTGACTTGTCAATACACTGTGGAGAATGCTTTACGAGCAATTATCAAATAATAATAATATGTAATGTAGAAACAAAAATACAACCTAAAGTATTTTTCCCATCAAGAAATTGATGACCGCCAACCTGATGATCCAATTTTTCAATTCCTCCATCGCAGTGCAATTTATTTCCGCTCACAGAAACTGACGGAAACAGCACACTTAACGATTCAGGAACATTTGCCAGCGAGCTGGCGTATTGGCTGTACGACTGAGACCGGTGCCTGCGAAGTCTCGCTCCCCTATTTCTACTCATCGCTGCTTGATCACTAAAAAAAGCCAAATGATATATTGTTAATTAAAATCTTTAGACCCATCGCTTACTTCAAATAGGTACTTCTAAATTAGAAAACAAACTTATACATATAATAAAAATATAATATAGACTTACAAAGAATTCATTTTTAATATTTTTGTTAACAAGCCGTCAAGACGCACAAGAAATCACTGTTTAAAATATGATATATTTTGGGATTAAAGTTTAATCATTTAACATTGATAAAATAAATAAATTTATCATGATAATCCTCCCGATAAATGGATTAAGTTTTTAATAGGTATTACCGATCGAAGATAATTAAAATATTCAGCTCTTGTATATCATTTATATTGTGACATTGATTTGGCAATGAAACTTTGCTTACAAAGAGACAATGTGAACTCAAATTCCCACATAACAAACAGTGCCTGCTGAATACAATTTATCTGATACAAAACACAACAAATACAGCCTTTTGTTATTATAAGTTTGTTTTCTTTATAACCACATTGAATTTATGTTTTTTGTTATCAGTCAAAGGCAATAATAAAAGTTACCTATACATAATATGCTTTCAAATATCATACAAGCGTGTGAGACTTATATGACATTTTTAACTATCTATGAAAAGGACAGTTAAATTTTAAATAACATGCAATGTCAGTAATATTAGTACTTATTATTTGAGCATGGTTAAATCGCCACCTATTTGAATTTTCATTGTCGACAGATAGATATTGTATGTATGCAGACAATACATTATCTTTTGTTATCATTTTACTGCTTATTTACTTTTCCGGTCAGGCCGATTCTAAATGATAATAAAAATTAAATATAATTGCTATACCATTCAAATATTTGGACAATTTTCAGTGATTCTCAAACATTTAAACTTTACAATATGTAAAAGATAGCCTGATTCTGATTATGTTGTTTCCTATGTATGAGTTAGGGACAAGGTAACTTTCCTGACTAAAACAAGATTTCAATGTGAAGGAGCAAATGTATGTAAAACAAAAACAGAAAATACCACACAATTATAGGTATATTTTATTTTTATTTTGGCAAAGAATTTACATTTAAATAGAAACCTTACAATTACGGCTTTTAAACATAGAATGACACGGCCCAGGACATAGTCCTATAGTTTTCGGAAAAAAAATGGCAATATTTACACATGATTGTTACTATTGTTTTTAATATCCTATTTACACGTGCATGTATTTACTGCTGTCAGTACGTATTATCGCGGTGATAACAAAAAAATGCATGTGTAAACGCATTTAATCGTGCAAATTGCAAGAATGCATGCATGAATCAAAAAAGTTCAGAAGCTTCTGAATTTTCACACAACAATTGGACCGTGCAATATCTGCACCCTGCGCAGTAGAACGATAGTAGCGTACCTGCCGATAAAAAAACGAACTAAACCGCGCAGACTCATTTTGGGGTTAACCGATTTTCACGACCTGTCAAATAGTACCAAATAATGATAACTAGGGCCCGGATTTATATGCTAGTTCATGTTTTGTTAGGGTGTATGCACAGCTATGAGAGTTGCACAGAAATCTGTTTTGAAAGACACAGAATCCAAAAATAAAATTTTATTGTGCATATAAATGCATATTTGAGACGTTAGAGCATATTTGAGACATTAGTGCATATTTCATAAATAAATGCATATTTTAGAGCTTTAATTAATTTTAGTTTTTTTAAATTATTTTATCGAAATATAACTAAGTTAGGAAGGAAGAAAGTTTAGATGCACTTGCATTTTTAATGCCATCTCCGAGCTGTGGATTTATCAGTGGAAAAAGTGAAGTCAACTCGGGCACTATTATTTAAAGTTTGCCCAAGTGGACGTTGAGAGGTAGTTTTCCGCATATAAACAAAATACTGACAGATACCTATGCGGAAAAATTTAATGCCAGAGCATAATATTGAAAAAAATAATGTAATTTTTTTTTTCGGGCGAAAAACAGAAAATAGTATTTAGGAATAGTTAAGTGTGTCGTTTTTGTTTTTTAAGTTATGTTTGGTATACATTGCATTTATTATTCAATTATTTGTAGGTACTTGTGAAAAAACTATTTTGAAAATTGTAAATGATTAACTTTATATTCTTTGTTTGTGTTTTTTGTTCTGATATCGTATTATGTTGAAAAATTATTAACTGTTTATTCGATTTTTTGTCAGTAATATTGGGTAAAGTGGGTATTTACAATTTTTTCCCACAAAAATGTAAATTTTTAACTGCATATTTCTTCGGTTTTAGTGCATATTTTATTGATTTTAAGTGCATACGTGCATGCATATAACCATGTTTTTTGTTGCATACAAATCCGGGCCCTAATGATAACATCGCGTCTCGCTTCCTCTTGAAAAATGGATTGGCGAGACAGTCAGCACTTTTATGTGTAAACAGTTATTATCGCGATAGTTTAAAATACACACTATTGGTGCAAGTAAATCCATGCACGTGTACAAGCGCTCTACAGTCAAGAATACGTGCTGCCTGGTTAAAGAGGGGCTGCTTGCGGCATTCGGATGAGGTTATCTTGATTTTTTAAGCAAAAACGTAATCCTGCATACTTGCATGCGTCATTTATAAATTAATTAATAAATAAATCTATATATTAAAAACTTTTTTTCAACAGTGATCACATGACAAATACTAAATTTTCGAATCAAAGTTGATGTTTTTCGGTTAGGTTATCCCGATATAACAATTCACATAGGTTTTCAAATCCTACCGGATAGTAACAGTATGTGCCGTTCGGGTCATCAAAAAAGTATTAATACTTTTCTTCCGATATGATACTAGTCGATACTTTTTTGTCAATATCTATTAGGATTAACATTATGCTACAATATTTGCGTTATTTTGTGCAGAGATTTTTCAACTTTTTGCTCGAGCATATTATCAAGTAAAAAATGTTGATTTACAATTTTTTTTTTTGTTCGCCAATAAATATATACAATAATCATTATGTACCAATTAATAAATACACCATTTTGAAGTTTATAATTTGACAGTGGTTTTTTGTTGTCATCCAACAGTGCAACAGTGTTATGAACTTTTTTAATGCCTAATTAATAATAAATATGAAGCTTTTGTGGGATTAGGCAAATCATGCATTGCTAAGGTGCAGCAAATTAAGGTAGACATTGTATATATTATATACCTACCAGTGGGTGCGTGACTTTTGCTTGTAGGGATGCTATTGAAAATACATTATATACATATTATTTTCTGCATAAGTATTATCTATTTAGAGTTTGTAATTAATTGAAGCTTGCGGTTGGTGGATAAAGCATGAATATTATGTATTATTACAGTCTGTTGGTTCTGATATATTTCGTAATATTAGGAATATGGAACGTTTAAAAGTAAAATTTATCATACGATTTTCACAATAAATACTAATATAATATTATTGCATACTTAATACTTTATCGATTATTTATGGGGTTGCGGAGCATCTACAGAATCTATGGAATGCACGCCACTGATACCTACATATTATAATATTAACAATTTGTTCCGTAATTTACTGTGTCTTAGCAATGCATGATCTGCCTGATCCCACAAGACGTCGCTTATGTTAATATTGTGTGATACTTGATCACGGGTTCTCAAACCTTAGGTAAATTGAAAAAAAAGGAGTATAATACAAACTTAAATAACAGAATTAATTTTTAATGGTTTATCGATGTCGAATATGGACTTTCACATAGTTAATTAAATTATTTTTAAGAACGTAGCATTTGTTATTGAATATACATAACTTTGAACACTTCAAAAACATAGTTGTGAAAAAAAATGATATAGAGGGGGGCTCGAACCCATTTCCATCGAATTCCAGCTAACGTGCTTTACCAGTTATGTCATTCGTGCTCTACCCCGTTACGATAAAATTAACTATTTGATATGCGAATGAAATGTTTATCAAATTCAGTTAATATTGGCGTTAATATTTTCACACAGCACATCTCTACTTTTGAAGTCTCACCACAGCCAGAATTTGAAGCTCAGGACTCAATATGTAGTTAGAACAGTAGACAAAATTAAAAACCTCACAGGTTTGTATTTTCACATTGGTTTTATACACACAAAATTCGTAGCATATGGGCTAAGAGAAAAACATTATAATTTAGTAATAAAATATGTTTCGGGTAATAAACATACAGTCATGTCAAGATAATAAAATAGATGGGTAACGAAAAAATCAGGTTAACATGTTGGTAAGTAAAGAGCAGTTCCTTTATGCCTATTATTAACTACCTATTGCACTTCATCCTGCAGTTCGCTGATCACCATCTTTGACAAACTGTTTGAATAAGCGAATCTTTAGTCTTTTATTTTTAGACTTGTCAAAAAAAGATTCCAGATTTGTCTATAATCACAATATCTAGTTTTGTGTTATGAATAATAACTTTTAGAGCCAACAATGTTAAATATTGATAGACATAATATGATATAAATTGTTATGCAAGATAATGTTTATTTGAGTATTTTGGAATAATAATGAAATAATATACTTAGTTAATGTAAAATAATAACTGAGATTGACTTTTTCATGATACATGATAATAATCAGGCCTGGTTTTACGGCAATTGAAAGAATTTAAAAAAAGACATGTTCATTTCTAATCGTAATGAAATATAATATTTAGTAAAACATTTAAAACTCGGGGTTCATACATAGTAGAATGATAGAATTGTTGGAAAAATTTTACTGTAATATTCCTGCGACTTAAATTCAGAACCACTACCTACCCATTTCATAATATTCAGATTGAGCCACTTGGCGTCATAGGAAAGAAATGCAGTATGAAACAATATTGATATGCGAATAAAGGCAGTCTTTAGTATTTTGTTATTGTATTTATTTCACTGAGAAGTTTAATGCCGACTTCATTTACTGTAATCTTAGTATTATGTCTATGTTAAATGTTGATAAAAACAAGTCGGAGGTTGACGACGGATTACGAGAACTCCAACTACTCAACAACCTCACAATTTTCTCAAAACTCAAAATAAAAATCTGAAAGATTTTGTCAATAGAAAGGCAAGAATGAATTATCAAAATATTTAGTAAAATTGTTACATTGTACCTGGGGGGCTCGCGGACATGCTCTAATCGGACCTCATGCTTGATAGGACTGGCCCTGATATGTGCGGCGGACGAAAATTTTACATAATTTACGCATGTGCACTGTAAGCACAAAAAAATAAGCATAAAACGTAACCAAACATACATTATTTTGAACAAATGCGTGGCAGTGTTACAATACACCACTGAAATTGTATGTTGAAAATAATACCATTACAATTCTTATTTATAGGTTTAATAATAGATTAAACAATGCAATAGTTTACCATTTCACAACTGGCTTTAATGTTTTATTTTCATTATGCGTATTACCTACAGTTAGTAGCAGCTGCTCCAACACCAAGCAAATGCAAATGCACTGCACTCCTTACGATTTTTTAAGTCCTCAAAACTCAATCATGGGCATTGAAAAGAAAATTCGTGGGTTGTAGAGCAATTTATCTCATATTGGTTTAAAAATCAACAGTGAAGTTTTTATGCAAAAGTACCTCCGATCCAGATTTTCCCCTGATTATCGATGGACAAAACATCAATAGTGTCCAGAGTTTTACATACCTTGACATGCACAATACGGGATACGACATTTCGAAAAATGATAAACTGCGATTGGGAATGGTTGGAGCAACATTGAGTTTGATATGGGAATGTCAAGGACTAATACCTGTACTCAGTTAAAACCAAATTCCGCCTGATTAATGCTTGCATTCTGATAGTGATGCTTTATGGTAGCGGATCATAGCAACCAATACTGAAAAATATACAAAATATTATACCTTAACACTGTTTATTTGTTTTATTTAATAGTACAACTGAACGTATTAATAAAATTAATTAGAATGTATAACTTAATGGAGGGTAAATATCAAATGTATCTTACGGGTTTTTACAAATACTTGAAATTTTCAAAGTTTGTTTTCATAATAAGATTTTTACCTTCTTTTTACATATGCGAGAATTAACTGTATTCATTGTCAGTGTGCATTTACCATTGGTGAGTGCGCATAGTGCCTAAAGAAGCCGAAAGGCGAAACCCGGGTCGCAAAAAAACGACTCTAATGGAATAGTACAAAACTTAGAAACAAAGTCGATTGAAAATAATATTTCTTAAGAAAACAATATAGGTATGAATACAATATGTTGTTTTCGCTGGAATTTTATCTATTGTCTCGAATTATAAAAAGATATTTTATGTAAATTGTCAATGAAGTACTTAAATAATCAAGCTATATTTAAAAACCTACCAAAATTTAAATTTCATATCTCTCTTCTTTTTGTGCCATATCCGTTATCGGTTATGATGATTTTGTGGCTGTCTATTCCCTGTCACTGCTCTAAGGGCTTAGACACACGGTGCTGCAAGATGGCGCGTTTGCATCACATTGACGCAAATACTAGGTATATCTGACATAACCAAACCGACTTAAACACGGGAACCTGTATGAATTAATATTATGCTGTTTTCGCTGGTGACCATTCTATCATCGTGAATTATAAAATATTTTCCGGTCACATCCGATTCTAATAAGATCATATGGGCCTCCACAGAGTGGAGGTTTTAATTAATAGATTTTGTTTTTACGAGAAATGGATGTCAGCCACTTGCTCAAGCTATTAGGTCCATACTCTGACTCATACACAAATTGAAAAACAATATGTGTATTTGTCGGACCCAGGATTCGAGCCTGGGACCCACATCGCTATAGGCCAACGCTTAAGCCGCGCGGCCATCGTGGCTATATTAATATGATAGTGGAAAATTATTGTAATTACTGTTCACTACAATATAATGAATGTGCTAACATGCATTGTAAAAAAATACTTTTTACAATTCCAGATTAATAATCGATATTGTTATCCTACATTTCAAAAATGTTAATTTGATTATATTTTAGTTGATTAAAAGGCGCAAAAAGTATTCATATCACACAGTTGTTTTTATTCGAAGGAATCACCTCACAAATTAACTTGATGTACACATAGCCGGTTTTGAGGAAGGTTTTGTTGAATTAAATTTATTAAAACATTATTGGTGCAAGAACTTTATTTAATGAAGTATCCATGAAACTGGTCATAAAGGTGCAATGATGATAATATGAAGGCTCCAAACGATTATGTATACACATTTTCGATCAAAATAAAATTGATAGACCGATGACAATGCTCAATTTAATGACTAAAAGATAGCAATATCATTAATTCATAATGCTATAAAAAATTTCTTCCCGAACAGTTTGTTTTGGCGGACAGACCCCTCTTGTTCAAAACTAACGAAGTGGCAATTAGTCATATCTTTTTCATATTCCAGATAGGTTAATTTTTTACTACTTTTTTAATATAAATGCTGCACAAAATTCCCAACAGTATTTTGCATTCTATATACGTGTAAAATGATGCCGCATTATGGCGTATTCGACACATACACTGATACGAGATGTATTTGTTTATAAATACTATAATATGCCAAATTCCATACGAAATATAGTTGCATTTTAAATGTATATAAAAAAAAGTTCGGTTAACTCACAAGCGACATTAGAAAATAATTGAGGGACATTGGATTGAACAAATACAAGTGCCATATAATTATGAGCGGTTTTCACAACACCACATACCTATTTACGTGTGAAACAGAATTTAAACATCCAACTGCTTTGTATGAAAAGTTATAATAATTTTTGTTACAAAATTAGATTATATTCCATGGATTCCAGTGTATATAAATTATTTTACAATCAACGTATGTATAATGCAACTTCTATATCAAAAACTATGTCACTACAGTCGTTTTTGAAATTAAAACCTTCCCTCTGCAATTACTCTCGACATAGTTCAATTTGTGTTCGATATAGCGCGGAGTTTTATTAACATTACAATGCCTAAACCTTTGCGGAAGCAGACAAAGAGCATTATTTCAAATATAGAGTATCTGCAATGACAAGTCAACACACAAAGAGCATGTGACGTGACAGTATCAACGCCCAAAATCCACATGACATAACAGTATCAGCACATGTAGCGCGATGATGTAGAAGACTTGATATAGAAATTGGTCTATAATTTAAATATTTTGGTCAGATTTGTACTCCTTAAAATACTAATCATACAGATTGCATAAAATGTGATGTCATGTCATACCAGCATATGGAAGGATTAGGGAATTTTAATAGCCACAAAAATTATGCTTGTGCAAACATTAGTGTTCTCCATGTACGGTGTCGAGTGACGGACCCTGAGGGCAAGGTGAAAGGCAATTGATGCTTTCAAAATGTGGTGTTGGCGCCAAATGTTTCAGAGCACAGGACAAATTAGTCAATCATTCAGAGACTACAGATAAAGGAACGGCTCTCAACGATATGTCTGAGATAGATTCTCAGTTTTTTTGGTATATTGTTGGCGCAGATTGGATAACCTAGAGACTGGTGATTTTGGGTAGCCTCTAGGGAAGGCGCGCTGTAACTACCAAGTGAAGGAGCTCACCGAGGACAGCCTTCACTCTGCCCTGAGAGAAACAGAGGACCGAGAGGGGTGGAAAGTCTTGGTCGCTCTAAAGATGATGGAATTTCAAGGTGGCCACAATCCTCAACCATGAGGAAACAGCCAACAAGAAAATACTAAAAAGATTAATAAACAAGATGAAATATCAATTTCTTTTTCTTGGATCATTTGAGAACTTGACCTCATTTACAGAATGTTGAAAACAGTTATGTAGAATTTACAATCACACATTTAACTTTGAAATCAATTTACTCAACTCGGTCACCAGTGCGCTTGTATTTGCTCAATCTTCCGCAACTCAATTTATTCAACAAGCAAAACAATAAATAAAACAATCAAATAACATTATAAAAATAGTATATTTCATAATATTATAGGATAAAAAATTAAATTCTTAAATATATCTGGATAAAAACATTCAAGAGTATTTTTAATGATGACAATAATTATTCTTTATTTTGTATGAGTCGATTAATGATTTATTTAATTTAAAATGCTAATAAGTGAATTGCAAAGAGTATCATTTTTGTAACGTTTTTTTAAAGTAAAAGCGAGAGTATTATTTTTTATGGTTGTAGAATCCTTCGCCGGTTTTGTTTCCTAATTTTCCTTCAGCAACAAGTTTATCCAACAAGGGAATCGGTTTGAACAGAGGGTTGTCAGGGAATTTTTTGTGCCAGCCGTCAATGATTGCTTTTGTCGTGTCATGGCCGACATAATCGGCCAACTCAAGAGGTCCCATCGGATAACCCGCACCTAACTTCATCGCAATATCAATATCCCTTGCAGAAGCATCACCTGTGTATATAAAAAAAAATTGCTTGATAAAGAATGTTTAGCAAAATATCACGATTTGCCGATGTTCGAGAGCAAGAAATTGATTAGGACTTCATTGAATGTAATATCCAAGAGACTTTGGAAGGACTCTGTGCAGAAGAAAAACGTTAAGTTCCAGTTGCATAACATTTTTTTTTACAATGGTTGGTTGTTATCCATTCACCCAAACTCTTGGCTCCATGCCTTGTTTCCAAAAATACACATTGTGAATTTGACATTTTGGGTGGGATTAGGACCAAATATAACATATTATTATATGGATTAAAAAAAGACACCATGCCAACTCACAGTGGACACACGATAAAGAGGTTCTGCTAATATATGATATCACAGAAACAAATTAATGAACAGTTGTTAAATGTTAATATTTATTAGTTTTATTATGATGAAATTTAATTATATTATTATATTTAATAATATTAAGTGCATCATATCAATTAATTGCTAATGGGTTTAAATATGTAAAATAAAACTATGGGCCTTTACTGCTAGAAAATAATGTGAGAGCAAAGTTCGCATAATTACATTAATGCTGTCGCACAAACCAAAGTTTGATCAACAAACTCGCCAATAAACAATAAATTATTCCAATAACAGAAATTAATCATCATTGTAAATATGTTGTACTTATTGGTGAATCAGGGGTGATCAATTAGTAATTTTATAATGAATTTCATTTAAAAAATATAGTTCAATGCGTAACATAGTGGCATCTCATTCAAAGGCTCCGAGTTAGATTTCAGGTGAGACACAATACATTTATATTATTTTCTCAAAACTTGGGTGTTTCTACAAATCTAATTAAAGATATAAGTAAATAATTATCAACATACATATGAAGCGCTTACTTTCAATAGCGGCTTAAACAGTTTTATGCAATTTTGAGATAAATTGATACGTCATTTCAATTTATCTATCTTTACTACCGTTTTAGCCGATGAAACTAAGGTAGATTTTTAATAATTAATATCGACGTATTTAGCGAGTTTTGAAATTAAAACTCAGACGATACTATGGTAGACAAATATATTTATTAAAATATATATCCAACTCAAAATACTCGAAAAACTATTTTAGCCGCTTTTGAAAGTAAGCGCTTCAAATTGTGTAATATACCACCTTCTGTCTATGTATAACTGTATAGTGGTATACTTAAAATGTTCAGGTTTAAAGGGTATAACTAGTTAATTAGATAACAGTAGAATTATTGTCAATATGCAAAAGCGAGCAAAGTTCAAAATAGATAAAGTTTGACAAGAGATTATGGTGACACATTTTATAACAAATATTAAAATTAGTAATAAATAATTAATTGCATGTTTTCTTTCATATTTCAGCATAATTTTTCCATGACAGATTTCATATTTGATATTTATGATTACAAAGTTGTGTTTTTATGATTTATGTAACAATCAGTGGTGTCACTAAAAAAATGATATTATTTACTTGAAACCTAAAAGAAAATATATAATTAAAAAAAATATAATATTATGATAGTCATCCACTAGGTGGTTTATTTGTGAACATTATCTTTAGTACATAATAATAATTAATTAATAATTAATAATAGTTACATAATAAGCACAAACAAGCCAAGCATGGTAAGATAGATTCTTTTTTGCAACACGGAACAAAATGAATGTTATTTTTTCAGTTTATTGCATAGACATATAGCTTTTATTTTATGTATGACGTTTATTTTATTAAGAAGTGTTTACACATTTTTAATTGTTTTCCTTTAATCCCTGTTGATCACAAAATTTTGCTTATCACAACAGTGTTCAAAACGTAATTCCCGCGATCAACCTGTGCGGGGTTACCTGTACATATGAAGCGAGATAACCATTCCATATAATGTAATTGTAGCACACGTCGCATAGAATCAATGTGGCCTCAATTCAATGTCAACTCAGAATAATCGGCAAAATTGCTTACCCGTACTCGCATAAAGACTTTTTCAGCTTCGACTCAACTGTCAAACATTCAAGCAGGCTAAATGTCATCAGACATAACACAAGCAGTGATTTTGACAAATAAAAGAAAGCGGAAATATTGGGTGCATTTGCCAATCATAGATAATAACATTGACATCCAGCGCATTTATTGTTGCAAGGATATTTATCAATCTCTTGGATGAAAAAGATGTTACTACGATCGTCAGCCATTATCGTGCTTTACATTTGACAGATGACAATATCACTAAGTGCAACAAAAAGCCTCAAGTGTGT
Organism: Rhyacophila brunnea; assembly: GCF_057557595.1. Taxonomy (NCBI): domain Eukaryota; kingdom Metazoa; phylum Arthropoda; class Insecta; order Trichoptera; family Rhyacophilidae; genus Rhyacophila; species Rhyacophila brunnea. Next base: position 35,951,980 of record NW_028232965.1, read on the forward strand.
AGTATTTTTACTAATTTAGTTACAGGCAAACTATTTTACCTAATGTTGAAACAACTCTGTCAGTATATTAAGTTATATTTTGTGATTGTCAAGTAAATTACATATACACAGTTGATGAATTGTGGTTGCGTTGAGTTTGTATGTGGAAGTTCGCTTAAATATGTACCTACTAGGTATCAGGTTACTTTACCAAACTAGTTTTATGAATATTTGAGTTTATTCGTACACTCATAAGAATATCATATTTATATAAAAAAAACTATATTAGGAAATTAAAACTATATTAGTTTCTGTTCTGACCTCTTTCTAAAAGACGAACAGCCTCCCCCATGTAAGGAACGAGAAGCCTATTGACAACGAATCCGGGAGTGTCTTTGCATGTGATGCATGTTTTACCGATAGCTTTACCCCACGCCATCAAGGCTTGGTATACCTCCTCAGAAATCTCAGGTGTGCGGACCACCTCTAGAAGTTTCATCACAGGGACGGGGTTGAAGAAATGCAGACCGCCGAACCTAAAAGACCAAAGTATTAAATACTACAATCTCAATAATTAATGATGAGCATTGAACGAATGCACTGAATGTAAGAAAATAAAAAACATTGTTGTACTTCTTTAGGAAAATTAAGAGTCAAATAAAAACGATGTAGGCATGATGTTTGTACAACTTAAAGGTATAGATTTACCATCGTAAATTGGCAGCCGGTCGAATTTGAAACTAAAATTGTCTATCGAGGATAAATTTGTCACAAATGCCATTTAATTTTACAACATGTTTCTCGAATTGTGGATTGCGCTTGCGTTTATTTAGCTCTCATGGCGTCAAAATATCAAAATCACATTATATTTAGTGTTGATAAATAAAATATACCTACCTATTAAAAAAAGAGATCAACAAGTGAAAAATGCTTTTTCCTTTTAAATAAGGAATGTACCTAATACATAATTTTATATTTGATATAGTATTTTATAATCGAATGAGTGTTTGTTGCTAATTTAGGTAGGTACGCTGTTTTTCTTGCTCGCAAGATTTTTATTGTTTGTACATTTGAAAACATAAAGAGCATTTTAGATTATTAATAAACGAATGTGACCTTTTAATATTTGACATTATTCGATAGCTACTTAGCACCAGTTATTTGGTAAGTATTTAAAGTAAGCTATATTTTAATATAATCAACAACGAATTATGTCTCCACGAAGAAATTAATGTAGACATCCGAAAATAACTCCGGGCGATTGGGCGTTATGACAAATTTATTCCAGACTGAGTCAAATGTTTACATTTTGAAACGTCAGCGTGCAGGATTCGGGGTATATATTTTGTTATTGAAAATACAGAAGAAATAAGTATAGTGCATAACGGCAAGTAGTTCTAAAACAGTTGGTGGAAATGTCAGAGACATCATTCTAAAAGTATGGCAATTCTGCGATGACGAAAAAGGACAAAACGAAATGATTATTTATATTGATAATGGAATACAACGGCCAGTCGCCATGACAGTTGTTCAGTGTTACCAAGTTGCATTTATATTACAACGCAAGTAATTTCTTATTTTTTTAAGTTTTGTTCAAAGTTATGATATAAATAAAAATTAATGTCGGATAGCAATATAAATGAATACTTACTTATTATTTGTGTATGTAAACGGATTTATATAGAAATTTAGTGTATTAATTAAACTGACATTTACAAGTTTGAATTCCATAATATGACCTCGACTGGTTTTATTTTTACTGTAAATGGTCCTAAGAGTGACACAGAATCGGATGATAGTCTATCTGGAATTGAACCATTATAGTAGTTATATAATTTCTACATTGTTTGTGTAATTTATAGTTATCGGGTTTCATTTAAAATTCCATTTATGTTGATACTATTTTACTGTCTTTAGAGTTAATTTAATTTACTTTCGCTTTTTTTATTATATTTTTTTCCATGACTAAAATATACACAATACAGTCGGACCTCGACTTACGAACGTTCGACTTTCGCACAATTCGCTATTTCGCACATTTCAAAAAAAAACGTTTTTTTAAAACGTCGCGCTGGCCGTGGAGTTAAGACATAATAAGATTTATAAACAAGAGTGAGAAACAGAAAAACTGCAGTGTTGATAGGTACGAACAAAGAGAAATCAAGGACTTATAAACTTCGCACGACGTTCTGATTGCGGTGAATCTTTTTCTTCAATCGGACGTTCGTATGATACAAACAGGTCTACTACTATATTATGTACGTTCAAAATTGTGGAAATATATCTTTAAAGGTTGTTTCCAAAAGACACGGCATAGTTATGGATGAAATGGAAAAATATTTGTCATCATGGATCGACGACCAACATCAAAAAGATGTCCCTCTGAATATTTCAATTATTCAAGCGAAGGCTCTTAGTTTGCACAGAGATTGGAAGGCTAGATTAAAAGAAGATTCTAACACAATTTTCAAGCAAGTAACGGTTGGTTTATATTAAATTCACTGGAGAATCGGCTGATTTTCGCGGAGAATTTATTTCCTCATTATCCAAAATTATTGAAGATGGAGAATATTCCTCTAGCCAAATATTTAATGTAGATGACACAGGTTTATTTTGGAAAAAATGCCTAGTCGTACATTCTTATCTAAGGAAGAATCAGTTGCCCCTGGGCATAAACCTTCTAAAAACCGATTGACATTGCTTCTTGGTGGAAACTTGGCTGGTGATTTAAAATTGATGCCAATGTTAATTTATCAACCAGAAAATACCAGTGCATTGAAAGGGAAGGATAAAGAATTGTATCCAGTAATCAAATAAAGATAAAAAAAGCCTGGGTTTACTGCGTTAATATTAAAAGATTGGTTCACTTTACATTTCGTGCCAGCAGTTAAGCAATATTGTAAAGTTAATAATTTACCACTTAAAATGAGAAAAAGAATAGTGGCAAACAGTTAACTCTTGATAACTTTTTAAGGGAAACATCCGCAAACCCCACTTAAACATGTCTCTTAAGCATCTTATATTTACTTGATAAATACATATTTCAAAATACACACAATTAATTTTTTTTTTACTTCCCTCTACTTTCGAACATTCAACATTCGCACACCTTTTCAGGAACCAATTATGTGCGAAAGTCGAGGTCCTCCTGTACTACTTTATATTTTCCAATTTCTGATTTTTCCAACTATGCATTTCTTCCTCATGGTTATAAAAGAAGTAACACGTTTTTATTTTGATTGTGTTAATTTTTTATTTTAATAATATTTGTACCTATATCTACTACCAATAAAAAATTATAAATTACCATTTTTTGTTAGTTATGGCAACATTCTCAATGTCATACTAGCGCCCTCGCTGAAATGCCAATTTATGATGGTAGATCTATACAAGAAAATTGTTTGAGATATAAAAAAAATGACAACATTACCTATCTTTCCTTTTAACAACAGATGCGATTTCACCAATTGATAAAGATGACGTGTTGGAAGCAAATATTGTGTGCGCTGGAGCAATCTAAAAAGTTGAATTAAGAAGTTTTTTTAATAGTACTTATACCATTATTATTTCCCCCCACCTCCTTTCAAAATATTCTGCAAAATGACGAAACCATAGACTAAATTTTCACCGCGACAGCGTGACAGTAGGCGACATGCACCTCAATGTGGGTAGCGCTTTACACTTGACGCCATTCTCAAAAACAGTATTGCGTTTTGGTAAACCATACAGGAGAATTCGTAGTGTCAGGGGTGAATATTATAGCTGAGTGGTAAATTATGTAAAGTAGTGTGCAATGCAACCATTAACGCTGGAGATGGACATGTGGGTATGGAAATAATTCATAAAGATGAGCATCACGTCATGTCATAGACTTTTGTTAAGCACTGGAGTAGCAATTAAAATTTTTGGAGACACATCGCATGGTATCACAGCACAAACAGTAGTTTAATTGAATTTATATTAAAATATTTAAATGTATAAGTACTTACAGCATCGAGACCACTGAATAGCTTATGTTTGATTTCTATATTCTCAATGATAGCTTCGACCACAAGGTCTGCTGACTTCACGGACTCCAAAATATCAGTGGAGCTTTTCAATCTGGCGAGGGTATCAGTTACAAATTTTTCCCCCGCAGCTGAGTCATCTTTGAATGTCTTTTTCGCAACTCGGCCTACGTTGGTTTGAATCGAAACCTGAGCTTTCTTTAAGGCATCGCCATTAACATCGGTCAATATAACACTGTGTCCAGTCTGGGCGGCTACCTAAAATTATATTTACAGTAGGAAGATTACTGAACGTCGCCTTGTTTTTGAATATCATATTATATAAATTAATAATTTATATAAGAACTATAGGTTTACCTGTGCAATGCCCGATCCCATAAGCCCACCGCCGATAACTGTCACATTTTTAATTATATTTTGAGACACACTCGACGTCGCGAACCCTCGTTTCAACAGAGCGAATGCTTGAGCCATGGCGGAGTGTCTAAAAGAAGAGAACACTTAACGAACTGAACGCTCTTTGAAGAAACCGAATTATTATATGTCTAGATTATCAAATATAATTATCGGAAGTTGAACTTTGCTCACACAACTACATACATACTTCTAAATAAACATATTAGGTACATAGAACGGTAAACACAAATAAAAACATGGCATACCTATACAGTATACACGATACGGTTGTGCTGTCACTGAAAAAAAACTGATCTAGAACTAAAATCAATATCGCAATCTGACAGGTATGTAAATTGCAAATTAAATAACGAAAACCTGTCTAACAAGATATTTTCTTATTATTTATTTAGCTGTATAATAAAAAAATGTGATATTTATTTTTGACAGCTTACAATACAGTTGCCATTATAATAAAAAAAATATTTGCGAAATAAATTCTCTACATTGCAAATCTGACACTTTATACCCAGTACTAATGCACAAAATAGTGTTGACGTAGTACTTAGGTAGTATAGTGTGACACATAATATTTCTGAATAATAATTTATTGATTTTGAGCGAATGATCGAAATATTATTGTCAAATCAATTTATTCTTTGCGTCGTCTAGTAATGGTAAAATCAAAGACAACATTTACGTAAACTGGCAATACGAATCACCATTGACCATCGACAATAACTTGTTTTCCGCTGGCGTTTTGTTCGTGTTGGCGTTTAATTTTGACAGAGAAATTTAATTATTATTCCTATAGAAGTTCTAAGTTGAAGTAAGACAACAATATGACAGAAAAGTCTGAAAAATCTAAATCTTCATCACAGACAAAACATATTCCTAAAGATGCTCAAGTGATTATGTCGATTATGAAAGACATGGGCATCTCAGATTACGAGCCCAGAGTCATTAACCAACTTTTAGAATTTACCTATCGATATGTGACATGTATTTTGGATGACGCCAGAGTTTTTGCTAACCATGCGAAGAAGAAAGTCATCGACCTGGAAGACGTCCGCCTGGCTGTTCAAATGCAACTCGATAAGTCATTCACTACACCGCCCCCGAGGGAAGTTTTGTTGGATGTTGCGAGAAGTAAAAACATAACTCCGCTCCCGTTGATAAAGCCTCACTGCGGATTGCGGCTGCCTCCTGATCGTTATTGTTTATCGTCATGTAACTACAAGCTAATGAAATCATACATTCAAAAGAAACCTGCAATGAAATGTGCCATACCTAGTTTAAATTCCAAATTGAATCAGAAGAATGCTAACCAAAACATGATTGTGAAACGACAAGGGTCTTTAGTGACCGTACCTAAAACGCAATCTGTAAATGTGCCAAAGCCGGTCTTCAAGTTCAGTTCTAATAAACAGATGGCGAAGCCGCCCGTTAAAGTCGCATCGTCAGTTTCTGCCTCGAATCAGCAATCGACTGTCAAGATCGAAATGGACGTTGACACACAGGCTGTCAAAAGGAAGCGAGAAGATGATGATTATGATGTTCTTTGATCCAACTCCCGAGTGCATGTCTAAATTTACCATATATGATGGAAAAGTAAATTCACTCACTGAAAAAATCGATTTTTCAGATTTATAACTGGGTATGAATGAGCTGGTGTTACAGCTGTCAAGAAAGTATCAATACCGATTGTGTATTATTTTTTTTGACAGATAATTTTCTTATATGATACCATGGCCCTAGTTAGTGTACTGTAAATATGTTGAATGTATTACTTTTGGAGGTTATACTATTTCTGTTAATATTATAATCAAGTACATACTCTAATTTTATGATGGTTTTGTTTTGCAGTTACCTACTACGTGTGACTAGCGCCTTCAGCATTATCTCGGAATGCTTGCCTCTTTTCTTCTTCGATGAGTCAAGTTTAATCGCACGGTTGCTTTAAAACAATATTAATGTATTTGGCTAATAACCAATTCTCATAAAATGCGTGTTAGATTTCAGAGGAAAATTTAACCTTATGTTTGTCGATAATTTAAGAGCCAGCCAGAGGGTCGCTATAAAATCGCATTAACTGTGGGTTTATTTTTGTGAAGGAGTGCATTGTAAAATAATATATTAATAATAATGTAAGTTTCTTAATAAAAATCTCACTATTATTTATCTTTGTTATTAATTTTTGCTTACCCTACCTACATACTTAAAAAATCCACATTAATGAAATGTGTCAGAAGAGAATATAATGTGTCAATATTTATTACATTACTAATTGATCAAATGTTTATTGAAGCATCGTCACCCTAGTATTGGTCTTGTGAAGCTCCATTTTTGGACGTTAATGCAGTTCATTTCACGGATTAAAATCGTTAAAAAAAATATTATATTTATCAGATTTTTCAAAAATGTCCAAGAAACTACAGTACAAAACAATCATTCGCTATTGGTTTGTCCAATGTGTGGACCAAACGGTGCCGAGGGTTATGCTTGTACCGCCCCCTCTACTACGTGATTGGTCAACGGATCGCTTATCCGTTTCTAATATTAGCGCTGTCTAGCACGTCCTCATTACACATTTGAATACATCATAATTTTTATATTCATTTTGTGAGAATTCGAAGCGATTGCTGCTAAAGTGCAGTATCTGCTGTTAAATAAATATAAATTCTTCTCAATTAAATGAGTAATATTGCTGGATTACTCTTTTAATACATTCTATTATATCTCTGACTATGTCAAATTAATAAGAAAGATTTTCAAGCATGAAAATATAAGGTAATGAACTTTGTTTTTCGTCTCCTGAACATTTCATATATTGTCGCTTTGGACAAACCAGTACTAGGGTGACATTATGTTGAGTGCCGACTACATCAACCCGCCAAAGACACCACAATGTCAATCTTGCCTGATTTCCATTGGAATCACGCAAGATCAGCATTGACGTGCCGCAGTTTGCAGCATCATGCGTATTGGTCTTAAGTGTGACTCACTCCGCACTTAGATGCAGTTGAGATGAAAAAGTTTTTTTCATACTACTTACGGTCTTAATTATTATGTATTTTAACATCATCGTCTCAGGCTTGAGTTCTGGGCGAAATTTAATAATAGCTGTCCCTGTATTTTTCCATTGTGGAATGAATCATGTAATCTACAAGATATCGATATTTGGCTATGTATTTTTTCTGACTAATATGTGTTGTATATGACAATTTTTCCATTCTTAATAGTATTAACCTGCGTCCCTGGTAACTATATTAGAAATCAGTATTGACACCTACGTAAAAGGTCAGGACTGCGTTTTTGGCTGTTTTTATTTAATTGCGTTTATTAAATAATTTTAAAGATAAAACGATATCGAAAAAAAAATCAAAATTCATTCAATATTTTATAGACATAATTACAAAATTATGATTCCAGCATTTAAATTAACGTTGTGGTGTCATTAAAATCGCATTATTGAAGTTACCATTTTGCTGTTCCGACCATATACGTATGAGGTATCAAGTTGTTTGTTCTTCCTGTGTTCAACCAAATGGCTTCGAATATTAATATATTCCAATTACGTGCATGAGTTTAGATGGACGTCTTAAAATAGTGTCTACTTAGCTCATTCAGTGTAGTCTGTATTCTATAAGCTGGCGTTCACGTCACGTCGTTCATGGACAGAGAGCATTGTGCCATCGCATTTGACTGTTGCAAGTTTTCAATAGGAGGGAACGAGAGGGAATGCAGTGCTGAATGCTGAAGCGGAGGAAACCGCACGCCAGCTTATAGAAGACAGAATCTACTTCCATGTACTTTTTTATGATTTTTCCATTTACTCTTCCGATTATGCAGTTTTGTACAATTTTTTTTAATGCTGTTGCCTATTTCTTTGATTTTTTCATGTCATGTGAAAGTCTTGAATTTAAGATTTGTAAAGTTCACTATAAATGTAAAATAAATAAATTTGAATTATTATATTTTGACTTTTCCATAGTTTAAAATGTGAACTGTAAATAAGTATAGTTTCAATTTAGGGTCTTTGTAGGGAATAAAGGTAAGATGGATGATAAACTTCATAAGGCATATTTGTAATTAACTAATTTATTTAAAACATCAATGTTTGGGTTGCCGTCGACATACAATGTTTCACATTTCTTTAATCTAACAGTGATCAGCGCTTACTGAATGTTTCAATATTAAAATACAAGGTTATTATGCTTCAATACACAAGTTTATTCAATGTTTCCAACATGCTTTTCAGCAAACGAGAATCATCCGCATATCGATAAAAAATGATAACTACCAAATACAGCATATCACCTAGGTCCTAGAATGAACGCATTGTGATTACAACGCACCGCACCGCACTCGATGCGATAGGCGGCCGGGCATAATCAAAGATTTTTTGGTAGGAAAATATTATTTGTTATACATCCCTTAACAGAAGTAAAAATTCCTAGAGAATGAACTGAACCGTGTAGTTGACAAAGTATTGTTAATTGTAAAACAATGTCGCTATAGATAGAACTATCTTACGATTATGAAATATATTAGAATGGACAACTTGGACGTACACTTGCAAGATGTTTGAAAAGTTTTTATTGAAAGATCTTTTTTCTATAGTTATTTTCTACAAAAAAAAATGAATAGCTAATGAGTCAAATGCGCATATGACTTATAAGAATACCGAAACAATTAAGACTCAATTGGAATGTACATGTGAAAATGTGTAAAAATTTGCTTATAAACAAAGTAAGAAATAGTTATTTGCATAAAACATACCGGTAAGTATACTAAATCATTTGATATTTTCGATATACCTACATATTACCCATCAACCCGTCGACGAGGGATTGAAAAATATTTTCTATAAAGCAATCACAGTATCAACACTGCACTACTTAAACAATTATGTTCATTCAGTAAACTTTCTGCATACATTCATTAAACAACTGAGAATAATAACACTTTACTACTGTCAGTTCAATTTGCGTACATATTTGTAGCCATACATAATTAGATGTTGACGCAATCAGATAAGATTCCCATGCGACCGACTGTTCTGTAGACAAATTCACATAACCATTTCGGCATTAAATTTCCGTCCATGGTAAATAATATACACAATATTTTTTAGCTTATTTACACTTTTGCAATATAATATTTATGCTTCCATTATGATGAGACATGTTATTCCATCTGTAATGAGTCTGTGATAAATTATGCGGATATTATGTCTCTTTGATTACGCAAGTTTTCATTGTTTACGGGAAATGTTGATAAACAGCATCATTCTTTGAAAAATAATACATATATAAGTAAACAATTATCAATTAACTCTATAGGACTATGAAAAATTTCACCAGACACTCAATTGTACATAATTATTATCATTGGCCTATTCACCAAAAATCTAAATATTTATAAAATTTTGGCCTTGTAAGTTCTACGGCACGACAGCAAGGCATACTTCAGACTTCCCAACGAATACATTTAATTTTGAATATCTTTTCCGCAAACGATACCACATTCTTGAATCTACATATGAATTGTGTGAAAAATTGAATGTAGCCAAACTTCCACCGAGTTCATTTGGAAAACAGCGTGATAGGCTTTGAACATTCCTTTTTATACTGAATGTGACACTTTTGAGAACGAGAAGTTGAAAAATTTAGAGACTTCTGAAAGTGTTTTTGATATTCCATTATGAAATAAAAGTGAAATTCAATAAACAGATGTCAATATTGATTTAATTAAAGAGTATACCTACTTACTGTAGGTACTGTAATAGTTATGAAGTAAATACAAAGGATTAGTTAAGTATCGATTAATTAATTAAGAAAAGGTCAATTAATTATACAGGTATTGGAACGGACTGGTGTATTTTGACAATATAATATCAAATATTATATTGTGTATAAAATGTACTTGTGAATAATCAAGAGTCGATCGTATAATTAATTATTCAGAGGTAAGTTTATGTACAAGTTTGAAAAAATAATTGATTACATATCTTATCTCGTAGTAAGATTAAGATGAAAAATGTTTTACAAGTTTATTTACATCTATGATTTGATTGTATTATTATCATAATTTTCAGTATATAAATTAAGACTTATCTTAACACACACGTTGACGTCAGTCCATCGCAAGTACAATAAACAAGTTCACAATCTCAAAAAATGTTTCCTTCATCTTCATAATTGCACTTTGTATTTTCATACATAATGTTGCCACCATAGTATTGCACTTAACTTCTTAACATAGTGAATCTACTACACACAAGATAGGTACTTTAATTTAATTTAATTTCAGTCTAAAAATTCTAGCAGTGCATGTTTGAGCACTAAATTAAAAATTTACTGAGATTTTTTTTTTATCAAATTTGTACAGAAGGAATAACGTTTTACGAAAGTTATTGCAAAAAAGGCATGATACTTTATTCCATTGTGAAATACAATTTGTTTGAATTTGTGGTAGCTTATTCATATTCAATAGGATGTTTAAATTAAAGCCATTATTTTAAAATAAATTATCATATTCAAACAGTGTAAGTGTTTCTATAAAAACATTTGTACACATAATCATATAAAATCTATTTCAAAATATACAAAAAACATACATACACACATAAATTAGAGGTTAAATAAATAGTCATTTTAGTTACAAATATCATAAAAATCATTGGATCAAAATATTTATTTCATCTGCACGATTGAGCAGACATTTACAAATTGCTTTTATATTTTCGACCTACGAGTGTCATACTAAGAAGTCTTCTAACATTGATAAAAATTGAATTTGCAATGCTAGCTTCATATTATTTAATGTGAGCTCATTACTTTAACTGATTCTATAATATTATCAATATTTGGAAGGTACAATCAGATTAAAATAATATGTATTATTTGAAAAAATGCCAATTGTTATAAATAGTAAGTTTGTTGACCTTGTAATATTCTGAAAAGTATCAAGTTTTAAAAAATTTTGCCTCATCCAGAATAGACAATGATACAAATTTAATATTGATTGTAAAATTTGTTCAGATTTTTTTTTATTTAAGGCAATTTTATGTATAAAAGAAAACAAATATCAACAAACTATATTCCTGATGAAGGGTGGAATAATTAGTGCTGTATTTAAAATAAAGGTTTATAGTATTGTAAATAATCAAGCATCAATGGACTAATGATGGTGTTCTCCATGCAGAAAATTTTGCATTATGATTTCAGCTAGATTATCAATGTAATTATTTTGATAAAATTCAATAATTTGTAAAATTGTTTACAATAGCCACCAGTCCTGTTTTGTTACATGGGACCGTGGTACTAGGATCACTGATATAATCAGCCAACTACGCATCTGTGCTACATAGTGATTATGACCTTTACTTTAGAAATGCAAATTATTAGAAACTGATGTAACTTAAACTTATTTGACCAAATATTTTATGTTTATTCCAATACTAATTTTATGACTTAGCCTAAGCTATTTTGTATTTTTTTTTATACCTAGAAATTTTGATATATACAAATCGTAAGCCAATTATAACGGCCGATCGCGTACAATATAACAAATTTCTCTTCGATAAAAAATAACCGCATCCATGAAAAAATAAAAGATGACAAAATTAATACAAACGAATCCACCGCTAAAAAAAATAAACCTCCGATAAAAATAAATAATGCGAAGAAACCATTTCAATCCGTCGCAGTCTCGGCAATCCGTCACGGCTACGTTCGGGACATCGTCATCACAGTCACACTTATAGGCGAATTATCAAAAATATAACTAATAAAAGATCCGCATGCGGTTTTAGGATTGTCTAAAAATATAAAAAAAACCATACCATCGACGTAATGTAAAAATAATATTTGAAATATAAAATAACATACAGTGTGATAAGCGTAATTATTATAATAGTCAAAAAATTATTTACGTCCAGCGAAACGGACGAGTGAAAGAATGCGAAAACATTTCTCACAATCCGATCGGAAATGAAATTCAGCTGCGGAGAGGGAATATTTTTATTAATTTTCTTTTATTCTACTTAATCTTATGAACTAATCGATAACATATTTTACATTACTCCGCATTTTCATTAAACAATCGACATCCAACGGCGGAGTGAAGAATGCGACGCTCGAACGAAGCATGTCCGGGGCGGCCGCTCCCGTTTGCCCGATGCCCTAATCCACTCCCTGAAACTGGAGGAGACGTTCTGCAGCTGCGGCTCTGAGGTCAAATTACTACATAACGTTCCACAGAGCCCTCTGCGGAATCGTCCAGTTCAATTTCCAGAAACCAAGTTCGACAGGGCCGAATGGCTTGACTTCTTCAGCGAACGAATGGAGGCGGGGCAGGGGCAGGCGGGCGAGGCGCGGAGGGGGACGGGCCGACGGTCAGGAGAAAAAAAGGGAGGAGCAAAAGTTAAGTAGCGCACTCGGCAGGGTTCGCGCTGGTGGTGGGCTGGGGTTGCGGCTGCGCAGGCGGTGGCACATTGTGCTGCGCCTCGTACTCCATCACTTCCTGGTAGATGAGATGCTTCCACTGATCCACCGTGTGCTCGCGCTCGTCCACCGAGTGATCGTACGGCCCCGGCGCCGGCTAAATAATCATAGCAGATTTATGAAAGGTCACATAATACACTGTGCAGTTCTACAATAAGCGATCATATTTCAAAGAGATAGATAGAATAAAACGTACGATACTTACGGCATTGACTTCCCCTTCATCATACCAGACGTTGATGTACGGATGAAGTAGGGCGTCGTCTACACTTATTCTGCGTTCTGGATCGATCACCAGCATGCGAGACAGCAGATCGCGTGCTTGTGAAGCCTGTCGAGAAACAGCAATGTTAATGGGAAAATGAAGGGAACGAATCGTGTTTTTTGGTTTGCATTTCTATTACAGTATAGAAACATTCGTGTGCTGCAGTAGTTTAAAGTATCCCGGAAAATTAGTACACTGTATTCCACTGATACATTTTTTCTTTCTATGGGACTGAAAGACTGTGGTCCTTACGTTTCAATCCAATATGGTAGAATCTACAAATTACACTATGGGAATGAATATATAGACAGCATAAATGTTTGTAATTGTACATAATATAATGGATTTGGACTTATAGACAAAATCCCAATTAATACATCCACAGATGTTTAGTGTACTTCTACATTGGAAAATATTCATTTATATTATAATCTATGACAATAGAATAACTGATTGAAACCTTAAGCCTGTTGTGCTCATTGCTGTCTGAAGGGAACAGAACATCCGGAAAGAGCCTGTCGAACGTGTATCCCGGATAACGAGGCCTGTTCTCCACGTAGTTGCGAACCGTCGGCTGAAGCCTCGTCATGAACTGGGATGAAGGTGTACCCAATTGTTCTGTTGAATTAACGATAATGTCAAATAAGTTTTATGAGAAATAAATATTCAACGTTTTGAATTGGCCATCGAAATAAAATAATAATTTGTTCTTAACTGGACACAATATGGTTTCATGAAAGTTCAACTATTCATAAAATATGCTGTTAAATCTTTATAGATAAGAATTGATTTGATAATAACAACAATTAGTTAATTAGATTATTTTTCACAAAAAAATATACATGCAACTTACCGATGATTTTATTCCATTGATCAATGTGATCAGTTCCCGGGAAGAGTACTCCGCCTCTGATCATTTCTCCCATGATGCACCCGACAGACCAGATGTCCACGTTCTCCGTGTAGCCCATTCCCAGAATCACCTTGTATAATAGATACATAACATATTATGAGGCCACAGGGAGTAATGACACATGTTGTCTTTGGTAAAAGAATAAATATCACGATAATTGGAAACATTTATCTTTCTTCAAATGAATGCAAGAAGATTAAAGGAGATGTTTTTGAGTTTAAGAATATAACATTTAAGCTTAATAATGAAATCGGATGCACTGGTGTGATTGGTTACCTCTGGTGCTCTGTAATAACGAGTGACTACATAAGGTGTCATCATGAAGGTGGTGCCGGCAGTCCTCGCCAATCCGAAGTCAAGAATCTTTAATGTGCAGTCACTTTTAACAACTATATTGGACGGTTTCAAATCCTGGAAGATAAAAACATATTTTTTGTATTACTTAAATTAGTTCATGCATTACATTATTCATTATCTGTTAACAATCATCAAAGTGATCACCTTTGTGTGATAACCACAGCAACAAAGTTGTATTCATATGAATTGGCCATGTCATTTGTTTTCATGTTTGTTTCATGATATTGGTCTTTTGCCCGAACCTTCTTTCGAGATAAATAGGACTTGGGAATATTTCTTATTCATTTGATCATAATATTATTACGTACATATTATATTATTACGTAGTATGTTATTTTTTGATTTTTTTGCAGTGGTTAAAAATAGGTAACTATTGCGCATACTGAAGATAATAATGAGAATATTTTTACGTGAAGGTACATGATTAATTTAGAATAATTTTGCTCACACTCTGAGAATAAGGAAAACAAACAAGTAAAGGAACAAAGATGTTGAAGAAAACTTTCTTCTATATAAATGGAGCATACACATTAAAGTGAAGCAAAATAAAGGACCTCTGATCGGTTTGGTTAGCTACAAGTGACTTCGCGGTGCACATTTGAAAGGAACTTCCCATTTTCTAATATATTTATTTTCATATTTCCATTATGAATAAGTTGAAAAATCACATGAGTAAATAAATAGCATAAAAGCAATCAGTTTCAAAAGTGGGTAGCTATAACTTTATATTTGTATTATGTTTGTATTTATGTCCTAACGTAATATTTTAACTAAATAGAGAAAATTATTGTATAGAAGTAAAATTTATGTTACTGCAGTTCAAGGATGATTTTAGATTATTATTATCTGACTTAATTTAGTTTTGGTGTTTTATGGGAGTTATCTGAACTAACGGAATGTTCGTTATTTTAATCAGGGCTAAATTAATAATTACAACATTAAGTAATTTATATAAAAAATATGTCATTGGATCAAAGAAATCAATATTTATGAATATTAAAAAACAAACTACCATGTCAACATTCTTGGATATGGTGAAATGCTAGTACTGCACTGTAAGCTACTGTCAGAGTATTATGAGAGAATCCTATCATTTATTTTATTTCATGACCCAATTAAAATAAAAAATACTTTTATTTGCGTGTCAGTTTATTTTACATGTTTAGAATTTACATTTACGAGTATAATTTCTGTAACCATACCATCTTTAGTATGTTTTATCCCCGTCTCGCTCTCTCTTACAAATTCACAGATATTTTCTCTCATGCATTAGACAGATAAATTGAGACAATGTATATCAAAAAGTAGCAGTCATTGCTTGAGTCCAACCAAATGCCAACTTAGTGATGTTAATATCTGTGTAGTTTACCAACTTAACCTCACTTTATTTGTTCAGTAAATGCATTCAAATATCATAATAGAAATAGTGTATAAGACTCTAGATTCTTTGTAAAGGATTCTTGTTTTAATTCATTTGACAACAGCTATCTACATTTTCAGAAATAACCTAATGAACCCAAGAAGTACCTACCTAGTAAAGAAAGTCCCTATCATTAACCTATTACAGAAAAATATGAATATTGTACGATTTTTGTATATTTATGTGGGTATTCTGTATCATCGATAACTTAAATATTAGAATTATTCGAGCTCATATCGAGAGCACCGACGTATAAAAGATTACATCAGCGATTTTATTGGTTATTGACCACCCATTCTTATGATGACATGTTTAAAAAATAGCCAATGCTAAAAGTTAATTTGGTTACCCTGTGAATGATGCCTGCGGAATGCAAATGCTTGATACCGCAAAGCATTTGATAGAGCAAGTAGCTCATCCTCTCATGGTCCAAGTCCATTTGGATCACTTGACAGAGGTTCGCATCCATCAGCTCCATCACCAAGTACACGTCCTGGAAATCTTCCAGAGATCTCTGCGGCGTGAACGCATTTAAAAGTCCAATTATCTAAAACACACAATATTTTTGATTAACATGTCAATATGTAACACTGTTATAAAGAATGACTTAATGGAAATTATATTTAAATTGAGATCTACTAAAAAAAAGCAGCTCGACATGCATTGATGGCCTATGATCACTATCTCAATTATTATTGTTTAAAATTGCATACATTTTTAATGTGCTAGTGCAAGGATGCCACAACTGAACATTTGAATCACTCCTGCCACCATAGATCAGTAAAGTAATGTGAATACCTTGATTACAGATATGGTAGGCATTTTTGGACATCATTTTAAAGACTTGAAAGCATAGTTGTTAAAAATGTTTAGTGAGGATGCTTGGGTCGGTAGCTTAATTGTTTGAGAGAAAACACCCAGAAAGTAACAGATGGATATTCGAATCCCACTCGGTCCAAGATTTTTAATAGGTACCTATGTTTCTGAGAGACACTTTACAAACATTACACTGATTTGATTTTGAATATTAAAATAACATGTTGATAATATACTATACTGAAAAAATACATTACACAAAACTAGTGTTAGTAGAAGGACTTACATTCTTGTGGTTGACAAGTTTCATCAGCTTGAATTCCCGATACGCCCTTTTCGCGTGAGTAACATTTTGAAATGGCCGAGAGAGCTTCTTGATTGCAACATTTTGTTGGGTGACTGTGTCATACGCCGCACTGTAAATAATAAAGAATAAAATTATTTACTTATACTTTTTTTAAATAACAAACCGTTGATTAGAATTTTCATACAGTCAGCCGGGGTTGACTAACAATATCAATTATAAAATTAATCGACAAGTACTAGATGGAAATTGACATGGATGCGAGTTTTGTACTATTCCATGGAGAACAACTTTAGAAACCTTGGTTTAATTTTTTGACATCTTCAGTCTTTATGTGAGTATAGGTAATACCTACATAGTATTTCTTTAAAATAGGACAAAACTCTCATCGACTAGAATTTTAAAAACTATGTATGTTATTTAATTGCTTGCCAAAGCGAAGACCTAAAATCATAGGTTAGTTAGTAGACGAAGCAAATACCGTTAATAACTATGAAAAGTTTATTAATTATTTTTGAGTATTCGAATTAAGACAAACTTTTTGGTTGTAACAAAATATTTATGCAATAAATCACAATGTAATGGTTATGCGAGGAAAGATTATTTAAGCAATGAACATACATAATACAAAAAGAAATGGATTCATCAATATACTATGAAAGCCTCACAAAGTGAAAACAAAAATATCCATGATGGATTTGATGTGTCATGTGCAGGACCTTACAGAGAAAATGTGAGGGCAACTGGTATTTTAAAGGCCCTTTCCTTAAAATTTTAAAGCACGGGAAAGAAAATACAAAATGCCAGTTTTATTTACGATATATTATTAAATTCAATTTATTATAAAAATTATTTAACAAAATCATTTCATGCTCAACACCAGATAATTTAGTTATTATTTTATTTAAAAAATTATGTTTATGATCACCAGTACAATGAATTGCCTTGAATCATTGTTTACCATAGAAAGATTTTAATCATTTTCAGTACAGGACTGTACTTTAATCCTTCTGTTACACTCAGATGCATGGTTAAAAACAGGGTGTTAATCGACATTAAAAAAAAAAATTAAATGTTATACGCTGTTATAAAATCTTTAATATGGCCTGATCACATACACTTTTTCATAAAGATAGGATAAAAATTAGGCTAACAACTAGTTGCATGCATTTTATATTGCTATGTGAAAATTATATTTAACAATTTCCTAATAATAAATTGTTATCAATGATACTCAATCATTATTAGTTTTCGAATACTACATAATATTAAATGTTACGGCAAATTTTAAGTTATTAAAACCACTTTAATTTCATTAAAGTGAGTGCTATGATCTAATTCGATTCTAGAACTGAAAAATGTAATATGCACATTCAACCCAATGCAAAATAAATATTTAATTGACACTAATTTTAAAATCACTATTGATGTAACAGAACAGATAGTGGGTCAATGTTGCCAAGCGTACTATAATTTTGATTCCGCTAAAAATGTCAAATATTATAATTTTACGCCAAATATGCCAAAATACTATAATTTTAAATAATTCAAGATGAAAAATGTTCCTGTACTATATTTTTTAGAGAAATACTATAATTTTTACGCCTTTGTACTATAATCAGCATAGAAAAAGATGGCAACATTGTAGTGGGTACAACAGTGTAATAGGTACCAAAATATTTAATTATTTTTTTTGTCTCCATAGTTTTTTCAGTTGTCACACCACTATTGAAAACAAACAGATTGTCCTCAATTCACTTACAAAATGAAACGACATTGTAAATAGGTAACTAAGTTCTTTAACTTCGTTCATTTTCATAGTCTTAATAATGGTGTGGCAACCAAAATAGCTATAAACCCATAAACTTGTGGTATTTAATATTATAATTTTATACTATTGTAAAATGGAATTCTGTTAGAAAAATGCTATCTCAATCAATTTTATGGATTTTAATTAAAAGCATAAATGATAATATGTTAGTATGCAATAAATATCTCAATTGCTGTTAGTTGATGTGGTAGGGGTGATGAGTAGTGGAGAGGACGAGTGGATGCTTACCAGACGGTTCCCTGGGCTCCGAAGCCTCTTGGAGAGAGTTCTTGATAGCGATCCGGGACACGAAACTCAGTGTCCTTAAACTCCACCGTATAAAACATGTTTCGCCCGATTATCTCAGAAGCGCATAAGATAAACACCCCAACCAAGTATAGACGTGCAGGCCAGATACCAAATTAATACTATCGATTGAGTTTGTTAATCGTAGATTGTCCGGCATTCGCAAAATAAAATTTAACACTTAAAAAACACTTTTCCCCCAATACTATTGCATGATGACAGGATCAGCTACGGGTAAAAAATGAAAAAAAAAAAAAAACCATAAACAAAATGAAATAATGTAACAGAAATAAATAATAAAAATTCACAGTGTATGTATATTGTATAAAGTCTGTTGTATCCTTCTATAAAAGTATGCCTTAAAAATAAAAATAAATTAGTTTGTTGAGAATTCAGCACATAGTTTGACTGGGGGAAAGACCTCCAGTATTTGTGTTTCTTTCTCCGAACATTACAACAAAGGTTTATAGAAGGAAACGTATACAACAACGTGCCAAACATCAAAAAAGCGTGTAGTGAACTACTTCTACGGTGATTCTTATGAAAATATTTATGACACAGAGATCTGTATGATAGTGGTGAGAAAATAAATTTTAAGACACATAAAGACCAATAGAAAACTATACTAAAAAAAGATAAACATAAAACATAATGAAAATTAAAATATCAAGCACACTATACGCCAATTTAATTATTAGATTATTATGCTTGGACATTAAAATATCTGTCATGTAATTGCAGGACTACTAAAACAAAAAACAGTACAGTAAAACCTCAATTTAACGGATTTTGAAGATATTGGACAAAACTTCCGGTCCATATTCCACTTAAACAGTATGGCGTGGAGTAATTGGTTATTGTCACGTGGCGCGACTTTCCGCAGAAGTTTTGAAGTGTGCCAGTCGATGTTCTGGTGTATAAATAGGATTTTTTTGTGTTATAAAATTTTAACTTTATTTGTTTAGTTAAATACGTAATATAGGTAATTAAAAACAGGTACACTAATGAATTTGTCAATCTATTATTTAACATACATTATTATATATTGAAATTTCGGCTTTAACGGAGATCCCTTCGCACAAATTAGTTCGTTGCACTGAAGTTTTACTGTATTTCCGAAATTATAAATATATTCATCATTTTCTCCTATGTGCTGTTGAAATAAATGAGCTTACTGTTGACAAACATAAAAGTGATGGGTGGATACTGACCAAACGATACCCTGCGCCCCAGAGCCGATGGGCTTGAGGTTCTGATATCTCTTGAGGATAGTGAATTTGGTGTCGCCCACCTCGACAGTGTAGAAGTAGGCGTGGCGGGCGGACATGGCGCGGGCGGGCGGAGGGGCTGCGTGCGGCATGCGGCGAAGGTTCTCACCTCCTGCAATATCAATCAATTCAAATTGTTATTTTAATAAAACTTAAATTCAAGCTTTAACCATACCAAATATGGTGAACCTATGAGACCTTGCCATTTCTAATTTTAAATTATTATATAATATATGAAAATCTCCAATTATCATCATTCAATTGGATTGACTTGATTTGAAAATTGAGTCAGTTTAATTTCTAAATAGTTTCATCTGGAAAAATAAATTTCTCTAATATAGCGGAACAACTTAACCTTGAAATTACGCAGATTGCGATTTCTTCTACTGCGCACGAATTACATAGGATAAATTTAATTACTGTTACCGTTAATATTATCTACTACATGAAACCGATTGCATCTTTTCCTCTCGATCGGCGTCGCTCTAACTATGTCATATTTTCTGTCAAAACGATCAAACTTCAAGCGTATGTGGTATGTTTGTAGTAATTATTTTTATAAATTCTGAGGTGTGACAAAGTAACATTATTAGAAAATGTAGTTTTAAATTCTTGAAATTATTATCCAATATATCAATTGAGTCAGCATTTATACGGTAGAATTCCATTTTACAAATATTAATATGAATTAAGTATATTAAATTCTACAAAATATATTATTAATTTAAGAAAAAAATTAATATTAATTATATTGCATACCTAGTACAAGACTATCATCGCAAGTCCAAATAGTTGATTGTTGGGAAATCAACTTTTAAAATTACACATTTTTACTATTGCGTGCGAACATTAGAAAATCCATAAAATTATTTTATATTTTTTTCTCATTCAATGTGTAGTTGAATTCATGATATTTGATAAATATTTTTTAAATAAATACTTTGTTTTATGGTAATATTTTAACTTTTAAGACATACGATAGTCTTGCAATGGTTTGTGTTTAAGAATTGGATGAAAAATTTAATAACGTAATAATTTTGTATGAAAAATGTATTCAAGTTTCAACAGTTACAGGTAATATACTATACACATTTTTACTCAGAATCAGAAATTGTCTTTCATTAAGGGCCCATATGCGCCACGTAGGTCAAAATGGAGATTTTTTGGTATTTTCAGAGCATAAGCCTGGATATTCCTTAAACGTTGTAGATAATCTATTTATATAATTTTGAAGCCTTATTATTCTTTATATTTATTTTAAACATTTGATGACTGCATAAAGTATTTTTATTACATAACATAGTATTCTTTTAAACCTCTCGATCTAATGTTTTAGAATACAGTCATATTTCAGTACATCCATGTGCAGTGGTGTAAAGATTTGTTAGATTTATGAATTTTTAAACGCATTTATAAAACCATTAGTAAAATTGTTTACTATTTAAATAATAGAAATATTTACAATAAAAAATTATATTTATAATCTCTGTGATCCCAAATTAGACAAGAATTAGGCATTTTATTATTCAAAAAATGGGCACAATTACCACATTTGAAGATAATTATAAAGATACTGATTATAAGCTATCGAGGGCTTAGTGTCAAACAACACTATCTACAAAAGTGCAACTTTACAGGAGAGCCAAAAATCGTTATTTTAGATTCTTGTAACTCAACAAGGGAAATGTTTATTTAAAACCTAATGTTAAAATTTATAGAGATAGTTTAAAAAAAATATGAAAACAAGGGTAACTTATGTAGTTAGCGTTAAACTTTACTGACGATTTAATAAGAAATTAGAAAAGATTGACATAACGTTGTTTGACTATCATGTAGCCATAAATGTAAAATAACGTTATCTCAAAAAAAAAAAAAAAAACACTTTTATGTAGATAACGTTGTCTGACTTTAAGCACTCGCTATGTTTTTGACCATTCAACTGTGATAAAACATCTTTAACAATTATTGACCTAAGAATAAGGTAGTATTTTTTTGAAATACGCCATTTCTATAGGCATTTCCCAGTGGTTAAGCTACAACATACGGCCGTAGCCATAAATTGACAAACGATAACTGAAGTAGGGAGTAAGATCATGTTAACGCGCATGTTTGAACATATACCTAACCGAAAAAAACAATTTTATTTTGAAGTGATAGTCTTGCACTGAGAAGATTTGAATAAAAATGCAGGATTAGACTATTGTAATTGAAATACCTACGCCTATAGGCCACCTAGAGTTACGATTCTCTTGGACAATAAAAATATTCAAATTGTTCATGTTGCTGTGTAATAATCACATTTTTGACGTTTTTGGATTTACGATAGTCTTGTACTAGGTGTGCGATATAATCATTTGCATTAGGTACCCAATACATAATGAAATAAATAATTACTGTTATTTTGACAATATTATTTCACTTAACATTTTATGTTTATGAACAACTATTTTTGTGGATGAGTTATATCAAATCGAAAATAAGAAATGTAATTGGCATTTAAAAAAAAAGATTTGGGCATATACATTTGACACGCATGCAAAACAAAGGTTCACCACTCCTATACAATCAACAGCTGCATAATATTATATTTATTTTTGAATAATTCAACATATCACTGAAACACCCAGAGTTGAGAAAGTCACATGGATGCATTGTGACCCTAAGAAATCCCTGAGTTCAATCTATTGTTCATTAATTTGGATACATTTCAAGCTAAATAAAATAATATTATTAAGTAATTATTATTATTGTATCAATATTTACTTAAGTAGTAGGAAAAAAATTGAATTTCATTTGGTTTAGTTGGGTCCAGAATTATTTCAGACAAAATAATATGTTAGAAATTGAACAAATAATACTGCTACAAAAACCACCAATCTTTTGAGAAGTCATATTAGTATATAATTTGATTAGTCAGTAATACAATAAAATGATTTACTTATAGCAAATAATACAAAATTAGTTTATACCTGATAATTCTCAGTGGAGCGGAGTAATAAAATACTGTATAGGCACTCCGTTTACGTGTTGTCTACTTATCAAACAATTTACGAAATCATTATAACAAGATAATTTGTTGATATTATCGTTCTATCAATTGATGAAAGAAAAGAGTTGCTGTAGTTTGATATGTGACTCTGACTGAGCGAGGGAAGACTTGGAAGGTGACAAATGCAGCACTCTTCGGAAGGTTTTAGTGCAGTCTTACCGCTGACAAAGGAAGATGTTTTCTGTCTGAAAATAAAAGAAAAAAGAAATCAGGTTGTGTGTAAAAATTACATGCCCTCTATATATAAAAACAAAACCTACATTTGAAATAAATAATATTATCTCTATGTGTGAAATAGGTACATTATAATCATCAAATTTGCATATTGTAGGTAGGTATTGGGAGAATATTGAACAATAAGAACAAGACAGTTTGAATAAGCTGATATTTAATTAAAGTAAAACAAGGGTACTTGTCACATCACATGGCAATACCTATGGACAGTGGACACCCAGAATTTTTTTTAAAGAGATTGTCAAAAAACAAAACTTAACAATACCTATAATCTGTTATAAAGTGTTAATGTTGCTATAAGTGTTAGTGTTAATGTTGCTATACTATGTATGGGATGTGTGAGGATGCCAAAGTTCGTGATTTTATAAAAAATGTATATTTCGTTTTATTTACTCAGTTTTATCAGTTATGCAGCCAGCATTGACAATTATTAAATAAACGATTTCAAAAGGATTTTTTTTATAAGATCATTTAATAAAGCAAAGTTATAACATTATTTATTATAGCTGCATGATAATCAATATAATCATAAAAGATAAATAACATGTTTTTTTGACCGCCATGTTACTATTATAATGCCCTCAAATAATTATAAAATGCCAAGTTTAATTTCGAATTAGTAGTCTGCAGAAAATGCACAAGTAGGTAGCTATATCACATGACTAAAAAGAGTTATCCGATTTTATGACATGTATTCAAGTTTTTTTTTTACTGGATTATAAAAAAGATCGTTCTACATCGAACGGCACTATTGATAGAAGGGTGTAGGAGCTTCAGAAAAATTAAAAATAATGTATGTAGGTACTTTGTAATAGTTGGGGTTTCATATTATTTTATGATTGCATTTTCAATCGATCCGTGATTCAGTCTTGGTTTTATTGAAGAACTCAGATCAATTTTTGGTGGGTTATAAGAAAAAAAATTAAAATCTCAATAAAAAAAAATTAATCACTAATATCGTCTGGCAACATCGACATTATAATATAATCTTTGTGACCCCTAGAATCCATCCCAATTGTCAGAATGCGTTCCGCATATTATGTACCTATACGAAAAGTCTATGGGATCCTGGACTATTTATAGATTTTTTCGATTTATTTTTGGGGGTCCAGGGGCTCTATCAATTCTTCGTGGACCCTAAGCTATAGCCCGTTTAGCAAATTCGGCCCTGATAATCGATATTATCATGTAAAATCATTTTCTATTGACCATATTAACTTGATCTCTGTTTCATCATACCTACCAGAAATCTCACACAAAAATTTTTAGGCAGATTGGTGTGCCTAGTCTAATGTGGACCCATCTTGTACGAAAAAGCAACGAATTTAATTAGCAATAAATCAAAAGAAAATACCTACTATGTTTAGTAGACACCGTTCAATAAATGATTACCTGTGTAATATAACGATTGCGGTAGAAATTGTGTAGAGTGCGCGATTTTTTTAATCTACATTCACCTGAAGCAGATATTATAACATTATTATAGGGGGCAGACGGCGGAGAATGCGCGTTATTCGAGTTGCCAAAACGTTTTCGTTTATTGCACAGAATATCGCGCTGAGAATAAACCACACACATTGCAATTATATTTGTTGTCATTTTTTACTTCATACGAAACGACAAATTACTTTTCCGACCAATCGCATCAATTTAAGCCAGAGCTGGAAATGGAACCGGAACCGAAAATTCCAACTCAGTAATTATTTTGGAACCGGACCCTTTGATTTCTAACATCGAGAACTCCCCAAGAATATCGGGGTTTCCGGAGGATCCGTTGTTACGGATTTTTATAAGTTATATATTTTTATTCTCCTACTAATGGTCAAAGTTTACTCGTCCTGAGGCCAGTTATACAAAAATATAATATTACACTATATACTATATCTCTTGATTTATCTTATCTTGCTATTTGTACCCCAGGGAGAAAATAGTCATATAAGTAGGTAGGGAACTGTGCGCGAGAGAGTGAAAGTGAAATATTAATTATGATAATGTGAGAGAAAACATATGAAAATGTGTGTAAGAGAGGAAGAAATTATATATAAATATAGTGGTAGGGTAAGACAGAACATACACGCAAATGTATGAGAAAATGGGAGACAGGGAAAAGACGTAGTAAAAGGGGTAAGGTTGGGAGAAAACATATGTAAATGTGTGCGATAGAGGGATAAAGAAAGAATACAAAAACTGGACAGTATTATTGACCGCATCCAATAATGTTAACAGGTGGCATTTTTGACCTGGTATTTAGTTCATCATTTTAATTTTATTTATTTATTTATTAAAAAAAAGACTAAATTAATAAATTAGACTGAATTAATAATTTAAATTAAAAATATTTATTCAAGACGTTCACATGACATTTAGAATAAAAAGTACAAGTAAATCAACTAGTATCCGTTGTAATGTTTGAGATTTAGAACGTTGTTTTACTAGAGTGGTTGAATTGAGCCCCATTCGATTTTTTCAGTGGAACCGAATCTCGAAATTTCGAGTAGAATAGTTTCAGTCCCTACCTATATACGAGGGTGGGTCAATAATTCCTTAGAAAAAAGCATTAAAACAGTTTTTATTTTTGTATTTTTTTTTATTTCTCAACATAATCTCCTTGGAGCTCAATACACTTGGTTAGACGTTTCTCAATTTTTTTTAAACAGTCAGAAAAATAAGTTCTCGGAAGGTCCTCAAAATAAGCATTTGTCCGATCGATGACTTCTTCATTTGAAAAAAAACGTTGTCCACTTAGCCATTTTTTTAAGTTTGGGAAAAGGAAAAAGTCACTGGGGGCTAAATCTGGCGAATACGGTGGGTGGTCGACCAATTCGAACTTCAATTCTTCAATTTTAGCCATTGATCGTAAACATGTGTGAACACGGGCATTGTCCTGATGAAAGAGGATTTTTTTTCTGTTTAAATGAGGCCGTTTTTCTTCAATTTTGTTTTTTAGCTGGTCCAATAAAGATGCATAATAATCCCCTGTTATTGTTTTTCCTTTTTCCAAATAGTCAACGAAAATAATTCCACGTGCATCCCAAAATACAGTAGCCATAACCTTACCAGCTGATTTTACGGTTTTCGCCTTCTTTGGACATGGTTCGCCTTTCGCAATTCACTGCTTTGACTGATCTTTCGTCTCGGGAGTATAGTGGTGTATCCATGTTTCATCTACAGTCACAAAGCGACGAAAAAATTCATCCGGATTGCGTTGCATGAGCGACAACAGGGCTTTAGAGGCCACCACCCTATTGCGTTTATTGTCGACTGTGAGCAAACGCGGCACCCATCTTGCAGAAATTTTTTTCATGCCCAATTTGTCATGTAAAATAGAAATGACGCTACCTTTTGAGATCCCTGTAACCTCAATTATCTCACTCAACTTTAATCTTCGGTCACTTAACACCATATCGTGGATTTTATTGATCATTTCTGGTGTAGTCACCTCTACAGGACGTCCTGAGCGTGGTTCATCCTTTGTTGATGTACGGCCACGTTTAAATTCATTTAACCAGTTATAAATAGTTGCAAGTGAAGGAGCAGATGTGCCGTGAACTAAATCCAACTCATTTTTTATTTCCTTTGCTGTTAACCCTTTTATATTAAAATGTTTAATAACAGCTCTAAACTCAATTTTCTCCATTTTTTGTAAACAAGCAAATTTTTTTTTTAAATGTACGAGAAACACACAACAACCCGACCAATCTGATTGAAACTTCGCAGCATACTGAATCGGTAGTGCCGCTGCATGAAAACAAACCGCTTACAGTACTAGTCGCGCCACCTGTCGGCTTTTCTAAGGACTTATTGACCCACCCTCGTAGTTATGGTAATATTCTCAATGTCATACTAGCGCCCTCGCTGAAATGCCAATTTATGATGGTAGATCTATACCAATATGTATGCCCTCTTTTCTCTAAGACGGCTAAGAGGTGGGTCCCAAGATTGGAAATTTTTGTTAGATGGGTCGGAGCCCAGTCAACTTTGGGAACCACTGTTCTACAATATCATCTTGCTAAATAATCATAATATTACTTCACGGTCCCCGGAGGAAGAGTGGTAAACCAACGTAGTATGATTATGGTTGATTTGTTAAAATTTAATATAGTAACTACATACATTTTACGGACGAATTATAAAATCTAATAGGTAAGTAAACTATTGTTTAAATTTGTGAGGTTATCATGAGCATTACAATGCATATTTATTATATTAAATCAATTAGTATAATACTATGTATTTAACTAGCATTTTTATGAACTAATATTATAAAGATATTCCCAAAGAAGCTGGTAATTTGATAAACGAACGCGTTAATTTGGAATCGGGGCAAGGCGAGCCAGTTGGTAATGTTTCCGGTCTGCTACTCATTAACAAGGTTTCTTGCAAAAGTGCAAAAAACTGCAGATTACGCGATATCGGTTAGAAAAATAAAATTATGTTTAAGTTTACAATTCTGACTGTAAAAAATTGAGATTGAACTTTGGAAGTGCCAATATAAGATACACACAGTCGTCGTATCTAGTTGGTAGCGTGGAACTAATAAAATGGCGTTACCAAAATTTTATCATCTGGATTAAATAAACATTCAATTCGTTTAATAAATTTGAAAGTACGAGGGTGGGTCAATAAGTCCTTAGAAAAGCCGACAGGTGGCGCGACTAGTACTGCAAGCGGTTTGTTTTCATGCAGCGGCACTACCGATTCAGTATGCTGCGAAGTTTCAATCAGATTGGTCGGGTTGTTGTGTGTTTCTCGTACATTTAAAAAAAAAATTTGCTTGTGGAAAATGAAAAAATGGAAAATGGAGAAAATTGAGTTTAGAGTTGTTATTAAACATTTTAATATAAAAGGGTTAACAGCAAAGGAAATAAAAAATGAGTTGGATTTAGTTCACGGCATATCTGCTCCTTCACTTGCAACTATTTATAACTGGTTAAATGAATTTAAACGTGGTCGTACATCAACAAAGGATGAACCACGCTCAGGACGTCCTGTAGAGGTGACTACACCAGAAATGATCAATAAAATCCACGATATGGTGTTAAGTGACCGAAGATTAAAGTTGAGTGAGATAATTGAGGTTACAGGGATCTCAAAAAGTAGCGTCATTTCTATTTTACATGACAAATTGGGCATGAAAAATATTTCTGCAAGATGGGTGCCGCGTTTGCTCACAGTTGACAATAAACGCAGTAGGGTGGTGGCCTCTAAAGCCCTGTTGTCGCTCATGCAACGCAATCCGGATGAATTTTTTCGTCGCTTTGTGACTGTAGATGAAACATGGATACACCACTATACTCCCGAGACGAAAGAACAGTCAAAGCAGTGGATTGCGAAGGCAAACCATGTCCAAAGAAGGCGAAAACCGTAAAATCACCTGGTAAGGTTATGGATACTGTATTTTGGGATGCACGTGAAATTATTTTCGTTGACTATTTGGAAAAAGGAAAAACAATAACAGGGGATTATTATGCATCTTTATTGGACCAGCTAAAAACAAAATTGAAGAAAAACGGCCTCATTTAAACAGGAAAAAAATCCTCTTTCATCAGGACAATGCCCGTGTTCACACATGTTTACGATCAATGGCTAAAATTGAAGAATTGAAGTTCGAATTGGTCGACCACCCACCGTATTCGCCAGATTTAGCCCCCAGTGACTTTTTCCTTTTCCCAAACTTAAAAAAATGGCTAAGTGGACAACGTTTTTTTTCAAATGAAGAAGTCATCGATCGGACAAATGCTTATTTTGAGGACCTTCCGAAAACTTATTTTTCTGACGGTTTAAAAAAATTGAGAAACGTCTAACCAAGTGTATTGAGCTCCAAGGAAATTATGTTGAGAAATAAAAAAAAAATCCAAAAATAAAACCTGTTTTAATGCTTTTTTCTAAGGAATTATTGACCCACCCTCGTATGTACTGTTGTATTTATTGGTACGAATATTAATAGTAGAAACATTAAATGTTTTGAAGTGGATACCGTCTATTTGTTTTGTTATGCACCTCACTCCCGAGTAGGGAATCCAATCCCTAGCCAAATTTTTGATCCCGGGATTGGCATTTTTTCGATAGTTAATATTAAATTTTTATATACTTATACAAAAAAACCTTGATAAAATCGGTCAAAAATAAATCTAGTACAATTAAATTTATAAAATTTAAGACATTTATTGTTATAATATTGTGTATGTTCAATTTTGGAAAAACATAGGTTTAATGGAGTAAATAATATTGTAATATAAATAATAATGTGAGAGTAAAACAGTTTTATTTATTTATGAAAAGATAACAAATACAAGTTCAATTAAAATAAAAAATGACATATTGTGTTGACAATAAATACAATATAAAAAAATTAAAGATTCAAGTACTTAAATAAAACATTATTCTGAATAATATGCCGGAAGTAATACCAAAGTATGAAATGTTAGTTTTTCTGATGTTGTTACGATTGCGTAAGGCAGCTGTGGCTAATAAGTCAGCCAAATATGAAATTATCATAAAACGTATGAGATCATGGTGGAATCACTTTGCTATATGCGAAGCATTGTTTTTTTCCAATCTTTCTCATTTTTATTAAGGTATGTGAAAAAATAAAATGAATTGGCAACATATGGGTAATAAATCAAACTTCATTCAAACTCAGTTTATTTCTGATGTATTTATATGTCATCAAAAGTATTTTTTCTGCTATATTTTCGTTTTTATTTTATTTTCCATAAAAATTGATAAAAAACATCAATCCTGAAAGTTTCGGGATTATGTTTACCAATCCCGGGATTGGAATCCCTACTCCCAAGTACCGATAATATAATTATCCTAGTAAAATCTGATAAGATAATATCTTAGCAGATATTAGCAAACATAATCTCTCTCATCCTGCGGGTCAAACTATTTCATTGTGACCTTACATGCTAATTGTACGTATTATATTACAGACATAGGAAAGTAAATAACGAATTCTTCGTAGAGAATTGCAGACAGTAGGTAATGTTCCAAGACATCTAGTAAGAATATCAATTTAATATTGATTGGCATCAAATAACTGATAATAACCCTGTCATTATTATCAGATATTTGATAGGTACAACTTGCTACTTACGAGCACCCAGCAGAAGTTTATATAAATATTATACGGAAATCTATTTCAGATACAAGAGATCACAGTGAACTGTGATACGACCAACTGCAGAGGTACACATTTCCAGACATGATGACCGGGTATAGCGAATGATGATAAAGAAAATATGTAGAATTACGGAGGAACTCATGCAAAGGATTCACAAAATCACGCCCCAGTGGGGGCTACAAACATCAATCTATACCTACTGTATATTTAAAAAGGATTTATTTTCGAAACAGGCACTATCGTATATTTAAATTGGAAAATGTATCAGCCATTATTGTGATCAATAACCGTTCCCTTGTTGCCGTCGATTTCCTTTTCCGGTGCCCATTTATACTACTACCCTGTAGATTGCATCTGTTTCGGCAGTGATTTATTGTTCTGGTATATGTTCGGAATATTTTACAAGATGTGCCTATAATAGTGGCTCAAAATTCAATACTTAACTCCGTTGTTCATAATAATACAATGTTACGACAATCCAGAGGCGGCTCGACGACTTTCTATATGGTGAGGTTTAGCCATTAATTATTAAATATACCTACACACCTACACACCTACATACTATCTTCAATTATAAATTATGTACCGATCTAATTATAATACTATGATTTTATTAAGGTGACGCATCAGTGAAACGCCAAATAATTTTCAACTGTACGCGCGACGAAATTTTGGACTCGCTGCCATTCACTGAGAGAATGTTGACCCGGGAACACGTCACTTTGCTGCGTGATGGCGACGGGTCAATTAATTCTAAAATCGTGTAAAGATGAATAAAAACGTTACCCGTTTACTTTAAAAAGAAAACATGTCAATGAATATATTATTATT
This sequence comes from Rhyacophila brunnea, assembly GCF_057557595.1. NCBI lineage: Eukaryota > Metazoa > Arthropoda > Insecta > Trichoptera > Rhyacophilidae > Rhyacophila > Rhyacophila brunnea. The sequence continues at coordinate 35,983,571 of NW_028232965.1, forward strand.
GTTACTAATAGAACAATAAACAGAACATAAAATGGACGTATGTTGGATTTATATGACAATTAATATTTCGTTTGACAGGCGTCATTTTCACCCGCCACCCGCAATCCGCGCATCGCCTAGCGACGATCTTTTTAGACCGTGCCTCAACTAATGCATGGCCTTAATGAAGAAATGAGATTTTTTCCGAATAAATAATATGATTATCTGAGTCGTTACTTAATCACATCTAAAAGGCGTGCCTAAAAATATTAACTTAATTAATAGTAATTATTATTATAGACTTACCATTATCAGTTTTGAACAACGACATACAGTGAGTTTTTTTAGTCACCTAGGGGTTATTTAAATCACTCCCCAGTATGCGTATACTAACACTGATGTATTCATATCCTTTGTAATTTGTATTTATATAGGTGTCAATATGACATAGGGCGTATTTAATTTTGTTGATTACTTTAATACCGCGTAATCAGCACAATGTCTTTTCATAATTTATAATCGTTGCTTTATTTATTTGTATAATAATATTAAATATCTCTATAAAATAGCGACCGGTTTAGATGGATAAAATAAATTAAATAGTTCATTTAATCATGTAATTAAATAGGTATATTATGACAATGATAAAAATATCGGACGTGTATTTTTGTCATGATAACGATGCGGGGATGGTCCCTACGAACCCTTAAGGTAGACCCGCCCCTGCGACAATCTATTGATACTGCACTATAGTCGTATAACCAGTGTGAGGGGACGTAATATTTTGTAACATTGATCGAGCGATTAATGTAACCACGTTTTAATATGTAATAAAGTTTGCTGGATTGCTGGTTCCACGTAACAACGAAGAACCATGGACCGAGAGGAGTAGGAGTTAGGTCGCCATTATACAGTAGTGAATCGACATCAACTGCTGATGATGGTGAAATGTGAACTAATGTGAATATTATAATCTTCACTCTGTCGAGGCCAGGGAATACAGAAATAAAGGGAAGTGCATTACCTTCTGGGTGTGGCAGTAACAATTAGTGAATTAGTAAATGAGTGTGGAGAAATATGGGATAAAATTAAGTCGTAAGTAAGCACTTGTAAAGTATGTTATTTTCAATAGTTACGTGTGTGTGCATTAAAGATTGTCACGTAACCGAAATGCGCATTCAATATTGGTATATAGTTGAGGATATTCCGGAGGCTTTGTATTTCAAGCATTTTATGGATTGACGAAATCAGACTTTAAAAATTTTGCGTTTATGGCGAAATGCTTTGCTATTCTATCTTATTAATCTGTTCTGTACAGGAGGCTCTTGTGCATGGTTTATAAGCGAAAACATGTTAGAGCCGTTTCACACGGGACACCTGTGTCCAGCCACCTGTGTGTCGAGATTCCGCATTTACATATAGGCTGGTTTCAGACGGGACACCGGTGTCGCGCTCGTATATACTAAGGAGGCCTTTGTATTCGAATAAAGGGGCCATTGTATTATGTTTATGAACGCCCCAGAGCTAATGAGTCAACGCGTGTCCGGTACACTTTTCCGTCGGCCGCTACATTCTCAAGCCGCCGACACACTTGTTTTTATTACCGCAGCCAGTTTTATGTTCTACTTTATAACGCGAAATAATGCGCTGATTCGTTAGTACTGGGACGTTCATTAACATAATACAAAGGCCGACTATATTATATCGAGTGCGACACCGGTGTCCCGTCTGAAACGGGCCAACAATGAACGCGACACTCGTGTGTCCTCGTCTGAACGCACCCATTCAGTTATGTGTAAATGCTGAATCTCGTCACGCTGGTGGCGCCCGTGGTCCCGTATGAAACGGGTCTTTATTGACAAATAGAATTCTATCAAACAGGCAAATACTGCCAATCCCAATTATTACTACCTACATCTCATATGGTTTCCGATGTTGTAATTATCATGGTGAAAAGGTCAGCACACAAAGAAGACATTGGAGAAAATTCTCAAAATCATTACAATTAGGTACCTACCAATAGTTGAAAATCGTTGCATACCTACATATTATATAATAGCATCATCAAGCTTGAAATAAATGCCTGACTAAATAACTAAGACAATTTTTCATTTTAATAATCCAATTGGTAGCAATACAATAGGTATAATAATACAACGATTCTTATTTTCGTTCTATGAATTATATTACATTATTTTTTCTCTGTCGATAAAATAGGGACACCAAACCGCGCCGCGGAATATTCCATATGTTCACTATATAACGAGCCGTTATATTAATAATTCGTTTTCCATGTAAGTAGGTATTAGTCTTAAATATCGTTTTATATATTTTAACATGTAGGAAAGTAAATTAATACGGTTTCCAAGTAGGTGGTATTCTTGATTAGTCCCGGTGTTAGGCACAACCGAAAAGGCTATCGACATAAAAATATCCTCTAGAATTTAATATAATTTATATTATCATTTTGTAAAATGGAATTATACCAAGTAAATACTGACACAATTGATATCTTTGGATTCGGATTAGATGGGAAAAAATATTTTGTGGAGCGCAGTAGAAAAATCCTGATCACCAAGGCAGTGACGTCCCGTGGGGGTAGGCAGATTGAGCGTCGATTGGGGGCGGCAGATACTCGAAGGGCGGCAAATCGAGGAGAATTATTTGGTATTATATAGAAATAGCTACCTATATTAGTTATATTATAACCAGAGCGTTGGAAATGTTTTTTTCCGGATGTTTTTTTTTATCCAGTACTTACTAGAGTACATATTTTAGTATGATGTCACCACGCTTCGCGAGAAATTTTTGTTTTATTTTTGACTGCTCGGTTTCGTATACAAATGCCAATAAAAATATTTTTACTACTCTTGGCACGTAGACACATTATGAATGATAAATGTAAAACACCAAAAACCCATAATAAATCAGTCATAATATAATAATATATGTCATTTACTCAGATTAAAGAGTTCCTTTCATAACAGTGATATTAAGGTATACGCGCAAAAGCCGTCGCGCCATAGGTGGCGCCGAAAAAGCGACGTAGGTAGGTATTGAAACAAAATAATATTACCGATATAGATTTCAACGTTGGTGACATTTGTCATAATCAATTAGTATTCGTGCATATAATAGTATTTACATTAAGTACCAGCTAATTGTAATAAAAATGTACACTAGTAGGTACCTACCTAGATTATATCGTATTTATCGTGCTGTGAATAACAATACCTTCTTTTAAGTCATTTTTTTGTAAACATATTTTGTGCTGATGATAGTGTGGATTTGGATTTTTTATTTCAATCATAAACGGTTAAGTGTTGAGACTATTAATTAATAGTGTATTTATGATTAAAAATAGGTTTATATTAAATAAATAATGAGGAAAATTATTGTGTTTACATATTGTAGGGTACATATTGTAATAGTGTAAAAATATTACGTCTGCGTAGGTATTACTAAATGGTACAGACCAAATGTGTCAGACATATCAACCAAATGGCATCTCAGACTCTGGTGATTTGGGTAAGTGTTTAACTAATATAATATTTATTCGCTTATTTATTTATTAATATCTAAATTTATTTTTTTATGATTCAGCTTAGTGGTAGGTATATATTTTGTTAGTAATGTATCCATCCATACCATGCCCACCACAAGGGGAGGCTGACAGGGCTCTAGCCTGGGTCCCGGGCTCGATAAGTGAAATAAACACTTCACCAATTCACCTGCGGCGCTATTTTCTTCAATAATATTAATATTTAAAATTATGTGGTTGTACAATACAATTTATAATTGTGTAGCGATACTCAAAAACTCCATAATTCAAATGGGTGTATTAAAATATACAAAAAAACAATAAACATACACATTAATTTTAACGCGTACACCGTTTGGAAAACATTACTGTAGAGCGTCACACTGCCTTTATCCTTAGCGATAGGTAGGGGGGCTGCCAAAGATCCTAGCCTGGGGGCCCGCATCAGGATGCGGGGGCCATGCTTCATACAACACATTTCTTAGATATTGGAGTAATGAAAGGATGATAAAAAAAATAGGGCGGCATTTTGACGCTGCCTAGGGGCGGCATTTTGTCTAGGGACGTCACTGCACCAAGGTGCCGGTGAATCGAAACCTCCATATAATAACCCCTGGTATAACATATAAACCGCTAAACTAAGATTAATAGTAACATTTCTGGAAAGACGACGTGTTCTAATCCTAAGTAGAGCTCGTTTTATTACGCTAAAATATTTTGAAGAACGTATGCATTTTATGTGTAAGGCATAAAGTCCACCAAAGCGGCGCTCGGTGCGCTCTCTACGAAGTAGGCCCCCTCCCACCCGCGCATTACCCTTCACCAATGTAATAAGGGGCTCAAGGAGCACACAATAATTATTATTATCAGCGTCTCTCATAACAAAGCAATAAAAATATTATTAAATTTCTCGGGGCTTGTAATTAATATTCACGATGACATCATTCTACCAGCGAAATATCGGACACGCAATAACTAAACAAAGAGTTCACTGTTATTAAATAATGCCTTCTCGCCCGTCTATCGACGACGCTTCCAGGAGCGTGATTTTGTTTGCCGTGTTCAATGAATGGACTACGTTGTATTTTCGTTAATTCGTGCCGCTGAGAAGCCACACAACGATGACTCATGGGGCGGGCGGGCACAATGCGTCGTCAAATTCAGTGTGCGCTGGCGTATTTGATTACGTTGTATTTTCGATGATTCACATAGAATATGCGCGAGCGCCCCGCAAGCCCGCTTTAGTGGACTTTATGCCTAAGACTTGATGCTCTTCTGACATTTTCACATTCGCAAGAGCAACACGGGCGATTTTAATACTGTCTACGAAAGTGGCCACGAATAATATACAAATTCGCTCATCTTAGTTCTTAGGTACGGGGAAATTGTAATGTGACCATAAGCATTGGTGTTAATTACATTTCATGATTTGTTCAAATTCATTAGATCAAAATTTCTCTTCAACCTTCGTCCCTTGGATCGTTCATGATGAACGGTGGCTGAATGGATGCCGTACCTGTTTAGCCATCCATGGCCACATTTGGCCGGTCATGACTCTGACGAACCTGATTATAAAAGATTGTGTATGACTGACTTACGGGCGGCCTCTAACTCTACACACGAACTAATGCAACCACGTACACGACCCTAGTTGTTGGCGACCACTAATGTTCATAATTTAACATGTTAACCCATTTTCCTACTAGGACTTTCAAGCGCGTGGCTGACCGCACCAGCGGTGTTTCAAGTGCGTTTTTATTGCACGACTGCATATTAAATGATGAACACCGTTGGCCGCAGCGACTCTGGTCGTGGTCATGGCAGCATTAGTACTTGCGTAGAGTAGCTCACATGATGTAGTTCAAGTCAGTCGTAAGTGAACGACGCATGTCGACTATAACAGAGCCTTCTGGACACCAATAACATAAGATTTTCACGCCACTGTGGATTGACCACGCCCGAGAACAATACTCTTGCAATGTCATATTTTTTTCTTTTTAATTATCAGGGACGTCCTGGGTACACAATAATTTATCGTAGCAGACTGGTTGAGCGAGAGAGTGTGAGTGAATGTGTGTGAGAGATATTTTTTTATGACAAACGACGGCTAGACTAAACAGCTTGCGAGATGAGATCGGTGATCACGGCAGTCCCGCATTCCTGCGACCACGCCGCGATGAAAAAATACACACATTCATTATAATTGCCGAAGATGATAATTAATATTGGGTAGACTTTCCCGCGCTCGGACACTTTCGTTTTCAACAGCTGACAATATTATGTCGACTGCCCGAGGGCAATTCAACGACAAAAATGCGGACGGAGATTTCGTGACTTGTAATTATTGCAAACATTTACTTTACTCCAATAACATGTAAGTAAAAAACGAAAATAATTTCAAAGATATCGAAGAAAATCTTCATAGATAGAGCCTAAATTATGAAAGTGAAAAACTTCATAGAATCATCCTTGTCAATTATAATTTTTTAAGTTAGTAATTCATACTGCACAATATGTGCTTATTTTTCAATGAGAAATAATAATCATTAGAATTTTTGAAGATCACAAATAATATGTGCCTAATACATATATAATATCGCACACTGAGATATATAGGGTCATAACCGCAAAAAAACCCAAAAATGACTTATGAATGCAGTTCGATAGAAAAAAATCTATTTTTAATGCTATATAACATTAACTGCTACTTGGAAGCAGTGGCCTCCTACACAATTGTGTCCATATGGTTATTTTATGTTTAACATTTTAATTTAGAGCTATATGGCATTATCTTACATGAGGCCCTTTTGCCTAAAAAATATTTCATCTCTGGTACAATATTTTTATTGTGCTAGCAGCTAGACCGTCGTATTTGTAGATAATTTGCATTCTGATCGAGTAAGTACACACGCACATATTTTTTTTATTGTCCGACATTTTAATTAATAATAATAAAATTTTATATGAAAAACGTGCATTTTATTATTTTCCTGTTAAAACTATGAAGTCGCATCTGCAACTTTGTTGGAAGTTTATGCGTTAATTTTCAAAATATATGGCCGCAACTGCAAAAATGAACAATATAATTGAAAAATATATATTTACATTATATTTATATATTTAACTACAATAGGATAAAGTACACAACATTATTCTAACGTTAACTAACACATTTTCAGCAGTCTACTGCAATTAATTAGATTGTAGTTAATTTTTTAACATTCAAACTCAAATTACTCAAGATCGTGTTATTTGCAGTTATGACCCTCCCTATAGATCTCAGTGTGCGATATTATTTGTAGAAATTCTTTTGACAAATGATTTTCTTGTTGGTATCAAAGAAATGTGCAACACTTTTTAATTTATGTCGTGTCCATATAGGTACACAGAATTGAAAAAAAAATCAAATATGAATAAAAAAACTGACATAATACATAATATTATATTATGTTGTTTTTGTAACCCACTCTCATTGTCTCTTTCGATAGTATACTGGTTGATATTTCACCTGTAGTAATGACAATATGTCCATACAACTATTATTATGGAGAGATAGCTGTGTTAGTGTATTCATAATTACAAATAGTTCACCGAGTTGGTGGTTAATAGTAATCCAACAGCATTTTGTGGTCAAAGTTAGAGTTTAAAAATGAGAGAAAAACGATGTTCAGACTTACGAACCATAAAGTTGCAAACATCATTTTGTATCTACTTTCCGATGAGATCCCGTCTGGCGTACAGATCTCAGCTGCGAACACCTGTAAATAAAAAAGCTCAATTAGCTGTGTAAAATCTAAATGCGTTGACGCCGCTGCTATCGTGGGAAAATTATTAAATAATTTTCTTCTTCCAAATATTACCTTTTTTAATTGGATCTACAATCCTACGTGTTGGTTTTACGAGAAATGGATGTTAGACACTTGCTCAACCTACTAGGTCCATACACACATTGAAAAACAACATGTGAATTTTTGCCAGACCCAGGATTCGAACTCGGGATCAACGATATTATAAACCTGACGCCATCGTGAGCGTTACGTAAAAATCATGTACCTAAGAACCCCTCAGTATCTATAAATAAATTGTTGAGAGCCTTTTTAGCTCTTCCTTCAATAGTATTTTTCGATCTAATGGCTTTTCCGCCCATTTTTTTTCAATCCCGAGGGCATTTATTTTTTTGTTATTTCGGTGTGATTTATTTCTAATCATTTTTTTTGTATACTATAAAATATATAATTTATTAACAACTTGTCCGGCTGCGCCACAATGCTTGGCATACTCTTGCGATGTGGTAACGCCACTGCGCCCTTAGTGCACAAGTATTATTTTAGAGCGCGATGCCCTGAAATAATGTATGTTCTAAGCATCATATTTACAATATTTTCCAATCAGAATCAAATTCAGGATTGGCAATTACGAGAAGCTAATAAAAGTGTCCTCATCAGAATCAAATGTATGTAATAGTTTTTTCTCCGCCTAGTAGTCTTCATATTCCGTTTCAATTGAAGTACCTACGAATTTTAAAATAAAGTAAACGACAAAATGTGGATTTTTGAAAGCTAATGGGAAGCGCAGAAAGAAGTACCTATATGAATTCATTGTGATCACCAGCGCTTTTAGGTATGGAATTTATTAAAAAATCTAACATCCTGAGACACCTCTGGGGCTCGCAGCGGACACACTGAATACCACTGATCCCAGTGTGAAGTCACGTACAGTTTGTCCCAGCTATGAGCAATATACACTAAATTGACCAAATGTTGTATGTAGGCACTTGGAGCCAAAAGATGTTACACATTAAATCTGTGTGAAAGTTAATTAATAATTTACAGAAACTTCCAGATTGTCCATGATTGTAAAATGTCATTAGATGATGCCGAGTATTAAATGCACATTAATGACAACATTTGAATACACTCACTCATCTATACCGTTGGAAATAAATAATTGTCTAAGACACTGTGAGAGCGAGTAGACATCTGGTATATAAAAATGGATTTACTTTTGCCGCCATAAAAAACCAATTCGAAAATTCTTAAAAGCGAAGATAAAAAGAACTTTTTATATTCAGCGTTTTTAAATTTTCTGTTGAATCATATAAACTTGACTTGCTAGCTTAAACGATCAAAAAAATTTGTACTTAATAGAAATAATACTGAAATGTAATTTTGATTTCCATAGTAACGCACGTACCTATATATTAATAATTTAGTTGCTGGGACCACCCCCTAACAACCAATAATAGTGGATTGGATTACGGATTTCTTCCGAAATAATTTTTCATACAAAACAGAATTAACTGAAAATGAATTCAATTCTACTTAAAAATGACTGAAAGTATTAAAAAGGGCATTGGCATCGTGTTCTGATATATTCTAAATGTTTCAAATGTCTAGCTAGTCGGGAAGTTAGTTAAAAATCGATTGCAAGATTTGTACTGGATAAACAACCACCGGACAAATAAGAATTCGACATAATAAAAACGTTGTAAAATGGTTTTCAACTATAATACGATGGATTGACATGCAGTAAAATTAGAATGTCACGTTGTCAAAATTGGGTCACCCAGAATTATGCGGTATTGTAAGAATGTTTGCAATGATATAATTTTAAATTTTAATCGAAATAGGTGTATATTATACGCCATCTTGCCCTTAAATTTTTAATTGCTCGGTGATAGAATTCTGTCTGTTTTGAGCTGAAGACTAAATCAAGCTTCCTCCGGACACCATATTCACCATAGAGGTATCATTTTTCATCACGATAACGGCAGACCACAAAAGACCCTCCAAAAACAAGGCAGTTTAAATGGGAAGTTATGACATGACAACACAGAAACCCGCCAAAAGTCTGTTTAGTTAAATTTTATTTAGGTAGGTACTTATAGACTGTGGGTTTTAAAAAATCCACTGAAGTGTTATCGGACGATCTACCTATACAGACACAACAAATCTAACAATATACTAATATCATGTAAAGATAAAAAAAAATGTAATTCTAATATTATTTTAATTGGCTTTCAGCCAGAAAGCCGTTATTCAATCGTAACGACAGTAATTGCATTGAACTTGGCAAGCAAGGTTTTCAGCGAGTATTGAAAAACAATTAAGAGTCGAGATTTATATAGGCTCAGATTGTAAAGTATCCAAATTACCCAACATTTATTTAGCAATATGTGAAACACAATTAAACTTAAAAATAATTTGTCAATTAAAAGATTTCCATTTTAGTGTATTAGCTGAAAACGGGAAGTACAGTTGACAATTAAAATATGTATTTGTACATAGCGCTTGTGACATCTCGACTTTTTCGATCCTCGAGAATTCTCGAATTCAAGAAGATTCTTGATACTCAAAAATTCGAGATTGATTTATTGATTTCTCGAGATTTATTTCTTCAAGATATTCCGCGAGCAAATTGTTGTCGATAAAGATTTTTTTAGCCCTTCCTTCTTTTAAGATGTTTTTAATCTCAAATTAAGTATATATTTCACTCGGGCAGGAGTTTCGGAGCTCACTCTTTTCACATGTAACATATTCTCAAGATTCTCATTGATAATTTATCGATAAATTAGAATCTCGAAATTCTTATAAAAAAGTTCTCGAGAATTCTCGAGACGGATTTGTACATATATTATTGTATCTGTCAGGCCAGATTCAAAACATAAACCCGACATTCGTAAAATAATATCCGTAATTACATTCACACGAAGGACATGAAAACTCTTAAATTGCGTTTTCCCTAAAGTGTTGGTTTTGGAGATATGAAAATGAACAAGGGACGTGAGTTTATAATTACGTAATTTAAAAAAATTAATGGTACTATAAAAAGGATTTTCTGAATGCAGTTGTGCTGTCAGACGTTTAACTTAACTAAAGGACGCCACTCGGTGATTTCAGTAAAACTCGATTAACGTTTGCCAGGAAATGCGAACAGTAACCGGACATTCAATTAACTTACTAAATATACTCCGGTGAGTGTATTTATTATCCAAGATTTTAATGCAATTCTGAGCAGATATAATATAAAGAATTTGTTTTAAATAAATCTACTTAAAAACTAAAAAATGTATTTCAATTGCATTTATCATAATAACATAAAAAGATACGTTAAACGGTTAAAATCATAATAACGTTTTTCAGTTAAGTTTTTCTGTCACGTTGAATTTTCGCCTACTTCCCGTACACCCAGTGACTTGAAATTTGGTACATAGGTACTAACGGTCCGGTACTCCAAACATACGGTCTATGTCTATACAATTATGTGACAACGTAACACAATGACTACCGGCGATCTACTTCAAGATATATATAATGGAAATTAAACGTTGCATTAGTGCACATATCGCATATCGTGGAATGGCCAAGGGATCGAAGTCATACTAGTATAATATTATAAAGTACGTAGGTAAGTGGCATTGCAAAAAAAAAATGAATAAAACTAATGAGGTAATGAGTAAGCAGACATAAAACCAAAATTTATTTGGCTTTTCGGAATATGAGCCAAATGTGATCAAATAATACACAATACATATCGGCCTGGTATTTGATATAATACAATCAGGTTATTTGTATTCAGAGCGTGGAAACCTCATAGAGCAGCACTGCCCCCCCCCCCCCCAACCGATTCTTTGCGGTGTATAATTTACAGGGCAGAGCTTTCGTAAAAGCCGCAGGAAAAGCGCCCGAAGGCCCGATATTTCATAGTACGGCGAGCATTCGCCAAGCTACGGTGAGCACTTAATGCAAGGCGGGAGAAAATATAACACAAAATTTGTCCAAATATAATACTAATTTGATTCAAAAACATTTATAATATTCCAAAATAACAACCAATGAAAATTCTACGTGATTTTTAAAATCACTTAAAATATATCTACGCTTATTTTTATATTCGTAATAAGTGCCTACTACAATACATTTATGATGTCCGACAAATTTCAATATAATTTAATACATATTCACTGGCATATGCATAGTTGAAAAAAAAGTAATACACTTATAACAGGTACCATGTACTTATGTAAGGTACTTATGTTAATACCACTTTGTCTGAAGTGAAAATATGTAGGTATACTAAGCATTGAATCAGTGCGCATGGATTGCTTATAGATAAGTAATAAGGGTCATAGAATAAAAATTAATATTTCAAGAATATACAATTCTGATTCTTATCGACTGCCATAATATGGTCACTATTTTCGAAAATAATATGCTATTACATATAACAAATAACATAAACACCTGGATAGAGATAAAACTTAAATAAAAAAAGATATTGAATAAAGTATGACCATTGGTATATAAAGTATAATATTATAATATATACATATCTGGAAACTATTTAAAAAAAATATTTTGTTGAAAGCATCAGTTCATCAAGAATAAAATTAGTTTTAGATATATTTCTATTATTGTACAAATTGATCTATAATAAAATTACGTTACTAATTTGTGATCAGTTTTAGTTTGTACGATAAATTAAAATGCAAAAAGAGTTTCGTAGGTAGAGTACACTATCATTGGGAAAAGTTTTTAGACGCATATTGAAGCAATGGCAGCTGCGGCTAGCTGCCCGACTAGACGGTCTCACTTAAATGACTTCGGTTGGGAGCAAACCGCAGAGTTCAGCACAGCAATGCGGTTGTGAGTCTTTGCCAACGGCTAATCACCTTTGAGAGGACGACCCTCACATCTACAACACACGGCAAAGAGTTAACTAAAACTGAACCCAAAATCAATGTCAATGAATTAACTGACTATCACATCGTGTACGGTGTGACTGGCATTAACGATTTATTTGATGTATTAAAGTTTAAAAAATATCGTAGGTACCTATAGTAGCTATATGTAGATATATAAGTCATCGTGTAAGTGTTGTCACGTGGCATTATAACAAAATGAATAATGTGTAAGTATAAGCCAAGCCAACGTTAAAATGTGTCGCAGTGATAAGATATTTTACAAAATGGAATGCTGGTTGGTAAATAATGGGAAAGACATAAATGAAATTAGTGTATGATGGACTGTTGGGCATATTTTTGTGGCATTACAACAGATTTTCCTCACTGTCACGAAGAGCAATCAAATTATATCGCTGTAGCAAATTTAATAATAAAAAAATGTCTACGAAAGAGAAATACGAATGAAACTCGACAGTTGTTTTGCCATATTATTTATTCGGTTTGTACTGGCACGTATACGTAGGTAGGTATCTAAATATTTTATTTTAACGACGCTACATTCACATGAAATTGCCCGAATTCTTTGTTTTACTTGTCCTTCTAGCAGAGCTGTTGGAGTCACCGATTTTTTTTAAAGGTCCGGTTTCAGTGGAAGAATATGTTAAAACATTATTTCTGAATGTATAATATAAATTATGTATTTAATATATATATATTTTAATAACCTGTCTCCAGCTGATCAGTGAACGATGCTCATGAAAAAATCAATTAAGCAACAATGGAATCACCAATTTCCTGACCTTTTAAGGGCTTCAGATTCTGGATCCTGTTCTAAAATAATTAAGGAGTATTAAGGGTACCCGTAATATGCAATCAAATAGGATGATGGAAATGAGAGAAATGGGGCAAGGATACAACCCTGTCTGACTGCGACACCAACACCGGCACTAGCACCTGTACCGATCCAGATTTCCCCCTGATTAGCGACGGGAAAACATCGAATGTAGACAGCTTCAAATACCTGGGGCACACACGGTTATATATGATGAAGAGAAAAAGGGTTCACGTGTTCGTTTCCATTCCCAGCTCACTATATATGCTACGATAGAAGAGAAATTGTGACAAAACAGTCCCGCCAAAAAAATGCGTGCGAGTATCGTGCGGCTTTTGAGCGTAAGCTCGATGTACATAGAAAAAAGTGATTTGAAAAATTGCCCTGTCATCTTAATGAGATTTATTGCTGGACGGCAGAGAAAAAAATACATTTTTCTGTCTGGTCGCAAATAGCATTAGTGTGCATTTTCATTTGAAGTGTTGCGGTATTATACTAAAGACTGAATGAGTGTTGAGAAAAAAAAACTTTTTAATTTAATAAAATTATTCTATATTAAACCAGCGCATATATTCTAAACACAAGACCGACCGCTATCGATGGCTATCGTGGGTAGTTTATCATATTTTTGTATTGAGGTATTAATAATTGTTAGAATAAGTTAGTCGTCCAAACAGTTAAAACTGTCTATCTCTCTCTAAAAGTTAGCACAGCCAGGAGAGGTGCAGTTAAAACAAAGCACTGATTGTAACAATTACAACTAAGTTATTGTAAAAAATATAATACCGCAATACAAAAATATGAAAAACTACACTCGATAGCCGCCGATAGCAGTCTTGTGTATATAATAGTTGCGCAGGTACGTAACGTAACAACAATCTAGTTTGATCAATTAAAAGGGGTGTAAGAGTCATTATATGAAAAATTAAAGGCTTAGATTAATAAAAGCTCAATAAACATAAAAATTAAATTTCACAAAATGTAGTACTATATAAACGAATCTGATTTGAAGGGACCATTTTCTCATGTTGGATATATTGATAAGTACTGATCTATCTATTTTTTATGTAGTACTGTTTTATATGTCTTTGTTTCTAAATGTCATGTTGTGAACGTCTTAAACTTATAATTTGTAATGTCCACAATATGTAAAAAAAAAAAAAAAAAAATGAATTGAATTGAAAAAAATATTCTTAGTTCAATGTATTCACATTGAACAAAGCATTACAATTAATGAGAGCAATATAAAAAGATTTCAGTGTTTGGATCAAAGCTTCTGTAGCCATTACAGACCATACAGATACAACAAGATAGCGTCTTTAAAATTAACTGTGCTTTTTTAAGATTGTGAAGATATTTCTCTTGCTGGCTATCAAAAATACAGTAAGTAGTTATAGGGCATCATATACTCATACAGCATATTTTCTATGACAATTTTCCAGATATTGATTCACCCTTTCAACTGTGAAATTTCTGGTGCACCAGAAGAGGCGGAAGTATTGATAAAGGCACTTCTAAAAATCACTGCAACAATGAAGTACGCATTGCATTTCAGAAAAAATCAGATCTGACATGTGTGGATGCCAAGGGCTGCAAAGGGTTTCAAAAATGTATACGAGGAAGCTATAAAAATGCTGCTGTCGTTTACAACATGTTTTACAAATAAGGATTTCGAAATTCTTTAGTTCCATAGTGAGATTTTTATTAATTTTGTCTAGTACCTACTCCATTTTTTTCTTTCGTGCAGTTTATTTATATTACATACCACGTACTTTTCATACTTATGATTGTATTCTCCATACAACTGGATTAATGAAGTATTTTGAATATAGATATTGTAGTGTCCCGAATCCCATAGAATTTAAAAAAACCCACTTTCAATTCGAGGGGGTAATATAGTTGTGAACAAATATATTTTGGAGTGATACGCAAAAAAAGTTCCGCGACTCCTGATTTAAACAGTCATCTTCAGCATCAATCAATACCGGCAAGTTTTTCAGTCGATAGTAGTAAAGATCTACCATCGTAAGTTGGCAACCGGTCGAATTTGAAACTAAAATTGTCTATCGAGGATAAATTTGTTACAGATGCCATTTAATTTTAGAACATGTTTCTCGAATTATGGATTGCATAATATTTGTACAGAAATCTACTACCAATAAAAAAATATAAATTACCATTTTTTTGTTAGTTATGGTAAAATTCTAAATGTCATACTAGCGTCTTCGCTGAAATGCCAATTTATGATGGTAGATCTATAGTATCTACTAACAAACGATGCAGAAGAGTGGTTTGAATCTTTGCTTACTTGACTGCATCAAAAGTTTTTCGAAAAGTCAATAGATGGCTGAAAATATTAAATTAATTATGGCCCGGAAAAAAACCGGAAATTTCCGGCTCCGGTATTAAAAGAAATAAACATCAATCACGGAAATTTCCGGGTCCGGTATGATAAGGGTAAGTACACCAGCATGAGTTGTTCCGTGACGAAGATAGAAGTATTTACTGATAGGGAGGGTGCTTAACGCGAAATATATGACAAAACCAATAAAGTTCAAATTGCTCTCAAAGTTTCAAAGTCACGTGCCCTTTTGGTTCAGCAAACTCAATATTATGTAGGTATATTATATACGTACATAAAAAGATAAACAAACGAGGAAGTGGGTATTCTTTAATAAGCAGTATTCATTTGTACGTGCCAACGGCAGAGTATTGGCAGAGCGTCCGTCTCACAACCGTTGTATTCGCATTCGCAAGTTGTTTTTTCGATGGGTGTTAGATCAATGTAATAGTTAACAACCATTATTCGTAAAAGTCTGTTAACATATAACTGCTAAGGTAGGTGCTAAACAGCGAAACTTATAATGGTAACACGAGATGGATTTATAGATCGATATAGGTAGGTAATTATTATCTTAGCAAAACAGTAATAATTAAATTATTCATTATTAAAATATCAACATACCTATACAACATATCACAATGAAAATAATTCTGACAGCCAAGTCAAACAAAACAAATTAAAATCGAATTCAAAATATGCAAACTTTATCTGTCGTGAAAATTCTAAATTGGAATTGGCGGGAAATATAGTTTGAACAAACAAACTTTGTATTTCTTATTAGGTATGTAGATGTCTCATGTTAGTTGAGGCCAATTAGGAAAAGAAAATCAAACATATTTTGGGTTTTATACAAGTAGATAAATATATACATATAACAAAGGCAGATCACTGAAAAGGCATCAGCGTTGCTATGAAATTAGTGAATACAACTTTCCAGCTAGGGGGTTTATAATACATTGTTCGAATCGCAACGTCATGTATGAATAATTCATCATTAATTCATTTATATACGAGTACCTTTTGTGCATACAAAATGAGAATGTACCAATAATCCTGTAATTCGGCGCGTGGGGAGCCTGTTCCGGACGGCATAGGATAGAGAGGTCTTTGTCAATATAGTGGGTAGGTACCTACTTGCCAAAGTGAGAAGTTAGAGAGAAGATTCACTGTTACATATCAATTCGCAAGTCGGACGACTGAAATAAGACCGCTGTAACTGAAAATTCACCGGACATAGAAAAACCTACTCCATGCCAAGGTTTTTGATTTTTACAATTTGTTGATTGAGATAATTGAGTATTTAATGGAGTAAGAATTTATTGTAAATCTGGAATATGCTTCTAATACTGTCTCAATACTGCCACTCAAAAGATAGCAATGTTTGGTTTCATGATAAAACAGAACAGTGACAAAACAGAACATGACAAAACAGAACGGTGACAAAACAAAACGTGATAAAACAGAAGTGACAAAACAGAACAAAAATAAAACATACATTTTTGTGGAATTTATTTATTAATTAAATAGTTATAAAACTTAAGTTTATAAACGAAATGTACATAAATATTTAATGTTTTAAAATTTTTCAATTTTTAAGTGAAATCATCAACTGTTTACCTATTAGGTTATATCTATACATTTTTTTTATAAAACCGGTATTTTGAAAAAAATGGATTTTTTATATATATATAAAGTACCTATTCTTTTAGGGGTCGTAGTTAGTGTCAAATTAGATTGATGACAGTACCTACTCTGATTAAACATGAATATAATATAGTTGGTGTATACTAGGGACTGTAATCCCGGACAAGGTTTTCAATCACGGGATTTCGGGATTAGTACTTATTCTCAATTCCAATCCCGCGATTGGTGAAAACATCAAATTATACATAAAAATACTTTTGTATGAATACCATAAGTGAGTACCTAAGTTGGTACCTACTTTTGTAATATTATAATTCATAATATTATATTTAGAAGGATTTTATTGTATGATTGATTAACTAGGAAAGCGGTTTTGTAACATGATCCTGACTATTATATTCAACATTGTAATTTCGGAAAAAATATATGCGTTCATGCTTGTTTCTAGACTTTTAAGCTGCAATCTCTTTATTACATTGAATAATTATGGCTGTTAAATTAAACTCAAAGAGAAAAGGGCAAAAGTCTTCTAAAATCTTAAAATATTTGTAATAAGGTCGACATTTTTTTATCCTGATAACACGTATAGAAATTGATCACGAAGTCCCAGGATTGCGGGATCGATCCCGGGGTTCAAAATCCTAGTTGATATTAATACTGGGAATTTTTACATTGTAATGATACAATTGGATTTACGTTTCACTTAACACCCACCTCCATTACAACGCGATGTCTAACCACCGGGTCATCACTATCAGCATAATTAAATACGTTATGGTGAGTATACTTGCTGAAGCCGCCGACAGTTCGCCGAGAGCGTGAATTTATGTGACAATGCATTTATCACAGAATGACCAGATAACGTCTCATAATCGCGTTAATTTATTCCACACTACTGAGCTGGAGATGTTTCCAAAGTACATTTATTTGCATATAATATTATGTTATAGCTGAGAATTAAAATGCTGTGTGCATATACTTTGATAATCATTTTTTCAATATGGATGGAAAATGCTTGTTTCAATTTGGATTGAATTTTATAAAACACCTGCAGAAATTTTTTAATGGACCCGCCACTAGAAAAATGAGAACAAATAATAATATTGGTTAAGAAACGATACAACACATAAAATTGATATCGTTTAAGGGAGTGATCGATGAGTAAATTATAAAATAGATACAAATTAAAAATTTAGTACCTATAACATTAATAATATTAAAAATGTTAAGTGTTTGTGAATACCTATTGCGTGTAATAAAAATTTGGCCCAAGATCTCGTAGTTGTTACTGTTGTTAGAGAGACGGTGGGTTGGGTTCGATTCCATGTCTGGTGAAATGATCCGTTTTTTCAATGCAGCGTTGTTTCAGGGGGTTGGAAGAATGGCTAATCATAAAAGCTGTCATAAAATCCACTCCACCCATATTTGTACCGCTTAGGATTAGGAAAATGGTTTTTTTTATTTATTTTTTTAAATCAAATGCCTAAAATCTGGTAAAGGAAGAAACAAGTGATGGCAATCTTTATGAGCTATGAAATACGTAAGATAAATGAATAAAAATAATAAGTACTTATATAATATCATTTACTATAAAGGTATATCATACAATAATTATGGCAGCATTTTGTATATTCAAGCAATGACCCGAGATGTAATAGCACACGTGCATAAAATGAATCCCGTCGGGAAACAGTCGCTGCACGCTCGCTGCATTATTTTCAGACTCATAAGCGTTTAAAGCGCATCTACGAGACGCAGGTGACTACTTTCTAAGAGAAAAAGAGATGCGGGCCGAACTAAGAATCGTTTATGTTTTTCTTTGTTCAATCCACGATAGTTGAATGATTACACTGAATCATAATCTACGTACTGTTTATTGTCAATTTATCCACTTTTCACGCCCACGATGGCCGAGCGGTACCTAGTGAGTATGTACCTAATAGGTTGATCAAGTGGCTAACATACATTTCTCATAAAGAAAATCTGTTAATACAACCTCAACTCTGTGGAAGCCCACGGATCGAATATGCTGATGTAATATAAACCACTTATCAAAACATTCGAAATTCTAATATCCACCCAATTAAACAATTCGAAAATGTAAATAAAAGTAATATTTGAAAAGGAAAATAAATCTTTTTCACCAATTCATCATTTTAATTAAACCAAAATTAGCCAATTATTTACTACAGTCTACGCGAAATATTATGTGTTTTTATATGTAGGTACCTACAGTTTTTGCGTGTTTATTTAATCCTGTGCTTAGAACAATAATAGTAATGTAATCGGTTGACATTTTGGTATTGTACTAAACGATTTTTCATTTTTTTTATCCAGTCAAAGATACGTCAGTTAATGAACAGGTGTTCTTGGTCTAGTTTCGGCAGAAAAAGTTCAATACAAAAAGAAGTCACCATTGCGTACAATATTAACACGTCATCATAATGATTGATTAAAATATTGAATAGTGACTACTACATTTAAGATCGCTATGGTTGATGGGTATCCACATAAAACCTTTCGCTTAATTGAAACCTAATGAATATAATTAATTATTCACACGTGGTATTTAAATCTACGCCGGCGTTTTTTTCAGATACTGTAGATACAAGGTATTATCGACCTAAAAATCGACAAAAATATATGACATCCTAACAATTATTAGGGAGTGCAATACCGAATGAAAATCCAAATACCGGTATTTCCTATTAAATACCGGTATTCGTGAAATATATGAAAAAACACAGTATATTATCTACCAATGAATATATAAGTATCTATATAAATTTCTTTAAAATATTAATATTTTATAGCACGTATTAAACCTTATAATATGTTAATTAATATATTTTGTTTCCACTTTCAATAACGAATTTATCGGTATTATTTGATTTTTATTGGTATTGCAATCCCTAATAGCAGTAAACTGTGGTGCATAAGTTTTTTTTTTTTGCTTTAAGCACTACAAAAAATATTGATAAAAACAAAATTGACGATAATTTCATTCTACTTAGGAGTCAGTTTTCTTCCATAACGAAGGAAACATTGTGAAAGGTAATATTGTGACATCGTGCCAAATAGTGAACAACATACATATATTCAAAATTTTAGTAATAACTGAAACCATACAGCGAAACTAGTGTTAGATGCGCTTCTGGCAGCGTATTGCATCGGTTCCGCGGGAATGGAGCGTGACAATTTAACGCAAAAAGTCATCGAAAGCTCGCCTAGGTTTTCCGCCGCATCGGCGAAAGCTTGCCGATTAACTTCTAAATTACTGTTGCACATAGAGCTTCAGTATCATCTACTGTAGCAAAAAGCTTGTAATTAATTGACAAATTGAACCAACAATATTCTGATAAGCTACTAAAATACGAAACGGTCGGTAATTTGTAGATTCATTATGGTTTATCTTTCAATGCTTGCTTAAATTATTTGAAATCGTATAATTTGTATCTTTGAAACAAGAACTTTTGTCTTTCATAAGTTTCTTTTCGAGACCGTACCTACTATCTTTAGAAAACTTTGCGAGTTTTCAATAAGCACGAATAACCCCATTTGAATATAAAAGTTGTTGTATTTACATTCCAAAGATATTTTCAATATTTATTTATAGCTAAGAGGATTTTGAATGCTTCTTGTATTTACAAAATAAATATGCAATTTATAAATACGACACAAATACTATGTCCAATTCGTAGTTCAAAAAGATTTATATTCTTCAGATGCGAATTTCTGCTAGAAAATATACTTACAAAAAATCCTACGTAAACTAGCGATATTTTTTCAGACATTTTTTATTACAATAATATGAACCTACCCGTTAAAAAGGGCCGTAATTTGGGGTTTAAAAAAGCGCCTAGACACGGAAAATTACTAAGAAAAATGAATGTGAAGCAAAAAAGAAAGCTCGGAAATAGAATCACATTTATCTGAGTCAATTTATACAACGCCTTTACTCACTTATACGGCATTGCGGCAAAACGCTCTAAACTAAATATGTACGTACGGCTGAGACTTGGAATGGGTGAGGGTTACCAGGGGATTAAAATATTGGGCACTGTCGTCATTAATATTAAGGAGGTATGTAAATAAATGCAATTATTCTTAGTCATTACTGAAAACTACGAAAGGAAACGTTTATATCTACTTTACAAGCAGTAGGTACATATTTAAGATTTTTAGTAAGTCGTGCATAGAAAAAGCAGAAAAAATATATTTCTTCGATTTTCGTAATTTGGCAAGTTTACATACATACACTGACACAACCACATATTTCATGATTATTATTAACCCCATGTATAATTAAATAAACAACACAACTTTTATACCATCTTTTTAGTGTTACTTTCGATGAATGATTGACAATAAATTAAATTAATTAGTTGACCGCCATATTGAATTAATAATTTATTCATTCAATAATATAAGCATAATAATATAAGTCATAATATTATCTAGATAGGTACTATTAATTTATGTGACTGTTAACACTTGACGGAATGACATTGTATTAGAAATAACAATCACTTCGATATGTTCAAAAATATTCGTCTTGGCGGAAATTTTCCATTGACTATTAAATTATCGCAACGAACAACCCACTAATACTGGCAAAACGGACCTGCAGTAAATGACTTTTAATGTTTAGTTTAGTAATCTTTTAAATTACTTTGTAAATATTTGACGCGTAACCAGTTTATTAATACGATACACATTTCGTCCGCTTGGCACACATTAACAAGTATGACCACATAGCGAAAATACATTAATTTGAAATTATAACAACGCAACTGTTAACAGTGGTATAATAAAACATAATAGACATGTACGTCATTATAAGTAAGGTTTGAGAGTTTGGGCAGGAAACAAGGAAGAGATGACAACAATCGTGATCTTAAATACTGGCGACAATAGCTACCGTAGCTAATAAATACTTCAGGCTCCGTCTACTACCTGTACACGGGAAGAAATTCGATCTGGGTACCTACCCTAATTGTTAAGCTGTCCATTAAAGTAATGTGTCCCAATTATACGTAAACGGTGGGGTGGAATTGCCTAATGGCAATATGGTTAGTATAAACGACTACAGCGTTTGAAATTTAAGACATTAATTCATTGAATCTTGTAACAGAAACATTATTAAAAAAAAAGAAAAGAATACTAAACATATACTTAATATTAATTAAACTATCGTTTACCTGGTCGAACTCCATTAGATACAAAGCTTTTGTCAAAATCTTGAATATCGTAGAATTAACAAAAACTTTGTTTGAAAACAAAAAAAATATAATGTACCTAAGTTATTTTCCATGACATTCAAATTTTGTTCGCGGTTTGAAAACTAATATAGAATTTCTCTGAGCATATCAGAGTGCTAGGTAAAAACAAAACGTTGTATCTATAAGACAAGTATAGTGAAGAAATGTGTTCCGGAAAGCGAGGGATACATGATTCCCAAGAGACTGGTCATCATTTAGGCGGGTTATAAAGTGTCCGCCACAAGACCTTCGTCAATCCGAAGCGATCTTTAGTCGCCGCGGACCCCACCCCCGCCCGGCATCTACGACGATCGCTACGCACGGCGTCATGTTCGACCTTGACTAGCCGCTACGGATTCCATTGAGACGTAGTGGCGACTGGCGAAGCACATCTACGATTTACTAAAGCGTTGCCGTAGACGGCTATCTGCAATTCCACACACCGCGTAGACATAGTGAAAAATGGTGCACACTAAATGATTTATGCTCGAGTGGGTAAGTACTTACTTATTCACGTACAGTGTACACCTTGAAAAAAAACTATTTATCGCTCCAATAACACATACTATCGGGAATATTAAGCCAGAAGGGTATAAGTAACAATTTGACACAATACAGAAGAGCAATTTGAAATCATAATTTTTTTCATTATCTACCGGCCCAGTGGTTCCCAATTTTTTTTAGCGTCACGGCACAATATCAAATTTTTGCGGCATACGGATAAATGCGTATTATTTTGGCCGTATATCAAAAAAATGGGAGGTTAATCAACACTGCGCGACGTTTTCAAAAGCTCGTTATATAAAAACGCGTTTAACGAGTAGCCGTATATTGAGGTGTGTGTGTGTGTGTCGACACGCGAAAAATATTAACAATCTCAAATTCATGTGGTTTTTGTGTCAATGTATACAGTGTGGTAATAAACTTTATGTTCGACGATAATATTACACTAATCTGGCTTCATCGAGCATAAGATTTTGTGTAAAGTAATAGTAAATTGATGAATGTAATATACATTTTTTAACTTTATAACTTATGGTAGGTACTTTACGGTGAGCGGCAAACAACTCGTAGATGATGTGTGGAGTGGTAGGTAATTGACAATAGTTACTTCATTCACAGTCGGACCCAACCCATCCATTTTGATACTACTATACGCATTATGGAATTCATTTTAAGTTAATGAAAGGGGCTCTAGATTACAACACGCTCTATAGCCATAAAAATATGCATGGGGAAGATATATTTTGAATCAGACGCTTGCTAATACTTGCTAAGACGAATACCTGATCTCTCCAGGTAGAAAATGCGAAAGCGGCTGCGTTAGCCACAGTTCGACCGCTTTTGCCTCGTCCTTTCCACGGAAGCGCAAGAGGCTCCAACAAAAATCAAACTGGCTCTGCTTTGGTCAATTAATCGCGATCATAACAATACATCGGTTTACACGTCTTACCGGTGTATTATTTTATTACGATGTAACACTATAATAAGTAATTGGAAGTGTTCGATTTAGCTAGGTATTCGAATAAATAAATAAAATATCAAATATCCAATTGATGTTCATCGTACACCAAGACTTGTCAGAAAATATAAGAACTATTTCGCAATTTTCGTAAAGAAAAGATAAAAAATAACGGCATATCTGTTAACGAAGCGTACGCTTCAATCAAGTCGTTGCAATCAATAAATAACCTTTACAAGCGTTACAACGTCTCAATCTAAATTTGCCAAAAAAACATACACGCCTCGATTGATTATTCAAGTAAGTGCTCGTATGGTGCCTGGTGGAGAGAGGAAGAGTGGCCAGAATTAATCGGAAATCGTCGCTCCTACGTCAGGTCGGTTTACATCTCATCCCCCGACGTGATTCGAGGATCCCGCCCCCCGTTGAACACCCCGCATACTATCGTATCGCCTCTGCGACTGACAGCTGCTGCTTTCTCATCCACCCACTCCCGCACGTTTAGCAGGCCTCGCAAAGGCCGTGCAGCGTAGCGTCCATTGCATTTGGAAGCCACGAACAATAACAATGTTAACACAAGTCCCCTAAAATGGCGACAATATTACTTAGGCCTGTCTAGCTAGCAAAGGAGTCTTAAAAGCGATGCTCATTGCTCAGTATGTATAAATTTTATACTGACTTATTTCAAAGTGACAAATTTAATTCAAATGCATACTTAGTAAAATAAAAAGACATAAAAACCCCTACGAATATTATTTTAAATGAGTAAGTAAGTATGTACGGTTAACACCACAGAAAAGAAAATAATTAAAATAAAATAATAAAATAATAACGCCATAATTCGTGGCCAAAACATGTGGGACAATCTTCCATTGTGTTTAGGAGACTTGACCAAACACTCCGCTTGATTCCTAATTAAAAAATGTGAGATTTTGGGACAAGGTTCGAAAAAAACCAACGTATGCCTCTCGATCGCAGACCGTCGATTCGGTTTTACCCGAGGCATTTTTTCGTTAGTCGACAGCAAATAACGCGACCGTAATATTTTCCCGCAACTTAACTAGAATGTTGTTAATTTTGAAAATGTAACCAAGCCATTTTTCTTTCCAAATCCCAAGCCCATATGTAGGTACAATGTACTTATAGCTTTGTAAAATTATAATTGTAATGCACCTGTTTGAAAACAAAATCTTTGTATAAATAAAAATATAGTGTTCATCTGGGACCTTCTGTTTTTTTTAATACACTATTCTCCAAAGTGAAATCGCGCGCCGTGGTGCTCTGCTGTCTATTCACTATTCGAATGTAACCCAAAGTCGAAAAGTAGTACGAAAACCTATAAGAATTTAATTTATAATTACGTATAATAAATTTTTGTATCTTACCAATCGATTATATTCATTCCAATATTAGTCAAAGTGAGAATACAAATGCGGTGGGAAATTGAGAAGGCAAAAAATATGAAAATGAAAAAAATGTTGGTTTTTATTTGAAGAAAAATCTTTAATACATTAATCCTAAAACGTGGGCATCTACTTAATGTTTATCGTTAGAAAATAGACTCGTAAACCAAATTTTGCTCAATATATTAATACGTATTAAGAAATGCAAATATAAAAGTTTTTTCAATACTTTACATAATATACATTATGATTTTAAAGTAGCTACAGCGGTACAGCTCAAACACTGTAAATGTAATGTCAGCTGTTATGTACCTATGTCACGAAAGAACTGCAAGATTATGGTATTGGTCTGATCTACTCAGATTTAGTTTTTTTTTTCATAATTTACTGCATATTTGTATAAAAAAGCGCTAAAAATAATATGTAACCTATCTATACAGATTTTAAAAAAAATCCTAAATAAAAAAATCACATTAGGCATGTGGGCACGTACGTATACATTGGTTTATCAATTTTTATCGATATAATAATATATTATTGTTCCTTTTTTAAATAATAAAATTAAATCATCTTCTCATGCTTAGATTATCGCAGTGGTTGTTTTTTTTTTTGTGAATAAAAGGGAGATGATAATATCGTTAGGCCTTGATTTAGATAACTTTATAAAAAGCTCATCTTTTGTGAAATATTTGATTAATTTAACTCTTGGGTGTTTTTTTCGAATGAAGCTTTCAATTCGATACTTTACCGAGACAAAAAAGGATAAAAATACCACGCATGTTTTATTACGGCAAAAGCGGGCATGTGTTTTTGCGAGCAATACATTTTTATTGTTATATTCTCCCTGAAATAAAAGGATTCGAAGGTTTTAAAAACCTTTTTACGTAATTTAAAATCTGCCGAATGGGAAACGGTTTATAAATATGCCACACCAAATTAACACGTACCTACCCATCTATCTGGTTTTTAGAGACATAAATAAAAAAAAATCGGTGTGTGTACTTTTGTACGCGCATTAGAAGTTATACTTATTTGGAGTAACAAAACAAAAACAAAACTTGTGATAAACTAGACTCTTCGACTAGCTCTTAATTATCTTGTTAAATTACTCACTCAAGAAAAAGGACCGCTTATTGGAATGCCGTTGGTTTATTTCATACACTTTAACTTATATTACTAATTTATATAATTATTTATCGTTGTTTTTATTTTTAAAGTAACAACTGTCACTATGACGTTTAATTGTTTGTTTATGTAAGGAATTGCAAATAGCCGACAATAATAAATTCGCTGCCTAGCAACGGAACAATTCTAAACTATATACTGTATAATCGTCACGATTGCAGTATCATTATGTGGCGTAATGGTTGTGCGTTCGGCTGATAACCGAACAATCGTTGGTTCGAATCCAATCGAGTGTATTTTTCTGTGTAAAAAAATAAATTATGTGTTACATGTCACACGCCAAAAATACACTCTGATTTTCCAAACGCACCTAAAGAAGTATAACTTCAAAAATCATGCAAGCGCCTTTAATTATAAAATATATTACAGCAATAAATAAAAATGTTACTTTGAACATTTAAATTGAATGCTATGGAATGGACACATTAGTAGAGAAATTACATGTATAGGCCCTGGCATTTGTATCTTTTAGGAAACAGGTGATATGATACGATATAGTGCGGATGTAGCATACACATGTGACAACTGAGACAAACTGCTTTGTGTCATTTATTTTTGTCCCGCTAACGTACCGAAACTTCAAATTGGCAAACGTGTCCAAAAAAACCTGAAATCCAGGGATAAACGTAGCTACTCTACACAAGAGCAAACACCTGAAAGGTACGCCTAGACGCCGATAGAGCGATGGGATAGTTAAACTCTGCAGACATACGTGGTACCGCATAGGACAGACAAGAATGGAATCAGCTTATGAAGGGCTTCGTCCGGAGGTAAATTGACCCAGAAAATAATATTTAGAAGAGGGATATAACGTTGAGTATACAATAATTAATCAATGGAAGATTGAAAAAAAATATTTTATCTAATAAATCATTTAAATAAATTAGGTAGGTACCTACATATAACAAGATAATAAATATCCAAGATGGGAGTTCGAATAGCAATAACCACGAACAACTTTATGACATTGAACATATTATTATGCAAAGTAAAATGTACAATATTATTTTAATTTAAAATGACTACAGTTATCTTGAACATGTAGTTGAAACATGCATTATAATAAAATACATTATGCCATTCTTCATTGAACGTGCATACTTGGCAATAATTGGTTTCGTTTAAGCTATTATTTGTACGTTCCAGGATTTCCAAGGGTCAATGTTCTGGTTCATACAATTTGTGTCTTAGAATTTGAATTAATATTAATAAAATCACTGCATGCATAGTGCTGAAAATGCGGCTACATATGACTTAGAAATCGATTAAAGAGATGACATGTTATTTTAAAAAATATGACATAACGAAAAATCGGGGAAATAGTTTTGTGCCCCACGTATTTTTATGATAGACATTGTGACAGCGAAGTTAAAACGAGTAAGTAATGATATTGATAGATACTCTCCGCTAACCTCTCTCATTTTTCGAGACTTTCGGTACCTTTGATTGACAACATCATTTCCTATAGTCTGGGAAACCGAACGAGACCCAAACATGATATTATAACATTATATTTTTCTTATGCTATTTACATGTATATAAGAAAAACGGAAAGTTTCTTTAATAAAAAAAGGATTTTTTCGATATTTATAACATACCTTAAGGACATAAAATTCCACGCCAATACTTTCTCAGCGCTAAAAAAATTTGTCCACAATAAAACAAGTATGGATGTGTTTCAATTACAATATACGTCGATGGTGGGTCGCCTATATTAAGATGTATCGTGCAATCAATTACTGCCAAAATGATCCCTACCCTTTCAAAACGTCTGATCATAAAATTATTCGTATATATTCGTTTAAACAAGCGACGCTGATTGGACAATTATACAAAATAACTCGGAACGCATCGTAAAATGACAATATATCTAAATTAATATGTCTGTACCAAAACTTTTATAAAATAATATGTTGATTTACGCATCGTTTATTGGGATTTTAACAATATAAAATATTTACATTAACAAATCAAGTCTCGGTGTCTGATGTTCGTGGTTTCCTATTTTCAAATATTCAGCTATTTATAGTAAGAAAGTAAGTAGCATAAAACTGGAATTTTTCAGGATAAATAATGTTAGAATTATTATCCTCTACGATGTTCAATGCCAATTTCTATGAGAATGCGCGTTCATTAAAGACTTGAAAACGTCCACGGCTTTGTTTATCTAAGCCCAAGTGTAATTGACAATGAAATTTATGAACCTCGCCATTGGGTGTACTTACAGGGATGGCAAATGCCATAATGCATATTCAAAACATATTTGGT
This sequence comes from Rhyacophila brunnea, assembly GCF_057557595.1. NCBI lineage: Eukaryota > Metazoa > Arthropoda > Insecta > Trichoptera > Rhyacophilidae > Rhyacophila > Rhyacophila brunnea. The sequence goes on from NW_028232965.1 coordinate 36,012,173, forward strand.
ACATCAAACCACATCTATTACGATCGTAGTATTCTCCATGATGTGAAAACACGGAAACTAAATATAAGAGAGAGAAAACAGCTGCACGCATTTATGTGGTGTTAGAAGAAGATGGTCGGAATTATACGGATAACCAAGTGCATGAACATCTCTATGTCGAAGGAGCTGCATACGAGGGTACGTTCTCATGTGTATGTTTGAGACGTAGCCATACTAGAGCTTCTTTGGCCAAATTGCCGGTATGAGCGCCGAATAGTTATTTGAATACTTATTATACTGGCAGGGGGGCGGCAAATTCTAAAATAGGATATAGAAGGATCCCAACTGACTAAATTTATAACCAGGTGAAGGACATCACGGACTTCACTTTACCAATGGACCTCAGAAGGATTGTAGAGAATAACGAACATATTCCAATCAGTCAGTGGACGTTGCAACCCTCAGCAGCAAGTGAGGATAACGACAATGAAGAAGAAAAGCATTTATATGGTTAAAGAAAACGAGATTTGAGTGAATTTTTAATTTTATAGTACATTGACATATTATAATCCGAATACGCTTATATATTATCTAGAATGTTAAAGAGTGGCGAAACGATAAAACGAATGGCTTATTTTTTGATTACATTGTTTAAGATTAATATAGTTAAAATAAAAATTACCTTAAAAGGCTGAGTTACAAGTTGAGCATATTTTTCGACGTCGTGGATATGAAATTCTAAACTCTAAAGTATTCTTCAGGAATCTTGGCATAAAATTTGACTTCATTAACGGCGAGTTTTCGTGATGAAGAGATTGCCTTTTATGCTGATTTAATGTGCGGATCTATCTCCGCGCAGTTGGCGCCTCTTTGCGCGAGTAACGAGAGATTACGCCAAATAGACTATTAACCTGGAAAATGTTTTTAATTATGGCGGGAGAGTGTTTAAAATAATAACGGCATCGATATTATAAACACTTTCCAGTTTTCTTCTTAACTTTCATGGAAACTTTTTAAATTAAAATTTGAAACGAAAAACGCAGTTTCTTTATAACACAAACACTTTACTTAAAATTCTTTATTACAAGCATAGATTGTGAGATTAATCAAAACAGTCATTTTGTTGATTATTACTTCCATATATAGTGCCAGTGATTCCCAACTCCTGTCTCTCGAGAATTCGGAAAACCTCACCCAAAAGATAGGTACATGTTGAAACCTTTTTGGTAATAAGCTAAAGGTAAGGTTTAACGTGACATGCATTTAAGCAGTGAGGTGCCTATATAGGAGGTTGAGCTTGTTTGGATTTAGATATCGTATCATAGTTATTATTAAGCTAGGATAAATTCTACTTAGGAAGAGAATTTTTTCAACAGCTATATCAAGGAACAAAAAATGGGAAATTCGGTTGTATTAACCACCGTCAATATTAACCCTACCGGCAGCGACATAATATAAAACAAAATTTTTTAGTACTTATTCCACTTTTTAATTAAATTTTTGTACCGGTTTCATCCTTTTCAAGGGGACATAATACCGGTAGGCTGGTAGTGCGTTAATTAGGGCAACACATTCATAGAGGGCGGCAGATTACGGAAGGACGTGAAGATTGTAAATTTTATGCTTGCGGCGCTAATTTGATAATTATCACCATTGGCATTAATGTGAGTCATCCAAGTAGGGGTCCGTGAAAAAAAACGTCTTAAATAGGAAACGAATGGTACATATACGCGTCATACGACACAACCCAGGACGACAATTTCTACCATGAGTGTATCTTCGCATTCGTTAAAGTTGGTTACCATTCGATGAACAGGCCATGTAGCAAGTGTGCTCAACCACCAAGGGATATCCTGCATCGCAGACCAGACGGTCGCAGTTCGATTGGCAGGCCCATAGTTCGGTGCCTGGACGGTGTCAACAAGGAAATTATAGCTCCTGGTGGAAGATGAAAGTAGTCTATAAGATTAGGATATGAGTTGTCAGGTCATCAATTCTAGGACGTCAAAGATTCTTCTTGATAATCAAAAACAGTTGAATTCTGCAATTATTTATGTTATAATTAAATTACAATTAGAGAAAATTAACAATGGGCTTGGATCAAATTGAGTTAATGATGTAGGTATAATTACGATTTGAAAATATCAGTACCTATCGAGTCCCCCTATTAGTTAACGGAAAATTGAATTACGAAGTGCTCATGTTGGGTTAGTTATAGAATAATCACATGAAAAAATCGTTGTCTTTCGAAATAAAGAAGTTCAACAAATAATTCCGATACTTTTATTATGTATAATATATAGATTTTCAACGTCTGGATTTATTAATCATGTTCAGACATTTTTATACATATTTGCCCCAACTTTTAAGATTATTTTTTGATCTAATCACGACTTATCCCATTTTCTGAAAAACAATGCTGCTTCATATTCGTACGTGAATACCTTCTCAATTTTCAATGAAGCAGTTTTTCAATAAAATTTATCGAGCTGTTATGATTTTTTAAATTTGAAAAAATAGGTAAGTATACATATTATTTTTAATGTTGCTATAATAAAACGGTATCCAGCCACGTGGCTAAACAACTCCTACGAATTGTCAGGATTTCTTTGGATGCCAATAATAATGAAATGAAATGAGTAAACGTGTAGAATAGTATTTTAATTATAAAAAATACAAGCCATGTTTTTTTAATCTCCAATCATGACAGACATCAGCTATCAAGCCGGCCGAGACAATCCTGTTTCTATACAATATAGAGATAGGGATACAATGCCAGGGGGATAATAGATTACAATACATTTACTTGCCTACAAACTCCAAGTAAACAACGTTGATTGATTTGAAAGTAATATTCCACAGAACGAGAAACAAAATATAGGACCTACCGACAAATAAGTGTATTGAAAACATCGTAATAGTTACTAAGAAAATAATATTTTCGAAAAGCGAATAGCTCTTAGATTTATATCCCAGGTCGGATTGTGTTCGAGATAAATAGAAAGAATGACACAAATAAGGACACGCTCATGTGACCTTTGGAAAAGTGTTTCTCGAAAGAATTCATGAAAAAAATCTTGACGTTCAGCGAAATGGAATGGACAACAAAAGGGAACGGCTTGTCAAATTGACAGCAACAATATTGAATCATTGGTTCCGCGTAGCTCTTTTATTATGTACCTACGACGGAAAATTGTTTATTTTCGCTTCCTCAAGAAAAAAATCAAATATACAGATATGGTACGGTTCCAAGATAGAAATGAATGATCAATAATGTATTATAATTTCTAATTAATGAAAGTTTTTTACAACTACATAGGAATTGGTTTTGATGAGCCAAGTTTGTTTGTATTAAGGGTGTGTATTACCTATATTTTAAATATCATTACAATTCATTATAATCGAGCATAATAAATCTACTGATTATATTATAATATATTGTGCTACGTAGTACGTACAAAGAGTAGGTAAGTCTAAAAAAACAGTTTTAGTCATTTCAAAAATATTCTGGACATAATCTTCATAGTATGGAGATGGTAAGTGGGTACAAGTACAGTACTGTTTTCAAGTTATACTTCTTTTGGCGCGCTTGGGAAAACAGATCAGAGTGTATTTTTAGCGCGCCGATGTAACACGTTTGGCGTGTGACGGAAGTTGCGCGCGCCGATGCAACACATAATTTATTATTAGGAATACATTCATTTCGGTCTCAGAGTACATGCGGCACCCGACAAAACCGCCCACAAAAATATATTATAAAACAAGTGCTTTTTTGGTTTTTCAAATTGCGTATCGATAGAAATTTACATACTTACGATAATCAGTGTCATTTGAGATTTAATCCGTTGCAGCTATTATTAGTAAAGTAATAACTTAAACACTTGTACTACTACTTGTAACACTTGTTACTAAAAACAAAAAAAAAATGCTGATAATACTTACGTGTTTAATCCGATGCATAGCTTATACCTGAGTTCCCTAATGGAATACCTGGAATATCTACAATTTTTTATAAGTTTGTTTTTATATATTACATATCTTTATTTCTATGTTTTTTTATTTGGGTATCTAAAATATAATATTACGTGATAATAAAAATTGTCTCATTTCTAAATTGTTTTCGCGGCAATGTCCGGGCGGTTTTAATTCGGGAGGTTTTGTCGGGACCCCAGGAAGATGATCGAACAGCGAAATCAGGGTTGATAAATTAGAATTTTAATTAAAATTTCATTGGCTTAGGTCTTAATCGATAGTTTTAATAAGGTAAATATATACATAAAAAGATAATATTTACACAGTTTATAAATTATAAGACAGTGTAAAACTTTGCCCACAATATTTGTAACATAATTAATCAGTGTAATCACACTATGGTTTACAATTAAAACTTATAGTGGGTAACATATATCTTAGTTTGAAGAATTTAGTTTTCAAGGAGGCGCAGCACGCCTTCTCCCAGAGTCTTGTCATGCTGACACATGTCGCCAGGGAGTTGGAAACTTGTCGGCCGCAGCAATAATTTCCTCGCCAAAGCACCTTGTGAAGGCGCGCGTTATAATAACTTCAAAATTCACGGAGATCATATCTTTGGCGAAACTGAATAATACATGTAAAAGCTTTTATGGCCACAGCCGCCCGCGAACGACGCAAGGATGAATCGGGTGAATACCGTGTCACCTGAGGATTCCGGCACGTCTCAAATTCACCTAAATCTAGGATGTACACAATTCAAATATATTCATTTCACACTTTTCAAATTATATATCCAGACGTTTCCGAAATAAAATAATTATCAAGGATACACAGGTCAACGATAAAAGAATGGTCTAGATCTCATGTATACCGAGTATAAAGATCTGTAGATGATGTAGATCTCTCAAAAATTCTAGATTAAAATATAATATATAAGCACACATAAAAGGAAGTCAGTGAGAATAAGACACGTATAGTATACAAACCTCAAGTAAATCAACCAACGTGGTACAATTAACCTAAATCAGTTGAAAAATCATAGTTCACGATATTTTTTAATTGTTTAATACTATACCAATCAATATAGCTGTTTGGAAACAACGTTTTTTCTGTTAATTCTACAATATTTGAGTTATTTATGTTGACAGTTGTTTCGGGCTATAAATCCATCATTGGAATGGTCTACCATAACAAAGCCCAAAGATTCAGACAAGTTTGTATGCTAAAATAATCATCATAAAACGAGAGGGTGTATGTGTTAATATCTGATTTCCTTCTTGCTCATAACAGTGGCGTAGTTTTCATTTATATCTATATTTTCTGTATTTAAACAGTTTATAATTGATTAATATTTTTACCGAATTTTTTGAAACGTTGTCGGAATCCCTGCATGAAGCAGAGTTCAAGTATTGAGACAACTTTAGTGAGGATAAAACACTTGGTATCTAACTGTATACAGTCTTGCCTCTGAAAGTGGTCCGTATAAAATCTCAGATAATGAATAGCACACAGAAAATGTTTGAGCGTATTATTATCATTTGTTGGTGCCACGTCGTTTCTGACAAATCTCATAAATAATGTCAAAGGCAATTTCTGTCAATAAAGCGTTGATATTTTCAGAAGACGCTTTCGAATAATGTATATTATTATTATACATTAGCTTCTTTATTAAATATTAAAAGGTCAAATAATCCAAAACCGATAGACTGAGACGCTTTATACTTACTTATATATTCGAAGTGTATCTCTCTTCGACAAATACGGTTATTAAGAAAATTTCTCTTCAATATAGCTTCTCATTAAACGTCTAAATTACTCAGGCAACGGCAAAAATTTCAAAGTCTACATCATCATTAGAATTATCATGGTTTATAACGGGAGCTAAACGTCTGAAGCTTCGATGGATTGATGCAAAATGCATCGGTATCCAAGAGTTTCATAACTTTTAAAAAGTTTACGGTCTCTTAGGCGAGAAGGTTTTCCTTCAGCAAGGCTTGGCACGATGATAGGTTAAACCAGAATACGAAATACGCACATTCTAATGCACGCTAACTATGGGCATGGGAGAATGCTCCAGGGTTACACAGCGTAAAATTAACGGACAGATAATATCCGTTACCCCACAATATATGCCTGCATAACGAGTGATGAGATGTGGTGAGTAGTGAATGGTAAAGTAATGCATCCATGATTGTCACTTGGCGATGGAGAGCCGTCGAAGTTGGAGTCTGATACTTGAGGAGGCCGAGTCATGTAATCATGATTCGGAGGATGTCTGTCTTTAAGTGTTGGCGTATATATAACCCCCCGTACGTGTGACAGGTCGTAGCCATTGGTAGTTGAAAATATACCCACCGGTGGTTGCACTGCAAGCCACGTGTTCAACGCTGGCATCACAGCACCCATACGTGCAGGGTATATGAGGTAAAGTGCATGTGTTCGACGTAGGCTATGCAACATGGGCGTGCGTCTCATACGAACAGTATAGGAAATCCAGTCGGCAGCGTGTGAGTCGGTCGCATTCACAGGACGTTGTGCTTGCCGTAGGCTTAAACAGACCTTTCCGATTGTTACGCCATTCAACATTAGGATGTGGAGATGCGGCAGGTACCATAATATCTAAACATTAAAATTAAAAATATTCCCATTGTTAGGTGGAACAATTTTACCTTGAACTTGCGATTACTTGCAGTGTGAAGGACTGAGGCAGGGCGAATGTGATTATTATAACAGTTGCTATTCTCGACTAAACCAACACAAGCCTACCGTATCGCTCTCTGTCGCTTGGCGTCCTGCTTCAGACATTCTTGTTTTCTGTCAAAACTATTTTTTGACTTTCGAATTTTGCGCTAATGTGGTGTGTTTATAGTAAAGTTTGTACATTTTACTGTGAATGTTATTTTTAAATTTATCATTAAACCGACTAAAGATAATATGTTTACGACCCGATTCTGATGCTGGATCATTTGTTCTGTGTTACTTCCCCAGTTTTTATTGCTCAACTTTGTGTGTTGAAGGCATTTCCCGGGACGAGGGATGACAAACGGGCCATTGTGTCGTCGCTTTACAAGTTTTTGACCGATGCGAAATTGCGCCGCAGCCGTCGTCGGGGACTAAGGGGGAAATACATACAACATATAAAATCCCGAATCTAGGCTTTGTCAAATGCTACCAAATTAAAAGAAAAACTGGCTCTTTCAATACTACTACCCTGGAAATGTGAACGGGTTTCCATTTATTTTGAGGAAAATAAAAAATAATAATGTCGCTAAAAGTGTATTTATACAAAATTTGTATTGTAGATTGTGTAATAAAAAAATAATGTTTCATTCAATAGAGCCCAGGAAAACGTAGGATACCTATTTTATATTGACTACGACCACAGGTAGTTTGTATCTATGTATTCGATTTTTTTTCAAATTTAAAAAAGTGTCAATATATTGGATGGTATTGTTGAAAAATATGTCGTAAACACGAGAACAAAATATAAAATAAATAACAGCACAAATATTTTCATTAACATTACACGAAACTGGTATTGGTATATTTTTAAGAATGTGGACAAACGACTGAGAAAATTTATAATGATAACACAAATTAATCAACGAAGGGTAATTAATCATAATATTAATACTATCGACCGAAGGTACTTGATGGAATTTGAATTTAAAGTCCAATGGATTTAAGTTTTGTACTTTTCCATTTGAGTAGTGAATGGAATAGTACAATAGAATAGTCAAATGGAATAGTACAAAACTTAAATCCATTAGAAGCGTTAATCGTTTAGTAAAAAATAAGTACGACGTAAAACTAAAAAATAATGTTGGTAGTTAAGTGTGCAATCTGAAAAATTTAAAAATGATAGATTTAACGCCACATGCATAATTAAAGGGTGAGTTACTCGTATTTAAAAAAAATGTTTATTTTGACAAAACAGATGGCAATGGCGTTGCATAGATTCTCTATATGCGTATCACTTAAACTTTAATAGATACATCTCCTCATTGAAATAAATATCGCGGTGTCACAATGAAAAACTTTAACATCTTGGAAATACACACACTTATTTATGTTACCGCTATAGGTAAAAGTTCACGTATATTATTACATAACGCGGAAGGCAGTCGTCCGAGTAGATATTATTGATTGTGTCCTTCTCAGTTGCCGTTTGTGACGCGTTGCTTGAAATAAGAAGGGAGCAGAGACGAAAAGGGCCTCTGGGTATTCAAGTCGAAATTGCTGAAAGCTAATGCCTGAACGTAAAGGGAAGGTTTATTATTAGTAAAACGGAGATGCGGAACTGCGCGCGGCCGATTCATGCAACGCATCGTGTATCCCCTTTTGATGCAGTACATTTAAGTAAGTATATTTTTCAGTTTGACGTTTTGCTGTGAGTAAAAAATCTCTACAATTTATCATATACCGTAATTTTATTTATGTAAGTGCACACACAGTATATAGTTTATATAATTTGACTTGTAATATTGTTTCATTCGAGCCGTTGGCCAATGCATCACATACTATAAAGACGTGTAATAAATACAAACCTATATAGTACACAATAGATTTCTACTTGTACTTTTCTGAGCCTTGATTACCACCAAAGCATTCACTTTTACCCCAGCTAAGGTAATTTATGCACGTTCGTCAATTCCCTGATTTAGACCATCTAGAATGATGTCAGCAATGATAATAACGTTGAATGATTCTTGATGAGCGGACAGACACGAAAACACTCAAATATTATTAAGTAGGTAATTAATATAAGTACATGATAATTACAGCATAAATATTATGCTATAATAATAGTATAACATTAGGTACCGGTTGTAAGTAATTTAATATTACCGGAATCAAGAATTAGACAGACAAATACTAATAATGTATGAAATTAGTGAAGAGCTTAAATGTAATTGAGTTAATATTTTACTCAGTTAGCTTAAACAGTATTTTATGAAAAAGCACTTAGTAAGGATCAAACTAGCTTCAGAGACTAGAGTCGAAAGTATACCTTACAAAAGACCAAATAAACAAAGCTGGCGACAAGGAACTGTGGTATTAACGAGAACCGATAAATTTGTTTCCGTGATATCAAGTTATAAAGTCGACCCGAGATGGGGAGAGGTGGCACCTTTAAAATATTCACAGTTCAATCACCCAGCATTCTGAGGGTGTGCTTAAAGAACCCCTAATCCTTTGGGATGATAACACAAAACAAAATAACGCAATACGCACTTCGCGAACAGGTTTCCACAACACCTTCATTAAATATATATGTAAAAATATTCTACACCCGAGAAAGGGTTCAATAATATTTTTATATCAATTTACGACACAATATAATTAAAGCAGTTTTGTTCTGTAAACAATAGCTGTTATCAACAATAATAATTAAAAGACACTGTTTATTAATTAATTTTGGTTTACAGACGGCACAAATACAAATATTTTTTTACAGTTTTAAATAATAAATTAATTATAATGACATAACGATACCTAAAAATAATTATATAAACAATAAAAAATTTGATAAAATAAAAATAAAATGTTAAAACAAGCAATACACCGGTTTTCGGTCATAAAAAAGTGAAAATGAGCAAAAATAAATCAAACTACACATTGAGTAGGTAAACGATGCAAAAAAAATAATTTACTTTAATGCCTGAGTGGAGCATAGGAAATATTTTAATGGCTTTTTATCTCAAGTAAACAATACTCACACACCAGTCCAAGCGTAGTGTACACTTCAATAGTAATTCAAATCGTTATATCGTTTTATTAAATGGAATTAGTTATTAATCAATTAATTAAATGCGGTATTAAGACATATATTTTGTCACTTCTTAATACGAACTAACACATACTTTAAGTTGGAATTGCAAATGAAGATCAGGACGAAACCGGGCATATATATTATATATATTAATTGAAAACTCCTCACATATAGATACATACTAGAAGAAAAAAACGACGCCAGACGGAACTCGAACTCGTATCCATTGGATTCTGGCCAATGTGCTTTACCGAATAAGCCATCTGCGTCCTACCAAACTACGACGAAATTCATTAGTATCTATCTGAAGTGCTTCACAAATATTGGCAATCGGCTGAGCCAGGTTTGAATCGAGGTTCCATGGTATATACTTACCTTGATTCCCAGCCGAAGTTATGATCTCTCCAAAGTTTAGTCTAACGTGTTTGGACTTACTAATAATTTAATAAACTATTATTTTTTCATCAGTTAGGTATAGTGTAATATAAAGTGTTTTTAATTTTGATACCATTATAATACGCGTAAATAACAGTGAAGAATATGCTATACCTACATTTAATTGGTGAATTTTGTTTACTCGACAGAATTGTCACTTCATAACTTTATAATTTATTTATTTTATCTATTTATTTATTTATTTTTAAGTATATTAATGCAAGTGACTATCATTTTTGATCTAATTTTATGCGAGGTAATCAAGCATCGAGGCGTATCAGTGTAGTAAAAAATGTAAAAAAGTTTAAAGTTATAAAACGTATAATCTAGTAAATATAACAAGCCTTTGTACCAAATCTTTATGCACCGGTAAGCCAAGGGCGATTTTAAGTTCATCGGTAGTTTTTGTTGTTGTATGTTAATATTGTAATAGGTAAAATTAAATTAACTTTTCAATTGATAGCAAATGATTTACTGTATAATAATTGGGGAAAATGACACACTTAACAGTAAATTTAAAAACATGGTATATGTATATTTAAATAGTAGGCAAATATAACCATGACAAAAAAATACAGGCCATAATTCGCAGATTCTGCAAACTGTCTCACTCTTTCATGGATCTTTTTTAATCCAAAATCAGCTTGGTCTACGTTTCAAAGCATTAGCGACATCTCTGCAGCAAGATACGCGGAGTAAAGTATTAATTACTTTGGAGATTTTAAGCCCTCTACCAGCGATGCGGATTGAAGCCATCCCCATTCCTCCTGCAAATCCTCCCCCCCCGCAGAGGCGGGAAGTAATTTTGAAAACATTGAGGTTAATAAAACAGCCTTGCGGTGGATACTAGTAGCGTGTGGTGGATTTATGAAAAAGGGTGAAAGTGGCAGACGACACTACGCGTGTTTAAAAAATATTCAATATCATTTCACCTCCATAAACAGGAAAATTTATGAGGGGTTTCCCAGATTATTTTTTATTAAAAATACTAAATAACCAGTTTGTTGATTTGTTGATTTGTTGAAAGGTTAACGTGGCCACGTGAAAATACTTTTTATGTTACATAAAAAACGTGGCTGGGTGAATTTTAAGAAATCTGCAAAAGGGATAATCATAATAATTGTGCAATCCGCTATCCATTTACATAAGTATTTTTTAAATTAATGCATTGTGTATACTATCTGTATTACTTTTAAATTATTGGTTCATATTACATTGGATTTATTAATTGTCCGAAACAACCGCCAACACCAATAACTTGAAAAGTGTAGAATACCAATCACAAACATTGTTCCAAAACAATTAAAAAATATAATTTCATTATTCGTATTCCCAAAATAATAATTTATATTTAAATTCAGTTCGCACAATCTCCTCTATACTGTATGTACATCGACTGAGGATCATTTACTTTACTTGGAAAAAAAAATACATTGAATATAGCGAAAAAGCTTAAAATTCGGTGAACCATATTTTTTCATTTACCTATATAAGGGAGAGGTGTAAATCTGTAGTCACGATTTGAAAACACAATATATTGAATTATGTGCGTCGCGTGATCAATTACACTTGAATTTAGTACCCGAGGTTCCCGTTTTAAGGTTTCCCAACGGGCGAGTAGCCCATAGCTCTACGCTGCGAAACTAACTTTAAATGGGACTCCATAGAATACAAGGCTTAGTTTAAAACGAACATATCGTCGGTGCCAGACGTACATATTAAACTTTATTGCCAGAAAAATTTAGGCGAGGATCATAATTCATTATACTTACCTACTGAAAAAAAAACCAATTAAGATAAAATACTAAAACGGACGAAACAGAATACATTTCTACGATGGGTATGCTAATATTAGAAAAGTATATATATATATTATAAGTGAGCTATCTCATTTGCTTGTCGAGTGAAATAATTTCCAAAGTTTTCGTTGGAAAATTTCACAAGAATGAATAAGTTTTTGATCCTCCGTTTCAAGAGACATTAAAGAGGAAGCTAATTATGATACCCAAATAAGAGCTATTCAAATGGGAATTTTTATTTATTAAGAGTCTAAAGGCATTGTATATATAAATTTTTACTGTGAACTTATTAGCACAAGACGGAATAAAAACATACACTTTAAAATTCAAGAGAGAGATCTATCAAATATTTTCAGTTGCTATATTGTAGTAAAATAATTTTAGCCTATTATTCAGGGTTGACACAACATAATATTAACGCTATCATTGAACTTAAAAAATATCTTCGGGGTGTCGAATCTGCAATGGCCACAGGGTGTCGCTTCAGAAGTTAGCACCACTTATTTTTTTTAGCGGGCAATAAAATGGAAATTCCATGCTTTAGAATTTCACCGTACTCGCAAGAGTTGGTCAACAGAGAACGCTCATTTTACCATAGTGTCTCGAGTGCGCAGTATCATTGTTTTAAGTATATTAAGAGCTTTCTATGTTCGCTACTCGGAAGTGGTTCCGGAGACGGGGGGCACCAAATGTTATATTGGCCTTATTTATATATAATTCGATATCCCCGGAGTGTACATTTACTTCTCATGCAGATAGTCACACCTCTTCGTGGAAGACGACTAAGAGTACGATTGTTATTAATTTAAATCGTGTTTCGCATCTTTGATACCCATGAATAACGTATCCATTTCTTGAAAAGTCTTCAGTACCTACGGGCTGTAGTTTGACTTCGGTTAAACGGAGGGGTAACATCAGGAGGCACGCGAGTTTTTGTGACAGAAGCAGGCTACAGGCACCCTGTCACGATTCAACAGAACAGCATTAAATAATTAAAAAATAAATAAATCATTCAATATGCAAATCATCATGTATTGTTTTTTATAGACTCCTACCTGAGTATGATTAAACAGTCCATTGTCGTAGACGTGCTAAGTGTTGGCGATTTAAAATGCAATGGCCAACTCGTGGGGGAATTTCCGAAGCAATTTAACTCGGCAGCGTGGCAAGAGTAAATATGGATGAAAACTGCACGAAATATTTACGAAGGTGGATTGGAAGCGTCGCCCTTGTTTTTAGGGTCGCGCGGAGGGTAATGGATTTAATATTTCTAATGGCGCTAGTCATTAATTAACTTTTGCTTTGCCCCCTCACTCATGCGAGGGCGCACCATCAAAAACGCATTAGTAACGTATTAAATATGTAATGATTCGGCGGCATTTGTGCGTTTACGGATTCAAAACTGATAACCACGATAACAATAAAAACAGAATATAATATATGTTTTCGAGTAATTGAATACAAATCTCAGTTCCCCGTCATAATAGAAAAGTGTAAATAGAAGCTTAATATATGGATATAATTATTGTATAAAATAAAACAAATTTTAAAGAAAGCAGGTACGTACCTAATTTATCAACTGAATTTGAAATCAGTACCAGTTTCATTTGTTGTGTCGGTTGAAAACTACTATTCCGTAAACTTTTATGGATATATATATATATAGTATAATATTAATTTAAGTATGTATCTACCCATAAGAATAGTTTGACTATTTCAAAATGTACATATACCTTAAATTTATAAAATATCTTAGAATATACCACCGGTAGAGAAACTATTATAATGTGCAATATTATAGTATGTGATTAATGACTTACTACAAAATATAAACTGAATGAAAAATCCAAAAAATACGACTAACGCATCGTGAAAATATGAATGTTTTGCGAAAGACTTCAAATTAAATCAATAGATGAGGCAGGTAATAGTATACGAAGTGATAAAAGTCGTAAAGCTGACAAAATAATGTCAACGTGCCGATTACTAGTGGATATCCACTAGACGAGGCACTAAACGGCCACAGCCCTAAAACCTAGACCCACGAGAACTCACTAAGTATGGAGGAAATACGTGTCAGCGAAGAACTAGGGACCGAGCCCACATCCAGCGGTGGATCGACCCCAGCTGATGATGATGAATGATGATATACCAAATCTACTGAAAAGAATACCTACTATCTAAGTATTCAGATATTTACGTCGCACGTAAATATCAAGTGTATATTAAACACATATTAAAACATTTTGGTGTAATGTATAATTTGTTGTTATCTAGTATAATAAGAATGTGATGTAGTTTGGTAAGCCATGTCGATATAGCAAAATGATATTATATCTGAACCATTTGCCACTTATTTGGCGTTATTATTTAGAAATTGCATAAATATATGCAGAAAATAATTGTCTTACTAACAATACAAAATTAGGTACCTATAGACAGACTGCTCTGTATGTGAAGGTTGGCAATGGATATGACAGGTAATGAAATCCTAGAGAAAACATCTAAACGGCTTAATGGGTCGCATAACAACTTAATGCGTACTACGTACAAAACAACTTTTAATTAGAACTGAGTATTTTGCCGAGGATGGGGTTGGGGGAGGGTGTGGACCGTCTTTACTGCCTTCATTTCAGCAGTAGGGCGCGAAAACTTTGGAACTCAAGGGAAACGCGATCTGGCCGCATTTCACTCGGAAAATAATAATCGTAAATAATAAGCGACCAGAATTATTAACCATATAATTTATTCCTATCATTATCATAATTCTCAGAGTGATTAAAGTTACCGTTGAAAACCACGCCACTGATTAACATGAAAATCCTTATCTTAGAGGTAGTGCATTTACTCGCTAAATGGTGGTGTACGAGTCTGGAATAAACCGTTGTCGGTTTATATATATAGGAAAAAATTGTTAGCGATTTCATGTATTTTTGTGCAAAAATTGTAAGGAGCTGGATGTGTATTTATTGTATAATTACTGTTAAACACCCACTTACTCCAATTTCACTGCTGTATGTTTGGGGCGAGAAAACCAGATCCGAATGATTCCCTGACTACTGAATTGTGTAAATCTAACGCGTCAAGTCACTCAAACAAGCGTATGTACTCTATCTATCTTTAAAAAACCCTACTTGTATCTAAAGCTATACCTATAGACGTATCCATATATACCATTTAACTGACAGGGTGACTAATGTCGACGACTTCAAACGAATGGTATGGGACCGGGAAGTTATGCGTTGCATACAATATGGAAAACTTCAGTAGATATATATGCCACATTATGACACCATTTCCCAGATCATTATTCAAGGAAAGCTCAAAGATTTATGTACCAGAGGGAGGCGTCGTATTTTGTTGCTTAATATAATCTTCATAATAGATACGACTGATACGAGTGTAGCTCCGCCCCCAGGATGGTGGCCGACCCTAGGACAGGGGATGGCACAAGAAGAAGAAGCAGCTATGGCAAACATTAAAACTTGCAGAACTCTTGCAGGTCTTTATAACGCACACCAAGACTAATCATATTAACAATACAGTTATGTTGTAGAGCTGTAAGCAAGCAATATAAAAAATAGTCCGTGGTTGGCAATAGCAATACAGCCACAGTTCATATCAATATATTTTACTACCGATAGTAAGAGTACGTAAATCTATCTAATTAGCATGGTATTCTGCCGTTTTGTTCGCGTGAGATATACCTACGTAGTGGCCATTCCAGACAGCGTCGCCAACGTTTTTTCTAGCCAGATATGGCATTATTGAATAGGCAGGCATCTAGCTTGCAATATATAAATACGCATCTGACGTAGAGTTGGGTTTCGGAAATTTCCCGACGGGAATTCTCGAGAAAGTTTCGAGATTTTCCATCCCGAATCTCGAGAATTGAAATGTTTAACATTTCGGGAAATCCCGGATCTCAAGAATCTTTTCTCGGGATTCAGGATTTCTTTATTATCAAATATTAATTGAAAAAACGATTTTCTATAAGAAATAGGTGGACAGAAAACACAAAACGTTCAAAGACTGATCGGGGCATTCAATACAATTAAGACAACGTCGACTCAAAATGAGCGCAACTTTTGCAACATCAGGGAATTTTGTGTCTCAAAAGCGTACGCGATTGTCAGACGCAGCGGTTGACAGTATGTGTTTTTTGAAACTCTATTTTAATAAGTAATGGTTTGAATTATTTTTGTTTGTGTTCTTGCATAAATATAAAAAAAATCATATTTTTTTTGGAATTTCTGTTTTACATTGATTTGAGGATTTTTACAGGTTTATTTTTATTTATTTATTTCCCGATATCTCGAGAATTCTTTTCTGCAAATCCCGAATCTCGAGATTGAGATTTTCTCGGGAAATACCCAACTCTAATCTGGCGTTAAATCTAGAGTTTTTTGTCACCGTAAACAGCGTTAAAATTACCACAAAAGGCTGGAATGTTATACCATCTTTTCATTAATATTCAGTAAAATGTATTATTTTTTAGTTAAGAAACAATCCATTCTTCTTCAATATTGTTGGTATCATGAAAACAATTTGTATAAAATATAACCTTTTGAAATGGTAGTATCTCGAGATATTTTTTTCGTTTTGTGAAAATCTAGCATTTTTTCTGCTAACTAGTTTATTTTCTTATCCTATCTGGCATATTTTTGTAAATGACAGTTGGCAACACTGCGAATTTGCAGTGCAAAATAAACCAATAACATTTACTTGGTCTTCATTATTGCAAGTAGGTACATAAATACGTTTATTTATATAGACACCAGATCTGGCAACAGTAGTAATAGGAACACGCGAGAAACGAGAGGGATAATACTTATCATCAGCTTGGATTAATCTAGTGGTGGATGAAAGCTACTCCAGGTAGCCCTGGGGCATAATATGTTAACCCGTTGGATTTTTAATGAAGAAATCGAACGACCACATGAAATACATTCCTTATGTATTATATTATAGTTATGACGTCCTGAATATTTTTCTTGAAATCGTGGCAGATATAGGTAAATCAATATACAGTAGCACTATAGGCGATTCGCTATGTTTATGTATTGGAAATGCTATTGTTTGCTGCAATGTCTGTATCTATGTTAGCAAACAATACCACTACAACTGCAAGCCGCGTTTACCGTACCCATTGTGCATTGTGCAGAATCTAACATGGTAATCTGCATACTTTTCATATTATTAGTTTCAATGTAAGCTATTAAGCATACCTACGTACGTTAGATTAAATTGATGATGAGGTATATTGTAATTACGGATTACCATTACAACCCGCTTATCCGCTTCTGTAGTCGTAAATCGCGGGTTCAAATCCGTCAGACAAATTCACGTGCGTTTGAATTCAGAACACCTAATGGGTTGACCGAAAGGTTAATAATTTTTTTTTTGTGCTTCAATCTTTTACGACTATTGTTCAGGGGTCGGCCAAGATCTACGTCGGATCGGAATGACGACGATGACAATGTGATATATATGACTGAAACTTTTACTTTATTATGTAATCGAGCATCGTCATTATTTTCCCATGTATCCTTATGTACCCACCCGCATACATAAGATAATATCTTTAAGCGACGCGTGTATAAAAATACTATACGGAAACTTAAAAAGAACGAATATGCGGAGGAAGCAAAATAAAGGTAATCATTTTTGCAAAATTTGGTTTTTTATCTGATCTTATTTGTTTTCATCGTATTACGCGATATTGTAAAAACGTGAAAAAATATTGTATCATACCATGAGTAGGTTTTAAATGGACGAAAATAATATACATAATGGGTACATATTGAAGGTAAAATATTCTGCGTGTAAAGAAATTATACGACGGAAAGAAAATATTGAAAATATTTCTTTTCAAGAATTAATTTTATAAGCTATAAAATAAATACTTATACCTTGGTATTTCATATTACCCACCACAGTGGCGAAGGGTGACTTTCCGAAAGAGGTAAGCTGTCAGAGAAAATAGCACACTTTTCAGGTATACTTACGGGAAACAAAAAGATATTACTACTGATGAATAGGTACACACTGAAGTCAACGACACACTAAATCGATGAAATTTCAATAGCTCACTGACGACATAAAGTTGAGCGTAGGGTTTAAATTTTAAATTATGTATTTTTTTAAACATTTATACACATCACAAATCATTAGATAAAATTTATTTTTAAAAACAATGTAAGTACCTACCTGTATTTATACTTATGCGATTGAATGCCATAGAAAATATTTTTGAAATTATCTTATGATTAATTATTTTGGACAATAATATTATGCGCAAATGCAGGTTTCGCCTTTCGAGCATACCGTGGTGAATATACAAAGTCCATATAAAAAAATCTGACATTCACCGCACAATAATTCGATACATACAATAGTTGAGAGATGGCGATGTAGCATTTTTTTTAACCTTTGTCAGATGGTTCTGTATATATTTATAATACATAATACATGTCTACATATACGACAGAACTGTCTGATGTCGTTGACAAATTAAATTATTTTTGTAGAATATCGACCATGTCCGATCCTAATAGGATCATATGGGCCTCCACAGAGTAGAGGTTTGTATTGACAGATTTTTAAATAATAGCCTAGTATGGAGTCTTCGCCACTGTACCACCATACATGCATAGTAATAAAATATCTCTAGTCTATGAAGCCGTATAAAACGATAATTAACCTTTCAGGATTTTGGGTTTGCTAGAAGGATTGAAATCATCTCCGTGCTACTATGCGAATCACAATGATATTTTTGAAGTCTACGCCGAACGCCTATCATAAAATGCACCTATCTATCATGTATCTTCCGGGAGGAGAATCGGTGTATTGTTATCAACAATTCGTACACAATGACAAGAGTATGAATGTTAGAAATAAGTTCTTTGACTGGCATCACAAAGAATATGAAATTTGGCATAATGTAAACACATCCAACAGATGTAACGGAATATTGAATGACACAAGAAGGCAACGTAAATAAATAAACGGTTAAACGGGGAGCAGATGATATTATATACCATTGAATAATGCATGCGATACAAAATACGCCCCCATTTGTTTCGGGTCGAGTCGCGCATGCCTCGCTGGATTTGTATTACGGTTTATGTGAGAGAGTGAACGTAAAAGTAAATCCTCACTTCAGCCTCAGGCAAATTGCTCAACAGTGGATGAGTAACTCACGCGGAGGGATGCAAGCTAATTACGATTCACAACGGAGGGAAGTCGAACTACACAGAAATGCATTTCCACACACACACCCCGGTCTATTTTAGGGCCTTTGAATTAGCACAACGTTTCATTTGAATGCCGTTTCCCGAGCAGTTTATTCAGCATGGTTTGGTGAACTGAATTTTGATTATTAGTTGGAATAACATTACATACAACGAGCTTGGAATCAATATTTTGAATAAATATAACCTAGTCCCTTTATCTGCCCAGCGGCGTATAGGACATTGTAAACGCTCTATCTATGCTAGTAGGATACACCAATCGATCATAATATTACTAGAAAAAATACCAGGTTTCAGTACCACCTCTTAACATTCGACAAAATAAATGTCACCAAGTTTAATACTTTCTATAATATACCACTCGATAATTATGCTACTAAGATGATGCCAAGAGCAACTCATTTCGCCTAGATCTCTGCTGTCCTTTACTTCTAGCTATACATATTATGAGTTGAAAGTAAATATGTTATTTCACATTGGGTAAATTAATATGGCCAAAGTATGCAGTCCCTATGCGCTCAACGGTAATTTGGTGGTACTATTGTCGGTCATTGCAATGACCTAATTGATTATGAGTCCTAAATTATTCGCCCACGACGGCCGAGCGGTTACCGCGCCGTCTTATGATGTCGAGGGCCCCGGTTTCGAATCCCGAGTATGGCAAAACTCACAAGATATTTTTCAATTTGTGTTTGGATCTGATAGCTTGAAAAAGTGGCTTACTTCCAATTTTTCGTTCGCATGATCATCTTCTTAGGATCGAAAATAGTATAAAAAAAATATTTGTGAAGGATAAATAGTATTTGTGATGAAAGTAAATAAAACGCCTTCTTGAAACTAAGTACACTTTTTTATTTGAAACTATGATTGTCCATGGATGTATAATTATTGTAAAGATATTTTTTTTAAACTACTAATAATATGTAGGTATTCTATTGATGTACGAGTTTTAAATTAATTACATCATAATTATAATTTTAAGGAGAATATCATAGTATTGTGTCTCTGTATTCTGTATTCGTGATCTCAAATTATTTAAGAGATTAAGAGGTGGTTACTTTATTTTGAAAAATAATTAAATACTCAAGAACTTAACGTAAGACTTTCAGGGCCATATTAAATGCGATAATTAAGAATGGCACATGGCAGAAACTGTAAGCTTATAACGTACGTCGCGTGTTTCGTCAAAATATTACGCATGCTTAGTAAATTAGTATGGCGTGAGTTAGTATGAAAAGCCAATTATTACATAACATAGGCACACGTCATGTAATATGATAAAAACGACTATATGTTTGATGTACAAAAAAAGCACTGGCACACGTTGAATTCAATAATAAATCAATATAAACACGATTTATGTAAGTGGCGGAAATAACAGCCATACGTCAGAAGCCCTTCAAAAATATGCATGTTATTTTGATTTCAAATGTATGAACGTAGCTCCGTGCTATTTCTACTATCTTTGTTTGAAGGGTGCTTTAATACGGATTTGTTACATTATTAAGATCGTTTTAGAAATGAAAGCTTTTATTAAGTAACAAACTTTACTTGAAAACACTGTAAGTTATTTACATGGTTACAATAGGTTTAATTTTACTATAGAAAACACAGGAGAAAATATATATAGATTTTGCGTTGATATAATTTAAAGTTACCATTTCACGCTGTGATGCAATGAGAAAAACAAATTGAAATATGTCCGTTTACGATGGGCTCGGATTGTGAGAACGAAACATTCTGAAAGCTGTCATCGGTAGGAAGATATTGAAGAATACTATTTTACTATCGGGTCATTTTACGCATCTATTATTTCTCGGTGTATTAATCAATGTTTTGGTATGTTATTTGATTTTTATAAGTGTTTAAAATATGAATCGTTAATTTCAGTTACACATAGGTACCTACTATTGCAAACATAGAATACGGTGCATGTACTAATTATAAACTTGAATGTTATTTTTGAACCCAATAGGAAAGTAGATAAACTTCTCGAATACAAATAAATCGCATATTGCTATGGCAAAATAGATCCGCGTGCTAAATAAAAGGGGAGACAATTAAAAAAATGGGAATATGCGTAAATGAGAAAAATAAACGAATGGAATCAACGCGTCTGAATGATTAAATTCCACACAAAAATATCATACTACTCAATCATCTTTTAGCTCCCCTGAAAAGTAGTGATTTTAGAATTATCTCATTTTTTCTTTCGCACAGAATTATACATACTACGCGTATGTGGGGTGACAATTTCTATAAGTACAATTTACTATTTATTAAACATACCTATATTAAAATTCTAATGGATTTAAGCTCTGTACTATTCCATTTAAGTCGTTTTTTGCGACCCGGGTTTCGCCTTTCGGCATCTTCAGGCGCCGTGTACACTCACCAAAGGTAAACACACACTGACAACGAACTCTCTTTACCTTTGACTTGATAGGTAGGTAATGGAGTTTTTACCTACTTTATTGTATTGATTTATTATATAAGCTAGTGTAAAGAGAGTTCGTTGTCAGTGTGTGTTTACCTTTTGTGAGTGTACACGGCGCCTGAAGATGCCGAAAGGCGAAACCCGGGTCGCAAAAAACGACTTAAATGGAATAGTACAGAGCTTGAATCCATTAGAATTTAAATTCAAATTCCATTAAGTACCTTCAGTCGATAGTATTAATATCATTCCTATATTAATTAAAAGCATGATGAAGTTTTCGTGTAGCAATGTTTGCTGCTTTTAATGGAGAAAATATTACTGTATAAAAAATGTGGTTAATTTGATCAACCACACAGGCGACAATAGGCGACTGCGTTATAAGAAACAACATTAGGCATTTTTCCTAATGAGAAAACTTTACAGCTAGATAACAATCGACATCTTGATCGGTCAAGTAAATATCAGAGGCTAATCGATTAGAACTGTTTTCAATGGTGATAATGGTGATATAGGTAGATATCAGTGATTACTGATTAGTGATTATAAAAGCAGTGAACGTATTGTTACGTTAAATAAGCTGTCAATATTGTTACAAAACAACAAAGTTGCTGTAAATATTTGTGTTTTGAAGGCGATCAATATCACGGTTTGATGGCACACCTACATATTCATAATTGAATGATACACACCATCGGGCAGTTAGTTAACGGTGGTTAAACAGGCGACGTCGCAAATCGTATCTCGTGATCAGAGCATTCTATCGAAATGCCACACAGTAGTAGCTTGTCTATTAGCGTATTTAAGTAAACAAAATAAAATAAAGTTACATCTCCGTTTGAGACTTTTGTTTTAAAACACTCGATGTTGATTCTAAAACGTCTTTATGGGTTGTCATTGAATAGGCAGCCGTAGAGACATTAATATTCTATAAGATGGTGCATTGAAAATGGGCGCTAGAGACAAGATGGTGGGCTGTTTTCACAATTTGGTTATAATGTGTGAATGACATACAGTGTAATTTTTATCGTTTTCGCCTGTAGTAAGAGTAATTATATAAAAATACATACGTATCATAAATATTTACGTAGTTTCGTGACATCATTTCAGCCTATCTTTCATAAATACAGGCTGCTTCTTTATAGAAAACATGGTTTTCTAGAATTATAATCTAGAACGGTAGTACTATTCCATTTAAGTCGTTTTTTGCTACCCGGGTTTCGCCTTTCGGCATCTTCAGGCGTCGTGTACACTCACCAGAGGCAAACACACACTGACAACGAACACTCTTAACTCTGCCTTATATAGTAAATCAATACAATAAAGTAGGTAAAAACTCCATTACCTACCTATTAAGTCAGAGGTTACAACAAAAAATACAATAAACAAATTATGAATAGCTGAAGTGTCAGTAAAAAACCTATTTAGTAAAAACCCTATCTTATTAATAACAAAGATGCCGAAAGGCGAAACCCAGGTCGCAAAAAACGACTTAAATGGAATAGTACAGAGCTTGAATCCATTAGAATTTAAATTCAAATTCCATCAAGTACCTTCGGTCGAAAGTATTAATATTAGAACGGTAGTAATAGATTATTTGAGAACAATCGTATATATTAAATAAATAGATATACTCAACTCGGTCACCGTTACACTTGTATTCCTACAATTAATCAGCTTCTCAAATTATACTTCAAAGTTTAACGCATTGGATATATAATATTTGCTATTGATAAACAATATTTCAGTCAAAGCTTTGTCAAACAACTGAAATTAGTGACGGAAATGTAGGTTGGCGTGGAAAGTATGTTAACTACATTCTTGTTTTGCAAGCTGAAATGGCTGATAAACGAATTCACTAGGGAAAATTAAAATTTGCATAAAAGAGTTTTTGATTAATAAATTAAAGTCATATCGGTTTAAGTAACAGTAGTCGGGTCGCAATACTTGGGACAACTTTAATGGTCGTTCGGCACGCAAGATATCGACACACATTTTTGTAAAACAAAAAATTACACGTTTACTTGGACAAGCGCACCCAGTTCGTTCATTCAGCAAAATAATATACATAATTGAATTAAATAATAAAAACTTTTCAAAAGTGTCATTAGCCTATTTTAACTAAACATTTTTCACAATACTGAAACTTAGACGTAAATAATTTAATTAGTATCTCTCGATGACGGCTGAGAGTCGCCGAATTGGTCGAGCATAATGTGATGGAGAAATCTTATCTCGAGAATTGTCGAGAAACTTAGAGAATTCCTATTTCTCGAGAAAACATCAATAAGAATTTCGATATTTCGAGAAATTGTTACTAGGCAAAAATAACAAATGGAAGTTGCATTAAAAATCACGAGAAATGTGTGTGATTTTTGAGGCCAATCTGTGATAAGTGTAAAATTGGTAACTTTGAGATAGATATACCTACAGTTTTATCAAGTTTGCGGAGCTTTATTGTTTAGCTAATTCAAACTAATAAAATAATCCTAGTATTTGATGCTTGGTTTCATAAAACTACGAAGGAAATAAAAAAGTTAAACTATTTAAATTAAATACATAAGATTGACAACACGGATGTGTACATCACACATCGAGGTAAGTTGAGTATATGGCCTGTGTGAGTATGAAACAATTGAATAGTCAGCATCCCGTCGAGGACTGCACCCTGTGACCTGTATGCCTTTCCGGCGGGACTTCCTGCTATTAATCAGGCTAGTCCTGAGGTCTTGGTATAGATTGAGACTCTGGTGGTGAAAATGCATTATATCTGTTTTGATTAACGTGGATGTATACTGTTTAACATGACAGTCCATTCTTAAGAGGACAGTTCTTTATTAGAGACGATGGAATTGATTTTTTTTTAACTCAAGTTTTCTCCAGTATTTTCAAAATCGTACTTCATTTTTGCCAAGCATGAAAAAGCATCAGCCATCTTACTACGAAATGAAAATATAAGTATATTTAATTCTAGATGTGGTCGATAGCTATTTCGGTTGTAACACCATTATCAAGACTACTATACTACTCATCAGCAACATCTTCTTGGCTACGTGTTAAAACAGTGAACGAACAAACTAACAAGCTCCTCCCATTTAGTAGAAAACAGGGCTTGGAAGCGTAGCCAAGAAGATGTTGCAGAAGAGTATAGAAGGTAGGTATATAACTTTAAAAATAAATATAGAAAACATTTATTAACAACAGCAGCCTGGGACGACAAACAATATGAGAATAAGAAATTAAAAAAACGAGTTTAACTTGATTCCGGACGGGTTTTTCTTTAAATTCTGGGGGCATTTGGAATTTGGACCAGTACATCTATTCATACATAAGTCATGGAAAATTGTGTTTAAAATTTAAATGCCATGATATAATATGTGCATTTGCAGTGTTATTACTATAAAACGTCAAAAATAACGGAAGTATAGTAACAAATCTTTTAATGGAAATTTTACTGAAACATCATAAAAACATCCAAAAAAACTTAATATGTTCCATATTTCCTATAAGGTAATATGGCCACCGTATTTATATTATTATGGCTATTATAATTTAAAAATAAAACCAGTTTTACACTAAAGATGTTTAAATACAACTTTCAGCAATACTAAAGGCGATTGTAAACGATAGACTGTGCAAGTAATTACTAGTGATGTGTTGCGTTAAATATTGCTATTAGAAGACACAGAGTGTGACATTAGTTACTTAATGGCATTAGATAAAGTTACCTAATGAATATACGATGGCAAACTGGCTAGACTGCTAGACTCTCGCCAGAAAACTCGATTTCTGTTGAAACACAAATCTATTCTGAACGCAAAAACCTTTCGGTAAAAATATACCAACTATAACGGACAGTGTTTGCACAATGTAGTATCGATTTATTCTATAGGGATAGAATTTTAAATCCCGGTATTTCCCCTAAAATCCGAAGATTGGTGAAAACCCCTGCTGAAAACATAAAATTTTTATAACAAATTTTCGACAATAAAAAAGAAAGCAGAAAAACCTCCCGTTAGTGACATGATTTATTATGATGCATGTAAAAAGCTTAATAGTTATTTTCTTCTTCAATAGCGGCACATCCCCAAATTTAGTTTCAAATTTTAATAGTTAAATAAGTATATGTTTCCCACCTTCTGATAAACCCGAAAAATTTACACATAGGTATGTAAAGATTTTTTAGTTTTTAATATTGATCGCTAAAAACTATCGTAACTAAAATACAATAGAGATAGTATACATATACGTTTTTTTATTAAATTGGCATAATTTTGACACAGATAATAATAAAATGAATTTATAACAAAAGTCAACCAGAAACTAACATTTATATTCTGTACACAATAAGTTATATCGTTATCTAATGTCATATCGTACAAAAACTAATCCCAAATAATTACAAGATAAAAAGAACTTTTTATATACTTACAGCATTTTTAAATTTTCTGTTGAATTATTATGCTCAATCTTGTACTTGATATGAAGTAAATAAAAAACAAACAAATATAGAATACTGAAATTTCATTTTGATTTCCATAGTAACGCACGTATAAATTAATAATTTAGTTGCTAGGACCACTCCCTTAGCAACCAATAATAGTCTTTTACTTTTTACGGATTTTTCTGAAATAACTTTCCATACAAAACAGAATTAACTGAAAATGAATTCAATTCTGCTTAATGATGGCTAAAAGTATTAAAAGAATGCATTGGCATCGTGTTCTGACATATTCTAAAAGTTTCAAATGTCTAGCTAGTCGGGAAGTTAGTTAGTGCAAGATTTGTACTGGACAAACAAGAATACGAGCTAATAAAAACATTGTAAAATACGTCGTGTCAGCAGTTTTAATTCCGAGGTTTCGAGATATATAAATAAATATGGAACGGGATCCCGGGGATTGCAAGCCCTAATAGAAACATATTTAGTTTTCAAACAAGCTTTAAATTTCATCTCAGCATTGGCAATTTGGGCCAATTAGAGAATCAAAATAAACTTCACATCAGCGATTTATCACCTACAGCTCTTGATTATTATTTTTTTGAACTATTCAGTTAACTTTACATTTGTGTAATAAAAAAATCGTTCTTCGATAGTGCATAACCTAAGTAGTATACAAAGAAAGCGTATTTAGAGGCGTTATGAAATATCTTGAATACTATATATGTACGTCTACGTTGGAGAGAGTGATCTTTAAGTATGTGTTGATATATACACACAATTACGTTGCTATGGGTGTGTTATTTATGCGATTTTGACGAAAATAGATTTTAGATGTTCATTGCACGTCAAAGAAAGAGCTTTATTTAAACACTTGTGACGCAGTAAAAGAAATGGTGCATACGATACAATGTGCATTATACTTATTGTATAAAGTGAAAGCACTCCGTAATATGCTCGTCCATTTACCAGCGGGAGGTTTTATCTAAACATTTTTATCAAATTCGTATACGACATTATGGTCCCCGGCGCCGATCACCATCTGCGGAGGCAGGGGAAAATTCCCACAAAGGGACAGACAATATTATCTTGACTGCGAAGGTGGAAAGAGGGTTTGGTAATAGAAGAAATTTAATACAAATTTGAACGACATTCGAGACATAATAATGAGAATAAAATATAATTAGAAATTTCTAAACAAAAGTTTCAAAGACCGAAAGTGTTCAACTTATTGAATGAGTATTGTTTTCAAGGTTCATTATCTATAATAAATAAGTTTCATGACATAAATTATTGTATTCCTCAATAACCAATATCGAAAACTTTAACACCAAACAAATATATTAGAATAACTGTCACAAATATAGATGTTGTGTACAAGATAAAAGCTTTATTTAAAATTAAATATTATCGATCATATTTTTTTTAAAGTTTAGCAATTACTTGGTTCATATATACCTCCCTCCGCCCCTCTCATCGCATAGCTTCACAACAATTAATGACATTATAATATGACATGACGTATAAATATTAAATGCTGTTATTTATACCTGACAATACTTACGGTGTGAGTGAAACACGTAGGTTATTAAATATTTTTTTAAATGCGGTGAATACCAAGTGAATATATAAAATAATTCAATTGATTATAATTTTATACTGCGGATGATTTAGTTTCATGACTAGACATACGAAAATATTGTGACCCTTGTCACTTTGATTTTTAAAGCTAACTTCCCTATTCATTCTTCAATACCAAAATTCCACCCTCTATAGAATAATTATCCTATTGACATGTTTAATAGCGGAGGTATTATCTTCTTTAATATAGTAGATATACTTTGGACCTTGTTATATTGTATCACTGACTTATTTTATAAACTTTCTTTCTTATGTGCATGTGTCGTTTATAAATAAATAAGTATTAAGCTTGTTAGATAATGCACCCATTGTGTAAGGTGGAGCATGTGGACACTCAAACATATAAGAGCGTGATAATGCAGGATGGTTAACATTAAAAGCATGTTACTATTTTACCCAGCCCAAAAACCATTACATACACTTTGAAATATTGTAAATATAAAAAATATTTGAGATTTCATGTATAGGTGGCAGACTTCAAACAGCAATACGTGAAGTATGAAATGAAGTGGAAATGGAGAGTTTGAGCCCACCGTTATTTATAGAAAATAACAGTATTTTGTAGCGTTGTTTTAACATGAAAACGGAACACGAAACACATTATTGGAAATCGATAAAGGTAACTTCAAGTAATTACCTTCTGAGGTCGAGCACTATAATGGTAAAAAAGTCGCTTCATTCATCCTTGACATAGAATTTTATTTCCGTATGCCACAAAAAATCAATTAAGCACGTGGGTAGAAAATGAAACGATCGACGAACGAATCTCAGTGGAACTACGAAGTTCAATTTTCATTGCCAAATATAGAATTTAATCCCAAATGAAGACTATATACTATATGGGACTACATAGGGAATATATATAATATGTTGTTTGATATTACGTAAATGAAAAAGGTGTGTAAAAGAGAATAAATTAAAAATGGCAGTATAAACGAGAGATGGACCGAGTCCAGCTCGTTGATAGTCGAAATAGACAGATCTTGTCGCCCTGTCTGACTTGATACAAGAGCTACATATATACGCACAGCAGAAATGTCGAGGAAATTGTGCGGTCTTGTGCTTGCCCATAATATGGCCATTTAAATGACAAACAGGATCGTTGATGATAAAGTCTTTAACTGTAGATTTATATAGGAGAAAAATAACTAACTACTGGATAAAAGCATCCCGTGTCTCCTTCCGCTCTTCTCAGTCCCTGGTTATTCGCTGCCACGTACATCCACCAAACTCCGTCTGAGTCCGTCTATCCAGCGGGTTGTGTGGTGTCATTATGGTTGTTCAGTGCCCCTTGGGTACCACTGTATGACAGTATCTGCCTCCCTATTCACTGGTTTCTTTTGTACTATTTCCGCGTTATGCCCACCATGCACATTTTCATGCCATATTGCGCTACTCGTAATTTTAAGAGTTTTCTTACTTTTGAGGAATATGAAATTTCAGAAAAAAAGTTACCATTACCAAACCATTATCATAATAGTGTTAGAGACGAAATAGCCATAAAACTAATATAGCCGAATAACAAATAATTGAGTGATATAGTAAATAATTAATTAATCGGTATACGATTGTAAAATGGTATTCTAACAAGTAAATGATGACTCAATTAATATTAATACATATTTAGGACATGCTATGTACCTACTACATAGTATTAGTATGTAGGTAGTACATTCTCATGAGGAATAGATATATCCACAGAACAGATTAATTAATTGAATTCAGATATGATATACCCCAATACACTACATTTTGAAGCAGGGTTTTGAGTGTCCTACGAAAATGAAACACATTATAGACGTCCAATAGTGTGTTGCTGCCTAAAAATACACCAATATTGAATGAGCGTCAGTGCATAAATCGAGAGCAGTAATCAGAACAAAGAACATGCTTAGAATTACGTATTCTTGACATGTGTTTAAGTTTATCCCATGTTCTTCCACACTCGAGATTGGTTGCTTGTCACTCCACACCCGTTAGGTATTTCAGTTGCCATTATTTCTTAGTTCTCTGATTGTTATCTTTAAAGGGGCTAATAAGTAACTACATTTCGGGTACCTAATAATAATAAAAAGCGCCTAATTAATACTGTGTTCCCTTGATATATCAATATGTATTACGAAACATCAGAAATGTTCTGGCTAGGTACGTAAATCGACATAATATATCATAAGTTAGACAACAATTTATGACATAATTAATTGATATAAGTACTTGAACTTATGGAACTCGTGTTTTATAGAAGATGACGCATTTTTTAGGATAACTAATGAATACGCGTAATACTTACAGTATCTACGGCAAATTAAAAAGGAAAATATATGAATATTTTGTCACTAAGAAAAGAGGCTTAATTTCATAGACACATGGAGGTTGTAAATATTAAAAAAAAAACATTATAAAGTCTATGCATTGAAAAAAGGTTTGTGTGGGTGTAAAAGGTCTGACGTGCCATTGAGGTGCGAGCTGAAAGCCTGCGGTTGAAGAAACACCGAAGTTTTCAGAGGGATTTAATTAAAATCTGTACACAATAAAACACGTTACTAAAGTAAAACTGAATTACATTCCATGTGAACTTTTTTAATTAGCTACGTGTAGGTTGCACGGCACATAACAATACTTTCCAAGCTTTCACGGATGACGATAAGAAAGCTTTTGTTTGAGTGGAAGTTGTTTTTGTCATTCTTCGTTGAATACACTTGCAAAACATTTATTTTTTTATTTTTACATAATTATTGTGTCTTCAAGCTCAATAGTTAAAATCCAGTTAATTAATAAATGTCCTTGTGTCTTTTATTTAACGGCAGACATGTTCTAAATATGTCAACAATGGAAAAGTCGTATATTCGTACCCATGTTCGGTTTAAATTAAGCCTTTATTTTAATAGGCCGAATTTAATATCACTTTAACACCACGAAACAATTACAAACTTCGATAGAAAGCTTAACGAAAATATTTTAAATTCTAATTACTCACTAATTATTATATTATTTATCTGTGTCGCCATGAAATTCACTCCACGGCACATTTCCACGCGTCTGATTGTAATATGACTTGAAAATTCTATGCATGCACTCAAAAAAGAAACATTCCAATGAATATTTGCCCCATGAAGATAATAATAGAAAGTCACAAATAAGTTTCAAGACGAAAAATCAAGATTCATGAAATCCTATATGGTGTATTTTTGCAGTCGGACATCTGCGCCGCCTGTTAGCCACGGATATCTTAAAGAATTTAACATAAAGGTATTTTTTAAATTGTATAACAAACTAGGGGTTACGATTCAAAATTATTGTAAGTTTATTTGTAGTAGACCAATACCCGGTTTACACGTACATGGATTTTCTACTGACAGTAAGTATTATCGCGACCATAACAAGAAAATGCAAGTATCGTGCAAGTTGCAAGATTGCATGCATGGGTCAAAAAAAATCAGAAGCTTATGAATTTTCACGCGATAGTTGGAATTGACGCTTGCGAAGTAGAACGATAGTGGCGAATCACCCGGAAAAATATGAACTACACCGCGCAGCGCATTTGACGTTTACCAATTTTAACATCCTATCAAATATCACCATAAAATGACAACAACGCGTCTCGCTTACGGTCGAAGAATGAGATTGGCGAGACAGTCAGCAATATTACGTGTAAACAGTTATCTAAGTTAACAATTATCGCGATCGTTTAATATACGCACTATTGGTGGGTACGTGCGTACGCGATCATAAAAACAATATCATAATAGCCACCTACCAATTAAAATGCATAGATGAATAGAAAATATGTAATGTGATTTTTATATAAAAGTGGTTTTATTATTTACCTTTTGGTTGACTGAATATGTGGCCTAATGAACCGAAAACCACACGCTCGGCCGATCTGCAAAAAATAGAAAAAAATACACATTAATTATTGATATACAAATACTTGAACACACTATTTACTAATAAACAGAATAAAAAGTAATATATTGAATTTTTGGAAAACGGATGCGACGAAAATGGCAAATGGCGGTACCAACCGTATAAGTTATAACCACAAACTGTATAGTGCGCGTATACATTCTACCTACATTGATCCACCGTTGTCTCACACGTTAAAGTGCAGTTGGGCAGGCCACCATGCCCCAGGAATGGAAGACACCCAACTACCCTAGAGACTCCTCTTCAATAGAAGGGGAAATGAGGGTGGTTGGACTTTGTAGAAAGATACAGCATCCCTGAGGCTAGTGTAGTGAAGGTAGGTTGCGGCAGATTGGAGTAAGTGGAAACGTTTTCCGGAGATGATCAAACCCATTGGGTTATAAAACCGTTTTTGAATGATCATCTAACATTGAGTTTTATGATAAGAAAAAATAAGGCAGTATAGCACAAATATTTTAGGCTTCGGACGAAATGAAAACATTATGTTAAATTAACTAATTGTGAATCCCATACCATAGTTGACAATTATCATGAAACGACACAACACCGAATTTCGCGAAAATGCTTAATTTTTAAAATTCTGACTTTAAATGACACTTATTAATTGACTACGACTAAGCATTTGGCCCTTAGAGCGCTAAAATATCAAAATTTTAAATTTTTGATCATTTTAGAGTACTTACGCCTAACGAAAACATAGAATTTGTCATGTCACACTTGCTAATGCTAAACTATACCTACACTAATTTTTCTGTGGTTAAAGATAGCGATTGACTAATTATTGACGTTATGTTAATTAATAAAGTTACGAATTCGTTATCAGCTTAAATTTAAATTGGGCACTAAGGAAACCGGCAGCGGGTCTTATAAAGGTAGGTACATATCAAAATTATTCACAATGATTGTCGAAAATTTCCGACAAACTAAATTACTAACGAGGAGCGACTTTGCATAAAATATCACCCGAAATTCGTTTCTCCTTAATAATAAAAAAAAAACTCAAGCTAGTTAAGAAAGGCAACCTTCCAATGAAAGCGAAATGATAAATGAGCTTACGAACTTTGCCGAAGAAAATCTTTCGACACTTTCGGTAAGCATTTTTTATGGCTGACAGAAGGCAATTATTTATTTTGCTTCCATTTCTGACAGCCTTTTTTTCATATCATGCCTTTCCGAGCCAGCGGGGAAACCAAAGCGTTTACAAACATTGTAAAAGTTTGGAGAAACTTGTGAGTTGTGTGAATGTGGATACCTAGTTAAATTTACCCCAAAGTGCCAAGACAGACGAACGTTGCACGATAAAATGTGTTACACTCGGTTGATGGCGGAGGAAAATCAGAGAAAAATAACAGTGTGGAGGACCGTAACAGCGGGAGCATAATAAATGCTTGTAATTTGCCAACGGCGGCGGGTCTGGGCTCTAACATAATCTCGAAGTATTTTCGTTGAATATAAGAATGAGGTTTGGCTGTGTAGTACAGGATGAGCCAAAGTGACCTGATGATTTTCAAATGTTTATTTCTCAACCACCAAGTTTAGTATACTAAAGTAGTGATTGGTTGGGAGAAGTTTCCTCAGCCGATACCAATTCAGTAGCCACGAAGAAGTGGATGGCACAACATCGAGCATTTGTTGTTAAATAGCGTGGTTACGAGTAGTTTCCCTTATGTAAAACAATACACACGATTTTACGGTTATGAAGGTACATCAAGCCGCTACGGGAAAATGTTCCGTAATTGCATGGAACTACAGTTACGTCGGTTAAAAATTAATATGGAGACTAGGTATATTGTTTCGGTTCAAATAAGCTATTCCATACAATAGTGGTCTCCAAATCCTGTCTCCTAATCGCGGAGTCCTAAGGCAAAAAAATAATAACGACGGATGGCTAGACGTTCAAGGTTAATAAAAAAAAGTATGATCGCAATTTCAAGTATACAACAGCTTATTATATACTAGAAAAAATATCAGATGGAGGTGCAACCTGTCAAATTCTTGGATGTAGCTTATTTCTGCAACATAAAATATTGTAAGCATCTGTTAGTTAAACTATTATAAGAATACCTATTCTATCATTTTTTTTCTTTCATGACCCGAATATAAATGATTCCTTTATGTTCATGTCAGTTTATTTTTAGAATTTAACATTTGCGTTTACATTTTACATTCTTCCATTTGAATGGGTTCACAAGCATGGTGAACCAAGTCCATTCTGTTTTTTTTTGAGTAAGCTACGTTCAAACATAATATTTGAGTATTTCTATTTTTGTAAGGGTATGATTACAAGTCTAAAGTGTTATTTTGAGTACATTTAAGTTATTATGTAATGGAAATCATACCCTTACAGAACAAGAAATACTCAAATATTATGTTTGAACCTAGCTTACTCAAAAATAACCAGAATGGACTTGGTTCACTATGCTTGTGAAACACTCATTTAATACGTATCATCCCTGTCTCGCTCTCTCTTATACAATTACATTTTCTTTTATTCCAAGCGTTACATATAAATCAAGACACATATATATATTATATATAATATACTCGTACATAAGGCATTTAACGTAACAGAGACATCATACATCAAGAGAGGCAACGGCTATTTTGCATCAACTGTTTCCGGGGCTCCTGATTTCAGATAATGTATCCAAACCTGCATGTTATCCGGCTTGAGGCGCTAGTGATTATTGGTTATGGAGTCACATTAAAAATAAAGTGTAACAATACTGTAGAATATTGACAACTTAAAAGAACGTGTACCAGACGGATTTTTGAAAATCTGGAAAACAGACTGGAAATGTGGGTGCGGGGAGCATCGTTTGAAAACGGGCTAGCTTTTACTATGCCATTTTCATTGACTGGAATTATCCGTTACTTTGTTCGTAGAATTTTGTATCTTTATCTGCATCTGTTTATTTAGCTATATCTGAGGCAGAGAGAATAGTCATTAAAAGGCGCTTAACGTAGCTAGGGGACTAGGGGCTAATTTCATCTATCGAATGACGCCTAATAGTGTGACTATCCACTCACATCGCTCAATCCTCACTCCCTGCAGCATTGCTACACCTGCATGATCGACACGACAAAATGTATGGGACGTAGCGCTAAATCGAAGAAATTGGCAGAATCATAAGTTTGTCCTACGTTCAGAGTATGAAACATGAGAGGGTAAAGTGAATTATACAGAAGTTAAGCACACGGGAATAAAGGGCTGTGGGGAGACCTTCGATCAGTTGTTTGGCCTCGAGCGATGATAATACTAGGAGAATGTCGAATTTATTATAAGATATTAATAATATGAAGACACGAAGATGTAATGAAAGAATACTAAGAAAAATATTACCACTATATTTTTCTTTGTACTAAACAAATAAGAAATACCTAATAAAAATACTCCTCATAAATCATCCATGAATTTTCATCTCGTGAGCTAAATCGTAAAAGTACATTAAACGAACGTTAAGCCTGGAAAAAAACAGCAGCTGATAAGTCGAGAATAATCAAAATATAAAAGGAGCAATGGATTACGCGAGACGAAGAGAACGCCAAAACATTTAAGCTCACGCTTTCGGTCGAAATGTGCCTCGCTAAATATTATGAAAATGAATAGAAAATATTATTACAATGAAAAAAATATTACATGTATGTATATTGTACCAGCTCCGGTGTACGTTTACTGTTAGTAGACGATTTAAATCACAAATACTGTGAGTTTTTCGGCAAATAGCTGAAAACTGCCTTATTACGATCGGCTTGCATAAAAACTAAAATGAGCAATATTTCTGATTAAATTTGTTTTTATTTTGTTGAATTTCTACACACCAAAAAAGGCTGGTCAAAGCGTTGTTATTCTTAATCATCATATTAAACGTTGTAGGTATAAGTATGTAGCAACGTCGAATAGGTTGAATGAAATAAATTTAATATACCTATTTGATAGTATATACTACTTGAGTGAGTATCGCCTCAGTAGGTACATGTAGTGAAATGTGTACACGACCAATATAAAAAAAAACATTGTTGTTCCTATATGCAAGTGTCTAGGAGCGGTGGTGTCAGGTACGGTAACACATATCTCATAGCGATGTCGTGACTATCACGAGTGGATGGAACAGTGTTTTATTAAACAAAGAAATTTAACCCATAGAATCATTTTCGGCATCAGCATCCCATCTAAGTTCCCTTAAAAATTCCAACCTCTGTATAATAAATTTTGTGGGAGGTACTATACTATGAGACACTAAATTTTAGTTATGCCTAAATTTACTAATTAATGCGTGGGATGGCGTATCTGAGATATTTATATGTTGTGATTACAACGTGTGTCTGGGCCAGGGCATGGACGTAATACTTATTATTTCATTTTTGGGTAGGTAGGTACTTTCTTTCGCAGTATGATAATTTGACGAGTTCATTTAACTACGCAAAAATGGTGAGTTTTGGCGCACATATCTTTTTCGTACAGTAACTGACACCACCACTCCTAAACAAAGTTTTTTTTAATCAGTATATACATGCATGGCAATTGTTTGTTTATATTGTTGTTGTAACAGTCGAAGGATTTTGTTTATACAAATATATATTAATTACACATAATTATTAGAGTTATTGCTTATGATAGTGAGTATTGCCACATGGTATGGAAACCTGGCCTACCAGAGAATCCAATATGAAGAAAACGTGGATGCATTCCGTAGACAGCAATGCGGATAAAATGTCTGTAACTTGGAAAAGTTTGACGCCAAAGAACGTCTCACATCTACATGCACGAGACGCGTTCTTTCATTCTTTTGCCATATTTCTGGAAGGAATCCGAGCAGCCTGGAGAGAATGTGATCACTGGTCTCGAGTGCGTATACCTTCCAGATGACGCAATATAGTCAAGAAAGCAAACTAGCAATGGCTACAGCAGCCACACCTGTACATCGTCTAATAGGTTTTATAATAGGAATATTTGAAAATATCGAAATAATGAGTGTACATATAAACATATTAATATGTATATATACATAAAATAATAAAGAGGTAAATATCAAATTTTTAATGACGATTGCGATGCGGCAATATAATGTAATATTATTTGCTTATATATGAACTTGATAAAGAAAATATTTTATAATAATACAAACGGCAAATACCTGCAAAGTAATCAATATTAGATTTCTCTTCCAGTAAATCCAAATTGAGTTGCCACAAGACAATTAAAATTTGCTCTAATTTCCAAGAAGGCAGGCAGCTGGCAGATAAATGCGTGGCAGCTTAGCGCTACTTAAACAGGAGTGAAAATACGAAGAAGTTAATTCGTACATATCTCCATCGAGCGGCGTGCTCATAACGTTTCCCCGGGGAAAAAGTTTTCCTGGCGACGTCACGATTAGGGATGTCAACAACAGTATCGAGCATGGTGTTTGCTATTTTTTGACCATCAAACCAACTATTCGAGAGCAATTGTCACGGTTTAAACAAATGAGCAAAGTGATTCACGACCATCGGGGGACCAGATCTTAAATATGGGATTATAAATTGTATTCTACATCACTGTTTTCAATATTCTGTAAACGAGGTCTTGTTCTTAAATGATCCATTATTACTAGGTATATCAAAAAGAAAATGTAGATATTTGTTTATAATTATTTTTAGCGGTTGAATGGATTAGGCAAATGCATTAAAAATATATGATGTTGAGTTTTTTTCATGGAGTATAATTCAGTTTTAGGTATAAAATACTTACTAGTTCTTTCATACAAAGCAGTTATAATATTTTTTCAATACTTAATAATAGTTATATACAAGGTTTTAAGAATGTTAAAATTCTTTATTATAGAAAAAACACAATTTTGAAAAACCTCCTACACATACACATAAGAAAAAAATTTGGTTTTTCAAAATTGTGTTTTTTCTTCAGTTAATGTTTGAATCCCCTTTCACACAAAAATCGGTATATCTAATTACATAATTAGGTGAAAGTTGATCCTAACCCAGCTTTACTTATGTCACCTTAAACCGGCCAGCCATTGAGGAGCCATAAAGCTTTGTTCGGACTGTTCCAGTGATTTAGTCGAGTAGCGAGTGATTTGGTAAATAAACGTGTCTGAACAGACAAATTTAGTCGAGTAGTTTAGTAAAATGGTCAGTCAAGCCGATCCATTTTATTATATTATTTCGGCCGAGTAGCGACCCCCACCACCTCTCACTTTATACTAAACAAGCCACGAAACAAGTCTGAATAGGCGAGTTCATTAGTCGCCGACTGCCGTAAGAATGGCACAGCGTTGAAACGAAGATACTACTTGAAATAATATAACTTATAATTATTATACTTCAATGCGATAAACCGTCGCGAACGTGTGTTGATAGATCCGTAGATAAATGGCAATATTTCACAGAAAGCTTGTTGTTATTGAGGATAGGTAAAGAGGTACACATTATCTTATAAGTTATATTCATTTATTATTCCGTTTATTTTGTACACTCAGTATGAAGGATATTATGTCATGTCGGTAGGTAGTGTGGATAATTTGATGATTAATACTTTGATAAATAATGGCAATAGTTCACAGCGAGGGTATACTGACAGAAAGCAGTATCTCATTAAAACAAGTTCTGAGATAATCGCAAAAAGGACTTTAATTTTTTTTTCATAGCGTTCTCCCACATAGATTTTTTTATGATTTAAAAACATTTTCTCTACATTATAAAGACTAACCTTTATGGCAAACACAATATACGACATGTTACAAGTCCTGTATTTTGTATACGCAGAACGCATTAGGTCATTATCATGCTTTCTATCAGAATAAAAAAATAATAATATGATTTAATAATGTTTCTATTTTCTCACCATTATATCCTATGCCTTTGTAAAATTCTATACATTTTGGCATTTAAAACAGAAAAACAGCAAAAACTGAAATAATGCGTTCTGTCAGTATACCCTCGACAGAAAACTTGTTGTTATTGAGAGTAGGTTAAGAGGTATGTACACATTTTCCCAGTGTTCATAAGAATAATTATAAGTTATATTCATTTATCATTCCGTTTATTTTTTATATACAGTAAGGATAATGGAGCATAAAATCAGGGGCGGATCAAGTCAAGCGGAGGCCCTGAGCGGTAAAAATTTCGGGCCCCCAAATTCAAGTTAAAAAAAAAGTTTTATATGTAGAAACTCTCATTAATTTATTAACATAAAATATAACAAAGGTAATAGAAATAAAATTAAAAAAAATGTTTTAAAAACAATTTCGTCTGGCTTTATTTCTTGCAAATTCGTCAATTATTTTGGCAGTGTCAATTCGGTTTAAAATTTCTTGCTCTATATACAAAATGGCCATACTGTTTAATCTTTTTTCTCCCATAGTACTTCTCAAATAATTTTTTACAAGCTTTAAAACAGAAAACGATCTTTCACCTGATGCATTAGATAAGGGGATTTTAAAAAAATTCAATACATTTGGGAATGTGCAAGACATTTCTTTGGCGACTCGATAGATGTCTGGAGTGGTTTTAATAGTGTGCATAAAGTACATATCTATTACCTAAACAAACTACAAAAATACATAGGTAAGCAAGCATACAAAAATTTATGAAACCACAAAAATGTAATAGGTAGGTATCCTATGTAAATTAGTATTCATCAATATGAATTTGGGGCATAAATCGATTCAATTCAACAACGCCGTTTTTGTATAGTGTCATTTGAATTATTTTTGTCAGTTTATCTGACAGACGGTAGCACTCTCGTGTCGCGCGAATGGTGTCCGTTTTGAAATATCCGTCGCTCTCGTCGCTCTGTTCATTTTGACACGTCACTCACTAATGCACTGTGTTCGGACACTTTTCAGTTACTAATTCACTAATGCACTGTGTTCGGACACTTTTCAGTTACTAATTCACTAAATCACTCGGCTGGTCCGAACTGGCCTTAACTGTGACCGTTGTAGTTACGGTAACTGTATGGATGCCAAACAATTATTTCGCGAGCCGGCTGCGAGCAATGACATATTAAATGGGCAACTTACTTCATATCGGCGCGCACGAGAAATTGTGCATGAAAGGCATTTACAGATATTGTATAGGTAGACGTCACGTGACCATATGATGTATCCATTTCCATTATGCGATACAAGCTCCGAGAATTTATAGTAATATAACCTTTATTGTAATGGGGTATTAGTGTCATTGCTTTAGAAACAGATTCTCGGTTACTTACGACTTCTCGGAGATTAGACGAAAGTGAGCCGAGCGCATCACAGACCTCTGTCCAATGGTTTCTGTCATTCAATTGCATTGAATAAACATTCATCAAATGGCATTTTATCAATAATAAATAATACTAATACATGAAAAGTAATATCCCATCTTTATTGGAGTGTTTAGTAGATTTTTTTTACAATTTTTAACTAGGCACATTGGCATTTTGTAACACAATAATAAAGGCGGAGTCGAAACCTGACAGTTAGAAATTTTATATGGGCAGACCCAGCGGTGTCGCCAGACCGCTTGCAAGCAGAATGTTCATTTGAGCGTAGGATACCGATATTAAAATATGAATTTCGCCATCCGGCAGACCCGACACAAAGTGAGTGTTATTTTATTTTCCAGATGCTTCGTCCATATTAATGTCATTGGCTGCAAGTAGCTCAATGCGCGCTCGCAGCGATCCATCGTTTGTCGGGAATGTTACACCCGTTTATTGCTGCGAACAGTGAAAATATTTCGATAGTGTTGTACATCTTTACACATTCGGAAGCTGATAATTAGTACGTACTCGGATATGGATATAATGTGACTTTGGTTTGATGTATTTTTTAATAAATTTATTATATTACATGTCATGATCTTTCAATTCATCGATGGACGCCTTACAGACTTCCGGGATGATAGTGCTGATGGCCTTTTTAGATATGCGAAAAAGATACTGCAAACTTGTGAAAGAATCCCCAGTAGCCAAATATCTTAAGGATACTGCTAATCTATCTTCTTTATTCTATATTCTTCATTCTTAGGTCCAATAACATTAATTACGTAGTTACTCAAAATCTGTAGGACTAATTCGTGTGAAATTCTTCTAAAGATCACTGATGTGTTGATATTTCACAACAGTAAGTAAAGGAGAACTGCTTCTTTTTGAATACATGTCGTGATTTCACCGTCGTGGTTACAGTTATAACTCGCTAATGAGTGTCCGGATTTAGGTATCCCCATAATTTATTTAATCGTATATTTGGTAATATATTATAAACAATTAAAACTACGTATCTACGTAACCACTCGCTTGTCACATATTATGATAAAATCCAAGATGTCTTGTTACACAATATAAATATATTCAATGTCATGAGTGTCATGTATCGAGTAGCTATGCAGTTTTTTAAAGTAAGTTATTTCCGTTTCCTGTCACATAAGTATTATGTATATGTAGCAGAGGCGAAATAAATTGCCATTTTCGGTCATAAACGGAACAAATGTGCCTCTACGGAGTGTATTAATTTTTAATGTGGAATGGTTGTAAGTCGTTTGCTCATCCATTAAGTATTCGCACTGAATTAAACATGCTTAATCAACGTGTAAATTTTGTTAGATGCGGGATCGAACCCGCACCCAAAGCTTCAGAGATTGGCACTTTACCAACGAAGCCTCCTTAGGCAAGACTCGATACTAAACCTTTCCCTTGATCAGTAAAAATAATTTAATACAACAATTATTAGAGATCAATATAGTAGGTACCTAAGTACACACAATTGCCATACATAGTGCGAATTCATTTATTATTCTGTCCGTAAGTAATAAACTCTTAAGGTGACGCATCAGTGAAACGCCAAATAATGTTCAACTGTACGCGCGACGAAAATTTGTACTTGCTTCGCATTCATTGGGAGAACGTGGACTCGGACGCACGTCACTTTGCTGCGTGATGGCGACGGGCCAATTAATTCTAAAATCGTGTAAAGATGACTAAAAACTTTACCCATTTACTTTAAAAAGCAAACATGTCAATGAATATATTATTATTGATACTAATAGAATAATAAACAGAACATAAAATGGACGTATGTTGGATTTATATGAGAAATAATATTTCGTTTGACAGGCGTCATTTTCACCCGCGACCCGCAATCCGCACATCGCCTAGCAACGATCTTTTTAGACCGTGCCTCAACTAATGCATGGCCTTAATAAAAAGCTGGGCGATATGAAACATTTAGAAATTAACATACAAAAAAATACTGAATAATATATTCAATTTATTCTGAAATTTAGGGACCTATTATAATACATTGATGATCACTGAGTGTGTTTCGTTTGATAATATTCGATATATTATAATACTATTATAATATATCGAATATCATTGATTATGATATTATTATATAAGTGGGTATAAGTATATATCAGTAATAATGGGACAATGAAAAGGACCACCCCCAACGCTACTGAGATGATTCAACATTGAAAAAAAACAAGTAGGTAAGTATGTAAAAGATTCTGTTTGCCACAAAGACAAAAATATAGGTACAGAAGGCATTTACGTATATTATTTTAATTTGTGTATGATATTGATACAAATTTATATTTTATTGGCACATTTAGATTCAATTTTAGTATCGCGTTAACACTAGAAACATTCACTTCGCGACACTTTTAATAGAATGCCGGACAATTTGACATCCCTAGTCGCGAGGCAGTAAAATGTGAAATCTCTCAAATACGTACAGCAACGTTTCTGAATCAATAGTGAAAATTAGAGGGCGAAGTGTGTTCTGCGAGAGGTCACGTGACGTGATTATCGATTGCCACACCAGAAAGAAGAAGCTCACTCACCACCGCTATGCTGTACTCTACGTGTATTATTTACCACCGGCGAGGCCCTGTTCAAAGAATTTCAATTGTGTTCAATGGG
This sequence comes from Rhyacophila brunnea, assembly GCF_057557595.1. Lineage (NCBI taxonomy): Eukaryota > Metazoa > Arthropoda > Insecta > Trichoptera > Rhyacophilidae > Rhyacophila > Rhyacophila brunnea. The sequence goes on from NW_028232965.1 coordinate 36,054,730, forward strand.
TGATGTGAGAGGATTCTAAATACTTTGCAAGAAACTCGAATTTTCGACAATGCTTATTATTATTCTCATAATAGGCACCTATTTTGATTGTAGCCCGCAAGCGTAAACAGAATTACAACAATATTTTATGGAGGTTATGCTTGGAATTAATAACATAAAAATAAAATTATGCTCAGATATAATATGAAAACTAAATAATATATCAAACTAAAGCACAGTTTTACGATAAAATAAACTAGATAAGGGGTATACAACGTTTTCGGAATTATAGTCCACATTCAACTATTGGTCTTAATAATTGGACAGCAAGTGTTCGAGCGAATACAAAAAAATATATTGCAAACTTTAAAAATACATTTTTTAAGATATGTAAGAGATATGACATGGTACTTAAACATGTTTTATAAAATTGAAGCTGAATGAAATAATAGTCTTTAGTTAAAAACAAAAATTATGTACTAAACGCTTTATGCCTTTTATGGGACTAAAAAAGGACACGTTTGGTCCGAACGCGGCCCGCGACTTTCCGAGCGCTGAACTAGATAGTTTAAACATAACAGGAATAAAGTCCTTAAACTTACCCACGCTAAAAGACGTAGGTAATTAGTAACACAAGTTTATGTGATAAATATAACCACCTACCTAACATATTATTCTATAATAATATATTCCGTGGGCGAATAAATTTATTTCTAAATATATGAATACTAAATAAATCAAATTAGAGCATAGTTTTATGTTACTAATACGTTCCTAAATAGCTTAAACAAAACATGGAAAACAACGTTACATTTGTAATTAGTGGCATATGTATAATATGATAAATACTTCCACAGTACAAGAGGGTGCCTAATATATTGATATATAATTATAATTATAAATGTACGTTATTTTATCACGAACGTAGTTGAGATATTATGTAATACAGAATTTCATTTTCAATATAACTTAAGACTTAAATATTATATATTAACATTATCAGCATGTCTCATCCGTTTGATCAAACATATTATATAAAAGTTTCAGTTAAAGCATAATTCATAAGAGTTTTTTGATAAAAAAGAGCCCACATATAAAAATGTTGAAAATCGAAACCATTACTAAATTAGAATATCTAGATAGTGACAGATAAGTCTTCAAATCAGTTAATATATTATAAGTATACGTCACTGCACTCAAAAACATCTAACATCAAACAAATTGTGTCTAACTGAGGGGAATGATGATGTCAGTTATGTATGGAAGTGGCACGTGTCAAGACACTTGTCATTGTGGAAAGCTCCTGAAGGTGTACAGCACGGCGAGTAAATATACAGTCGAGATATTATCTTATTCAAGTGAATTCATCCCCAGAGAAGTGAAGCTAGACGTCACTCATAAACGTTGCAAGCGTCAATTACCTTCATCAGGTCCGAATACCTAAGAGAGCCAGTAAAGTGTAACTCACACTGTGTTTGTTGAATATTAACTATTATACATCTATAATAAAATAGCATATAGGTGCTCAGGACCAACTGGAGAGAATGAAATTGACAGTATACAACATTATATGTCGAGCAGTAAACTTCAAATTTAACGCATTGCGGGACGAAGGCATATAATGGGTATAAGAGTTCGTTTGTAAGCTGTAAAATGTAAAACTCATTATATAAATTCGATTTCAGAACTCATAATACTAATTACACATTTTAACATCCAAGCAAAACAAAGATAAATAAAATACGGTGAAATGAACATTTCTTTAATATAAAATAGCCTATTCCTAAGTTATATTTGGTAATAACTAAGAAGTGAATGTTATTAGGTTATTACATAATATCATTCAATTGTAGATAATCTATTATTTTTTATAGAATATAAGGATAGTGTAGAAGAGTTTTACACGACTTAGTTTAATGTGTCATTACACAATTAAAATTATGTTATTTTTTATAATGCTTACCAATAATCAGAATTCATATAATTCGATAAAAAACAAAATTCTAATAAAAGAAAAACGACACGATCGTTGCATATAATGTATATTATGTTAAGATCAGCTACAGAAGAAGGAATACATTATATAAAATATATTCAAAAGTTATCAGAACAAAAAATAAAAGCATTAAGTAAATGTTTTTAGAACCTCCACGACACGAAAAATAATTGGGTACACCACGAGTAGATAAAACGTATATAATAATATGTTGGAGAAAAGTGAATACAGTTATGATTTGATTTGGAAAACGTTGACATTTGCCATTCGGTAATAACAATTTGAAACAACCCCTCGCCGAAGACTTCAATTTACATATCACACAACGAGATACTAAAAAGTTTGAAGAAGTTAAAAAGTTGCCAACCCTCTGCGGCAGTGAGGTAAAAGGGCGGTGAGCAGGGCGGACAAAGTTTCGGCAGGACGAGAAATTTTCCGTTTCGCTTGACGAGATTGGTATAAAAATGGAAATCGTTCATGAGTCCCCGGCAACGTGCAAAAAAATAAATAAGAAAACATTCGCTCGGCGAGATTACCTTTTTATTTCTGCCTCAGCAAATGGAATATTTCACTTTGAAACTAAATTGCGCGAAAAATTGTTTAAATTTGATATCTCCGACTACGCTCTGACACTTCGGCGCAATTTTGCACGCCACCAGCAAAGATAAGCGGAAAACGTTGAAAGTCAGAGCGTGGGAATACGTTTTCATTGCAGTAGTAAATATCATATGATTTACCACATGTCCTGCATATATAACGAAAATGCGCATTACTTACCATCGGAATAAAATGATTACACAAATAATTTTCTGCTATCAATATAATATAACAATAATAAACATAATAGGTATATCAATTTAATCTGCTAACGGAGGTTTCCTAGGTAACTATAATTTACGACGGTTGATGAAAAGATGAAAATATTTACGCAGGGCATCCCATTTAGTTGATACAAGGCAATAAAAAAATGTTAACCACATATAAACTAAAAATGTATAGGCATAACATACAACAAAACTCGCTTATACTTACTTATAATTTACCTTTGTCTAACTGATACAGATTTCCGTACTCCAATCACTTAATATATTATTCTTTTACTTATGCCCTACGAACATTGCGCGTCAAAGTAATCTGATGTAGGTATTAGACATTCGAATTTTATCTAAATTGTGAGTTATTTTTTTATAAAAAACTTATACTTACCTATATTTCAAATATTTATTTATAATGCAATGACATACATTTATTTTTCAATTGTCGTGTTAAGACCAAAGCAGACACAGCTAAAACTTTCGGAGATCACGTGGTGCATGGAAGACCTATTGGCCGTAGTGCCTTAGGTTGACCTTCGAAAAAAGAAAAAATAGCTGGTACCTACTCAACACAAAAATCTGAATAAAACAGACCTAAAGGTCTAAAACAAAATAAGAAGACGAATTTATATATCACAATCCACTAGAGTCCATTATTTTGTATTTCAATTGTTTTTAAAATGATAAATGGGTAGGTACAATACAAAAAAAGAAAAATCAAATGTGGGTATTTCATTGAAGCTATATGCGTAAGATCGGTAGCATCCTGCATTACGAGCCAGAAAAGAATATAGTCTAAAAGGATTAGATATCCTTTTTTATCTGGCTCCATACGCATATCACACGTAGAAAAGTAAATCTGAAAACGGCGTAGCAGTGTCTACGAAGAGCAAAGTTGGCCGTAGAGCTTCGTAGCGCTACGATAGAAGCGGGGATCGATCCATTCTGCAGTCACGCGTTCGCTTTTACGTGACGCATCAAAAGAATTATTATTGCATGGAAAGAAAGTCCACGCGGGGACTACATTTCACAAAGCCCGGGGCAGGGACCTCCCATTTTGTAAGCTCACAAATCACCATGCATAGACTAAATTGACCTATCAAGTGAGATTTGTCTGCTTCAGCACTCATTCGCAATATGTTATAGCGAATAAATTGAATAAAATTACCTACCGCCATTCTTTAAAATACGTATGTTTGAAAACATTAGGTTGGGCAAAATGAGAAATACCTAATCATTCTCATACTTTTGCGGTTTTCCTTCTTTTATACATACATATTTATTACCTTACCAGGTAGGTAATTAAACACTCAAAATAAACTACATATTACATAATACGTGACAAGGTATTTTTTTATCGTTGGATATTTTATAAATATTTTTTTACTGCCAATATAAATAAAAAACAAACATAACTTTCATACTTCTTCCACTGTTTATTTTATAATGACTGATATCGTCTGTAAAGACATTTTCAACGGATCACTGTCAATTATTACTATATTTTTTTTTTAATTAGTACTAGATTAAAGAATGTTACATTTTTCATGGAACATACATAATATTTTGGAAACAGTATTATATCCATCCGACACATCAAATCCGATAGATTTTTCATTTGTTTTTTATTCTAATATAGGTACACGTTTCTGATGTTGATAAAACTATTTATAAAAGTAAAAATGTTAACTACAATTTTCACCGGAGAATATGGACGATCTTCGCACTGCATCAAACACACATGGAAAACAACAACATGCAGTTATTTGTCTAGGTACGCGATCGAACTCGCGATCTACGACCTCATAGACAGCCGCTCTACCAACTCGACAACCGTGTCTATGCTACATTATTAATTAATTGACTTAAGGGGGGACATGCTCGTCGAAGGTCAAAATTGAGTTTTTATTGTATTTTCAAACCATGATCCTGGACACTCCTTAAACGTTGTAGATAATCTATTTATATAATTTTGAAGCCTTATTATCCTTTATAGTTATTTTAAACATTTGATGACTGCATGAAGTATTTTTGTTACATAAAATAGTATTCTTTTAAACCTCTCGCTCTAATGTTTTAGAATATAGTCATATTTCGGTACATAACTGTGCAGTGGTGTTAAGATTTTTTACATTTATTAATTTTTAAACGCATTTATAAAACCATTAGTATAATTTATTACGAGATAATTTTTGTAAAATATTCACGATAAAAAATTATTTTGATAATCTCTGTGATCCCAAATTTGACAAGAATTAGGCATTTTATTATTCAAAAAATCGGCAAGATTAACACATTTGAAGATGATTCTATTGATATTTATTATAAGCTATGTCTTTGACCATTCAAGTGTGATAAACATCTTATGAATAATGATTGCTTTATAATAATTATTGACCTAAGAATAAGGTAGTGTTTTTTTGAAATACGCCATTTCTTTTGTCATTCCCTAGTGGTTAAGCTACAACATACGGCCGTAGCCATAAAATGACAAACTATAATTAAAGTAGGGAGTAAAATTATGTTAACGCGCGTGTTTGAACATGTACTTAACCGAATTTTTTTTTTTTTTTTTTTAAACGGTACATGTTCAAACACGCGCGTCAATATCATTTTACTCTTTACTTCAATTATAGTTTGTCAATTTATGGCTACGGCCGTATGTTGTAGCTTAACCACTGGGGAATGACAAAAGAAATGGCGTATATCAAAAAAACACTACCTAATTCTTAGGTCAATAATTATTATAAAGCAATCATTATTCATAAGATGTTTATCACACTTGAATGGTCAAAGACATAGCTTATAATAAATATCTTTAGAATCATCTTCAAATGTGTTAATCTTGCCGATTTTTTGAATAATAAAATGCCTAATTCTTGTCAAATTTGGGATCACAGAGATTATCAATATAATTTTTTATCGTGAATATTTTACAAAAAATATCTCGTAATAAATTATGCTAATGGTTTTATAAATGCGTTTAAAAATTAATAAATGTAAAAAATCTTAACACCACTGCACAGTTATGTACCGAAATATGACTATATTCTAAAACATTAGAGCGAGAGGTTTAAAAGAATACTATTTTATGTAACAAAAATACTTCATGCAGTCATCAAATGTTTAAAATAACTATAAAGGATAATAAGGCTTCAAAAGTATATAAATAGATCATCTACAACGTTTAAGGAGTGTCCAGGATCATGGTTTGAATATACAATAAAAACTCAATTTTGACCTTCGACGAGCATGTCCCCCCTTAAGTGGCTAGAACGCTAGACCAACATTGCTTAGATTCAACATTTATGTTTTATAACGTGGAAAATTTTAGTATAATGGTATCTGCCAATAACTACTTTCTTTTTCTTATCAAAGGTCGGCCACCTTCAAGGGGATATTTTTTAAAACAGTTCGGTGAAACAGCACTCATAGCAATCATATACATTAACAAGCTGCGAAATTAACCTGGTTTCACTTTCTTCGCGGGGAGGTACTGTACATTTCTGATGTTGATGCTACGCAGAACTTAACTATCAACCATTTCCCATTCATGTAAGGACGCACATATTACGTAACCCTGTTGGTCCAAGCAGTTTTGAGGTTACGTATAATATATTTACACGTCTCCAAGACCGTCCCTGATATTTCCTGGTTTAGCGTACCACATACCTACCTCTATACCATAGAGAAGAATTTAGAAGAAATAACAGCAAATCATAACTGATGCTGTAAACTTTACAGTGTAAAGGATTAAAAATTATTGTCTATCTGTAATAAATAAATCAATAATTATCACCACACACAATTTCGACAATGTGGCAATTACTTGTGATATCAATTTGATTGGAGTTTGGTACGGAGTAAGTAGCATTGTTCGTAGAATAATATAAATAATTATATTTCTCTCTATTAAGAATGGAAACAATATAATATATCGAATTAGTGTTCTCAAGAAACGATTGTCGCCAAAGGGGACGCTCTCCATTACGTTTGTTAGGCCGATAGCTCTCTTAATCTAACCCTCCTAAATTTTCTTGTAAGGATGCCATGTTGTGGCCGAACACTAAGTGCCGATAGACAAAAAAAAACAATTTTTATTACAATGGTAGGCGTGGGGGACTATTTTCTTAGAAAAATGGAAACAAAGCGCGCTCAGTGTCTTTATAAGTGGTGGTTATATGCGTATACAAAAGAAAGGAAGCGACGTCAACCATCTTCCTACATCCAAAAGAAAAATATAAACTAGGTATACTTAACAGAAATACTATTGTTATTTTTCAACTAGTCAGTATTTTTTGCTTCAACTACAGTATAACCGATAACGCGATACAGTAAATAATATCCTTGTACTTAATGTAATGGCGACAATATAGGCTGCGTTCTAAAGAAAATATCCACAACATTTTCAAATATAAATTTCCCTACAAACAGCCGGCGGTCGTCTGGAATTGCCATTTTGTGGCGCGGCTCGGAATATTTTCTATATTGAACGGCATAAGTACGTTTTTATTGTGATACTTTTATAATACGGCAAAGAAAACATTGCGAACATTGGTTAGAGCAAAGCCGATACGATTATGAAAAATATATATATTACATACAACATAAAATATGACAGGTTTATTTGTCAGTGTGTCTTCCTTTAGCAAGACAGTACGGAGACCAGGTGCGGTTTCCCATTACTCCTTTCTTCAGGTGGGATTAACAGATCACATGCGTCCGTTAGTTGTCACATTCCTGCGAATTCATTGCCGACACATGGTAGGCAGGGTTCATATAAAATACTAAAGAAAGAAAAAATAAACCAGAGAAAAATATAGAACATATTTTGTAATTGATTATAACAAAAATATTTCTGCCTTAAATTTATTTAGCATTTAATTCTACTGTAGCTAACTCCTGCTGCAATGACACGTAGATGATTGGTTTTTTTAGATTTCGTTCAGAGAAAAGTAGAAAAATAAATTAATGAAATACAAGAAAATAAATGAAGAAACAAACGAGTGTACGTACATATTTTTTTTTATAAAAGAGACATTCGTTCATTTATTTGCCATTGTGATGCCAATAAAAGCTTATTCTATCGTGTACCAAAATAGTTGGAAATGAATTATAGTACCTACCTAAGTGCTTACCCAATTAATAATAATACTGTGGATAAATTTAACATAAATGTTACAACTTTATATCATATTATGTGCCAGAGAGCAAATAAAAGTCCTCATCTCTGACGGTGACGTACTTACGATGTGTTTATCGTTGCTTTACATTTTAAATGTATCTCAATCATGATGTAACTTGTTATAAGATGTCACTCGCATATTTACTTAGATTTTGTTTCTATTTTTTAGTCCCCGAACAAGTTAGGTACTCGTAGCTAAATAATACTTATTCGAATACTATTTTTTTAAACGTTTACACATAACATTCTGTAACATTGATTCAGCCTTAAAATATAAACTGTATAGCGTGTCGTATTTGATGAATTTTTGACTGTGCCTGATAATACTATACCATAATATTAGTTTACTTTCTATTCAAAGACTTGTTATCTAACATTTCACTGAATGGCTATCACGGAAAGTCTAGAAACTACCCAGCACTTGGCGTAATGAATTATCAAGTTGAGTTCCGCATTAATATCTGAAAAATATTCTACTCCAAGCGAAATGAGAATAATAATTTTAGAAGAGCGTACCTAAGTAGAGCCTCGCTATTTACTCAGAGATGAATGTTAAGTTTTTCAAAAGGATAACATTTTGATATAAAGTTTGCGAGAGAAGAGAAACGCGACAAACACTTTTTAAGATAATGAAATTATTAGACATCGCCTAGCGCAGAACAGACAACTAAACTCTGCGAGATAAGAGAGAGCCTATTCGAAGAGGAGAGAATTTATGAAGTCCGTTGGGATGTGTAGTCACTCTCGCTAAAAATGAAATATGTGCTTTGGGTGGCATGAGCATGTTATCAAAAATTGTACCCGGAAAGAAATCCAGCAGGAAAATGTACAAAAATAAAACTTCAAGACGATATACCTACGTATATACGATTGTCAAAAAATAATGATAAAAAAGACATCTTACATTGCAAGGGCTTGTAACTAAAATATATGAGATTGGATTAATTTACAAAAAATAGCGAGCGTTCAAAGGCGGCGCTGAAGAAATTCTCTGGAAGGCGAAGTCTAAATAAATGACGCCGAAAGAATCTACTACAAACCAATGTGTGAATCAACTGCAGTTTACTTCGCATATCGGATTGATTTTTAAGTTAAAAAAAACCTTGTCAAAAATCGAAAGCATTTATTTCAGCAAAATTTTAGATTCACTCAAACGATTCAATACATTATTAGATATGCAGATAATATGTATGTTTCTGAGGTTGATCAAAATTATATATATTCAATGCAGACTGATACAGTTTAAAATATTATGTAGGTACTTAATACTTTGTAATACATCTGTTGGAAAGGAATCAACATAAGGCAAATGTAAAATTGAAAAGATTGAGCTTTGAGACAATGTTGTGTGTGATTATGTTTCTGTAAAGAAATTTACTAATTCAGCGGCATTTATTTCACTGTAACAAGCGTAATGGTTAAAATGGCATAATTGATTCTATTTTTTTTCGCACACAAAATGTGAAGTGTATTTATAGATTAAGTACCATGGAATCAACATTAATAATATTATGAAGACGTTGGCACTTGTACATAGACTGAGTTAAAAGAGTCTCGTATTTAATATCGTTGAGGGAGCATAAGATCCATTAAGTTCGGGTCTTCTAATTCGGCGGTCATGGATCATCCCAAAGCCAGGCTCGGAGGGTTAAACAACGCAGGGATATCTCATTATTCGCAGTATAATTAAGTCGAAAGCTCGCCGGATCGGTAGGAGTCTGCCAAATAAAATCGTTTATCTCCGAACGAAATTAGGGGACGCTGACCATAATAATTAATGTTACAAACTTTACACTTAGTACATACCGGTATTCTCGTTATACGCTTCCGAATATATGTAGACGTATTATTATTTGGAAGTCACCGTGCTTCGGAAATTATTATTTCATTTTTGCGATATTTAGAAGTAAGTAGGTATACGACTGCAAAGTCGTTTCTACAGCGCGGAAAAACTAGAATACAATACGGTTAATCAACACTGAACTTTGAAAAACTAATAGCTTAATAAACTAAATAAATTAAAACTCATCAATATTTAATGTTTTCACGGTAAATCTAAAATGAACACATGCCCTAATGAAATCAGTTGTGACATATTTCTGTAGGCTAAAGTCTAGTCTAGATTCTAGCTAATAATAATGTAATTATTACACAAATTTGCCAATAAACATGACAGGCCAGTTATAATAAAGTTTCCTGGAACCAAAAAATTATAAACCATTATTAATCTAAAAATGCATGACCTAACAACGACTATCTATCTATCTACCGATCATAAATTGTTCAAAATGTAAATTATTGACAACGACAATAGGATTTAAAAACCATACACCATACAAACGGTTCTAATATTAATATTGTTGGAAATATGTATATGTTACGCCGAATGTGCGAAATTGAATATTACATGAAATGGGCAAAATTTTGCCTAAATCATGAAAAATGCAAGCCCGTTGCCTTATTCATGAATTAGACAAAATATCTGAAGAGTGCGTGAATTCGGCAGTAATTTTTCTGCCTAGTTCATGTATTGGACAACTTAGATAGTAGCGCTACGGTGGTATTTTTTGCAACTAAACTAAATGTATCAAATGCTCATGCATTGGTCAAAATGTACATATATTATCTATGGTCAAAATAGATGATCGCGCTCCGGTGGCGTTTTTAGCAAATCATCAAACTAAACAAATTTGTCAAATTTCATTGATTATAATATAAAAATATACCAATCAATAACTACAATAACATTCATATCCATTTACTATGCGCAAAAAAAAATCTAGAACTATAATATGATAACGGAAGAATTTTATTGAAAAGTATTTTCGCGATTTGATTCGTGCTTGGGTATCAAACGTGCAATGGTCGATTGAATGTTTGTGATAGTTTGTTGACACTTGATAGCTAACCTCAAAATGGACATTCAGTTGAATAATTTAATTCAGAATTACAAAACCTAACCTAACCTAATAATAATAATATTATATTATGTCCAATTATAACTAATAAAACCATCCGTATTAAATTTACTTTTTCTTCTGTCATGTTGACAGTTCAAGAATTCCATACCCTGGCGAATTCATGTACTCAGCCGCAAATTTGCCTAATTCATGAATAAGGCAACAGGCTTGACTATTACATGAATTAGTCAAAATTTTGCCTATTTCATGTAATAGTCAATTTCGCACATTCGGTGTAACATATATACTAATTAACTTCAACAAACAACTTCGCACCTTTAAGACCATTTTGATAAAAATGTGAGTTGTGAAGTAGTGAAATATATGAGGCTTTTTATTTATTTGATGATAATATATTGACGATAATACTAGGTTTACAGTAAAAAATATATTTATTATTTAAGACGAATATAATAAGATAAAATTTCCGAAATCAATAACGGCACACGTATTTCGCGAGTCTCTTCACGTCGGGGCATATTTCAGCGTCCCGAATTATCTGCCCGGCCGCTATCTCTGGGATTCTTTTTCTATCAGTTGGCAAGGCCTCGGAAAGGGCTTTAAGGACGGGATTTATCTCGGAGGCTTATCGCCGTACGCAGGTAGACCAATTTTATTTTGGCACTTTATATTCAAGTCCACTTAGATTGGGCGCGAAAGGCATGAAAAGGTTCAACGCCGAAAGCTCAGTTTCGGCGACAGGTAATTAAGAAAAATACCCAGTGATTGATGGCTGTTAGCTAAAGTTGTTTGATACATAATGCTACACAAAATAATGACTATTTGATTCAAAAGTATAGGCATCAGATTCAAATCAGACTTTGCATACAACTACTTGTTAAGAACAGTCGTCAAAAACCTTTGATTTCATTTTATTCCCAGTTGATTTTAAATATAAATGATAAATTTAAGTGTTTCTTGTATTCATACCATATTGGAAGTTCTCTAAAATATAAAGCTGAGGCAAATGCTCAACAAAATTTATTTGCAGAAATGCACTTTTCGTACAATAGTCTTCGGAAAGGGAGATAGATATTCCAAGAGGGGTCTAGGACGATTTGGCACCGGACAACTGGACGCCACGGAATACGAAAATAAATAGACGATAGGTACTTATAGATACTTTAAAAAAATATTCAATATTATTATTTATACTTCAATGATTATATTATGATTTAATAGTTGGTAAGAATGTAAATATGCAGACGTAAACAATGATTTAATCGTGCATATGTTTAAGTTCCAACGAAAAAAGAGTTTTTTATTTAATATAAAACCTTAGGCAAGGTAATTCTCTATCCGCGATAAAGAATACATTATGTTAAGAGTAAAATGAATTCAAACTACTAAGTAGTAGATAGAAATTGATTAAAATAGCTCATCTACACGTGTTTACGACAGTGCGGCGTCCGGAGGCCAGTCGTCCCATTCCCTCCAAGAGGCATGGCGAGGGTTGTAAAGCCATAGAAAATAAAACTCAAATTTATGAAAGCTTTACATAATTTTAATATACGAAAAAACCGAGAGACGTAATTACTACGCGAAGGTCTTTCAATTAACTACGCGACTTACGTCAGTACCAAGTCGTAGGAGGAGCAAAGAGTAGATTTCATTTGAAAGAGTGCACTTTACGGAATAATCGCTCTCGGGTTACCTCTACGGATAGAATGTATAACGAACTGCGCTACGGCTACGGCGTCGATTGAAAAGCCGTAGAAATGAGCGCGATCAACGTTCTTTCATTGCTGGACACAACAACGGCGGGAAATTCATTTGTTCGAATTAAAAAAGTGACTCGTTCAAAGGGAGAGATTATGTAATGCGCCTTGTAGTTATGTCACAGACTCGTAAATCACTCTGAATACCTTAAAGAGAATAGTATTCTAATGGCGCCTTTGGCTGGGGTAGATTTAACGACGTACATTAAAGAGATCTATTCCTCCCTAATAATCACATTACGATAAAAGAAAAATGGCGAGAAGACAGTCACGTGACGAGTATTAAAAATTTCGCAAATTGTAAAGTTCTTATTTATGTGTTTTTTTATTTCAGAATATTATATTGCACACACATCATTAAGTGGAAACATCAGTGAAATGAAAAAACATCAGGGTTTTGAGACACTTTTCGTATAGGAAACGTCTAATGAATAAAGCAATATGTGAATATTATGAAAGATGATAATATATAAGTACATATTTGTGAAAGGCACTTAAGTCCGAGTTCTTTTATAAAGATTAGATGGCTATGCCAACTTAAGTGACCTGCGGGACTATTCTATATACAAGACTGCTTTCAGTCCGCTACGGCAGCTAAATAGGGTAGGAAAGTATCGAATTATTAACACTTATTGTAACAATTACAATAATTTAGTTATAATTGTTATAAGTGCTATGTTTCAACAGCACCTGTCTTGGCTGTGATAAATTTTAGAGCGAAATAGACAGTTTTGATAGTTCAGACGGCTAACTTCTTGTAATTGTTACAATAAATGTTAATAATTCGATACTTTCCTACCCTATTTAGCCGTCGTAGCGGATTGAAAGCAGTTTTGTGTATAGAATAGATGCGCTGTTATGAAACGTGATAAATTGCTATAACCATAACCAATGCACAATATAATATAGGCTATCATTGGAATTAAAAGTCGTGAATAAATAAAATAATAAATCAATTTACTAGATACGCAGGCTGTGAAATCCATGAATCATGGATTCCATAACATCAGATTGTATTCCAGAGATGTAAGCAAAAATTCCTTGAAATGGGGTTAGTTTGGAAAACGTTTATTCGGCATATTTTTACGGTTGCCTGCATTCGTAATATGATGCGGCATATGGGTAGTGAGTTGAAACTGTTCCAAGGGAAATACAGGAGCATTGCCAATTTAAAGTTCGGCCACGGTTAATATTACTATTGTGGTACACACGAAACAGCCCCGATGTAGATTAGTGAAACGAAAGCGTTCAAATAGTTTGTTCATGCAAACACTGAACACAGTAATTGCAACCGCGAATAATTGGACACGCACTGCCCGTGTACAAACTCACTTCATAATTAGCGTGATGCCACGTTATCCGTACGGATAAGTAGCCGCATGAATCTGCAACCAATTTGGAATAGCAAATACATTACCAAATCAACTAAAATTGCGTCTAGTAATCTATCTTCCCAATTTGTATATATACCTCAGTGACGTACGTAACGTTACGGTTAAGGACAATGGGCATCTGAAATGTGGTGCCGGAGGTCTAGTAAACGAGCAAACGGATAAATGAGTCAATCACCAGTGTACTCCAGATTCGTGACATACCCTTCACAGTTTGCCTGCACCGGAATCTTCAATTTCTTGGGCGTATAACCTGATATAATGACCTGGAAAAAATGTGGCGTTGGTCGGTTCTAAGGTCGGTGAAGTCAAAAAAAAGATCACTCCAAATCGACGGATCAAATCAATAGTATCACGTGGTCTACTTGCCGCTCAATACCGAGAGGGGTGGTGACAAGTCACGGAGAAGCCTACACTAAGTTTAAAAAGACTTAATGAAAAACGATCTCGTATATTATAATATAATATGTACCCAATAGGCAAACTTCGGCTGGATAGAAAATAACGTAATTGTTCTGTCAATGTGATTTGAATATCTACCTGTTTGTTGCTGAATAAGTGGCCTAAAGAACAGAAAACCACACGTTCAGCCGATCTGAAAAAATAGAAAAACACACATGTTAATTAATTGATAAATAAATTTTTCAACACACTATTTACAAACAACCAGGAGAAATAAATTGATAGGGGTCTTCATAGCTGTATGTCACGTGACGAGGAAGGTACAATCACGAACTATACAGGTTATACAGCGATCGATAAATTAGGTTAGCTCTGTCGGCAGGCCATGTCTTAATGATAGAAGACACCTAACCGAACCGCCCAACAACCTTCTTCAATATAACGAAATGTCGGGAGATCTAGATTGAGGTCATTGGTTTGCTGGGAAGACACATCTCATCGTTGAAACTAAGGCAGTGAAGGCAGCTTACGGCAGACAGAGTGTGGAAACGTTTCCAGGAAGCGACCAAGACCTCGCATTGGGTTGTCGTATCGACGGTGATGACGATTTACTAACGTTACTCACAAGAAAACAAATAAGTTATCTCTCAGAAATTCCATATTTTGCAGATAATATACAGATTAAATGAACATAGCATGTAGGTACGACATAAGGGAATCCTGGGATCAACGCATACGAACTTTGATATGTATATAATTAGATGTTCTTTATTATATTAATATTAATACTATCGACTGAAGGTACTTGATGGAATTTGAATTTAAATTCTAATGGATCCAAGCTCTGTAGTATTCCATTTAAGTCGTTTTTTTATATTGCGAACAATCTTGTAACGACAGAAAATGTCTTATTGATACAAATAAAGCCCAGCAGATAATTACAGTTTACGAAGTTGTAAAAAAAATAAAGAGACATTCACTGCCGCAAATTAGGAAAAAAAATGCATCGTTAATGGGATGGCGCCCAGCCGCCGTTAAGTGACGTTGATAGTTGATAGCGAAATCGCCGTTATTTCGTTACGACGCCGCCGTAAAGACGAAGACGACGCCTGCACCGACAAAAATACGAGGCCTTTACGTTACGTTAAACGTCAGATTATAGTTTCGGCCGCGTCTCAACTATAATATCTCCGGATTATATGGACGAGCTAAATCAATTTGCGAGACGACAACGAGTCGAACTATAATTTACTTGATAGCTTGCGAACATATTTTTTAGACACAACATTTTGCTTATTGGTTGAGATAGAACATGTGCGATAAGTATAAAGCAATTATGTCATTGACGCCATATTAACAAAAATGAATATTTGTGACCTATTGCAGTGTTACAAAAGGTCACTAGGTTCAATGTAATAGAAAATTCCCATAACCGGGAAACACCCAGTCTGATAACGTCACACAGATGTAGATCGGGAATCGATTCTGAAAGCTCAGATATGAGAAAAAAGTGCCTTGCGCATTGGAGTAAGAGGGCCGCCATATTCACCCGGTTTGGCTTATGCAGGGTTTAATTGCTTTTAAAAACTAACTAACACCATCTATAAATTCTAGTATTAGTTCAATAACAAATACGCATGAATAACAAAGTTTAATGTACACTATTTATGTCGGATCTTAACAGCCTACCTCCACCCTTCACCGTTGATATAAGGCATCTACACAATTTATATAATTTAATAATGACCGGTTTCATCGCTTAGAATGGCATTCCCAACAGCTATTATGTATACGTAGAGAAAACGAGGGTACCTAATATTAATATTTTTGATAAACAGTATATTTCAAAACTACAGAAAACACAAATTCCCCTACATTAACTACATTTCGTCAAATATGTGAGTCAATGCTATTTGCATTATGAGTACAGTATAGCGTATTAATTTTAGTAAGCCTAATATTTCTGGAATAAAAACTAACGTCATTCATTTTGTTTACTGTTGATCGTTAGTCATTGATCATAATTATTCGATAACACAATTTTTAGTGCATTTAGTAGGTACTACACAATTGTTAATAAGTTTAAAAAAACATCTTAACATTTGAGCAGTGAAAATAAATAATCTACGAAAGATAAAACATGTCATTATTTACTTGATAAATATAACATAATTTACAGAAGTGATATCAAAGTACAAGCACGGATTTAAAAAAAAAATAAGACTTAATTGCAGTATTGCGTTCAAATACACACGGATTCTTATTAACGTAGATACAATTTTAACTTGCTTAATTTAAAAATCGCGTGAATGAACTTAAATATAAATTATACATAACCTAAATGCCTGGACTGATTTCTAAATACACACCTTCTGTGTAA
Source organism: Rhyacophila brunnea (assembly GCF_057557595.1). NCBI lineage: Eukaryota > Metazoa > Arthropoda > Insecta > Trichoptera > Rhyacophilidae > Rhyacophila > Rhyacophila brunnea. The sequence continues at coordinate 36,071,556 of NW_028232965.1, forward strand.
TTAAATTAATTCCAGGGGACCAAGTACGCATCCGTCAAGGATAACATTATTAGCTAACCAAATTAAGCCACTCTGACAGAATTGGCGGTGAAATAAATAAAATAAACCGATATTAGATGGCTAGACACACGTTTGAAATACAATACATTAAACACGAGTATTACAATTTAAAATAATTTGATCGATAATTATTAACGGTCGAATACGTATGGTAAGTTATATGTTTAGCTCTTGCAAAAGCACTTTGAAATCGATTAGGTTTTGTACCAGATATGTACTTTGTTACGTCCAGCTAGGGGTTGTGCTATTTTAGCTTCTAAGAGTATAGTGCATTATAAGACACCGGGTGCGATTTACGCTTGCTTGTTGAGATATGCTTATAGGAACCTATGGTGAATTGCAAAGACAAAATAGCGAAAGGTGTTCGGGTATACGCAGTGCACCATGTAAGGGAGCATATTCACAACAACCTCGTTATATCAAAATCGGAAGGGGTAACTTTTATGAGGTGACCAAGAACATTTGAATCTTGAAATGTTGGTGATTAATAAATTAATTACACCTGCACAAACGTTTTAATTGGTCGCAAAATCTTATATGAATGTGATATAAATAGTTGTGCTGTGGGCGCAGTACACCTACGTATTGATGTATGCTTTTGGTGAATTGTGTTTGCCAGTGTTTAGATCAATATACATTTGAAATGACAATAAATGTAAAAAAGAAAACTCATTTTTACCCGAAGTATCTATTTATTAATATATTATTATGTGAAGGTAGGTAAATTTGATAAAATTACTGTTTTAATCGAGAAATTTCATAGCATATAGTATTTAATTAGTTTGCATGTCATTGTTAATACAAATAAATAGTTGTATGAATGTATTATACTGCATTATAAATTCACTCATGAGAAAACAATACCTCGTATGCCACAAAACACGAAATAAATAAAACTTTCTATAGTCACTATTAATGTATAAAAAATCTTCATTCTTGTATTTCACTATTAAGATTAATAGTTGAATACAAATACGTGATAAATTTGATGGAATCATAGAGATTATATAGATTTTTTCATCTAATGTACAAATAGTGTCATGTGGCGTACGAGGTATTGTTTTCTCGTGAGTGAATTATGCTTATGCACTACGTGGTTCGCTCATATGGTTGAGCTTTACCAAGTGATAAAATTAATGGAAATGTATAATGAGAATTAATTACCACCAAATAAATGCTTAATCTCCTGAAATCGTACTGCGAAGCGGACGAAGACAGTCTTAATTTATTAAATACGATATTATGGTTATGTTTTATTACAATATTGAGATACATTTTATACTGATGTAAAACAATGATAAATCAAATAACTGATTATTCATTGCACGAAAGTCGACTATGATACACTTGATATATTCAAATTGTAACATAAATATTAATATACATCGTATTTAAATAGTCACTTGATTTAATTGTTAATTAATATGTCCAGAATTGGAGCAACGCTTTTGATATTAAAAAACTACAGTATACATGGGCTGGTTCTATTTTAATACCGGAGAAATAATAAATTTGGTCGCCGCAGCAAAGATAGCATCTGGTGTAGCAACTTGCTACTGGTAAACTATCCTCGTTCGTGTTATATTATGAAACTCAAAGGAAAAGCTTCTAGCATCCAGTGCCTGTGTGCAGAATTCGCTACTAAGGCGAGGGAGCGAATTATTATGCTACTAAAATAAAAACCCCGCTATCCCACCGTGCTACTGCTAAAATACATTAAAAAAAAACTTTAATTTGGGTTGCGATGAGGAAAGAAACCTGTACATATTATATCTAATCACTCAGCCATACAAAAATATTGTCAAGGAATATTTGGATACCACGAGTATCTCCCGATTTTCGATTAAATCAAGACTAGTTATTTCTCGTGATGGTTTTGAAAAAAAAATGTTTTTGTTAATTCTACGATATTTTAGCTATCTGTGTTGCCAGTTGTTTCGGGTTATGAACCCATCTTCAGAACGACACTAAAATAATTGTGAATCAATTAATTAATTGATAGGTCATTCTCGACGACGAAATATTTATTTATATTTATGCAAACGATTCGAATGCCGAAATAGCTATCGATCTAAACATACCTCTTTTCAGTGTAATCATTAAACTATTGCAAAATAAAACTCTTTAATTCGGCGCAATTTGTTAATTACGTAAAAGTTATATCATATTCAATATTTTTTATATATCGAAAGTACGTTGTGAAATAGTGGCTTCAATGAATTATAAAAAAATGCCCTAATGATAATGATTAAAAAATATATATTACTACATAAATAAACATTTTCCCAAAATAGGTAAGTAAATTACCCATTTTCGTTCCAAATCATAGTAAATAGGCTTCCGCTAAGTGGGAATCAGGTATACATATTAACAGATATTAAATTAGTAGGTAATGTCGTTTACCATAAATAATCATAAAGTAGATTGCCTCCTGATTTTTGGAATTTAAAGAGTTAAAACATAGATATAAAAAATAATTCCCATGAATCATAGACGGTTCGATAACTCAGAGACGAAAGCACTCGCCCGGAAAGTGATCGGCGTGAGTTCAAGTCCCATGCAGTCCAACATTTTTTCTAGATTTATTTCAAATACCTACGTAGGTATGTTTTTGAAGTTTTTCAAAATTATGTATTTTTTAATACTAATAAATACTACTTATTATATTATAAACTCCAACGTTGAAATATTGGAAGTTATACTTGATAAAGTTGAGCAAAACACGTGTTGTATTAGGTATATAGTTATAAGAAAAACGACGGTAAATTATTATATCACGACAAGATAGATTTATAGTGCAACAAAATATACATTTTCTCCGTTTAACACTATAATATAAAAGATGTTTGCCTACTCAGCGGAGGGAACAGCGAAATGTCAACAGTGCGAATGCGCATACAAAATGTTCCATTCACACCGTCATTCGCTCCATTTTCGCCACAATATCGCCTTAAAAGGCAGGTCGTCACATTTAAAATTATTATGACAATAAGTGCAGCACGTTTGCCGTCTGATCTAGAAAATGCCAACATGTGCAATTTTATTAAATTTGTTGAAATAAACATACTTGAGACATCTGACAAAATCAAGATATTATTATATTAGAATTGTGCCGTTCCCTTGCCTCTTTGCTCCGAATAACTGCAGCATTATTTATTTGTTGTTTATGAATATAACACCTCGTATAATACCATGTTGTTCTAATATGAATGAAATTTTGTGACGAATGTTGATCTCAGATTCCTTTCATTCAGACGATTTTATACAAAGAAATCTTACTTACAATTTCAATATCTCAGTATCCACAATAGGACAAATCATTTGATTACAGGTACACAGCAATTTAGCTGAATTATGAAAGCCTATTAATCATTCCATTAAAATATCTCAACGTGACGCAAAATAATAACAACCTTAAAGCAACTCGCTTTCTTCTCGGTAGATTAATGGCGCAATAATGTCGCAGTATTAAAAGATTGCCCAAGAAATATGATATACGATTATAAAATGGGTTATCAAATTATTCGAAATATTTTATCAAGAATATTAAGGCCATGCATTAGTTGAGGCACGGTCTAAAAAGATCGTTGCTAGGCGATGTGCGGATTGCGGGTCGCGGGTGAAAATGACGCCTGTCAAACGAAATATTATTTCTCATATAAATCCAACATACGTCCATTTTATGTTCTGTTTATTATTCTATTAGTATCAATAATAATATATTCATTGACATGTTTGCTTTTTAAAGTAAATGGGTAAAGTTTTTAGTCATCTTTACACGATTTTAGAATTAATTGGCCCGTCGCCATCACGCAGCAAAGTGACGTGCGTCCGACTCCACGTTTTCTCAATGAATGCGAAGCAAGTACAAATTTTCGTCGCGCGTACAGTTGAACATTATTTGGCGTTTCACTGATGCGTCACCTTAACAATGTTTTAGGTGCGAAGATAATTTTATTTATAGTTAGACGTTTATTACATGTTTGCGATGTAGCCTTGGCCAGTCAAAAATATAATAAATTTATAGCTTTAAGTTAAGTCTAAAATAAAATATTATATTCCATACGCATAAGATAAGTTAAATGGGGGGTAGTTTAATTACTAATATTAAGTTATATACTATATTGTGTAAAACTCTGTGGTCTTCAAGATACCCCATCACAGAACGGACGTATTATTTCACGACGCTGTCCATTCTACGGCTAACCTGTTTTATTACTTAAGTACCCACGTTGTTTTTTTTTCAATATTGACGCAATGGCTAAAAAATGTGATGCCATGATATTTTTTTTATAAATATATTAATATATTATCCAATAGACTGTAAGTTCTTCGAAATTCTGGAAATTAATGTGCCTCTACAAAAGTTTTAATTCATTGTTACTAAATAGGGAGTATGTAGTCCTTACAGGGAATGGGACAACTGGACGCCAGGACAATTGGACGCCGCACTGTCGTAGACACGTAAACAGAACGTAGACGATGAATTTTAATCAGTTTCTATCTACTACTTAGTAGTTTTAATTCATTTTACTCTTAACATAATGTTTTTATTGCGGATTGAGAAACACCATGCCCAAAGCTTTATATAAAAATAAAAAACTCTTTTTTCGTTGGAATTTAATCATATGCACGATTAAATCATTATTAACGTGTGCATTTTTTTTCTTTTATTTTGTTAACTGTCAATTCATGGTGGAACTGCATTGTATTGTTGTTTTTCTTTAATAAAAACAACGTGTGCATATGTAAATACTCACCAACTATTAAATCCTAATATATTATATATTATTTATATATAAATAATAATATTAAATATTTTAAAGTACGTATAAGTACCTAACGTCCATTTATTTTCGAATTGCGTAGCGTCCAGTTGTCCCTGCGCCAAATCGTCCTTACATTAGTAGATAATGCATATCTATCATGAAACAGATTTTAAAAAATCTATATATAGAAAGAGAGCATAATAATATGTAAATTATTACTTATCATCAAATAGGGATGTAGGTACGTATATCCAATTACAGTGTCAAAAAACAGCAAGTGGTAAATATATATATATTAAAAACTGTAGAAGACAAGGAAAACTAGATAGACAGTTATTTAAAAATAAAAAGTCACGTACTCCAGTGGAACAATATTGTACCGAACGACGACAAAAAGATAAATGAAGACATTTCGATTTACCTGGCAGAAAGTGGTGTGAATATCCAGTAGTAAAAAAATGTTGATGCTAAATACATACCATTATACGAACTAGGCGAGCTTTCAGCGGGCTTTGTACTCGAAAGGCTAGAATTCGTCGCTCAGAGCTTTCGTCGTCACCGTCGCGACGTTCTTTGCAAGTGAAAAGGGCGTCGTTTAGCGCAGTATAGGAAAGAGCAAACGCCCTTCTGAATCACACCATGAAGGTAGTAGCGACCAGCGACCATAGAAAATGATTTCAGTGCATTTCTCGAGCGCGTTTGTATTTTGTGTTGTGCTCTTTATTCCGTTTGCAGAATAAAAATCAACGTACTACGTGCGGTGAATATTACGACCAATATAATATTTTTATTCGGGTAGTGTGTATTTTTACTAACCTTATATTCACTTGGGGTCTATAAGCAGAATATACCCAAATGTATATACATATATTTTACTTTTAACCTTTCCTAACGCGGTGACAATACATTATATTCACACACACCCCCGCCATCTATGTGATTATATACTAACAATGAGTAATATTTAAAATATCTCTTGGATCAACTTATTCTGTGATTCAATGAGTAATGAGTAATTATTGCAACATCTTGAATAGGATACTATTTAGATATATTAAAAAAAAAAGTTAAAATATGATTTAATAATACAGTATAACCCCTATTTTACGTTTTTTAAGGGACCGAAGAAAAAAAAACCTAATTGGAGGGAAAATGTAAAAGGAAGGTATAGAAAAAAAGAACATTTAAATTTTATGTTCGTAAAAAAATAACGTTTTATTAAAAAACAACATTCAATTAAAAATTTTATTGAATTTTTTTTTTTATTAAAAAAATCATGTATATTAGTTTGTTGCATTTTGTTTGATGTAAAGACCAACCACCGTGCGCCGTTCTAAAGACACGGAGTTTTCCCTCCAAACACCTTACGCCGTTAGAATGTCACGACCCAATCATTGTCAAGCGCGCGTAACTCGCATATTTTGAATATTTCCGACGTAAATCGCGGGAAAGAAAAACGTAAATGCGGGTATTAAATGTACTGAAATACATCGGGACTGAAAAAATTACACGCAATTGCCGGGAAAACGTGAATTACGGGCACGTAAAAACGAGGTTATACTGTATATTATTAATACAAAAAATATTAGATAATGAACGGAAAAAAATATTTAGTTAGATTTAATAATGCAAATTTAATAATTTGCGTACCTATAATAAAACATTCTTCCTTTTCTTCAGCCTGTGGATGTCCACTCCAGGTGCTTTCTGCATATTATGATCATGTCATCCGCCCATTTTCCAATACTTCGATGGTTCCATTATAGAACTCTTCTCCACCACCTCCACCTACTCCATCAGTTAGCCCCTCTACTGACGTGCCCGGCTCCCTGCCGTAATTAATGACTACGCAGCCTCTCACATTGCAATAAGTGAAACAATATATATATATTTTTAAGTACCTAGTTGTCGATATACCTACCTATAGGTACAGCGCAAAGTGTAACGAACCTGACATTTTATTAGTCTGATTTATGACAGCTTTCTCAAATACACCAATAACATTCACAATATCCAAAACGATATTCATCACTGCCATTTGTAATACTTTCTGGTTGATCGACTTTCGTACTGTAGGTAAATTGCCATGAAGCAAGTTCGTAACCAATCATAATTGTAGAGACAGATGGTCGATTGACTGACTATATATAGCCAAAATTATATTGCGCAGACTAGACAATCAATTTGAATTAATAAGGTGTTACAAAGCCAACACATGTTACTTATGATTTAAATGCAATTTAACTGTGATACGTTAGTGGCAAGCCTAAACATTAAACTTCACTGATATAAGAAGATCGTATGCAGTTGAACACGCGTGTTCGTGAGAAGATGCGTCAGTCCTCTACTCCCAAACAGGATATTCGTAAGTTCTTCCCGGAGTGTTTCCATCTCAAATGTGAAAAGCGCTTATACGAGGGTGGGTCAATAAGTCCTTAGAAAAGCCGACAGGTGGCGCGACTAGTACTGTAAGCGGTTTGTTTTCATGCAGCGGCACTACCGATTCAGTATGCTGCGAAGTTTCAATCAGATTGGTCGGGTTGTTGTGTGTTTCTCGTACATTTAAAAAAAAAAATTGCTTGTGGAAAATGGAAAAATGGAAAATGGAGAAAATTGAGCTTAGAGCTGTTATTAAACATTTTAATATAAAAGGGTTAACAGCAAACGAAATAAAAAATGAGTTGGATTTAGTTCACGGCATATCTGCTCTTTCACTTGCAACTATTTATAACTGGTTAAATGAATTTAAACGTGGTCGTACATCAACAAAGGATGAACCACGCTCAGGACGTCCTGTAGAGGTGACTACACCAGAAATGATCAATAAAATCCACGATATGGTGTTAAGTGACCGAAGATTAAAGTTGAGTGAGATAATTGAGGTTACAGGGATCTCAAAAGGTAGCGTCATTTCTATTTTACATGACAAATTGGGCATGAAAAATATTTCTGCAAGATGGGTGCCGCGTTTGCTCACAGTCGACAATAAACGCAATAGGGTGGTGGCCTCTAAAGCCCTGTTGTCGCTCATGCAACGCAATCCGGATGAATTTTTTCGTCGCTTTGTGACTGTGGATGAAACATGGATACACCACTATACTCCCGAGACGAAAGAACAGTCAAAGCAGTGGATTGCGAAGGCAAACCATGTCCAAAGAAGGCGAAAACCGTAAAATCAGCTGGTAAGGTTATGGCTACTGTATTTTGGGATGCACGTGAAATTATTTTCGTTGACTATTTGGAAAAAGGAAAAACAATAACAGGGGATTATTATGCATCTTTATTGGACCAGCTAAAAAACAAAATTGAAGAAAAACGGCCTCATTTAAACAGGAAAAAAATCCTCTTTCATCAGGACAATGCCCGTGTTCACACATGTTTACGATCAATGGCTAAAATTGAAGAATTGAAGTTCGAATTGGTCGACCACCCACCGTATTCGCCAGATTTAGCCCCCAGTGACTTTTTCCTTTTCCCAAACTTAAAACAATGGCTAAGTGGACAACGTTTTTTTTCAAATGAAGAAGTCATCGATCGGACAAATGCTTATTTTGAGGACCTTCCGAAAACTTATTTTTCTGACGGTTTAAAAAAAATTGAGAAACGTCTAACCAAGTGTATTGAGCTCCAAGGAGATTATGTTGAGAACTAAAAAAAAAATACAAAAATAAAAACTGTTTTAATGCTTTTTTCTAAGGAATTATTGACCCACCCTCGTAGTTCGTTACACCACGGCATATGGCCGACGATGAGCATGTAGGATAGTCAAGTTTTCAGAAGTACGTGGCACACGCAATTGACAGAACCGCGGGAAACAATCAAACATTGGATTAATAGGCTGTTGATGATGATGATAATACCATATGAGCGTTTTAAAAGTCCTATAAGTTTAGCTAGGGACGTAGTCATCGAGAGCGTACTCTCGCTGAGACATCATTCAAAGTGCATATTGCGAAAAGTGATATTCCAAGGCAAATGTGAGTGGAAAATGCACTTTTCAATATTTCTTTGGAGCAGCCAAAACGGAATTCTCTGCGGGGAATAAGTGCCGGGAGAGAAAGAAAACAAATAATGACGGCGTGTGACGTGTGCCAGTGGTAGTTGGATCTCGAGCAAACAATATTAAAGCCTCGATTCTAGGAAAAAGATATCCTTTTATAACGTTTGCAAAGCTCCTTGTTCAATATGTAAACGGGATATTGTCCTAAGCTTTTGCAGCGTTATAGTATTCTACTTAAATACATATGAGTATAATAATAAATCCCAGTATGTCCTATTTAGTGATCCGTCGACCGGTTCTGGATGTGGAAATAATTTTCCACACAACTTTAAATATTTACTTAATCCCAAATAAATATCTTTGGCAATCTTCATTAATCCATAAAATCAATACTGTCTAGAGTTATAGACAATTGAGGTAGCGTTCTACCTCTTACAGATAGCATAAACAAACAAGACAAATAAATTAGTAAATAAGTGGAATAGGATCAGTAGATATTTTGTTAAAAATTCATGTCATACAAATTTCAACGATGATCATATAATTGTACGCGGGAACAGATTCGCAAGCATATTTAAGTGTCAGTTCAGAGCGATATTGGAGAGAATCGATTAAAAGTAGTAAAAAAAGAAATCCTGAAACTTAATTAAAACTAAGAATTTCGTATTCATACATTTGCTGTTTGTTTGTTTTTTCATTGACTGCATTCCGATGTGGATTTCCGTCGCCTATAATGTTTTTTTTATGAGAAATTAATCTATGCTCTAAAATACATTTAAAAAAAATAACATGTGAATTTGCCATTACTTCAGAAGCGGACCCTTCACCACTCGCATATCTCTGGCGATTATTCATTTTTGTGATACAAATTAAATTTGTAATTTAAAAATGTATCAATGAAAAAAATAATAGATTACCTAGATCGATTTTACTGCCAAGGATTAAGGTAAGGCAATTAGTAAAGTAATTACTTAGTGGGATATCGTCTTAAGCAACTATATATATGTGTCTACATTCAAATGCTTACAAAACGAAAATAGGCTATTTCATACTACTAATCAATGACGGTAATCGTGTAAATACGATTAAAAAAACAGCAAGTAATTTGCATAGAAACGCGTATTACAAATTTGTTATTTCGAATGAGCACCGCGTAAAAACGCGATGCGTAATGCCTGAAAAGCATCACAAAAAAATATCGAACGCCTATTTACATTTAAAGCGGGAAAATAAAGAAAAATAGTTGTTGTTTAGCAAGATGGAGGCAGGGAGCGGAGCTCAAAGGAGGGCGCGAATTGGATTCACTGAGTTTCGGAAGTTTTCCCATTCCGGTCCATTGCCCGCCAGAGAGTTCGGTAAACACGTTATACTTATTCAAAATCTTTCTAGGGTGCTTGTTTGAAGCCGACTCATACTGAAGAAAATAAAAAAATATGATCATCGATTTAGCCGTAAGCGGCCTTACGATTGCCGGGAGAGACGGAAAAATATTAGGAATCGTTCGCTGGGCATTTATTATTCACTACCAACAAAACGAAGGCCCTACCTCTCGCTAAAAGTCGTAGGCAGTGTTTAAAATGTCATATACGTACATAGTGTACCTGTAAAATGGTGTGGCTACCCCAATAATATTAATATTAGAGTAGTTATGGATTAATTAGCCAAAAGCCCAAAATGGTGTAAGGGATATTTGACATTTTTTTTAAATTATTTAGAATGTAATCTTCAGCATCCTGAGATCATTATTCACGTCCGTTCGTCAGCAAAATGGAATTGTTGCCAATAATTTTATTCCATACGTAACTAGCGATATCTTTAAAAAATAATATGAACGGCTTTACCTCTGCTCAACTAGCAGTCATCGCCATTAATATTGAAATGCTGACATATGCCAGATAATGTAACTTTATAAATAAATAACAGACAATCTTGGGTGATAAATTATGGTTGCCGTGTACTAGATTTATCTAGCCACTGTATGTTCAAGCAAATGGTATGTTCATAAAGTTAGGCATATAAATTAAAAATAAGAACAGTGCGTACTTTCCAGAACAACAAGCACGTAAGGGCGAGCAATACGTCTCCGCGTTTCTTACAGGAACGGGTTCTGAATTAACAATACGTACGGCCAGTTTTCCCAGGCGTCCTCAGCCAGACTAATTTATAACTGAAGTTCGCGCGACTTAAATGCGGCAAACAAACTTGGTCAGCACTCTCCGAGCCCTCCTAAACGGTGCAAGACGATAATTAATTTGTCTCACGTACCATCGCCCAGGAAATATTTGTAGAAATTTCATACAACAGTGACATTTATTGCCAAATCATTGGCATGAAGAGTACGCAAGGATTTCGAAGCATGGCAAGTACTCTCACAGTATAATATTCCATTCGAGCTTGTGTGAAAGTTCTACGTTGCTTACAAACTTTCAAGTCGAACTAAGTTTAGCCTCTTTGGAAGCGGATCAAACTAAAACATATACAATATTTTCAATCTCATGAATTATTTTAATTACAAAATAAAAATTGTGAAATATGTTTTATCTCTTGGTATTCACATCTAAAAAAACATGCTGAGCTTTAACAAGTATGGATAGAGAAATTTACGTTTTGAGTTTATGGAGTAATGTAATCATTGTCAAAAGTTAATGCTTGGATGAAAAACTGAGTAATGTCAGTTATAATTGAATATAAAAAAGTTAACGTCTCCGTTTATTATATTATTAGTATTATTAATTATATTATAAGTAGCCACTATAAAATATAATATAGTTTTATTTTATAATTAGTTTTATGACGAGGGATTGACAAATTTATATGTTGACGTCCTCAAATGAATGGGAAAGGATCGAAAATTTGCATAGATAGTATCAAAACTAGAAATCTACACTACCTTTGCCACACGTGAGAAAACAAAAGCACAAGATTCCCTAAAGTATTATTTCAGTACAGATCAACGGTATAATATGTAGCAGAGGTAGACACCGCAATTTATTTAATACGAACCTCGAAGATTGACAAGAGTGCAGTTTCACCTAAATAATGTTCCGGGCCCAATAGCAGACAGTGACCGACAGGGAATGATACACGAAGAAGTAGGTACAAAATGTACTTAAATAAATCCACGTAGGTTTTTTTATTTATTAGTTGACACAGCGTTTATTTGGTAGAATTTTATTTTACAATACTATAATATTAATGATATTCAATGCCACATATTTAGTTGTTGTAACACTACACATCACAACACTACACAAACGATGTGTCCTTGCTGATATACTGTGCAGGTAACCCAATATTCCTGTGATATTATGTTACTTACAGAAAGAGACTGGAGAACTTTCTTATCCATTTTAGTAATTATAGTCTACAAAATAATACTTACTAGTATTATGATAACATTATTAACGTAAATAATTTTATAATAAAAACACAAAACAAGTCACAGCGGAATTAGCAAACAATTTATCACGTATCAGCCTCTAGATCTCGGCTCGGTGTATATCTGAAACTCCTCCGGGGAAAGAAAACAAGTTTCACGATCCTACGAGGTATTGTGGGTCTGAATCTCACCAGTCGCAAAGTGGGGTATCTTTCAAGCGCAACTTGAATCATCTGCAGATCTAGAATGCCCACACCGGATTCGATTCTTTACTCTCGAACCTGGGAGATTTCTACATTTTCAGCTCCACTTTTGGCGGTATTTATGAATTTATTAAATAACTCAGCAATGTCGCGAAATACGTCTACTACGAATTTCGGGTGTGATCGAGTAAGCTTCAATCACCGGAAGTCAAAAAACATTCAAATTTAAATAATATGTAGTTATCAAAAGTTACGCATACCATTTTGTCAAACCGGCTAGTCATAGTGTAAGAAATATTTTGATATACATCACAAAATTCCAAAATGACGGAAAATAAACAATATAAAAATAAATTATATTCGCGAAGATGCTTACCTACGAAGCAAACAATATACGAGTATCTCGACATTATTTAGATAACATTGGATTTTTTCAGAATTTCAAAGCAAGTAGGAGATGGCAGAGGTGGGCGGGCTGATCACTCACAGTATCGTTCAAACGGCACTTCACAAAAAATCCCTTCGTAAGATAAATCTAAGAAACCTCTTCTAAATTTAGGTTGAGTTTTTTTTTTTGAACTCGAGAAAAATAATCTTGACAAATGATTGGGATTGATTACGTTTCACTTATCACAGTGGAAACGTATCTTTAAAGGAAAAAATACAGACAAGGTAAAATACAAGTGGCTCTGCGGTAAAGTTAACATTCCAATGTCGAAATAATAATTTTAGACAATATTTTCAATATCTGTGATGTTCGGATAAAAAACTTAAGTTCAAAAGTCGAAAATTTCAATTCTAATGAACTTAAGTTTTGTACTATTCCATTTGAGGCGTTTTTTGCGACCCGGGTTTCGCCTTTCGGTATCTTCTCGCTTCTGCGAACAATTAAAAAATGATTATAAAAGCTCATTTTCGACAAAAATATAAACCATTTGGGTGAACGGCTAACAACCATATTCTATGTAAAAGTGTCTGTAGTATTAGTTGGGATAACCTCGATGAAGGCCCATATGCCACGCATAGGAATGAAATGGGAATTTATCTTTTTAGAACTTATTGACCGTGCGAAGTTTCGTTATTATGTACGTACCTACGAGTCTACGACATACGACATGCTTGTGGTTTCTGAGGTACGGGCGACAGCAACGTTAAGTTTGCTACATATAAACCTATGATGCGAAATACCTTACGGCTAATATAAACATTAGTCCTTTCATTCAGCTCCACATTTATATATATTAGGCTCCGCTCCGTTTTATAGAGAAAGTTTTTCTTCAACGTCTTTGAACTCATACCCTTTTAAAATCCCAACTTTGTCATGTACAATCATCATACATAATTAGTCTCTATAACCATTTTTTTTATTATTTTGTCTATGGTTTATATAATGTATTACTATTAATTACATATACCTCGTAAAAACTAAATTTAAATCAACATTTAAATCAAATTTACTGCAAATTGGCTTTCGCCTGTAACTGTGGTGAATTAAATTTTCCTATTACGCCCACGATCTATTAAACAAAGTTATTAACCAAAACAAAGCCACAGTGGATGATATTGTCAAAGCTTTTGTTCATTCTTTATAATGCGATGCGATGTAATAGCGTACACATTTTTGAAGTAGTACTTAGGTGTCGACTCAAGTTACAATGTGTTCGCGTCCCGGAAGGCGGAGGGTTGATTATGTTATTAATACCCTGAATATTTAAAGGCCTCCCATGGGGTAGGTTGACCTTTTCCACGTTTAATCCGACTCCGGATACCTTTTTCCGTGGACGGGGGTTGATATTGTCATAGCAAGGACGGAGTTTGCGGAACTTTTTTTGTATAAAATCTGTTTTGAATGCAGACCATTTCGGTATGCCGACGAATATTATATTTTCCAGTGCGGAATAATACTTATATAGAACATAATATTAAATATAACATATTGTATACAACAGCAATAATACGTCATCATTTTAGTACGTAAACATTTTTTTTTATTAAAATTAATATCAATAACACATGACATTTTTGAAACATACATCCAGAAAAATATTTGTATTGAATGAAACTTGAATCCACAATCATTACAATCCGGGCGATTAATACCTTGATTCACAAACTACATGGTCGTACAAATCAAATAATAAGATGGTCACCATTTATAAAATTACATTATATATTTGTCTTAATTCATCTATCTCTCACTGTCTGTAACGCATAAGCAGATACACACACGCCTCTTTACTGCGCGATCGCATAGATAGAGCACACACATTGCATCTCTCTCATGCAGCTGCACTTAGTCGCTTAGTCACGTATTTATGCATTTCGCTCACACGCATTGGTATGAATATTGTTACCTTTGCTTATGATATTATAAAAAGAGTATTAGTAAACTATTTTTTTTATTCAAAGAATAATTCATAAGATATAATAATGTAACATTCTTTTACTGAACATACATAATTTGAAAACTAAGAAATCTGAGAAATATAAGAAGTATAATAGAAAAAATCTTTTTGAAAAAGATATGACACCCAACAGGATTCGCTGTGTCTGACCACTAAGCTGTACGTGTCCTATCTAATTGCGACGAAGTTAACTAGCGGTTAAAAAAATGTGTTTCATATATATTTTGAAAAAAGTGTTTTCAAATTATGCATGAAAAATATTATTGTTAGCTAAATATTATTCTTGAGCTACAAGATACAATGTTTACCGGTGACACTATCACCTGGTATTTTTAAACTATGTAGTATATAAGTATTGACGATGCAATAACTCAGATACAAATACTGGTAGGTATGTTTCTGATGTGTTCCAAACTATGTACATTGAACAATCTGTCATGAAAAAATATTTCCCGTACTATTTTAGAAATGCTTATGTGTCTACTAAATGTAATCAAAAAAGTAAAACAGTGTAGACTTCACTTCACATACGAATATTAATTATTGACCATCATAGTAAAACGGTCCACTTAAAAAAAGCCTTTGCCGTTCACATGGTAGATTGTAGAAAAACGAAGGCCCAATAGACCACCAAAAAACGGTTTCAAGCGAAATTCTTTGTTAATTCTATTATGTTGAGTTGGCAGCCATTTCGGACTATCAATATTGTAAAAGCAGGCAATTTGGACAACTCGTATATCGATTGGGGGTTTTATGTTAATTATAAATCTTCTTTGGTCATGCTTGACACATGTGTACGTGTATTGCTAATTAAATGTATACGCCTAAGTACGACTTGTCTAAATACGTAGGTACTCTAAGTGCATGCATAACGCGCTTTTGTTATTTTATCTATGAACATCAGATCATCATCCTGTAAGCTAGTACCATCTTTGGAAAGTTGACGTTCTCTATCAGACCAGTATTTTCTTTTCAAAATTATCAATGGTTTTCTCGACTCACCAACCTACTCCAAAGGGTGGATTTTCATTGTCTATCAAGATTTACGCGAATCCAAGCTTTGTACCATGCCAGTCGAAGTGATTCTAATTTCACACGAAACGTCTTTATTCGGCGCCCTTGTTTAAATTATGATAGTTATTTCTCCACCGTTGATAAAATCAATAACATACCTGCTTCATTTAAACGCGCTATTTTCAACATTATGTGTAGTCGACATTAATTTAAATTCAAATGTCTTTTCTTTATCCTTAATATTCTCTTTTTCTCTTCTCTGCTGTCCCTTACAATACAATGTATAAATTTCCATAATACATACCACTGATATATCTATAAGTATTATTATAAAAAAAATATCTTTTCGTTTATATTCAATATTTACTTTCTATTTTTCTTTTATAATTTTTTCTATTCGCCTTTATTTTTTTTAGGAATAATATAACTTTTCGTTGTGTTTCTTAGGAAATGCGAATAAATAGAGTCGTTTCATTTGCTATTTCGCTTCCTAGAGATGATTAGTTTTCCTTCCGAACTTCCAGCGAACAAGGCAGGATACATCCAAGTCGTTCAATATATTTCTCGGGACGTAATTTCCTCTCACAAAACCGTAATTTCACCAGTACGAGCTTTCGGCGAGAAATATTATTTAAATTCATGTAGTGTAGGTATAACTGTTTAGTGGATATATTATATAAGTAATATGTAATCTCAACATTACGGTGGAATATTATGTAATTTTCTACCATCATAGGCAATAAATATATATATGAAAATTAGATTGTTGCGGTAACTAACTTTTCTATATATATATATAATTACGGCGGAAGACGTCTTGCATACGTCATGATAAATCGATCGTATAGTATATTGATCTTACACTGTTGGAAGACTCAAAGTGGTATACATACTGTTCATATACCTCCTCTGTGACTGCCCGTTGATGGGATCCGACCGAGCGGAGCTGTTTGCTAGGGTCCGTCTACACACGGGCCCGATTGGCCACGCCTACTTAACTTAATAAACCTACATAAGTATATAATATTATTACCCATGCTATATTTTATAACCGAGAATTAACTATAAGTATTCTTTATTGAATAGTAAGTAATGGTAGATAATAATATACATCATTGCGTTTGGATATCGTGGCAAATATGCATCAAACTTTGTTACATTTTTTTTCACAAATAATGAGCGAAATAATTACATTATGACAAGCGATTGATTTTAAATGTTCGGCATTTTTAATAGTGCACACGATGTACCGTGAATTAAAAGGTGTCTTAATATAATCGTTACATAACTAAATTCAAAATCTATCTTCTTTTATGTCTTCCTACGCTATAGCTCGGTATCTCAAAAACTCACGAAAATAATTGACGCCTATGCATAATTTAAGATGCTTATTATTCTAGCACAGAAAAACATGAACGTTTCCGCCTCTAAGAAGCGTGTCGCGAGCTTCTCAGCTCACAGCTAAATTAGAATGACGTACGGCGCCGTCCAAAAAAAATGTGAGATATAAAACACGACCCTCTGTCAGCAATTTTCTTGACTGCACCGCCACTTAACACGTACGTCCTCACCTGGGAGGCTTCGCGACCATATCATCAAGAGTACCGGCACACTCATAGACCTACTACACAACCTACACACACAGAGCTTATTTTTAAACATAACACTGAGCTTTCGAAAAAGTCAACATGGCGGCATTTTTACAGCAACGACTGAAATTAATCAAAGAGCAGAGAGTGGGCTGCATACACAAGCTGACTTTGCTTTTTTTTAAAACACCACCTGGTATTTATTTATTATTCAGAGCTTTCGCTACTATAATAATATTTTTCACATTATTAAATAAAGATAAGCATTGTATGGATATATGTATTTATATTTCTCACCTGCAGGTTTTGAAGCAAGACTTATCTACCAGATTAGTTTTTTTTGCCGGATTCTTACGGTAGGTACCTACAAGTATTTCGTCACTGTTCTGGCAGAAGACACTAATTCGAAAAAAATGACATATTCTAACTTTACCGCCTGGTAACCTTCTTAATAAATAAACAGTCTTTATTTTAAAGTCATCCTTTTTACGATTACTTAATAAACTCACATGATAGACCATTTCAAACATTTTAACAACTTCAAAGTCAAATTACTCAAAACTAGTATTCTCCAGTTAGTGTGTTCTGCCAGAACAGAGACGATTTTGTCAAATACAGAAAATATGATAGATTGTGAAACAAAACAGATGAAGATAAAAACAAGCTAACCGATTAAAAACTAACTTACTTACTACCTACTGTTTTGAATAAATTAACTATTCGTGGAAATCTTCAAAATGTAACCAATGACCTACGTCTTTAATAAGCCGACATCATATAATGTTTAGATTCAAAAATAAAATGTGTGTGTAGTTATTGTAATAGATTTTTGAATTGTCGCCGCATCTCCTTCCTCATTCTTTAGACGGCGTTTCGGGTTCGGTGCAAAGGCCGAAACGTCGAGAAAATTAGGAGGAAGAACACGCGGTGATAATCCAAAAATTTATCACGATAAGAAACAACTGTGAAAGTCTGAAAACATTATACAAGTTAATAATAAGTATAATAAAACAATGAGGTAATGTTGACATGCGATATATATGTTACACCGAATGTGCGAAATTGACTATTACATGAAATGGCCAAAATTTTGGCTAATTTATGTAACAGTCAAGCCTGTTGCCTTATTCATGAATTAGGTAAATTTTCTGCTGGGTACATGAATTCGCCAGGGTATGGAATTCTTGAACTGTCAACATGACAGAAGAAAAAGTAAATTTAATACGGATGGTTTTATTAGTTATAATTGGACATAATATAATATTATTATTATTATTAGGTTAGGTTAGGTTAGGTTTGGTTTTGTAATTCTGAATTAAAGTATTCAACTGAATGTCCATTTTGAGGTTAGCTATCAAGTGTCAACAAACTATCACAAACATTCAATCGACCAAGCACGAATCAAATCACGAAAATACTTTTCAATAAAATTCTTCCGTTATCATATTATAGTTCTAGATTTCTTTGCGCATATTAAATAGATATGAAAGTCATTGCAGTTACATATTGATTGGTATATTTTTATATTATAATCAATGACATTTGTTTAGTTTGATTCGTTGCAAAAAATACCACCGGAGCGCGATCATCTATTTTGACCATAGATAATATATGTACATTTTGACCAATGCACGAGCACTTTGATACATTTAGTTTAGTTGCAAAAAATACCACCGTAGCGCTACTATCTAATTTGTCCAAGACATGAACTAGACAGAAAAATTACTGCCGAATTCACGCACTCTCCAGATATTTAGTCTAATTCATGAATAAGGTAACCGGCTTGCATTTTTCATGATTTAGGCAAAATTTTGCCCATTTCATGTAATATTCAATTTCGCACAATCGGCGTAACATATACATTTAAAATAATTAATATTTCAAAAGCTTCGTTTTCAAAGAGTGATATAATTTGAATTAATCATGGAAACAGACGAACTCTATTTTGAACATACGTATTCACAAAACATAACTCCAAACCACAACAATGCTATTTATTTGAAGCGGGTAACTGCTCCCGTGAGGAGGTACAAAGAGAATTTAAAAAATGCAATTATTTTTTAAAGCGCGGTCTCGTTAGTATTCAATGTTTATTATTTTTTTTATTTTTAATGAGAGCGTCTAGGTATAAGAGTCTACGTGGATTTTCCCTTCTTTTCATATACATCCATTGTATTATTTTCAGGTTTATTAACATTTTAAAGAAATATTAGTACACAATGAAACATAATAATATATACATTACGAATATTCATGTAAATAATATACGTTTTGCTGGAATTGCATACGATTTTCTTCGCCGACAGCCAACTTACACGATACAATTTACTCATCATATTAATAACATATAACTTGCACATAAAGCTGTAGACATAATACATGGGGGTGAAAATTTTGTCAAAATCAAACATGATCCTAAGATCCTTCATGTCGATAGATTATTGTTAAACATCACAATATATTTATAGCGCATCGAATTTTTTAAACAGGGGTAAAGTTAATGATATTAATTTCAAGTTTGTTTGTATTCAAAAGAGATCATGTTTGCATTAACACAAATAATATTCATTAAATAATGTCTCAATTTTATTCGAAAGCAATCTATAGGTTACTAATAATAAAAAAATGTGTTTTCGAAATATTTTCCCTTTGGTCAGTGTTGACTATAACCATGAAGCCTATGCCCAAAATGCATAGTATGTGTATTGTGTATCGTGTATTTATAACAATGTGTTTGTTTCGATATTCCTGGACCAATGTTGATAAATCATGCACAATTTATAAACTACATTGCTAGTACCAATTACCTACATCTCGATATCTCAACAGGTTCGAATTTACCAAAGGCCAAACTTGTCGAAAATAACTGTCAACAATTCAACACGACTAGGTAATGTGGTCAGATAGCAGCGGTGGAGTAGTGAGGTAGGGTGAGAGTAGAAGGGGTTGCGCCTACCTCCAACCGTTGCCGATTATGAAGGCTCATCGAAGTGATACTTACGTACGTGTTTAAAGGCGCTAACTGAATAATCATATAAAATAAATGGCTACGAGTGCGTTGGCTGTCCAACCGTTGGCTATCTAATTGATTTGAACAAAATCAAATCGAATCTGTATACCTTACTTTATATTTCCTTATTTCACGTGGAAAAATTTGCGGTTTATCGCTAATCATACATACATATAGCTAAATAAGCCAACCATTTTTTGCGAAGCGTGACATGTAATTCTCTCATACGTGATACAAGTCCACATAAATATACGCCATAAAATTGTATTCAAAGTTTTATTAATTCCGAAATATTTACGTGTTTTATAAGCTTTCGTGCGATTGCGCGAAATATTTCTGAGCACAATACGGAAACCTTTCTTTTTTATATGTTAATTCCGAAATTGGACACAAAGATAACGAAAAATTCATGCAAATTTATGCGCCCGAAAGGAACAAAATCCCTGGCTGTCGAAATTATACAAAAACGTTTGTAGAAATACGAACGAGCGGAGTTTATTATTGCGGGCGGCGGTCGAAATCATTGCACAAAATAAGCCGCCGTATTTGGAAAACTCGACGGGCAACAATAGACGCGTCTGCAAAGAAAAGTTTTCGTGTACGAATCACCAACGGTTATACAAATACATTTGCTTCACTTTCAAACTCAAGCACTACACGTGGGCGCATATTAAATTGAAAGAAGGTAACCTTTACAGGGGTGAGATGCTTAATACTCTGAGACTCGTTGAGACTCGTCTATTTCTAAAACGGGTGGAACATCATGCAAAAACAAAATATGAATTCTGGCTTGCTATTGTCACAAATGATGATATAATAAAAATATTGGTATCATTAAACGAAAACAGGTATTTCACTATCTATTACAATAGTACTGAAAGCAACAAAAGACATACGAATGATATAATATGCATTCAGCGATTTCTCTCACATAAGTCAAAATCTCAGATAATTTAGAAACATCGAGGGTCAACGCGGAAAAGGAATATCACCTACTCGATGGTTAGACCAAATGAAGGACGCTGAAGGCTTCTCTTTAAGATAATCTTCTATGCGGGAAGCGGAATGTTGGGATCGCTGGAGATATATATATATATATATATATATATATATATAACTTCGAGCTCTAGAAGTTTGGCGTTGCTGGATAATGTTCTCGCGTTATAGGTGGCAATGGTCATCGATAGGCAGCCGTTACCGTCTTTCCGGGGATTCTTAGCACCCTCTGCCTTACCTTGCTGATTGCTGCCGTGATCAATGTCAGGTTGGCCTCCGGAGAATAAGGGCCGAGATTTTTGTTCTGGGGTATTTGGACATAACACACCACGCTGTCCAAACGGGTTGGTGTGTGGTTTTCTGTCTGGGTTTTCCTTCCCGTGCTACCGTGTTTCGTGTGCTCCCGTGCTACCGTGCTTCGTATGCTACCCGTGCTCACGTATGGCTGCGAGACGTGGACCCTCAACATGAGAGATGTCCAAAGGCTAAGAGTCACACAGCGAGGCATGAAGGTGCATGTTGGGCATCACGCGAAAGGACCGTAAGAGAAACGAATGGGTTAGGAAGCAGACAAGAGTACGCGATGTAATAGACGTTGCCAAACAGCTGAAATGGAGATGGGCAGGGCACATTGCTCGCCGAAAGGACGGCCGCTGGACAAATGCCGTCATCCAATGGTACCCAAGGGGTACGAAACGGCCACAGGGTCGCCCTAAAAGCCGCTGGATTGACGAACTGGTAAAGTTATAGGAAATACGTGGCAGCGAACGACACAGGACCGAGAGAGTTGGAGAAAGCTTGGGGAGGCCTTCATCTAGCAGTGGATTGACCCCGGCTGATGATGATGATGATATATATAACTATGACATTCAAGATGAGTCACGGTCCACAAAAAGGGGTACACGAAAACGTATAGTTAGAAATGATTTTATTCATATAAAAAATCAATAAAAGTGTACTTACTATAATATGTTCTATAAATTCCAATCGGCCTTATCAATACGAAAAGCGTTGTCATAAATTTTCGTAAAATCCAATTACTGCCCGAAAATTTAATACAATCGACAGGTACAACTTAACGATTAGTGAAAACGAAAATATTATAGATATCGACCGTTATCGCGGTGATTTAAAACATACACACACAAAAACTAATTAATCTATCCTATTTGTGGCACTGGTAGTAAACGTTAATTTAAATTTGCGAAGCGTATTTAGTGTATATATGAATAATTCAAAATGGAATTCTTTAATGATACACAATATCAAAGGCAGATTGCTACATGTTGTGGAGCACTAGGTACCTACATGAAATATGAGGAGAAAATATTAATAATTAATTACATAAACTAGGTTTCTAGTGAAACGTGGTAAATTGCTTTAATGCATTTAGTGTGCTGCAACAGATATCATTTTCATACGGACTGTAGTTATATTTTCCTCGCTATAGCTTGGTGCGCACCTTATATGATAATGACATGTGTGTATTTTTTAAAGTTTTAAAATAAACAGTATTTTTCGCTACATTTCTGCTTCGAAACTCGAGAAACTTGAACCCTGTGTGGTCCGCAAACAATAGTTACATAATGGACAAATTGGCCATACCAACAAAAAGTTGCGTATCACCGTTACAAGATATCTTTTATAATGCAATTCATCGGACAATGAATACTGCACGTATAATATCCAAATTTAACTTAATTATCAGCCATAAAGAATGTCCATCAATATGACGACGGCAATCTGTACGAGTGATCCATAGATGGAAATGTCAGGCGACCGGTATAATAATGTTGAATCTTGAATCCATTGTCAGGCCGAGACTCATCTGCAGATGTATTTTTATCATAATTCAATTACGCAAAGTGGAATCGCGAACGACCTAGTTTTATATGTATATATGGGCTTGGAACGAGTTGCGAGATAGCGTGGGATGGGTTTACAGGGAGGCGTATTGAGGGTGGCGAACATGTACGAGTATAAATAAATATTTTCATGAAAGTGTTTGACATTTACGAGGATGAATGGCTATAATTGCCGCCAGTATTTCATTGTTTGTCTATGAACAACGAGCAAATAATACAATATCCAAAGTAAATTTATCGAAGTGCCTAACCGACAGGGATTTATAATAATATGAAAACAATATTTTCATACAATGCTCAATCGATATATGATTTATTTTATTATTGATTTCGGTCGCAGGTCAAAGCGTTCGAAGCAAAACTTCTGCACGTTTACAATTACAATAATTTGAAAGTAGTTTTTTTTATTTATCCGTTTTCTACAATATGAATACTTTAAAGTACCATTGCGTTTGAGATTGGTTGTTAATCATTTGTTACATCATGCAATCCAAGACACGAATCCAAATACTAAATATATTGCTTAGAAATAAAACGGTATGTGGATATTACCCAGCTAACGTGATTCCAACGAATGGTGGCGATTTAAGGTCAATATTAATATAACTATAAATAAAACAAAATATAATAATATACTATAATTGGTACATTTTTCCATACTTTATAAATAAATCACTACTGATTTTGTCGATACGATACCGATTATCTATTGAAGACATAGAAAGAATAATATTTTTTGACATAGTTTTATAGAATACGTTAAGATAAACAGTCGATTAATACTAAAGGCTAAATAAAAAGAGTGCCAATAATTAGATCGGAATGAAAATTATAAGAAAATCAATCAATCGAAATTCTGTTAAACGAAACTGGTCCCAATCTTTATTATATTAGGTACATTAAATAATTATTGTATATTTTTGTTTAATTTATTAATGTCTTTCCACTAATTGGCAATCAATCTTCGAACCCATCGACAGCGACAGACACTTTTTTTTTCGACTATGTCCGATCCTACTAGGATCATATGGACCTCCACAGAGTAGAGGTTTGTATTAACTGATTTTGTTTTTTACGAGAAATGGATGTCAGCCACTTGCTCAACCTATTAGGTCCATACTCTGAGTCATACACAAATTGAAAAACAATATGTGTACTTCTCAGACCCAGGATTCGAACATGGGACCCACGACGCAATAGGCCAACGCTTAAGCCACGCGGCCATCGTGGGTGATCAGATACGAAAATATAACTCCGAGAACAGTAGTGTCGCCAATCGCAGTCACTGGATTAGAACGGCTACCTTTAAAGTGGTCACGATTATATATTATTATGTAACATAAATGTTTCGAAAAGTTTCAGAAAGATGCCACGGAGAGTACTTATTGATAAGTATGTCCAAAATGTATCTACAAGCGAAAAGAGGTTATAGTTATATCAGGAGGTAGGTAGTTGAAATCGGTTGAGTGATTAAAGACACTTGACAATATTAAAATTGAAAGCCATGTCTCGGCTTTGCTTGCATAATCAATACACGAGAAATACACTCCATAATATCTAAGGGTAAACTGCTGACGCTCAAAAATACGAAAACATTATCTCTAAACACCCCCATTGTGTACGAGGAGTGCGCGTAAAATGTCAGTCGCTATCTCAGCCGTCACTGGTGGTGTGACTATAATAAAATCCGACCATATACAGTACAAACACCCCGATCGAATTATCCCCTTGCATTCGTGGGGAGTATGTGCCTGAGTAACCAGGTAAACTAATGACCCTTGCATCGCGATGGTATGCAATAATTGTAATGCGGGGGTGGTGTTGATATCAACCCTCGGCCGGCTGTGGTATCGACCCATTTTCAGTTTGGTATGATATTTCAAAGCGGCACGTGCATAATGTACGGTGGGCACGCGTGTTTCTCTGCGCGGCGTTCGCTCTTACTCAAAGCGATGCGAGGTTACAAGATACAACATAAATGTACGAATACGTTGTCGTCACAATTCACAACTAGTTGAATGCGTGTGCAATGGGTGGAAAAAGGCGGGGCTTGACCGTGCGTGACCGCAGTGGATAATTTTATTTGTAGGTATCAGATAGTCGTTATCTTCTATTACTGTGTTTGTAGTCCAGAATCCAGATCTCAATCAGTAGTTACATAAGTTGAGTTTAATAAAATAGTGTATAATCTTAAAAAACCAAAATATTATTTACACCCCCTTTCATTTTTTTTTCAAACTGTAAAAATGCATTTCTACCGTAGGCAATACACACAATGCTTACGGGCCCTTTTAATTAATTTTGTAATTAACGTGTTAATTTGCATTTGAAAAGTAATTAGCAAAAACACAATTTTGTGCGGCCCGTAAGCATTAGGTTAATAATAATTATACTAACTGTTAGATTTAAAATTGCTCCACCTGTTATTGGTTCACTTATTCTTTTATTTAGTGTTACCCCAATAAAGAAAAAAAACAAGATAAGTAAGTAATTAATTTTTGTATGCATTATATACGTATTCTCATTTACCGTACCGTACCTACTGTGCAATGAGTACTTATGAATGGAACAAGTGTGAACATTTACATTTGTAAATAGATATTGGAAAATTCTCAGATCCAATCAAAAATCCTAGAAAAAAAAATTCCGAGTGTGTGTGAGTGCTTTAAGCAATGTTAAAAGTACTAAAAATTTCAGATATTTCCTGATAATCAATCACGCATCAGAGGCGTTTTCTAATCTCGCCAAGAAATGGCTACTATATTTTGTAATTTAAATGAAACTATAAATATTACTAGAAACTTTAATTAATGCAACGCGTTTTAGGACATTCATCGACACTAGTGCATAATACCTATACAAAAATATGAACCTAACTTTCTTTCAACCAATCTAATAATTACACTCCCGATGCCTATGCGCGCTCCGTATTGTATAAATTTCGAGCACTTCAACAGGTAACTCAATACACAAACATACTCCCTGTATATTGGTCTCGATAGCCCGTTTCCATCGGAAATGAATTATGTTATGTTAACGAGTAAAACTTACCACGGAAGTGAAGTGTGCAAGTGAAGAAAGTCAGCTCGCAGCTGCAAAGCGGTGGTGGTTGACGTTCCTGCAACCAAAACGACAAACACACATTAATCATAACCAAGATGGCGTAGCCACAAAGCTTTCATACCAACGTTCAACAGGGAATATATTATTATATTCACACAATAAAATAATATACTTTGGCAACGACGATTCGCAGCAAGATGTATCTTTCTTATTTGTAATATATATATTAATTTTAACTAATAAACTAATAAATATGTTTTAACTACTGACTGCAAATTTCATTTAATATATCGGGGTGTGAAATATTTAGAATTAAAAAAAACAAAAAGCTATCACAATCTACCATGTATGTTTAGATTAAGGTAGGTTGTGGTAAGTTTTACTTTATTTATTAAGATTCAAATTACTGCATGTGACATTAAACATTTTTTTAGTTGGTAATAATTATTGGTTGGCAATTATTTATTCGTATAATAAATTATTCTAAATAGTCGAATTCAATTATTGTTTGTGAAATAATTGATGTAGGTATACTAAAAACTCATACATGTAGTAAATATACAGATGTAGTGTTTATATACTTAGAGAAATGCTACGAAATAGTTGGGCGAGGAATTAAAGCTAATCTGACAGTCGTAAGTGCTGGGGACGTCAGAACACATAATCGTGCATTTTTTTCATAACGGTCGATTTGTCACACTACTATGCCAGTCACATCAATTTTAATACTAAAACTTGCCTCGTTTTAAATAAATCTGTGATCCCTATAATAAATAAATATTTTTAAATCGTTTGAGTCAATTCTTTTTATTGAGTTTTGAAAATCTCAAATGCGATTAATTTTCACCCATATCCAGCTACTGCCCTCCTGAATTCTTCGTCTCTTATTTCAGGGACGTGACGACGATGTTAATTAGTGTTTTCCAAACGTTAAAATATTGTTAGAAAGCGTCTAATACGGGGAGATTTACAGCGCTTAAAAATTAAATTCCTGCTCGCTCTCTTCTGCCTTAAAAGTCCGTGAGAAAAAAATGCTAGCGGGAAAATTTCTAAGAAATAAAAATAAAGAGGAAATTACAACGGATTAAAAGTAAGACATCTCAAAATAAACTGAACGGAATATAAGTATAACATTAATATTACATAAGTATTTTTAAAAAAAACTTGCGATGCTTGCTGAATGTTATATCGAGATTGAAAATGATTTTCTTTTGTTGACGTAATTATCTGTTGTATTGATCAAAAAATCGCTTTAAAATATTGATTTTTTTATTTAAAATAGCTGGTTTAAAACGAGCTGTCGTGTGGAATATAAGTTCGTAAACAAATTAATTTTATCGTTAGTTATAAATGTTATAATAAAATAATGAATAAAACATATTATTCATGCACGCGATTCCCATACAAAATGTTTATGATTTATAAAATTATTGATATGTATGTACATATAATATGAATATTATTTTGTATGTACGCTGTTATAAAATGTAACAATACAATCGATTATATGGCATGATTAAGGCCACTGGTGTTACCGATTGCTAAACTTACGTAATGTTTTTAGAACGAGTCAAAATCTAGATAAAGAGCAATATTTATTTGAATAAAAAGAACGCGCAAGATGTATTTCATACATGAGGTAATCAGAGTTAAATCATTACTTTATCGGGGGCCGCCTTATGCGGCCGGCCAGCTTGGCCGACGACCGGCAAACCGGGCAAACAAAGAGCTCGGAAAATACAATCGCAGGATCAACGTTTTCATAAAATGTCCGGCATAAAATACAAGATAGCATCGTAAAGTTTCCTTATGAAATATCTATAACAAGATTAAAATATATTTATATTAACATGGATAAGCATTTTTACAACAACGTAATATCGTAGAATTAAAAAAAAAATTGTGAGTAGTTTCTGTGGGAATATCTAAGAAAGGTATTTACTATATTTCATTTCTACGATGTTATATAAATTGATACTTTATATACTCGTTAATAGTAGGTACATAATCTCTTTTTTAGTATGTAATGCGTTTAAAAATCGTGGGAATAAAATATATTAAGATATCATATAGGAATATGTTTCAGCTACTAACCAACGACGTTTTATTTCGCTGAGTTACAGCTAACTTCAAGTAAGACCAAACTAATATTATTAAACAATGTATGTGTGTATATAGGGCGTTGCCAGTAGTGACGAAATAATAGTCTCAATGGTAAGTACGTTATTAATTAATTAGAAGTATGTATCTATTTTAGAATCGTGATAGTATTCGTGTATTTAATGCCGATAACATTATTCTGATGTACCTACCTACCTGCTATTAATGTATGAATACTACGTCATATTCATTGAACTTAAAATTTCTGCCATAAGAAATCAATAGTGAAAATATAGATACGGGTTTTGGTCTCAACACGGTACAATTCATTGACTACTTACTTGTAGTACCTATACAATTAAACATAATTATTGTTTGCGGTCGCTGTCGACTTAATAGATTCACAGATACCAGTACTGCGAACGATAAAAATATGAGATTGGTAAAAATACTGACAAGATGGCTTTACGTTAACTTTGAGAAAATTATTGATGTTGTCTCATTCGCGAAATTATATTAGGGATATTAGGTAATCGATTTTTTTTGTATATATATTCTACCTATTAGATATGAACCTACTTATATGAAAATTATTAATTGTTTGAAATTCAGAAATAAAACATGGGGTTACCTACCCATGTTTACAATTTTTAAAGCTTAGTCCAGACCAAGAACATCTGTGTATGAACAATAATTTCCACCCCCGTCGGAAAACAAAATACTAAATGTTCGGAAACAATTTGATACAACTTTCTAACAGTTTGTAGGTATATATTGTTCAATATTCACTGAACCGATATATCATGGTCTGGACTCTGGCCTATGCGTAAGACATGCCAAAATATAACAAAATCAGTTTTGGTTAATTTAAAACCGTTTGGCATCAGTAACCAAGAGTGCTCAATTAAATGTCGGCGCAAACTTAACGAGAAAGTAATAGGAACGTAATAACAAAGTCAAAACGGTGTAGATACCTACTTATATATTCCGCGAGACGCCGTCCGAATTGTAAATGGCGGCCGGCCTGGGGACGACTTGCCACGGCGGAAAATAAAAAAGATGGAAAACGCGAACCGAAGTTGAGGGATTTAATTAAAATGCGCAACACGCGAATTAATCTATCTTCCTTGAACGTCGGATGGAGGTGGAGAGAGATCCACCTCTTCCTCGCTTTGGGGCATATTGCACAACTCCGCGTAGCTGGCGGAGAGTTCAGTCGCCTCTTCGGTTCGAGCAGGTAAAAGTTTGCGCAACTTTAATGGAAGTAAAAATTTAAGCTTTCATTTTGCCGCGGGACGTGAGTAAGAACACTGCAGTTAGTGACGGTATCTCAAAGACTAGAGATTTAGATCTAGTTTTCGTCATAAAAAATGTATAAAAAACTAGCGTTATTATCAACAGTAGGCTGGATGACGTGCGGTACGAATTTCACTTTTCAGCTCATAACCTGCTTTTTTTCATAAACTTTTCGACCACAGTTTATCTAAACAACACAATGAAAAAAAGATAAAATACTAGTTTCGCTCCAAAGCGGAGAACATGTGCTGTGCTTCCAGAGAGTGAACGTTATATTATAAGACTTAAGAATAGAAGTCTTCGTACATTATTTTGCAATGAGATATATTATGATTTGCACACGGCATAGTCACACTAAAATCAAATAGTGTAAAATATAAATACAGTTAATTAAAAAAAAAACAATGTAAAATCTACAATAGATAACCATTTGGAATTAAGTAAAAATAAAGTAAAAAATGTTTAATGAAAGTTACCGCTGGGGTATAACTTCACCCTTCCCTATAAATAGTAATTTCATGTTTTTAAAATACATGTAGGTACTATAAACTCCTAAATGAAATCAATCAAAAATGACAGAGAAAATCTCGTTCGATAAAATTATGAAACATTAAGAAAAACGCAAAAAAATATCAAAGGGTGGAGGGAATATGAAAAAGGATCCAGGCGCCTAATATATAAAATTAATTGTTTTTTTTACCTATCGATATTAACAACGACTCACGACAACGAGAAAATTATATATTGTTAATAAACAAATATGAAACATTTATTTAACAAATACGTCAAAACACATACTTAGGAAGTAGATTTATAAGCGTAGTTACGTTTAGTAATAAATATTAAGTAGTTACATAAGTCTATAAGTATCCAATGTAGGGTATGTCGGTGCAAAAGTGGAATAAAGAAAATTCCATTCTCGAATAGCCAAGCTATAGGGACACCCATATTTTCTTACAGGTTTCTGTATGATAGAATAAAAAATGGCCTGCGGCGCAACTCTACATTCTTATTGCGAACCTTCATAAAAGAATTTTTACTAATACATAAGAAAAAACACATAAATATGTAGGTATAGTGTCTTCACAACTCTTAAAAATACACTACCTTCTTGATCATAAATGTGCTCCCGATCCAAAAACCAGTTGGGAAACCCTGTCTTAAAACGTAAAAGGTATAAAAAATTATTCAAAGCTATTAGGTAAGTGTAATAAATTGAACTAAAAATACACCATGCTGGCTTCTAGTGAAAATAAGACCATTAAAAATTAACAAAATCTAATTTAAGTAATAGGTAAGCCTATAAGGGTATCACGATCGATAGCTAAAAATATTTACCAACCAGACCGTAATAAAAATACGTTGTGAATTTTTGCAGCGGATATCCTATTTAAAATTTTGTAGGAAAATCTTTTTTTAAAAAAAATTACTGCCGAAACCTTTGTAAGTCGGACAGCATAAAGGCTCGAGTGTTATTTCCGCCGAATCGATAATGTGGGCAAAATTGGCACGACCGACGACATGGCGGGGGAATACAAAAGGCCTGGCGCACATGAGGAGCAAAGAAAGCTCGTTGTACGAAAAAAACTCAGCCATAAATCAAAGAGCTACGCACCTGACACGCGTAAAACTAGCATGGTCTACGATGATGTAGACGTTTTGTACGTAGGCGCCCGGCGATAGCTACGGCGCTCGCGTAGGCAGGCCGCGCTGAGACGCCACGGTTTACGTCCCGAAGTGCGCGTGGGCCGTGAAACGGGTGGCGTTAAATATTTCGGTCGGCGCGGCGAACGGTAAATGTTTTATGGTTGCCAGAAGGTAAACGACCGGTGGATTTAATGTAAATAGATTAATATCTGTAATACTTTCTTTAACCCACATCCCAGAGTAAACACGCTAGAAACGCATAATAGATGGGCAGCTGTGGCACGTGCTCCAGCCCAATTTGATATATCCATCTCCGCACGCATGTATATACATACATAAGTATCGAGAGTGCTTAGCCCAAGGGGCGGCACAGACAATTTGTAACTTTATATAAGAGCAATTTCAAAAAATATTTTTATTAGTTTCGTCGTATTATATATTATCCCAAGTGGGAGAGCAGTAACTGTGCTCAACCAAATCGCTTCGATTATTTATATATATTTCACTTACGTGATATATTATTATTAAAGTATGGTGTACTTAGCTCATACGGTGTACTTCCATGTTTTTAAGATTTTTCTGATTACTCTTCTATGTAACGTTTAAGTTTAAATAATTGTAACATAGTCACAGAATAACTCTTGATGACACACTTTTCGGAAGCTGAAGATGCCATTCAAAACAACCTAATCCCAAATAACTCATTTTCGCCAGAATACCTTTTACGCCATTCTGGCTTAGCAAACTCGATATAATGTGTCGTAATAATGAATCTGAATGAGATTCAGTATTTATTGTCATATTTACCTAATGGCAAGAAACTTTCCACGGATATACCTAGACAAATTATGACATGTATTCTCTGTTATAATAAGACATGTAAATATGTTAAATATGCACAAAAATATCCATAACATGTTGCTTTACTTACTATAAAAATACAGTTAGAAAATTTAAATAAAGAGAAACATAACCAAATACTTACTAAGAAAATCAAGGATCAAGATTAGCCAGAACAAACAAAAAACGGATTGCCGGAAAACAACAACTAAGTTCCAAACAGCCAACTCGTAAGTGTTATTACGTCTAGAGGAAAAATGTGAAGGTACCTACTTGTGCTTAGATAGACAAAAAATAATAAAACGTAGAGAATAGAAGATATTTTTTTGAAAAACGTTGTATTAGTGATAAATACATTCATTTAAATAAAATACTGGCACGTCACATACGAGTACATTGATTAAGATCGGTTTGATATCTTGCCATGACTTGGCATTTTTTAAATAGAGCTATTACAAATCATTCGATAAAGTGGTTATTGGAATGGTAAGAATCGTTCGTTAGTTTCAATTCGAAGCGGAAACGGCCGCAATGCGGCAAAAGTAATAGAAAAAACAACCATAAATCACAATATACGCCAATTACTTCATTTTACTTTCGTTCACACATTTGAATATTCAAAATTGAAAAACGACTTTCTCTCTTTAGGGAGGAGATACAAAGGGCTATATAAACATAGTTAGTTGTTGCCATATATTTCGATATTTAAAACAAATTGGGAGCATTTCGCATATTTTACCACGTTTTTATTAGCTCGTATTCTTGTTTATCCAGTACAAATCTTGCAATCGATTTTTAAACTTCTAGAATATATCAGAACACGATGCCAATGCATTCTTTTAATACTTTTAGCCATCTTTAAGTAGAATTGAATTCATTTTTAGTTAATTTTGTTTTGTATGAGAAGTTATTTCGGAAGAAATCCGTAATTCAATCCACTATTATTGGTTACTAAGGGGGTGGTCCTAGCAACTAAATTATTAATATATACGTGCGTTACTATGGAAATCAAAATGATATTTCAGTATTCTATATTTGTTTGTTGCAAAATAGCAAAAAAATGATTTGTTGACAATTGCCTTATTTGTCCTAAATTATTAATACATAGAATTGTCAAGTTTATATGATTCAACAGAAAATTTTAAAACGTGGTACTTATATAAGAAGTTCTTTTTATCTTGTAATTCTTTAGAATGAAGTCAACACATTCTGAAAAGATCCAATTCATGTTTGGTCGATCGGTAAAAATGTGTTATATTCGATTGATACAAAAATATGAACTAATGATTTTAAAATAATTAAAAAAAAAATGACGAATTAAAAAAAAAGTTTAATTAAGTATATAATTGCTATCAATAAAATTAATATTATCGACTGAAGGGACTCAATTGAATTTGGCTTAGGTTTTCCCCAGACATTGCAGTGCCAAGTGTGGGAAATGTAATTAGGCAATCGTCAAGTAGGCATGTAGAAGTAAACAAAATTCATTGAACAAAATTACCCTTTTAAACGAATCACGTGTTGTTTTTAAAACGAACTTTTCGGATTAACAAAACGACGTAACGATGTTTTTCATTTCCTTTCAGAAAATACTTGTCGCAGAACAGATTACCCGTATTTAAGCCAACGATTAAAAAAGTTTAAGGACGCCGCTCCAAAAAACAAAGTCGAAATTTCATTCTTATCCCAAAGCTTAATGTTTTAGTAAAAGTTGCAATCCACGGATAAACCCCGTGACGTCTAACAGGCGGTTTAATCTCTTAAACACAGTTGAGTTACAGCGGTGACTAATGAGTAATGACAAACAATCGCCAGGTGAGATTTCATGGAGATAAAATACAACATAGAAATGGAAGCTGTGACAATTGATGAAATAAGTAAACACGATTATCATTCTATAAAATTGATAACAAAGAAATAGAAACCCTAAAACTATGATAGATTCTGTAAGCGGCATCTTGTTCGCCTTTATAAAGGAAGATTAACGTCTGGGATTATCTGATGAATGACCACTGCATTGCATTGCATACATTATATCAGCAAACAATATTTTTGTGAAATTAAGCACACAGAAATACCCAGACTGGTCTAGGAAAATTCTTCGCATATAATTCTCCCCCCAAATAAATCCTCACTATATAAAAATATATTGATACAAATTTCAATTAATGCTATATTTTTTATTTACCATCTGGCATTCATCGCTTGCAATGTATATTTTAAAACATAAAGATAGAATAGAAATTCGTTGTTCGCAGGATTCCATCAACTAAAAACGGTGTAACGGTAGTTGATGTGTATTGTTGCAATATAATTCACCTACAATTATTGTTGCATTTTTATTTATCGAAATGAATGTTTGTATGATCGTTTTTACGACGAAGCTTCGTGATATCATTATAATACCGTTAAAAACTATTTTAGACCAAGACTTTGGCGGCAGTTTTTTGGTTTATGACATACATATTATTTGATCATATTTTTAACACGTGATAAAGTTTTTCCCATATTTCTCCACACTCGAGAATTCTTCTTACAGCCATAGGCAGAAGGTAGTGTACGTCCTATTATTTATGCGTTCTCTGCTTGTCAATCAAACAGGTTTTATAGTAAAGGAGTAATATTATGTATTCAAATAAAACAAACATCCAAAATATCAGAATAATTGATAAAATGTACATTTACTTATTTGTAAAATTTTAAATAGTCAACACTGAAGCATAACGTACATACATAGGTATGTTATTTCCAACCAATTTTGTTATTACTAAACAAGCGTGGTAATGTATACACGTATTTGGTATTCAACACAAAGTTGCCAGAAGCAAGTGCGCTTTATTGAAAATTGAAACGCAGCTTATTTTAATCTGAGCGTTAATAATGGTTTTCAAACACCGCTCACTAATCCCACGAATTGGCTGCCGATACGTACTTAGTACTTACACGAGGACATAACAATGTAAATATTGTATTACACACAATAAATGTTGAAACCCCTGAAAGCACGCGTGTAAATACTGCTATATGAATGTATGAGTGTAGTGTAACAAAGCCTATGAACGAATATCACATCATTTGTTGAAACAAAGAAAGTCTACCAATCACTATATTATAATATTATTTATTTATAATTATAACACATAAACAGTCAACTGAAAATTGACCACATCGGACAATTTATTAACGTCTGACGAATATTACATAATATTTTAATTCCAGGATTTGTTTACCAGTTCTTTATTTACAAATTCAAAGTCGTTTCATTATTCAGGAATTAATAAAAAGAAAAATACACAGGTTCAAATTTATTTATACATTATAGTGAACGACAAATTGAAGACGTTCACAATATGACATGAAAAAACAAAGAAATAGAAGCTGTATAAAAGTAAGTACATGGAAGTACGCCGTATGACCTACGTACCTATTATAAAACAACGTCCACCTAAACTCATCCTCACGTAATTGTACTATATCAATATCCGAAGCGATTTGATTGTACGCAGTTATCGCTCTCCCAATTATCGCAAAGTCTAAATATCTTCTAAAGTAACATATTCAATTGGATGTAAACTTGAATTATTAAACACATTAAGTCAGTCCGTATTGTTAAATATTATTTTGATGACACATGGAGGTCAATACATAATAACGCAACAGTAATTAATTAAGGTACCTAGTTTTATGAGAAACACGTCAATCTGCCCGCGCCGTCAATTTTCCGGATATGATATAATCAGATAGCAGAAAAATATCCGAGATACAACACCACTTCCTTAACTAAACTTTAAAAAATATTGAAATTTCCGTAAGTATGTATATACTAGGTATACTATTCTTTATATAAACCTAATATAGAAATAGCTATCACGTGTGGACATTCTGGGATGCATTTGCATTGCATATTTTTCAGTCACGATAGTAAACTCAATTACAGAGTAAACTTTGCGTGAACTTTGAACGGCCATTTCATGAAAGCGAGCTCATTCGATGAATGATTAATTATTTCGCATATTATGAAACTAGTATAGATAGATAGACTATATCGATATACTGTAAGTGGTATATTAGCTACATTTACCCCCAAGACCGGGTAGTTTCAGAAAATTTAGTGTTGGGCAATCTTTGGCAGGCCGAAAAGGCCGTGGAAAAATGACTCAAATCAATTAGTGTCACCCCTACCCGCATTATAATGCATATTAACACAATAATGGTTCTAATAAGGTATGGTATAGTATGGCTGAAAGCTCCTCTATTTTCGAAATCACCTGAGCGCCACGCCTAATCTTTCGAGCTTTACCAAATGAATTTAATTGACACCCAGCCACTAAAACTCATGCGAATATCATACTAAGATTGTATGATGCTGAATGAAACATGTGAAACCGTTATTTATTTATTTAGGTATTTAGAGAAGTGGTAATTGAAAAGGAAAAATAAGACTATACAGGTAGGTCATCTTCACCTGGAGCCGTTGCACTGCCGGATGAAGGTCTTCTACTTTTTTCTCGGTTCCTATCTAGTTATATGCTACCATTTGTTTCCTCGTAATTTAAGTTCGTTATTCCAACGGAGTCAATAGAGTTTTAAAATATGACTACGTAATAATATTATGTTCAGCGGTTATTATCTGTCTCCTCGTCGATTAGTTTAATATGTGTTTTTATGCGATGTGCCCAACATGCACCATATATTCTAATCTTAAGTTCCACGGTGCACGCGCAACATGCATAATTCAGCACTGGTGCCACACAACAAATAAGCTTCACCAGTCGATTATTGCTATGAGTTACCGATAAATTTTCCCTGGTTAGTAGTTACTGTTAAAAAAGTAAATTACGATTCCCGCTCTAAGATTAGAATTCTACAGTGACCAGAACTCATAGGATTCATAACTTATAATAATACACGACAAT
Source organism: Rhyacophila brunnea (assembly GCF_057557595.1). Classification (NCBI taxonomy): domain Eukaryota; kingdom Metazoa; phylum Arthropoda; class Insecta; order Trichoptera; family Rhyacophilidae; genus Rhyacophila; species Rhyacophila brunnea. The sequence goes on from NW_028232965.1 coordinate 36,108,708, forward strand.
TAGTTATTAGGCTTTGGCTTGGTCCATTCGGTCACTGTGCTATTTCTAAAGAGACACGGTGATTGATTGAAAAAACAACATGCGAATTTGACCCAGCTGTGGTATTTGAACCCACAACCCAAAAAGCTAGAAACAAGCGGCTAGGCTATATTCTACAAAGAGCGTAACTGGTACCTAATACAACACATTCGAGAGTGTCAACAGAATAGGTGTATAAACTGAATTCTGAATCACGTATAATCCTCTGGCTACGAGGTAAAAACGAATGTAAAAAAACTGTGCATGGAGTTGCCACGTTTTTCATTTACCATTCCGCACAGTTCAGTTAGGCAGGCTAAGCGGGAGTAAACAGAATGCGAAAAATGGAGAGAAAAAATCCTGAATCGTGGATAGTCAAACACGGTCAGCCTCAGTTTGCCGAGTGAGGGAGGGCGAACAGCAGGATAATCGTATCGGGCAAACGATAAAGGATAGGGGGTTTCCCTTGGCATACAATTTTATTGTCAGGCGGGTGTGTATTGGCGCACGGGGGAGCGAGGGATACACCATAATCACGTCGCGTCGGTGCGCTTTTGGACACAATATTTAAAATGTGCTTTGATAAAACTGCCGCAAAGGCCGACGAGGACATTGGAGGACAGAATTATATGGGTAACTTTATTTGAAATAGCTGCAAGCACCCCGGCATATAAATAAATTCCGCGATACAATTTCCGACAAAATAGGTTGATTCTAAAATCGAATTGAACTTTTTAAATTTTGATGTAAGATTAATATTTTTGGTAGTAAATTGGTTAACATTACATAACCAAATATCTATAATATATATCTTGGTAATAAAAAAAATTAAGAAAACATATAGCAGGTATCTACTTAATCCACATAATTTAATACCGATCATATCCGCCTATCGGCGGCGAAGACGTACATTTTCAATAATTGATTTTAAATAAAATTATTATCTATGTGTAATCAAATTACACGACAAAAATTATTACGCAGCTAAAACCAGATGTGTGTTGCTAATCCTAGAAATTATGATAATTTGTATGCATCGCTGGAAAAATCTTCACTACGATCAATCGAGATCATGTAAAATTCGACAAATTTACGAAGTTGAGGTCAGATGGGGAAGGCAACAAGAGAAATTCTGTAGTCACAGTCACACGTGAGGAGGGTATGCGAAACTAGGATCCCACACTTCGTCTTGCACTGAAGATCCGTTGGCTGTCGTCCTTCTAGCAATCTTCCAAAAGATGGAATGATAACTCGAAATGGAATAACACAGAATGATGTAACTGTCTGCATCTACATTCTAGAGAAGGATACAAGAAGAATTCTGAGAATGCACTGTATTAAAAAAAAACAATTCAAACTATTTTACATAGCAAGAGTAAGAGTTATAGCTACCTAAGTTTCAGCTTTCGGCACGTTCAGTCTCTGTGCATGGTGGACATACGACTGACAAAGGTTTTAAAGTAAAAACTATAAGTGTAACTATAATCTTAAATCACATTATAACCCGACAGGTGAGAAAATTTAAACGCAGTTACCTTTATACATATTTTGATTCAACAACAATTTAACACACATACGTGACAAACTACACAGTTGTAAATACAAAATAGACAATCGCACGACTCCCGCTGTTGGAAGACAGATAAGTCGAACCATATAATGACAGGAAGTACGTATAGACAAAATAGATAGAGGTTAACGTTTAAACAGACATACTGTCAGTAGATAAAGTTTATTCAATAGATTATGTCACTCCAATATAGACCTATATCAAGACTTAAAAGGTAACGTAATTGGTAAATTGCTTTTTGAGATAAATAAAATAGAAAAGTAGAAATAATTTTAGGGGATAGGCAATCAAGTAAAATACATTATCTGAAAAGGTAAGTGGTGTTTTCTACGAACTAGACGAAGGCTGTTAGGTATAATGTGATTTACGAGATCAAATATCGTTTAGACCAGGGGTTATCAACTAGTTTTTTTTTATAATGAAGAACGGAGTGATTTAAACAGATTGTTGAAATAAAGCTTACATAATTTCAATGAGAAAATAAACAATAATTATAATGTTGTAATACAAACCAATATAACAAGATAACCTCAAGTTACCATCAATAACAGGAAAACTCAATAATTCAGCCATGTATTCCGCAGTGCGATATATAAGTTTGTCCTACTCACGATGCAGGAAAATATAAAGGACGGAAAAATAGATAGTCTTGGTTACACAACCTCGGTGAGTGGTTCGATGTTTAAGACGTTGGTAATCTACGACTGCAGTTTGGTCGCTAACTTTCAATTGAAGTTGGCATCAAGAAAGACAGCGTAACCCCTATTCGATATGTACCATTAAAGAAAAATCTTGATAGGTATATTGTGTAATTGTAATGTAACGTCGGAATATTCGTTATTATTTCACATCAGTATATGGAGGAAGGTATTTTTACATGTTTATATTACCCGCTCAAGATACCTGCATATTTAAAGTAGCACGCGAAACAGTTGGAGGTAATATCATGTTATATGATACGCATCAACACGCTATCCTCGCCCGTGTATCATACCATATCACAATACGTCGTTAAAAAACTTTATATCTGAATTACAACCCTTTTAACAAGCATTAAGTATTTGTATAGAGCTATTCACGTGATATGATGGCAAATGACGTACAAATTTAGGTTAAATACAATTCACCAATTTTAGGAAGATAGTAAAACAGATATCCATACGCTGTATTACAGCGATATACCTTATTCTTTCGTGTGCTATATTCTAAATAATCTAAACGAAAGTTAGCTATCATCGTTTTGTATCGCTCTATATTCATTACGATTATGTGGTTTCGTCGAACCACTAACACCAAGAATCCTGGCCATATATACCCCATTCATTTAGATATTATATCGTAACGAAAGAATTTTCTGTTAAACCCACATCTCAAATACACCAATAAGAGTCCAGATGTAAGATAATAGAGAAGATAAATAGTATTTAGCCAACCGTTTCGTAGATGTAGGTTAAATCCCGGTTCAAAGTGGCATCTTATTTCATTAACTCAATTAATCAGTTTTCATTAACTCTGTAACCTAAATATCTATATCTGTCGACAGGTTGAAGGAAAATTCCACGAATGCTAAGAGGGGTATGTATTACAACGTCTTATTGATAGAAGATTCCGTTTATCATAAACATATTATCTCGACTAGAAAAAAATGAGTGATTCTGATGTACACAATGTTTAAATCAGTTAGGTTTGCGGGTAGTGGAGCAATAGCCGTAAAACGTGGTCGACATCGACCAGAAAAACACGACCGTCTGTTCACCAAGAAGTATGGTATGACGTATATAATGCCATATTTCTACAGCGGTCGTGTGTTTTTGATCGACCTCGTTTGGCGGGTAACGTTGCTCGACTCTTGAAACCTCCTTTTTGTAGAATATAAACGTAGAACATATCTAACGGCGATACACTCATTATTTTTGTTTTTTGCAGAAACTGAAGTTTTTTAAAATATAAATGTGAATTGGAGATAATTAAAAGTAAATCAACAAATCTACGACTTCAGAATCATTAGTGGAATAAGTTTGTCACTGTCTTCACAAAATGTATCGCCCGCAGAAAGACATATAATTCCGTTTCCACTATGGACTCCCGAGACTAAACAAGATACTTTTTTATTTCAAAAAGGTAAGTAGTTAGTTCGGTTTAGTTACTGACGTTTTCATTATTTAACGCTGCCAGAAAATTGCAAAAATACTTGAGTAAAAAGTGTGTTTACGCAGATCGTTGGTTACGGTATATAAAATATTGTGGCTGAAATTAAAATCACCCCCTACTGCAATCTTCACGTAATATGTATATATTGCAGAAATGAATCTAATGGAAAACTAATAACCATAATAATGTTATTGATATCCGCAGTTCCGTGTAAATTTAAGCAATATATTCATGTAAGTGTGACCTTTATTCATATGATTTTGGAAGGTATTTTTCTGTAACACTATATTATTAAGTCAAATATAGTATTATGTGAAATAATATTTTGATTCAATCACATCATAATATTATTATTAAACACAATACACACGCTCTCGTTTCAAAAGATTCGGCTTTGACTTTTCGTGGTAATTTATAATAAATAATGTATAAAACGTATCAAGTATCATAACTCAATGGTTTAGTTTAGATACATAAATAATAGAATATTTTTATAATTGTCAAAACTGTAAATCAGGGGTAGAAAAAGAACTATTTAATGCGAGAAAGAGGCGCCTGATAGCATTTCTATAAATATCGTAAAAGAGATGGATATATTTTATATAAGAATAAATTGTTTGAACGTGTTGGCACTATTTTAAAAGTTTAGAAGCATATTTCATACATTACTGTATCGATCAAATTTCACGGAAAAAAACTGCCTACTTTCAAACTACACAAAATTTCTTTTTTCGCACATTTTGTATGATTGAACGGCGACAAAAAGGTTTTACGTCAGGGGGACAATAATAAAGCGCGATGGGGCTGGATATCGACTATCGAGTATCGATAACACCGGCATGGCGGCTCTCACCTTGGCCTACGAGTTAGCAGCCAAAGAACAACGCGATTGTACGGCCATTATGTGGAGGTGGCGCTTGTTTCTATCTGTTTCGCTAATGGAGGGTGCCGTGACGGTGGTATAATTTCACGTCGAATTATTTTCGAAGGCTCACTTCGATGTCTATTAATCATGTTGCCTTACATAATGGACATTTCATGCTAATCATCATTCATCATTGCAGCCTGATTTTCGTCAATTGCACGGTTGCCTGTTTTCCCTTTCCTGCACCGCGATCTCAGACAATTACCCATGTAAGTTTCCTGGTATAAATAAAAAATACGTTACGGAAGCACGACCACAACAACACGCAGCTGACTACGTGTCTCACACTTTCGTGTTCACGTTCATACACTTTCGAAACGTGCTACGACCGGATACAGCTCTCTACGGTGTTCAGAAAGTCCACAGCTAACTGTCGCGACTAGGGGCAATTCCTAGCCCAACGTCTACCTTATCGTTTTCAGGGTGGATCCACGCACACTCTTCATACCCAGATACTTTTATCAGTAAGCGCTTTGGTTCTAGTGATTAACACCTGACGTCCAGCTATACTGGTGGGGTGCTTAATGACGAGTCGTTACTTTTCGCACCCATAAGTGGTTATCGTGTACGCGTCTATAAAAATATAGGACGAAATGATTCATCGAAAAACAATTAACCGATATAATTATAATAATTAAATAATTTTGTAGTAGGCAGCAGAACATAATTTAGCTTTCAGTATTACAATAGAATTATTATAAATTGTATACATAGTATTATGCAGATAGCGTTGATTAATTGCTAAAGCTGTTCATTACATCTGATATATTGAAAATATCTTAATGTATTGTTTGCATGTGGCGTTAATGTACCTAGTGCAAACTTATCCATCACGAATACGTATTTAGACCATAAAAGTGTAACCAAATGGGACATTTAAAGTCTTTACTTTGGATTTTAGCGGTGCTTTCGTAAATTTACAAGTTTCCCAGGGATGCTTAGTTTTTATATGGCAATTCTCGTTTTCTTATCTGCGAGATGCAGGCGTCCGAACTCCGACTACAGACACCTCTTAAATTTAGCCAATGACCTCGGGCAATTCCAGTTCAACTTTACGTTCTTTCATTTAGTGCTTGCGTCGAAAGAAAACAAAGCTCTATTTCGCATTGTGCTCAGTCGCTGGATAATAATCAGCAAAGCGTTGAGGAGAGGTCGTATCGTGTTCTATATAATTAATAGAAACGCCTAAAAGGCCAGGCCCAGGGATATAAAATTAGGTTAAAAATTCAAACCATGTCACCTTTTAAAAAATATTCATTATCATATTACCCACGAGGTGAAGATTTGTGGCATTTTAATATACGACAGACGCGCGCCTTTTGTCTTTATTTTAAGTGATATATCCTGAAAAGTAAATCGACGACGCCAATATTTTTCGAATGTTTAGGGCAGTTCACATACTTTTATCAAGTAACTAAGTATTTGAAAGCGACTAAAAATGTGAAAAACTGGAAGAACTTGTGTATGATCATAAAAAAATGATTGTTGCGTATATTATAGCAAAAACATGCATAACTATTGTTTCTGCACTCGGTTACAAAACAATGTTATAGTTAAGTTAGGTATACATAAAGGTGACGTCTCTGCATCGGACATTACGCATCTTTGATTAGGTTTTAATAAATTGATTTTATTTGGCTGCTTTGTGTTAATTTGTTACACCTTGATTTGCAAACATCGCTATAAAACAAGTCTCTCAAATTTCAGTGGAAAGTGAATATTATTGGGTTCTCACTCACTAACTCACAACATGAACATACTCATAAATCACTAACATATATATCTACTTCAAAATATACAGCATATGACAAGTGGCAACGGAAGGACTAAATTAGATTAAACGCGTTTTCCAGACAAATAAAACAGTCGTAAATATAGTTAACCGCGGAAAAACATCAGAGAATATTTGATTGATTGAGTGGCGATAACGGAGGGTAGCTAATCCGTTCGCGTTATTAAAGAAAGAAGACATTTTTATTGTAAAAAAGACGATTCGTGTTTTCCATTAGCCGGATTACTGCACTAAGTGCACTCTAGCGTAGCGAATGGAAAATTAACCCAGGGAAAATTAAATTATAGGACAAATTAAAAAGGTTTTCTTATACTTCACGGCGTCAAACGGAATAATCACTATATATAAGCTACATAGAATATTACTTACGTAAAGCTATATCAATGCACGATTATGCTATAATAAATAAGATAGATACCAAATATTTAAACTGGGGATTAAAACAAAAATCAATTATGTTTTATTCAAGACTGAATATAAACAAGATTTAAGAATATAGCATTGCTTGAATAAAACCAAAACTAAATTTATAGAAATCCTGACATAGTTTATGGCCGGCGTTTGTTTTTATTACATTTTTTTTAAAATTACAACGATGTTAGCCATTATTGAAAGCATTTTAAAACACTTCCGATGACATTAAAGTTAATTTTTGGGTCGATAGCATGGTAGTAAGAGTTTTCGTCTGGTAAGCTGATAAATATCTTTCTAGTAGGTATGTTCAAAGTTAATGATTTTCAATAATATTTCACTGTTTTCTGTTGCTAGGCGGAACTATTTTGACACATTTTATTTTAATAGAACCCATTATGCAAAATTCTTAAGTTTTATAAGCATGCTAATTGGAATCTGCTGGTGACAAAAGCTTGCCTCCAGAAGATCGTCGCAGCGTATATTCGTACATACTTAAGCTTGTCTGGAAGTAGTCCCAAGGGTGACACTACATAAATTGTTACTATATACGTGAGTTATCTCAGTAAGTATGGCTATTTTCAATCCCACTGTGAAATTCTGGTAGGTACGTAAAAATGGTTACCACATGGACTTTATGATTTGTGAATCAACAAAAACACAACGAATCTTCAAAAAAGGGTTATGAGTTGAACTGGAAATATCAGACGTATTCTATTATGATCGGTTCACGATCTGTAACATCGATTGTATCCCTGGTACAACTGCCCCCGGCCGATTCTCAAATTGATACCAGCGTAGGCCTCCCTAGTCGCCGCCCAAATATCTATCGAAAGAAACAAATCTAAAACATCCCTAAGGATTAGAGTGCCTCAGACAAAAACACATGCCAATCATACAATGTAACACCGAATAAGGAATAGTCCCTCCTTATTGGTTACCAAAGAGATTTCTGATAAATTGTTTCTCCCAAATACATTAATACTACCCTTTAACAGTTTAACAGTATTAATCTTCGTCTTTATCGGACGTTTTTAAGCCTCATGCTAGAAAAAGGTCTATGTACCTATCTAGTATCTATTCGAGATGAACCTTTTCTTTTTCGGCTCCATTGTTTTACTGGGAAAACAATTAGTTACGTATTTGATAAACTAATATCGGAGACATGAAAAGACATTGTGAGACAATATAATTAAAATATGATACACTTACGTTAATTGAATATAGTTTATCTGTTATTTGCCCGGATAAAATGAATAGCCTTGACCAGAATGCTGTGTGAAAGTCGAAAATGATGAATATGTGGTGTTTTTGCGACCTCACCCTAGACAACCTGACAAATTTGTGGGAAAAACATCTATGTCATTATCATACCTTGTCTTTTCTCATCGTATTAACATTTAATGACAACATAAAATATATGAACACCATACAAGAGTATTGTTGTAAACGTCGTCATGTTAAAATTGAGAATAAATCCACATTTGGCACCAGATTCCGTAGTTATAACACTTTTTCAAATTATTATTATGTCAACACATGCATTAGGTACCTATATCTTCAATTTTCATTATATTTATCATATTATAGTCAAATTTATTCGGTAAATTATTCAATGGAGTTTGTAACTAGATAATGTAATGTAATCTAGATAAGGTGTAAAACTGTCATAAAATTAATAATTTATTATCAAGTCAACTTCTCTAAAATTATGAGTTTATTACCTACAAACTGTATATTATCTAGAATTATCGAGAAAAAAAAGATTCTTGATTTCCAGAATTCTCAAATAACGAGAAATGAAAAAACTCGAAAAATCGCATGTTATAGTTATGAGTATTTGTTTTTAAGGGGGCAGTATTGTTGTGTATCTTTTAGCAGTACAATGATTGACAATTTAATGTGAAAATATAATAAATAATACATATGATGCGTTCTTCCATTATATACCGAAAAACCAATGAAATTGATTGTGTATGTGCTAGAGCTGTAAGTATGTTTGGCTATAGTTTTCATTTTGCGTGAACTATAAAGGCGTTAGTACATATTTTAAATAATAATATAATGACATCAAACCATGAATATACTTACCTCACAAATTAATTTTTCGGATCGACAATTACTTCGAATGAGAATCACAAATCTTGCACAGCTTTATTGTTGATATGCAAAAAGTATATAATATGTACTACGTTGAAAACGAATTAATGATTATTCACAAGTGTCTTGAATACAATATTGTAAGCTGTGGGAAATTAATATCCGGGATATATTATTACACCGTTGCAAAAACACTTCACTTCTCGTCGCCAAACGCACTGTGGTATCAATGAAAGAACAATATTAGGTTTGGGCACATAAGTTGGATTTCCCTCTACAATAATAAACCTATAAGGAGGGGTGGAATGAAACGGCGAGAGGAGGAAAACGAGGAACAAAAGAAGGACGATACCGTCAACCGGCGAGAAAAACAGGGTAGTGTTGCCAGTTTTATGCGGTTTCCGACCAAACCATGTTATATTGCGATCGATATTAGTAAGCACTCCCTTTACAAGTAAATAGTATTAAAAAACAAGCTTATAAATCTTAACAAAATTGACATCCAGTAAGAAAGCTTTCAGTATTGCAAGTGTCATTTATGACGGTTTTGAAATAGAATGCAGGTATATATTAAATACAATAAAACAATATAATATAATAGATAACAATTAATTCATATAAATTAATAACGAATTGGTTCAGCCTATTTATGTAAAAAATACATTTTAACAGTCATTATAAAATTATATACACTTCGCATCCATAAAAAAATCGCGGTATCAGTAACAAAATTGACTTTTTTATTACACCAAATTCGTATTCTAAATCAGGACGCCAAATTGAACATAATTATATAAGAACTTATTTACTTTCTTCATAATATAGTTAAACGATGTTACGACAAAAATAATATTTATATTTCGAATATTTTAAACAGTTTCCTTTTGCAGGGTGTCGAATATTGTGTTTTATTTTCATTAATATTATAATATGTGTCCATTTAATTGTAATCGGTCGTAGGTGCCTATATGTAGAAGTTTCTCCTAACAGCATATATGCAGTAGATTATTATCAATAACAAAATGGTAGCTACACGCAGGAGCCGCGAATTTAATGTCTTATCCCGACCAAAAACATCTGTACGTGAATGATGTTTTCCATCCGTGGTGGAAAATACAAAAAAGGGACATATATATTAATAAAAACTTTAAATGTTCTCATTGAAATTATAGTAAACAGTTTTTGTACAATGTAGATGTTATTCACGTACAAATATATTTAGGTCTGGACTAGGCATAATAATACAGTATTCTGAATAATGTCGCAATCGTTTGAACATCATAGGGTATAGGGTTTGGATGAGTTAATAAGATAAATGTCCAAGTGATACTGGTTTCAGATAAGTCCATAAAAAATTGTCTGCCATTTCACGTGAAAGTTACATTTTAAAACGCGGAATATAACGCGCCATCATACATTTTAATTTCGCAAACAAACAAGAACAAATTCGTTAATTTAAAAGCTGCCGCCAACAGCTACAACAGTTAAGTATAATTATTGCCATCATTAATAAACTCGTCGTGAATGTTAATTAACGTTAGCAGTAAAGTTAAACCAGACACGGCAAACTGTTTACGGTCTCTCTAAATTCTGAAATTGAATTATGCGACGGCAAAAATACTTAACAAAATTATGTACGGGGAGGAATGTTGACTGCTGAAATTGCCCCGTCTGTGAACAACTTTCCTCATTCTAAAAAAATATTAATTATTAAAAATTGTTAAAACACCCACGGACAAAAATATTTTCATTAAAAACTATGACAAAGAAAAATTGTTTCCAACCTAAAAAAAATCGCATTACTTGCGGTAAAGGTGTTTTTAAATGCAAATAAACCTTATAAAATTATTTATATTTTTTCGGAAAGACACCCATTTTATTTAAGGAGATACCTAATAGCTATTGGAAGCTTTAATTTGTCACGCGCGCTGTAAATTATTTTGATAACGGCCTTATCTTTTACATTCAAAATTTGAATAGTGATTTTTAAAACTAATTTATTATTATTGATTTCGGTAGGTACCATCATTTTTATATCGAACTTCTACATAACAAATTAATAAAAAAACACAGTTTTAATAAATACATTATAACCGTATCAGAATTTATTTACAAAAGAAAGCGATTATAATTATATTATGAACACTGTAATTAAAAATGTTCATAAAAACACCAACATTGCTGTATCAGATCAATATTATGTAGGTACCTATATGAAAATTGTACGCGTTGTTTATTTTAATAGTTGAAGTTGTTTTATGTAGAGTAGGTAACTTACATAGCCTAAAAAATGATTATTTTACACGCAAATAAGGTGGAAACTAAAAATAAAAAATTCCGTCACTCAATTATGAAGTTGATTGATTATAGGTAGGTATATGCCATTTTCATAGGTTGAAACAATTTTTCAAGAAAACATTTTTGAAGTACTTATTATTATCAATATTTAGAATTTATAATATTTTGGTCAAACTAATAGCCATAAAACACAACAATCACAACGGAATGCCCATTCAATCGACCCTATTCGCAGTTTCAAATACCATTAAGCCGTACAAATCTAAAATTAATGGATTGAAATAAAACTGTCACTCAGAAAGGGGTAACAATTAATCCGCGGACGGGAAAGTGTGCTGGCACTTTCAGATTAAATGAAATACAGTGACATGAGATAATTAATCATAAAAACCGCATGGGATTCGCGATGGGTGGGGGGACTCACAACACGAATGGATGCGCGGAGGCCACTTGCGACAGTCGAATGGCGAGTTAGGTTGACGAGCGAGTCTGACGGGACGCCAGCGGGTACTGCTGTTGGCGTCGGCGGCGTCGCCGGCGCCGGCCTCCCCAACCGATGGCTCAGCGTTACATAGCGGAAGCGTCGTCAATTATATACCACATTTTGTAATTAAAATTTGTAGCACCATACAAATAAATAGCATTATCTGATTAATTGGAAGTGGAATAAGTACTATAAAATTGTTTAATTACAAATAATTAATCAAATAATACAATGCAGTTCCATCATGAATTGACAGTTAACACTATAAAAGAATTTAAATAATTAGCACATTTCGAAGTCATATTTATTCCTATCATGTGGACAAAAAAACTATTTCTGATTCCGAACCTGATCTGAATCTAAACCGAGTTATTTTACCGTGTTCATTCTAAGCCGTGTTAGTCCACTTAATTCTAAATGTCATTTTGTGAACGTCTTCAATTAATAATTTGTTGAGCTCAACGTGTCTTTTTATAAATAAAATTAAGTCATGAAAAGTAGGTACATAATAAATTATTGGATTAAATATTCGCTATTAATTGTCTATGTATAAAACAAAATTTTTACGTTATTTATTAATTAACGCACGACTATATGGGAACATATTATAAATTATCATGATACGTTATCATGTCATGAAAACTTCTGATACCTACTAATATGTTTAATTAAAAATACATAATTTGTGTAAATTAAAAATAAAACAAAATTGTGTAATTAACAAGCAGTAAGCCAGTGTATTCACCTTGTTCACAATCATGAATAGTGCAACAGTTATTACAATGACAGTAAAAAAAAAATATATAGCGTGTGAAGTCGGTTAGTAAAGAAGTACATACAACATTCGCCCGTTTGTTAGAACGATGACACATTCCTAAAAATCCGGTAACTTTGATTATATTATCTAGCTTGATACACGGCATACATTTTCTTCAAAACATCCAACTCCATTTTCGCAAACGAGTGTTAACGAGCGAACGAAAATCAGTTTCGTCTCACATAACTACACTATAAAACTGCAAATCGATTTTGTCTAACCAACAACCATAAAGAGTATGTAGATTCTAAAACAACTTTAATCTTTCAAACTAAATTAAATTATGCAGACGCCCAATTATAATTCTTCTGGTCACATAAATAAGTAATGTACCTACCTACCTGCCTACGCAATACGTACTAACTCAATTTAAGGTGAGATATTAAAGGCTCCAGAAGGTCTCGACGGGTGCTTCCATTCATAATCTTGATATCGGTCATTAAAAATGAAAATACCCATGGCTCCTACGAATTTCTTCACGAGCAGGCGGCGCTGTGCGCGTGCGCAAACCGATTTTCCCGCCGTCACCCGCGCAGCCAGTTTGCCACACGGGCAAGCCGGCCGGGCGGCCCGCGAGCGGCTTCGCACGCCAAAACTGACAGATACCGCGCGAGAATTTCGCGGCTTTTTTTACGCAACGAGCGCACACACCGAAACGAAGCGGCGACATTCTGACGCAAGCGACAGCAGCCGCGGCAGCACCACCCTCAGGAATTTGCGCGAATTCTGCATTTAGATGAATTTTATGTTTGACGTTTGGATGTCACCTGTTGTCCCTATGTTTTGATTGCTTATTCGTATTGGTACAACTTTTTCATCGTAGCAAAATGATACATACATAGTAAGAGTAATTGAATTGTGCAAAATGTTCACAATTTAAATGTAGCTACCTAAAACTATTATAGAGTATGGTCGCAGTTCATAAAAATATATATGTAGTTTACGGCACACATGCCCAACGTAGGTCAAAATGGAAATTTTATGGTATTTTCAAAGCATTAGCCTTAACATTCCTTAAACGTTGTAGATAATCTATTTATATAATTTTGAAGCCTTATTATCCTTTATATTTATTTTAAACATTTGATGACTGCATAAAGTATTTTTATTACATAAAATAGTATTCTTTTAAACCTCTCGATCTGATGTTTTAGAATATGGTTATATTTCAGTACATCCATGTGCAGTGGTTGGCGTTGAAGATTTCTTAGATTTATTAATTTTTAAACGCATTTATAAAACCATTAGTAAAATTTATGTTGACATTATTATAGTGAAATATTTACGATAAAAAATTATATTTATAATCTCTGTCATCCCAAATTTGACAATAAGGCATTTTATTATTCAAAAAATGGGCAAGATTACTACATTTGAAGATAATTCTAAAGATACTGATTATAAGCTATGTTTTTGACCATTCAAATGTGATAAAACATCCTACGAATAATGATTGTTTTATAATAATTATTGACCTAAGAATAAGGTAGTATTTTTTTGAAATACGCCATTTCTATTAGCATTTCCCAGTGGTAAAGCTACAACATACGGCCGTAGCCATAAATTGACAAACTATAACTGAAGTAGGGAGTAAGATCATGTTAACGCGTGTTTGAATATGTACCGAACCGGGTATTAACCCGGCGTTAAGGCGATTAACAGACATCAATGATGTTTATAATATGGAAACCACAGGACGTTCTATCCGGAGAAAATTTCTAAATCTGGCGTAACTGATTTAAATACAAAAATAATTAATTCAATGAAATAAATATTTTTTGAAAAATAACCATACTTGCTATAATCCCTTCGTTAGTAGCATTATCCTTGATACGATAATCCCATTGTATACACTGAATACAGACAATGATCAATAGTATTATAGTATTACATAATTATTATTATTCTACTTTATCAAAATTAATGAGAAAAGCGGATTACCCGTTCGTTCCATTACAGTAATTATACCAAAAGTAATAGTAGGTATGTAATAATATCAAATAAGGACAAACTCATTGTCTAATTGACGAGTTCGTGTATTACTTACACGCCGCGGCGTGACCGAAATGTATTTGGTACACGCAATCCGAGAACTGGGCGTCGATCGCCTCTGCCGGCGTCGCGACGACAATAATGAATGAATTCTGATGTGCGCCCAGCATTCATTCCGCGGCACAAAAAAAAACGATCAAAATAAGAGTGGGACACTCTCGACTTATCTAATTAATTTTAGCTGGAATAAATCGTTGGAATGCGCACAAAAAATAATAGAAAATAAAACATAATAAATTTGTTTTGAAACGCGGATTCATTAACAAATGGTTTTTCCACAGCAATTTTCCGCCTTGAGAGTGTTTTGAATTCATGAAGTATTATTAGCTGATCCGTCCTAAGTACATTATCTACGCGTATAAGTGATATTAAAAAATACACAATTCTTAATTGACGCGTCTGCGTTAAGTCAGAATAAAAAAAATCTTAAAATGACCAAGTTTTTATACAACAGCAAACAAAGATAATAAAGCACAATATGGATTTGCAATCGCCGGATACTGCTCGATTTCTTGATTGAGAAATCCTGAGATTAAATGTAATCTTAGCATTTCAAGATTGGGTTTCAAACGAACTATGTTTTAAAAGCAGTCATCAATTAAATAAATTAAGTGTTATTTAGAGCGGTCGTCGTTGTATAAAGACGAAGCCATGTACCGCGGGTTCAAACTGGCGCGACTGGTCAAGAATACACGTTGTTTCGCAATGTGTCTTTGATCCAGTGCTAGGAACCAATATTGAGCAAATGGCTGACCACTATTCCTCGTAAAAATATGTTAATACAACTCTTTTGTAGGCTCTGAGCTCCGCTAAGGAACGAACATGGTAATTTACGAGTAGTTTAAATACACAAAAAATAAAATATCTTAAATCTCAGAAAAAGTCGCACAAGAAAAGAAATCAATAATGTACAAGAACGTGTGTCGTATTAATACATATAAGTCGTTAATTACCTGACAGTACAAAATGGAAAATGGTCACTGGATTTCGTCTACATTAGGTACTGGGATCGAAAAAAAATCTGTCTAGGATTGCCATCCCTAATAATAAATAACTTGTATATTTATTCTTGTCCCAATGTTCAAAGCCAAGAACAATAACTACGAGAGATCCAATTAATAAATAATTTGTTTAAAGTAGGTTTCAAATATAATTTTGAAGCAGCACAAATTCATAGTGGGACCATCGTTATTCTACGAAATTAATCGTTCTGAAAGGTCAGGAAACTTCGTCAATTATACTTCAGCCACTCGCTGATAAATTTATTAAACCTGGGTCTGGAATCTCCTAGCATCCAGAGGTTGAGACTATTGGGAGGAGATACCGTAATAAAGGAATTTGAATATAGGAATTATAAGACTAGGAATATCTAACGGAGATATGAATTATTATTAGGAATATCCAACGGAGATATGAATTATTATTAGGAATATTACATTTATGAGACACTTAATACCTCAAATATAGGTTAATAGTTTTTGTGGAAAATGAGCTTTCAAAAACTATTTGATAGGATTTTCCCACTCTACCTATGGGTAAACGGTCGTTAGCAACGTTATCTGTAATTATCTCGTTTAAGTAAATTTTGTGAAAAAAATTATATTTGCGCAAATATTTATAATATTATTTTGCATATATAAATGAACTCGTCAAATTATTATGCTACGAAAAAAAAGTAAAATAAAATAACGCGGTATGAGAAATAATTATGTAGTTATATTCTTCATTATTAAGTTTAAGGCAAATAATAAAATCTGAATCGCATACTACTTTTTGCAAGTGTGCGCGCACGTGCGCACGCGTTATAGAGATCGCTTGTTCATCAGCAAAATATAACTAATTTCATATTGATCATAAATTGATTGAGACTTGCTTTATTTTAGCAATTCTAGTCTAATATATAAAAATAAGAATATGTTGAAAACATAATTTCATGCCTCCTATAGGTGCATTTAATTTAGTTTTATTTATTTACACTTACATAGGTATAACAGGAACATTTAAAGTTAGTTATTCTTTAAAGCTCTCCTGTGAAGTTATTATTTTGAAATCACGAGGTTTCATCCGAACAACACATAATTATCTAAATTTGGCAGGTACCTATTTCCATACTCCTCCAGTAGATGCATTCGATTAAGAGACAAACATTTAATATTGTTCAATATTTTATTCATAAAATTATCTATTAGAATTTAGACCTTTGTGATTGTTTTTATATTGTAGAACAGTTCTGTGTTTTCTATTGGATAAAAAATATAGTCAATGGCGTACGTATATTATTACCGACTTATTACTGAAAAATACTAGCCCACTTACGCAATGCGCTGATAATAATATGTGCTTTGTGAAGTCTTGTGGTGACTTTCTTTTCGCTGACAAAAAAAATAGAATTTTTAATCAACAAATAAATACATTCACTTCTCGGAAAGAATAAAAGAATCTCTTCGCCGGTTGACAATCATCGTAAGAAGATGCGCTTGTGAATGAATGTCTATTTGCGGGCCGAGCATTCCGCAGGCGGCGTGACGGGACAGAGACGGGAGCGGGAGCCAAGCCGATTAACGAGCGCCCGCTAGCCAGCCTGATGACGGACACGAAAAACGCGTCGCGATTTGTCAACTCTGCGGACACTGCGCTACATGCATGATTATTGTCATGTCATGCCAACACATTTGAGACACATATTATATAAAGGTATAATATATACATACATAGCAAGCCAAGAATTGTTTTATAAAATATTTTTCACGATAGAGAATAATGGCTGCAAGTACAAGATGATCATGGTGACGTGTAGCTAAAATCCATCACACTGTGATCGCAAACACCGCAATCAATAAAAATACGTAGCTTATAGAATACCGTGATATCAGTGCGAAATGTAAACATTTAACATTTCTAGAAGAAACAAAATATTAAATAGAGGTATCATGTTTTGCACTTTACATAATATTATAACTACAGTAAAAACTTTTAAGATCGCACAAATAACTTAGGAATAAAAAACCATTATTATGCATAAGTAGGTACTTATTTATGGTGGTCATAATACTTATGGCAACCACATAATATAAACGTAGTGGGGTGTGGGTAGGTAGGTACCTACTGTTATATATATTTTTTCAACTGATATGGGTACCTATGAGCAAAAATCATACGATGTCTTTGAATGACTAGAATGGATTTTTGTAATGATCTTTCTTATTTTACCACATTGTAAGACAACCAATCAGAGTAAAAATATGTAATGTGAGTCCAATTATGTACCCAACATGATAGACTTTTGTTAATATAATTAATTTATACTAAGTACCAGTGGCGTGCGGTGACTTTTGTTTGTAAATATGTAGTTTGAAAAATGAGTGTTTACCTACCATTCGATACACATTATATATCAATTGCATCATGATGATAATCAGACGACGAAGAAGTAACATATGTGATGTATTTCGGAGAGGTAGCTCTGCGATATTTTAAACATATCTGCATGTTATTTATAATATTATTTAGTGATATATCGAATATTTTTCGGGATGCTCCTCATCTACAGCATATATCGACCGCACGCCACTGCTATGTGCATACTGCTTTCTCATAAAAACAATATTGAAAATGAATAATTACAAAATCAAACGTCATGACGTAATCAATGCAATAAAGTTATTTACTAGATTACCGTATATTAAAAACACCCTATCATTATTCATTTTCACTTCCTGCCATGTCTATAGAATCCGAAATATTAAATTGTTCACAGTGCGTATATTTATTTTTAATTATGCGCGTTTTATTATTATTAGGCCCCCGATACGTAATTATTAATTATTAGCTCCTTTCGAGGTAAAAAATCAATATTGGTTATATAACATTCATTGATCTAATATTCTAATGTATAATCAAATCAATCGCATATACCCGACAGTGTCGAAATAACTAATTAGTCCTCGAAGGGGCAGTTTAAACAATGAGCCAAGGTTGTGCCATATCCTACATCAAAGAGGCAGCTTACTGGGAAAACACGGCGGAGTTCATGCAATATCAAACAGTACACGTACTTGTACGTACCCACTGTTTCTACTCATATAAAGCTCAAACACATGAGATTTCCTAACAAGTTAGGTGCGGCGAAGATATTTGATTATGCAAATATCGCAGACGAATGTATGGTAATGAGCGAAACTTATCAAGATAAAACAAAAAACTAATCCAGCATACTTTGTCAAAACTTCGTCACGTCGCGATGAAAGATATTTTGTAATTTAATTATATAATGCAAACAAAGAAAAACATACTATATAATCGTACGTTATTTTTAATACGATATTTGCATATCGCTTTTTTTACAAATTTTAAAACTTCGTTTCCATAAAATAATAATGTATGTAGCTAGTCTACATCAGAGCTTCTCAATCGCAAGTACTGAACATTGAAAACGTACCTACCACAGAAGAGATTTTTTTGACCATGTCCGATCCTAATAAGAGTGGAGGAGGTTTGCATTAACAAATTTTGTTTTTAGGAGAAATGGATGTCAGCCACTTACTCAACCTATTAGGTCTATACTCTGACTCACACAGAAATTGAAAAACAATATGTGTACTTGTCAGACCCAAGATTCGAACCTGGGACCCACGACGCAATAGGCCAACGCTTTATATTTTTATATTAATTAATATATATTAATTAATAATTTAATATAATAATAATTTATATTAATACACTACATTTTGACGTAGGGTTTTGAATGTGAGTGTCCAACAAAAATGAACCACACACTATAGACGTGCAATAGTATGTGTTGCAACCTTCAAATACATAAATATTGAATGAGCGTCAGTGCATAAACGGAGAGCAGTTGTCAGAATGAATGACAAGCGTATTCTTGACACGTGTTTCAGTTTATCCCATATGCTTCCGCACTCGGATCGGAGATCGGTTGCCAGTTACTACACACCCATTAGGTATTTAAGTTCCCATTAATTCTGTATTCCCTGGTACCTACATACACACAACGCAACGTGCTTCATCGTATTTGTATTTGGTCTGACTTCTAAATTGAAATTATTTATAAGAAAAATATAATGGTGTTAAAATTATGTTACAATATCAAATTATTCAATAAAGAATGTTACATTATCTAATAATCTTGTGAAGTACGTCATAAGTAAAATTTTCAGAGATCTGTAAAACAATAATTGATACCTTAATTTAAACCACAAAAGCAGATAACCAAAAATCAACGTAATGCAGATGTAAATAGGTAGATTTTTCTTTCTTTCGACCATGTCCCATCCTAATAGGATCATATGGGCCTCCACAGAGTAGAGGTTTGTATTAACAGATTTTGTTTTTTACGAGAAATGGATGTCAGCCACTTGCTCAACCTATTAGGTACATACACTGACAGACACAAATTGAAAAATAATATGTGCCAGACCCAGGATTCGAACCTGGGACCGACAGCTTTATAGTCCAACGCTTAAACCGCGCGGCCACCGTGGGTGAAAAAATAGGTAGATACTACTACTTAATTTCGTCGCAATTAGATAGGACGTACGTGGCCCAAGTAAGGCACATTGGCGCGAATCAGGTGGTTCATTCAATGAAAGAAAATGAATAGCTCCCAGATTTCAGGAATGATCTAACTTTAGTTCATGTCAATGATCACTCACTGTCGAGACGTAAAATGGTCATATTTATAATTTAAGATGTTATGAGTAGCTCTTGGTATGTAAGTTTTCTTCAGTGTTCCTCGAAAACATTATGGTTTGAATAGTGTGCCTTGACGTGCAAAGGTTGGTGACCATTGTTTTATGCAACAACTTATGCAATGTATAAAACATTTCAAAAGTCTTATTGCTAGCAAAACTATCACATTTTTCGATAAAACTGGTCTCTAATCTTTAATAGTAGGTTATAATTAGTGATACCCATTAGTTCTCATAATTGTAATTAAGGTAAATTTAATGTAGGTACATTATTGCCACGATAACAATTATTTTAGCTCAACAAATTCACAGGTAAATAAATGGGTAATTAATATGAATGTCATAGTTGAACAATAATATACTAGACATACGTTTTACAGCATGCCTACGTAGCATTATGTTAAATGCTGTGTAATCGTCGGCCAGCAATAATTCAATAGGAACGTCACTACGGCGTAGACGAGCTTTGAGTTATGCCTCGTAGCGGCCGTAGGACATTAGCAAGCTTATGCTGCAAACATTATCATTTCAAATACATTATATCGCTAACATCGCCATAATAATTATATTGTAATTGAGGGGTGTATTTTCAACGTGAACTTATTCCACTACTTGACGAAAATGAGTTATGAATGCCAGAATTTAAAGGATAAAATTTTGAACAAGTATTTTTTGTATAGAAGAACCTAATAGCATTAAAGCCAGTAGAAATGTTAACTTCAAAATCGGTGTTAGTAACATAAGTAACATTTTTCAATACAAAAGGCATGTGTAACATCAACAACGTAAACAGTTTTTTGACTTTTGCCAAAAAAATGTTGAAGTGGAATAAGTTAACTTTGAAAATACATGCCTCAATTGAACAAAATATGAAAAGAACACCATTTCAAAATAAGTTTTCCTGGTCAAGTATTCTTCATGTCTCTCTGTGTTGTCGAGTCTTGGACCATGGTGAAAAAAGAAAGACGTAGGACTGATGCATTTCAGATGTGATAATTACTGGTGGCACAGGTATGAGTTATGTCAGTGGTACTGGTAAGCATCCGTAGACTTTTCGAAAAATAATAATTACAGACAATCTTAATTTAATGCACTATATGGATTGAATTTAGGGCGCCATGAAACGTAAAGTTTAAAAACCACTAGGTTTATGTTATAGGATCCCATGGACGACGAAAAAGGCGAATGGCTTAATTTTATAATTAATAAAATTGATGGACGTCTCTCTAGCATAATATTATAATATGTATCCTGTGAATTCTGCAGTTTTCGTTGGTTACATATCTAGACATGAAAACGATAATTTGGAAAGGCCTATCGTCAGCGGAAACATAAAAGGTTGTCGCGACAGAGAGAGGACATTCAAAAGAATTCACAGTGAGGGACACGAAAACGAAGAGAAAATATTTTAATTTTCAAATAATTTATCTATCAAAATCAAATAATGGTTTCCAATTCCACCTACATATATTTAAGACGTTAATGTTAAATAGAAAAAGAAACTGTAAAAAACCATATATTTTTATACTCATTTTTCATGTGAAGGAATCCAATATTTTCTGAGAAATAGTTGATTCGCCAAACGATTGATATAATACATATAATTTTGACTTAGTAACCTCGATTCGTAGGTAGGTACACAGTAACATCTATGTTAACAAACGTAACAAAATCGATGAGATATGAGAAAAAACGTATCCCAAGTGTTTTGTGAAAGTAATATTGATCACTGCCTTGGAATTTAACGTGGTAGCAGATTTTTTATCCACCCTACCCTGGCGCTTAAGATCGGCCAGAGTCGATAGCGAGAGAAAAAAATAACTGTTGGAATAGCGCCAGAACGAGGAGGCTGAGACGCGAGATCCCCGGTCTGCGAGACGCCATCGGGGGAAGACGCCGCGAATGGCCTTTATTTAGTCCGTCTGTACAAATAAAATATATTAGGTATATCTCATTCGCACAAAACCTCCTCTTTGTTACTTGATCTTTACAAATTGTAAATGGAATGATATATACGCGTAGACGATGAAGGCGATTTCGGTTCGAGGTTCGTTGGGCGAGGCTGCTTGCTCGTAAGGGTTTGAGTAATGAGATTTTTTAAACCAGCACCTATGTAATACCTACGGCTCAAATGCTAACAAAGGAAAATCTAAATTTGTCTTCTCACGGGAACCCAAATTGTGAATTTAATTTATATCAAGGCTAGTAAAACATACAAGCTTAATTGTTAAGCAGGTTAATCGAGGCAACCTTCCTATACTTACTGTTGGTTACTGACAGTCGACAGTCAACATCGAATAAACACAACACGTCCCATTCAAAAATAATATCGTAAAAAATTATAAGTGCTCTAATATTTCTAGTGTTATTTTATTCTTCAGTTTAAATAATGATTTTTGGCTGTTACGTATGTATAGCATGTATCGTCATTTGAACTGATTTATCGAAAACTAACGTTATGGCGATAATGTTTGTTTCTACCTCACACATTTAATACATCTTTTTTTGTTTGTCATAATATTATTAATTTTTACTTATGACAGGATAAATTAACTTCAGTATATATTATGTAAAATGTCTATATTAATAAATAATATTATATAAAAACCCTTTTTATTTCTTACAAACAAAAGTAAATGACGGTTAAATGACTATATGTAATGAATATATTTATAACCTATGAATATATCTTGTATAATCTACTTATTTTCTAGTTTATATAATATTAATTATTATTATTTTTTATTTTTGTATATAATACTATTAGATAGGTAATGTTTATAGATTGAACAATGGTATGTAATTAGTTTGTTTGGTTTGTAAGAACCCCTCTTCGGGTGAAGGCCTCCTCCAAAGTGTTAATCTCTGGCCTCTCTGGTTTCTTTCTCCATTCCCGTTTGATTTCGTAGCTAAGTATTCGTCTTGTCTGGTTTGGCCTATTTTTGCATTTAGGTCGCCCATTATTATAAAAATTTTATGTGCTTGGTTAATAGCTTTGTTTACATTTGCATAAAAAGTATCATTTTCTTTTTCTTTCGCTATTTCTGTGGGTGCGTATACTTGTATGAGAGATAATTCGTTTCTCTGTATTTTTTAAATTCAATAGTGCTACTCTATCTGTTATACCTATGAAGTTTTCTATGTTGTTCTCTTGAGTTTTTATGTATTAAGATCCGACGATTAAGATTTTTTTTTCAAGTGTCGATAAAATGTCTATATTATCACTCAAAAATAAATGAGATAGCGTAACTAGATTAAATGCAGCGCCGGGTTTATATACACGTCGGCCGTGTGTGGTCATTGTCGCTTTAGATGTATGGTAGCGATATTAAACCCTTCCATTGTCCCTTTCGCCGCACGATTACGTCTCACAACAATAGTCAAATAGTATGCGGTTACTTTTTACCGCGCGATTTCCTGATCATGCTAACACTAACTGCTCAACGAGTTGATAAGATTCCCTACTTCAATATAAAAACTTTAATGCTGTACACACTCTCGCCGAGCCGCTCGGAGAGTCTCTCTACTAATTGATTGATGAGGGGGGGGGTAAAGCGCGCCTACTACACTTTGGCACTTAGCCTCGCTCGGGTAGTCTCGGCGAGAGTGTGGTACGGCATAAGGCGTCTCACACGAATCTGATAAACGACAAGGTGTGTATCCGTCTACCATGCAATTTATCAGTGTACATAATACAGAATGTTGTCCACTACCTTTGAATACTTCGGTACATATATGTCAATAGATACTGCTGCTAATATTAGACAGGATTCTAGTAGGTTATCTCCATCTGTGCCACATGTATGTTAAGTATTTTGACTTAATTAGATGTATCGTCAAAATATTGATTCGCAATTGGTAAGTAGAGTAAAAAAATGTGTTTAATAATAAGAAAAAATGTTTAAAAATGAGATACTTTTCTTCATCCATTAAATTCATAAAAGTATGTACAATTTCATTTCTCGACAGTGAAATACGATTGATTATATTATTCGATAATTTCTTGAAAACGGCAATCAAATTTGGAAAATATTTTAAATATATTTTGATATTTTATATGAACACTCTTTTCTATGATTCAGACAGTGAACGTCACGCCAAAATTTCTTGTTGGTCTACCGAAGATCGCGATAGACGCCTTGCCATGTCCAAGATTGTATGTAAGTTTTGATGAATGTCCTACACTGGTGATAGGTACCTAAATGCTTATTAAGGTTTATTGTGTTTTGGCAAAATATTGACACCGATTGTATAATTCTTTTGCTATATAACCAATGTGCCACATCGTAGTATCTACATCATATTTTTGTAATCGCAACTTCCAATGTCATTAATTTATCAAGAACAGTTTGCTACGAGAATCGTGGGAAAATAATAAATTAGATCGGTAGGTATATCTTGTATCTCGCAGTGCACGCCGAAGCAATGTAATTTGTGAAAAGTTCCAACCGAAACTAACTAGAAGTAAACGATTACAAATTAACGGGATTGTTCCGAGCAATTAAACAATTCCCCATTTCTTTCTTCTGACTAATTTACGCAAACGACCTGAGTTTCGCAACTTCTTACTATGTATATACGAAGGCATATTATCTCCAAGGAAAACCTTCCCCGCCAGGTATCAGTACCTCTATAACGATAATTGTTCAATAACACCAGCCATAATTGGAACAATCTAAAGCACTTAATCTTTAAGTAATTTTGGGATAACCGACACAATAAAAAGATACGTCGAGGTTGGCGTTAATGCAGGAAATGTGTAAGATTATTTCCACAAAAGCCGCCATTACTATGGAAACACGTGACTGAATTAATGCTATGAAATGATAAGCATTTCAGGAGAACGCCAAACAAACCGGTGTCGATTCTGAAAGCTTTGATACATTTTAATGGTTTTCACATGGGTACCTCTTAATATATTTCCTTGTATACTGTTATTCTGAAATATAGATAATGATATATACTTAGATGGCTATACAACATATATTTAAATTGCGTAAAATACAATTAAACAGTACAAGTGCTGTACTGTTTCATAATTTAAATTGTTTTCAATATTTGAGAGTTACATATCCACCTATCTAGTGAAAAAAATTTACTGTGTGGACAAGTAGTGCAAGAAATGGTGACATCTACGTAATTACGAAAACAAAATATAATAAATACCGTTACCTACAAAGCATTTACTTTAAAAAATATATTAATTATCAATCACGTATATAAAAACGCCCACGGTGGCCGCGCGGCTTAAGCGTTGAACGCCGTGGGTCCCAGGTTCGAATCCTGGGTCTGGTAGTACACATATTGTTTTTCAATTTGTGTGTGTCAGGGTATGGACCTAATAGGTTGAGCAAGTGGCTGACATCCATTTCTCGTAAAAAACAAAATCTGTCAATACAAACCTCTACTCTGCGGAGGCCCATATGATCCTATTAGGTTCGGACATGGTCGAAAGAAATATAAAAATATTTTTTAAATATATAAATTGAAAAACAAACTCATACTTTTAAAAAACGCGTAATCTTTCTTATTATTACTACATATTTTTTGTCAATGAAATTTAGATTGATAAGTTATTAGTTATTATTAAAATTTAAAAAACATATTTTTCTTTACAGCGATTTTGAAAACGACTGATCTTGTTGCATTGCATTCGTAAGCCCGTCATTAGATGTCATATAAATACTATAATCCCTCTAATCTCAAATAAAATCCAAACTACAAGACAACATATAAAACATAATATGTTGAGTCAATTATAATACCGTATAAGAATGAATAGGTATTAATTATTATGACAAAGACTCGTTATAACGAACAGAAAAGAAAAACGAGAAAATTTTGTCGGATGTTATGATTACGAACAAGCAAAATATAACGGTATTGTAATAATTCCTTGAACGTCAAATCACATAACATGAACATTTTTTTGAAGGATACATGTACAAGTAATATTGAAAAAATGCTCATTTTCAACGGCATTTTCATGGAAAATATTCGATCTGGGTCAAAATATAATGCTTTACGCTGAAATATTTGAAGGATAATATGAAATTACCAAGGTAGACCGTTATTAAGGTTGAAAGCATTTTATAAAATGACTATTTTCTATAAGACTGCAACAGTAATAGTTTTTCACTGAAAAATAAAATACAGTGATAAATCGATATATTCGTAACATAAGGATCCGGATAAGAAAAGAATAAACATTATAAAAAACATTTTATTCACTTGATACTAATTACATTGTTATAACCTTCTCTAACTTGAAATTCTTTTTATTTATATTGGAGCTTCGGCTTAAATTAAAAAAATATTTCATGCGAAAATCAGGTAACAAATCAATATAGAATAGACTACGAATTATTAACAGCACATTTGTTAATAACTTAAAATACATTGGCTGAGGCAATTTCCTCTAAATCCCACTACACCTTCCAAACATTTTAATTCCTTCTGGGCACCTCATCGTTCAGTGCCAAATCGATCGCCGTACGGTTAACAACAGTCAAACGTTAAACAATTAAACTAAAACGAGTACATCTAAAATCCAAAGCGACCTGCCGCGCGAGTGCCGCATAGCTCAACCCCACAATAAATAAATTAAAAAAAAAAAAAACAATAGTGGGAGTGAGTGACCCGAGTCCAGGTCTACTCCAGGAGTCTCGTCATAAAAGGTTTGTGCGTGGAATCAATCGCTCTATCCACTCTACCTCCGACTATATCCGACATCATTCAAATACAGTCCATTTAAATTATCGCAATACATTTGAATGATAAAAATATCCATTAAATTACATGCAATAATTATTATTGATTGAGTTTTTTTTAATTGTATATTCATCTGTGGATTAAAAAAAATATTTATTAATCTTTATAATTTTGTTAGACACGTACTGATAGATTAAAAAATGATAATTATACGTAAGTGTAATATATTGTATTAAATTGCATGCTCCGTATTTTTTCACTAAAACCACTATCTACGAGGGTGGGTCAATAATTCCTTAGAAAAAAGCATTAAAACAGTTTTTATTTTTGTATTTTTTTTTTATTTCTCAACATAATCTCCTTGGAGCTCAATACACTTGGTTAGACGTTTCTCAATTTTTTTTAAACCGTCAGAAAAATAAGTTTTCGGAAGGTCCTCAAAATAAGCATTTGTCCGATCGATGACTTCTTCATTTGAAAAAAAACCTTGTCCACTTAGCCATTTTCTTAAGTTTGGGAAAAGGAAAAAGTCACTGGGGGCTAAATCTGGCGAATACGGTGGGTGGTCGACCAATTCGAACTTCAATTCTTCAATTTTAGCCATTGATCGTAAACATGTGTGAACACGGGCATTGTTCTGATGAAAGAGGATTTTTTTCCTGTTTAAATGAGGCCATTTTTCTTCAATTTCGTTTTTTAGCTGGTCCAATAAAGATGCATAATAATCCCCTGTTATTGTTTTTCCTTTTTCCAAATAGTCAACGAAAATAATTTCACGTGCATCCCAAAATACAGTAGCCATAACCTTACCAGCTGATTTTACGGTTTTCGCCTTCTTTGGACATGGTTTGTCTTCGCAATCCACTGCTTTGACTGTTCTTTCGTCTCGGGAGTATAGTGGTGTATCCATGTTTCATCTACAGTCACAAAGCGACGAAAAAATTCATCCGGATTGCGTTGCATGAGCGACAACAGGGCTTTAGAGGCCACCACCCTATTGCGTTTATTGTCGACTGTGAGCAAACGCGGCACCCATCTTGCAGAAATATTTTTCATGCCCAATTTGTCATGTAAAATAGAAATGACGCTACCTTTTGAGATCCCTGTAACCTCAATTATCTCACTCAACTTTAATCTTCGGTCACTTAACACCATATCGTGGATTTTATTGATCATATCTGGTGTAGTCACCTCTACAGGACGTCCTGAGCGTGGTTCATCCTTTGTTGATGTACGACCACGTTTAAATTCATTTAACCAGTTATAAATAGTTGCAAGTGAAGGAGCAGATATGCCGTGAAGTAAATCCAACTCATTTTTTATTTCCTTTGCTGTTAACCCTTTTATATTAAAATGTTTAATAACAGCTCTAAACTCAATTTTCTCCATTTTCCATTTTTCCATTTTCCACAAGCAAATTTTTTTTTTAAATGTACGAAAAACACACAACAACCCGACCAATCTGATTGAAACTTCGCAGCATACTGAATCGGTAGTGCCGCTGCATGAAAACAAACCGTTTACAGTACTAGTCGCGCCACTTGTCGGCTTTTCTAAGGACTTATTGACCCACCCTCGTATATAGTAGGACCACACTGCCGCTTAAATGAATTTTAATACTGTTTATTAATATATTACTATATTTATAGTAAACACGGCATTGTATTTGCATGAATTTATCAATATTCAATACGCTAGGCAGCAGTAACTTGCATGATAACCACAGCATAATATATTCTATTCAAATTTGTATCACCATTTCAATCTAGGAGTATTGAGAGTAAATTTCAGTACAATCATTAGGCCGCATCCATTAAGTACAAACCGATCTTCAGAATTCAATTCTCTAAAAGCTCTGCCCCGCTCTCGCTTACTTCTCAGTAATATCGGAGTAGATAAGTCTTCTTCGGCCGTAGCAACGTGACCAATTTACGGAATACAGTAATACACTTTATAATCTACTTTTACAATCATACATAGCTTTGTACACCTACGTAGACGCGACTGACAGTTATCAGATAATGCTGGGAGAGGAAGCCGAAGCCTCCCTTATTTCCTAGAGAGGATGAAATACAGGCGAGCTGCCGACTCTTGACAGCGCTAGAAAATAAGCACTTCACAAACATTTTCCAACAAAGTATAATGGCGAAATTGACTGTGAAAGCTGCTATATGTGGCAAACGGTATGAAAAAAAATCAATCGCATGTTTTTTTATAAAAGCTGGCGTGTCAAAGAATGATACGATGGACATAAATAATAACTAATTTAATTAAATACACTTTTTGTAAGCCGTAGAGCAGAGATTCTCAACCGTTGTAACCTGTACCGCGATTGATTGGTCAGTGTACTGTATAATGTTATTGAGCATTTTGTAACATCTTATCTTTTAATGAAAACAAAGTTAAGACAGAAACAACACATCAACATTAGAAAAATATATATAATAAGTAGACTATACCTATGCACCCACGATGGCCGTGTGGCTTAAGCGCCGGTCTATAGTTTCGAGGGTCCCAGGTTCGAATCCTGGGTCTGGTAAGTACACATATTGTTTTTAAATTTGTGTATAAGTCAGAGTATGGACCTAATAGGTTGAGCAAGTGGCTGACATCCATTTCTCGTAAAAACAAAATCTGTTAATACAAATCTCCACTCTGTGGAGGCTCTTATTAGGATCGGACATGGTCAAAAGAAAGAAAGAAGACTATACTACCTACCTATAAGTATATTTTTTAAGATGTCTGGAGTTTAGAAATTATGTAGGTATATTGAATAAAGAATGTTACATTCTCTTGTGAATTATTCGTGGATAAAAAAAATAGTTTTTTCAAGTTAAGATCTTTTAAATTTGAAGAATGATTGAACCCTAAAAGTTCATTTCAAATAAATACAGTTGTCTGCTGTAAACTAGTTTCTATCTATTGGTAATTAAGAGTCTTTTACTAGTTGTCACCAGATATTTCTGTATTCCTTTATTAGTCGATAATTAATGTAAATAAATCAGAGGAGTTAGTTATCAACACAGAACAGATAATAAATAGAATACCAATAGGCTATATTCAATACGCCGCATGGTGAAGCAGGCTTTTGAATGTGTGAGTGTCCTACGAAAATGAAGCACGCATTATGCACGTGCAATAGTGTGTGTAATACACCAACATTAAAGGAGCGTAAATGCATAAACCGAGAGCAGTTTTCAGTACTCGACGTTAAACGTATTCTAGACACGTGTGTAAGTTTAACACGGATTCATCCTTACTCGAGTCGGTTACCTGCTATCGCCTCACCCGTTGTGTATTTCAGTTCCCATTATTTCTGAGTTCCCTGGTTATCAAGCATCGACAGGGACATACATAGTGCAAGTATTTAATACATAGAAAAATGCTGTGTATCTAACACGGCACTATTAATTGCTGATGAGCATGCCCATCGACATACAATTTACATACGTTTTTATTATTACATAATATTATTTCTTGCTGTTATGCAAACGTCAAACAAAGAATTTTTATTTTTTGCAAATGAAGAATTATTTTTTCATGTGAATTTCACAAAACATATTTTTTATGATCTAAAATATTACGTAAGTATTGTGTACCGCGAAAATTGTATAATGTACCTTAAGGGCGAACGTGCTCAGCGTGGGTCAAAATGGAGCTTTTATTCTATTTCCAAAGCATGATGCTGGACATTCCGATAATCTATTTATATAATTTTGAAGCCTTATTATCCTTTATATTTATTTTAAACATTTGATGACTGCATAAAGTATTTTTATTACATAAAATAGTGTTCTTTTAAACCTCTCGCTCTAATGTTTTAGAACATAGTCATATTTCAGTACATAAATGTGCAGTGGTGTTAAGACTTTTTACATTTATTAATTTTTTAACGCATTTATAAAACCATCAGTATAATTTATGTCGACATTATTATAGTGAAATATTTACGATTAAAAATTATATTGATAATCTCTGTGATCCCAAATTTGACAAGAATTAGGCATTTTATTATTCAAAAAATCGGCAAGATTAACACATTTGAAGATAATTCTAAAGATACTAATTATAAGCTATGTCTTTGACCATTCAAGTGTGATAAACATCCTACGAATAATGATTGCTTTATAATAATTATTGCCCTAAGAATAAGGTAGGGTTTTTTTAAACACGCCATTTCTTTTGGCATTCCCCAGTGGTTAAGCTACAACATATGGCCGTAGCCATAAATTGACAAACTATAATTGAAGTAGGGAGTAAGAACATGTACCTAACCGAAAAAAAATCTTTTTTTTTTAACTATTTTATATCGCATGATTATCAAATGTATTATGTGTGAGTTTTCAAGATACGACGGTACACATCTGACATAAACAGTGGTGACATACACTTGATAAGCGATCCTGTGCACAAAACCTCATTTTCTGATTTTGGATTTCGGTTTAAAGTCAATATCCTCGATTAGATACTACAGCTATTAAATTTCTGTTGACGTTTGGATCATCGTATCTTTGCGAATTTGGGTATTCGCTCATGGAAATGAAATCAAATTAATAAAATAATAATATTTTCTTGTTACCTACTACTAAGTTCATTTTTTAAAATTCTTATTAATAAAGTGTACTTATATTTAATGTTTTGTTAGATTTTTATTTGTTGTGCTACAAAACAAAGTCTCCTTCTCTAGTGGAACATTAGGGGAAAAGTTTGGGTGACACTGCCGAAAATGGTAATAACTAATAATATATAAAGAGTATTATATTAATAATTATTATGTACCTAAGCAGCCGTCAATAAACCGTATTTGAGTTAGAATTGAATTCAGGATATTCCTTTTAAATATGTGACACCTGAAAGAGTATAACAAAAAATAATAACAAGAAACAGTATAAATAAGTGTATGATTGTGTAATAACCTCGTTTATCATTATGGAAATTAAACTTTCATTTTACTTAATTTATTAAATTAAAAACACAGTTTTCAAGAGTTCAAAACATCTGAAGTCATGTAAATTCGGTATAACAAAAAAAAACTGGAGCACAGATGTAAACATATTTGAAATAAGTTTATATTCGTTTTTTTATTTCGTAATTTGTAAAAAAAATACGCAACATTTTTTCGGGCTTTCGTTTGTGTTAGTAACATGAGTATGAACTCGAATTTATGAATATTTTTTAATTCAGCTCGTAAGGGTCGGTTGGAAGTTAGTTTATTCAAAGCGAAATTACTATCGGGTGAAAAATGCTAACTGCGTTTTCCAAGTGAACGGGGGAAAGTTATTAGCTTAATGGCAACACCGGTTACAGTTTACTGAGAAGGAAATAAATGCAAACAAAGGGTTGGCTCAGACTAAATTCGTGCACAGCGTTCGCTTCAGATAATCGTCATCCAGTTTTAAAAGTTCCTTTTCAATTCAAGTCACCGTCACGGAGTTCAAACTGCTTCAAAATTTAAATATACCTAGTCAGTCGACAGTATTCAGTAGTCACTCGTAAAGGGTTTTTGAGATTATTTGTACAGGTACTTATTTTACGTATACGGATTACCTACGAAAAAGTATGTTTTATATAATTATGATGGAAGAAGATCTCCAGAACTAAAAAAAACTTCTTCCACTCTAGCCAAAGTATAATAGATAGACTAAAATTCTAGATACTTATGCCTGTACCTAAACTAAACCATACGTGCTGGTAATCGAAGGCACGTTACCCAATGTGGTGGCAGTAGATCGCCCGTCTGCTAATCCATACGTGGATATTGTATTGTGCAAAGTCGAGTGAGAAACTGACCCAGAATCGGTTGATCAGCTGGAAGGACAAAATTACGATCGTCACGGTGATTTCGAGGGTGAAAAAGATCAAAGAAATAATCAAATGAGTAAAAACTATAAAGTTAGCATTTATATATTATGACATATCAATGGCATTCCGAAAGATGGGATTTCGGGTAAGCAAGCCCCTAGAAGACAAAGAACATTCCAGTTCAAGAACCTCAGAGATAGTTGCGACTTCAGAACTCCATCGCCGTTCAGAGCAGCGGCATACGAAAAAAAGATCGTTAAAACATTGAATTTGTATTCTAAATGCTAATATACTAGGTTACACACATAGCTACACAAGAGAAAATTAAAATATAGTTTTTAAAAAATCTTCAATAACATGCAGTTGTGAAAACTTGCACTGCATTCAATGTTAATTTTAATTTACTCACACAGGCATAATTAGTTTATAACGATTATTTGACTTCGATTATTATTTTACAGGTCAGGCGACACTATTTAATATTCGCAATCCGCCAGTGTAACAAAATACCATTAAGTACTATTGATCACATGTTCACATTTAACAAGAAAAATCGTATTTTCGTATAAGTATTTATTTAGGTGAAAAACAACTCACAGTTGGCTACCTTTCTGATACGTAATACTTACTAACATTCCAAGTGATGTGGGTGGTTTCGGTTTAAAACAACGTATCCTTACAAAAATATGATACAATTGTTTGCTTTTGTGAAACAATAGACAACAGCTTAGTTAGAATGTCCTCCTACATACGATATTATAATATTCAGAAATAGACTGCGAATACACGTGCCTTTGTAAGTGAAACGATAGGTATATTACATACTATGTAATACATAGATATCTAAACAAAATTATTAGCCACAATGTAATACAATTGAAAAGCAGAACATTGATAAAGACATGATAATAAAAATATAAAACAACAGGCGGGAACACTTCACAATAATTAATGATATAAATAGTAGATGAAAACAAAAAATCAATTTACAGTTAAATCGTATCCGTCGCACTTTAAAATAGACTGCTAGTATAACATGCAGTGTTATTGTACTGCACCGGTCATATAAAACTTTGGTTTGAGTACCTCCCCGCTAACTATACGCTTTCTATAGATTTATGACATTTTAATTTACATTATAATATATGAAAATTGGTTAAAAGGGCAAATGAGAAGCAAAAATAAGAAGAGGCAGATAGATTGCCGAAATAGCTGGCCAATATTTCTGGCTTTTTCAATTTTGGATGGTGGTTATTCGTGGACTTTCAAGGTAAGATAACGCAAGAAGCATTTGAATCAGTGATGTCAACCGTACTATAATTATAGTACAATACTATAATTTTGATTTCGCGAAAAATGTAAAATACTATAATTTTACGCCAAATATACCAAAATACTATAATTTTAAAGGATTCAAGACGAAAAATGTTCCTGTACTATATATTTTTTTTAAATACTATAATTTTTACGCCTTTGTACTATAATCTGTATAGAAAAATATGGCAACACTGATTTGAATACATGTGGTGTTGACGCAGAACGCTATACAATAAGCTTATCAATCATTGAATTCTATTTAAATGATTTGCTGTCTAAACTCTAAAATGTACTCAGAATTTTTTAAGATATACTTACTGACCATCGAGGACCAGAAAATATGGTGGTTTTGGGTATCTGAAGCCATGGAAAGTGAATTAAATGGTGAACGTTAGCACTTTGGAGCGAGGATATTACTGAGACTATCTTTACTTTACACTCTTTGCGGTGAACCCTGCGTCAAGAGTAGAAATCCGTGAAGGGTGGATGTTGGTCACGTAGAAGATGTCTGCTGTTCCGACCTGCAAACTGACATTCAGAATGGTATCCATTCATATATAGTAGAAACTAGATAACTCAAAAATTGTAAAAACAAAATCTTTGTTTCAAAACTATACATAATAAATTGCATTATCAATTCAATGACGCCTTATGTAGATGGATGCTAAAGAATGAGAAAGGAAATTAGATATGTCTTACCTAAATCAAAGAACGTAATCGCTAACCTACACACTAACATAAAATGAAAAAGGCAATGCTATTGACCAAAATAGTCTCGTAATCGTGCCCATACTTCAAGAAATCGAAATATCGTGTAAATTTTGATTGAGATTAATCAAACGACAAGACATATCGCCTACTTACAGAGCCGAACCGTTCCATAATGGATAAGGCTGACCTCAAATTTGTATATGTAAACGACGTCAATGTGACGTAGGTACCCATGCATTCAAAGGCCATTGGGCCAAGAAATTATTAATCTGCCTTAGCATGGTCGATGATATTTTAGGTTGGCACTTAGGAACAAGAGTGGTTATTTGAAACGCCCATTGATACAAGAAACGGTCAACCCACTACCGAAAGCTTTAAAAGCTTTATGGGCGTATGTACGAATACCTATATACAAAGTAACTTTACAGAATTCGTTATCGGCTCTTACTAGGCCACATACACAGTGCTATTTACCCATGTTCTACTTACAATTACTATTGTTCCCACTTGAAATAAATAACCTTAACACCGTATTACGTGATTAGGAGATACACGGCTCCAACAATCAAATAAGTTTCCAACTGTACCTAACTCATCTGATTATTTTTAAGGACATTACTGTAGCAGTTAATAAATGTTGTGATACAGTGTAATAAGTATTGCATCCTTTATCCATATGTTTCAACTTTTCGTCGATTGTCATCTCTTATGATTACCTACATAACATTGGCCCATAATAAAATTATACAAGATAAGAAATATTTAAACACAATTGAACAAATAAACGAACATATTTTTATAGTGCTTGCGATTTACATTTTAAAATTGAATGCAATTTGAACATTACATAGCATATACACTTTTGGGAATGGGTAAATTTGAACGTTGATTGTTTCAAACATAAACAAATCCAGGCAATTAAAATACTGTCAAGAAATTACAATTAAAACAACGATTAATGCAAACTCTCAACACCAACTCGAGTAGATAAACGTACGATGAAGATCGAGTACAAAAATGTATAAACATTACTAACATCTAAGAAATCATAAAAAATAACTACTATAAGCCATATGCAAATATTAAGTAAGAAGGTATAAGTTAAACTTAGGCAGTGAAAATGATGAATGGTTCATAAAATAAAATAACACAAATTCAATGTTAGCGTGAAGCTTATAAGCAAAAGCTACTTATAGTTTTCAAACGGCAAACTTTAAACTTTCAATATTATGGGAAGATTTCTAATATATTCTGGTACAAAATATTGTTTTACGTTCATCGAGGCTTGCCAGCCTGATGTCGGATTTGAATATTTTAGCGATAAAGGTTCCGCGGCTGTGAGGCACAAGGCGAACTAAAGTTATTCCGAACTCTCACTCGGGCAAGTACTATTTTAGGGTTACGCTAAAACCAGTGAAGAAAAACTCGATTTGAATATTATCATCCGTAAGAGACGAAGACGTCTGTTGCCTGCGTTATTTTCAGCACGTTTGAAGGTAAGGTAAACGTATTCGTATCATTACAAAGCAATTTAAATAAGAAAATCGTTACGGAAAAACTATTGATGAACATAGTATAGTAACTATTATCACCATAATGAAGACATCAGAGTACTGCCAGCAAAACAATTTTAGTTTACACATGTAGTGAAATTTTGTAATGTATTTCAAAGTGCCGGTAGTAACGTGTCTTCTACAAAATAACCGCTTTCTTCCTTCATCATAATATCACTCTATCTTTGTCGCTTCAGTAGGTCCACGCCCTTCGTTTGTTAAATGTAGAATAAACTAAATTTCTCTTTCAAGACAGTCGGGTATCCCATCTCTTGCCAGCCGGTATAAATAATCTGTCGTAATCTGTGCAGCTCAGTGATGCCAACCGTACTATAATTATAGTACAATACTATAACTTTAATTTTGCGAAAAATGTAAAATACTATAATTTTACGCCAAATATACCTACCAAAATACTATAATTTTAAAGGATTCAAAACGAAAAATGTTCCTGTACTATATATTTTTCAGAAATACTATAATTTTTATGCCTTTGTACTATAATCAGCATAGAAAAAGATGGGAACACTGGTGCAGCTCAATATTTTTTGTATATTTTATTACGTGCGACTCAATAAACCATGACGATGCCGCCAAATATCTAGTTTTCATTCTATAATAACCCCTGTTCTCAAATAAATAATACGGCACCGCTCTCTCCCGTCGTCTTTAGAAGTATCAGTAGGTAGTAACTATTATAATGTTATATTTACTTAATTAAACTGGCGTTTACGTGGTAGCACTCCACTATCAAAACCAATAATATATTTACCACATAATAAATTACCACCAAATTAACTGAAAATACGCTTATTACAGTGGAACATTTTAGCGTTAAACATACGCAAACGGGGCTTGGTATTAGTGCTAACAAATTTTTTATTGTTACGGTTTCTACTCCGTTCACTTCGCATTCTCCGGCTATGACTTATTTTCTGTCATAACACCGAACTTCACGATAATGTGGTAGTTTATAGTAGTAAGAATTACCCAGATTGAAATAAGTATATGAGTTCCATATTATAATATATTAATGAAAATAAACGACGCAAAAATCATGTTTTTAATTTTTTATTCGTAGGTACGTCAATCTTTACGACCTGAAGTAACTTAATAAAGCCTTTTTTCCAATCACTCAACTCTTGTTATCTTCATTTAAAGTGGCAACTTAAACTACATTCTGTGACGATTTTTACATAATATTACTATTATAAATACAAGGTAAGGGATCACAGTATCATATTATAATGTCAAATAAACATATTTATATACATTAATAATATTTCTTGTATTCAAATGTATGCTTCCAGACAAATCTATCTTCACGTACAGCACCGTGGAGTACACAGATCTGATACACGCAGACGATGTATGCACTGAGGGTGCGTGGGGTTCGTAGCGGTACGGAGCTGTCTCTACTTATCGCAAAATCAACATTTGGGTGGGGGGGAAATGTCCGACATTTTCCATCTACCCTGGCAAATGGAACGATTACAAGGGATCACTTTTTGTCGGAAAAGGGAAAATGTCCGGCCACGCAATCTGGCGGGTGTGATTACTAACTGAGACAACTAAAACTGTCGTAAATATAATATGTTTGCAAGTTAGTTACATTATTCCAGTTTTATGTATAAGTATATCTTAATTTTTATAGTAAAATAGTTTCAGGTGATTTATTAGACAACTCTGTTTAGAACATATTACTTTATGTCGTCCGATTTCATTATAAATTAAATTCATATTGAACAAGGTATTTCTACGGATTATTCTTTGGAGAGGAGTTAAGGTAATTGCTCGCTTTTAAGAGATACTTTAACTTTTCAAGCTATAACATAGCATAGCATGTCGAACGCTTGAATATATTATAACGTAGTTAACTGAGAATTATAGCGGTAGATATGTATATTAAATATTCGTGATTACGTTACCAGATTCAGCTCACGTTTAAACGTGAACTAAAATAAATATAAAGAAATCTACAAGGATCTTCTTCCATCGTATCCGTAAGATTTCAGGTCCACGTATTGGCAGCAGCAATGATTCGAAAAAGTGGATGACGGGTATGACCGGAACCAACCAACGGAAAACCGTAATCGCAGTTTTGTGATTATCAAATTATCTATTTATTATGAATATGAAATGTATTATTATCATGAATTATATTCACTTTCTAGTATTATCATTATTTCTGGTTACTTCTGTCATTATCTTTTATTTATCGGCCTGTCCAATATTTATTATAATCCTGCGCACAGAGATCACCACACAGCCACCGGTGAAATATCCGCACACGCTTCGTAGCGTGAGTTGACTGATGTGACACGCCAAGTCCTCAACTTTACTAGCCTCTCGACTGCGGATCGCGATTCAAACGATATATATATATACCTGGCCAATAGCTATAACCACTGGCGTATGGTAACCGTGTCCGCGTGACCTAAGATGCACTCCAAACGAAATCTAAACGAAAAATGTTTCAAATTAATAATACACACTAATTACCTACTGTATCCACATTTTGTATCATAAACAAGACCTGAAAGGCAGAAGTGATAATAAACATTGTGGAAAAAGTAGGTACATATCGACTACCTCATGGAATAACACAGTAACTCTAAATTATCAACTTTTCAGGAGCAAAAAAACCATTTTAAAAAATCTGTAGCAAAAGCCGTTTATTGTATGCAAATATTATTTAAATTATAATTTATATCTTTAAATAGCGAATCATTTAAGCAGACAATCAACTTTTGCATGACATTAATTTAGGAAATAACACCCTAAATGTGTTTTTCCATGTTAAGTTTGACAACTTAAATATTACATCTAGATTTGGTGTGATTTTTCCCGTTTATATTTTTAGAGGGTGTAGGATATCTATACTTGGTATGTTTTTCCAAGTAATTATTTTTTTTTTTCATAAAAAAAGTACCACGTAACTTGAGATGGTGTTTTTTTCCATACTAATTCTGAACGATAATCTTAAATATCTCGACTTAGAGATTTTTGTTTTGAATTTTACGAGGAATGACATACTATGTGCTCTTTTTTTTTCGACGATATTTTGATATTTTGCTGATTTTCTATATTTTTATGGAATATGAGGAGATTTTTTAATTAAACAATATTTTATCGCAATAAGCTGCATTTAAACCAGTCAGTCAGTTTCAGGTAATTGTTTTACAGAACATAATATTATATTAAGATAATTTCAAAAGGTACTAAATGAATATTTCACTCAACATAATAATGATTGATAGTACAGGTTAAAAAAAATTATAGGATAGATAGTTACATATATATTTTACGTAAATTACGTTTTTCTTGCAGCATTATCAAGTAAATAGGTACCTACATGGATAATAATTATAAACGTTATGTAAATAAATCTTCTTTTATAATATTAAGTGTGGGAAAACTATCAACTAACATACAACTGTATTCATAAAATTAGATTTAAAATATATAAAAATATTACTTATTAGACTTATACTTCTTATACAGCTACTTATTTCTATCGCACCTCGCTTAGCTGTTTGTAGATGCCAAAGATAACAATAGCCATCCTTGCTAACAATCTCATAAACAGTGAGATTGTAGATGGCATATTTTCTTTTATAATAAAAGACGCATACTTCACTTTGTGACACAGTTAAAACTTTTTGTAAACCAATGCATATAACAGTTGTAATGCGATTTTCTTTTGCACGATTTATATCACCCTGTTTCATCTCTCTCGAACGTTCTGTAAATAATAAATGTTGCTGATAATCACTTTCTAGGTATTGTTTCCGTTCCTGGTCAGACGAATTGTAAATAAAACACTTTTCACACAAGTCCTTTTTAGGGCGAAAAAAGGATAGGTTGAAATACGTGAAAAATATTTCTTTATATTGGCGTTCAGTAGCAATTGGAAACTGATAATTTTTTATTCCAAACCATATGCTATATTGGCAAAACATTTTCACCATATTCAAATTCTCGTCTAAATATTCTTTTTGACTCTTTTTTCTAACATACTGGGATTATTTTTTAGGAAAGATATTATTATATTCAATTACACTATTTTTTGTTGCTTCATTGAGTGCATGAGGACGGTTGATGTGCCTGCCTCGACTATCCAATAGCAATTCTGACTTCATTTTTTTAAAAGCACCAACCGCCCACATATTTGAAATTGAAAGCGTTTGTAAAAACATAGTTTTACACACTTTATTATTTCGTTATTGCATGGCAAATTATAAATAAGTGCTTTTGAACGTCTTGAAGAAACTGGTAGTTTTTTGGGTTATATTTTGCACTGACTTGACATATCGTAAGATATAATCCCATTGCTCATGATTGCCAACCATCCAAAATGAATCAAAACTAACTTGACGTTCGGATTTACTCATTTTTGGGGCACATTTGAACCGGCAAGAATTTTTACACGGTGCTTCCATGGTATTCAAAAATTCATTCAAATATTCTTCGCCCGAATTGAATAATTTTTTGGCTTTCTTCCTTTTTCACAAGTCTTAAATTACAGCTCTCTTCTTTTTTCGATTCAGGTGCGTCAATGGTGGAAATACTCTGTGCAGATGTACTAGGTAAGGATACCATCATGTCTGGTGATGTGATGTCTATAAGTGCATTTGTGTTTTCTAAAGGTGGTAAAGTACACAGACAGGAGTATAATGTTATTATGCTTTGAAGTATAGCCATATATTTCATTATGTGTAAGATCTGCTGGAGATTTCGTAATTTCTTCGATCAAATCATCAATCATTCCCAAATCTTCTCCAAATATTTGTGTCATTTC
Source organism: Rhyacophila brunnea (assembly GCF_057557595.1). Lineage (NCBI taxonomy): Eukaryota > Metazoa > Arthropoda > Insecta > Trichoptera > Rhyacophilidae > Rhyacophila > Rhyacophila brunnea. The sequence goes on from NW_028232965.1 coordinate 36,149,929, forward strand.
TGGCACACTGGAAGAACAGGTAAAACCCGATAATCCAGGATCACTAGAAGTATTATTCGAATTTGATATGTATTCGGAGTCTTCAGATGGGGTAAAATCAACCTGGTTATCATCGTGGACTATGCAATTTTCATCCAGACATGCAATGATTCTTTTCGACTTTTTTGACTACCGTATTTATGATAAAAGTATAGTAAAAAGTATTGTCGATACATATGCAAAAATAGGCAAGTATTACCTCACCTACTTATCACAAGTCGTCATACAATCGATACAAGAAGAATAATTAATGTAGATCAGTCGGAAGCCAACAGCGGTGGAGTGAGGTTGTACAACTTCGCTTGCGTATTCGTGTCGCATTCGCCTGGTTACTCGCGAACGTTTATAAATACGTGATACAACAAAAATAATATTGTTTGTAAATGAATTTGACAATAAACTCAACATGTGTGGTCCCATGTGATTTTGACAATCAGTGCCAGTGCTTGAGAAAAAGTGAAAAATATTTATTGTTGCACGGATAGTGCACTTTGTGCGGGGAGTGCGTCAAACGCTGTGAAGCGAGGGGCTGTCCACACTGTTTTTTGTTCACACTGTTGCGCGAATTCCAAGACCGCGTGAACGGCAAAAACAATAAAATGGAAAACACCACAATGGAAGTGAATGAAACGAAAAAAACGAAGAAGAAAAGAAACGATGATGAAGAGGAAGTGGTTGGAGAAAAAGAAGAAGAATGGCAGACGGTGACCTCTGGAAAAAAACCCAGAAGAGACTCTGGGGTCACTCCAAAGGGAAACCAAAACATCGTCATGATAGCGACGGGAAGTAAAATTCCATTAAAGCTGAAAATAGCGCAGATGCTGCATAAGGCAGGAGTAAAAGTACAGAAAATTTACAATAAAAATTTAAAGACGTACATCCAAGTAGAAGACGAAAAAGAAGCAGATAAAGTGAAACAAGCTGGAGAACTCAAAGATCTCGGTTTTGTGACCAAAGAGAATGACTCCTGCTCTTATGGAGTAATAAGAAAAGTCGATATTGATATGGACCTCCAAGAACTGCAAATGGAAATCAAAAGTGATGCAAAAGTAATCAACCTTAAGAGGTTGACAAGAAAAGGTGATACAGGAGAGCTGACAAAGACCTCGTCAGTCAGTATTAAATTTGGGGAGAAAATATTGCCGAGAACAATTTACATATATGGAGTCTCTTTTGCTGTAGAACCGTATGTATTCAGGGTTATGCAATGCTACAAATGCTGGCGATATGGGCATATCGCGAACAATTGCGGACGTACAGTAGAAACGTGCCCTAAGTGTGGTGAAAACCACAAAACCTGCGAAAAAAATGAGGAAATTACGTGCATCAATTGCAAAGGCAACCACGCGGCAAATAGCCAAAAATGCCCAAAGTGGCAAGAGGAAAAGAATTGCAAAGAAGCAATGAAAAAAATGAACATACCTTTCAAGGAAGCAAAAAAAAATATGTTAAATAATAGCTATGCTGACATATTAAAACAAAAAAAAATCGTAGGAAGAGATGAAAGCGAAACAATTCAAAAAACTAAGGAAATCAAAAAGAAAGAAGAAGCGGTGGTAGAAGCTTCAGGCTCAACAATAATAGCTACAGGTAGTAGCGTAAAGCCTACAAAAAATAAGAAAAATTCAAAAGGGAAGACAGAGGTTAACGCGATGGGAGAAATTATGAAAGTCTTGCTGAAAGGGGGAGATTGGCAGCAGATCATTAAACAACTAATAATTAAAGCAGTGGACTGGGTATGCAAACACTTCAAAGAAGGAAACTTAGGGGAAATTCTAGGGGAGGTTCTGCAGCAAAATGGATAGTAAAAAACAAATTAGGATTTTACAATGGAATGCCAGAAGTATGAAGCAAAAGAAGGATGATATAGAACTCTACTTAATAAGACAAAAAATTTCAATAGCATTAATCTCAGAGACTTGGCTGAGGTCTGAATTAGACTATCTGAAATTCAATGATTACACGATGTATAGAAAAGACAGAGGGGATGGTTACGGAGGAATAGCGATACTGGTGCATAAAACACTGGCGTCTAAAGAAAAGACCCTACAAGGCCTTCCAACTGAACTGGAGGCATGTCAAGTCGAAATCAGAGGGACACAAAAACTAAAATCAGTGACAGCAATATATTGTAAACCCAATGTTACCATTCGGAAAAACGCATGGAGCAGGCTCTTCGATCAAATGGGAGAAGGATCAATTATGGGTGGGGATTTCAATGCACACCACCCAATGTGGGATCATATACTTCGAGACGCAAGAGGAGAGGATGTCGCTGACGTATGTCTTGACTCTGACTTAGTAGCGATTAACAATGGACAAAGTACCAGGGTCGCCCCTCCAAATCAGAGAGGAGCGGCACCGGATATAACATTTATCTCCAATGAGCTGGTACTGGAAACCGATTGGAAAATAGACTCCGATACTATGGGCAGTGACCATTTACCCATTATCATCGAGTTTGTGGAAAATCAATGCCAAACAGAAATGATCCCAAGAAGAAATTACCCTAAAGCAAACTGGGAACAATATCGAGAAATCATCTCAAATGACATAGACAGACTTACAGAACCTACCAGAGATGTACAAGTAGAGTATGATAAATTGGAGGCAATATTGAATAATGGGGCAAATTCAAGCATTCCGAGACTCAAAGTATGCAGTCACCCAAACTTTAGACCAAAACCATGGTGGAACTCCGAAGTATCAAAGGCAATCGCTGAGAGAAGGCTTGCCTATACTCGCTTCAAAAAAATCAGTTCAACAGAAAACTACCTAGAACTAAAGAAAAAGCAAGCCACAACTCGAAAAGTAATCCTAAAAGCCAAAAGAGAAAGTTGGAAAGCATTTTGTGACTCCGTCAACTCGGAGACTTCCTACTCAGAAATGTGGAGAAAAATGAGTTGGATGAAGGGCAAATCGGGAAACAAATTCAAAAATCAACTGGATGAAAGCATGGCGTCACTCCTCCTTGAACAACTAGCAAGTAAAAGTGACGAAACGAAGGAAGAAATTGCAGAACAGGAAACATATAATCCTAATGATACATTGAATGAAATTCTTACAGTGGCGGAACTAAGATCAGTAACCAAAAATAAAGACACTGCCCCCGGCATGGACGAAGTTTCATATTCCATGATCGCTCAGCTGCCAGAGACCGGAAAAAATAAACTAGTGGAGATATTCAACTTAATCATGGAAACCGGAAAAGTCCCTAGGCAATGGAAGGAAACGATGATTATCCCAATCTTAAAACCAGGGCGAGACCCTACCCTAGTGTCGTCAGTCAGACCAATTGCACTCATATCATGCATGTGCAAAACATTCAACCAGATGATTGCAAGAAGAATCGAATGGTTTGCAGAGAAAAAACAACTATTTCATCACAATACTACGGGATTCAGAAGGCAAAAGTCGACTCTGGAGAACATAGGCAACCTAGTACTAGACATCAATGCAGCACAGGTCAAAAACGAAGTAACTCTGACAACATTCCTGGACATCCAGGATGCGTATAATAATGTGCATGTGAAAGAAGTGTCAAGGGTGTTGAATGAATGGGGAATCGGTGGGAAGATCACTAAATATCTTAAGCAGTATTTAAATGAAAGAAAAATCACCATGTGCATTAATAATGAAAAGAAGAGTACGGTATGCTCTAGAGGCCTTCCGCAAGGAGACCCCCTATCCCCATTACTATTCAACATTCTTACAACTGACATATTAAAGTTAATAACAAGGGTCAACATTGTACAATATGCAGATGATTTTGCACTTTTTTGTTCGGGAAAAAGAGTAGATGAATGTCAAAGGTTAATGCAGAAGAGTCTTGACGAAATAAAATTATTATTGGAAACGCGAGGCCTCAAAGTAGCTCCCAGCAAAACTAAGGTGGTACTTTTTGCCAGAGGCAAGAGACAAAACCAGCTTAACTTAAAAATCGACGGCACTATAATAGAAAGAGTAGACACTTATAAATTTTTAGGTATGAACCTGGACTATAGACTAACGTGGAAGCATCATATTAGTCATTGCGCGAATAGCCTGACACAACCTCTGAACATACTCAAAGTACTGGCGGGAGGTGGGTGGGGCGTACACCCCATTCATATGAGAAGGTTATACACGGCACTCATTAGAAGCCGATTAGATTACGGGAGCATGTTTTACCACTCCGCTGCAGAAACTAATTCGGTGAGGCTAGATCGCATCCAGTCCAAAGCATTAAGAATATGTGGAGGATTTATCAGGACAACGCCCATTCACGTGCTACAAGCGGAACTCAGCGTACCTCCACTGAATGTCAGGAGATGGGCACTGGCTACCAAGACATGGATGAAGTGGAAATCTATAATAGATAACCCCATATTGGCAAAGGTGAAACTCCTATACGAGCTCGTTGAAAGCAATACATACTATGAGAAAAGAAAGCTCCCACTACTGGTAGGAATCCTTAAAGCCACAGAAAGTTGGGAGGTATTAAATACAAAATGCCTAGGTATGTATTCGCTGAGGAGGCCAGTTGGTACCTACGACCTCAGCTCTGTTATCCAACTAGAGGTCAAAGGAATAGACAAACCAAAACGGAGCATAGTATCCGATAAAGCAAGAGAGCGTGTCGAAAAAATGCTGACAGAGAGGTACGCAGGATGGAGCCACCTTTATACAGATGGATCCAAAGATCAGAATAGAGCAGGAGCAGCTCTTGTGATACCAGAAGTAGGTATAAACAAGAGCTGGAAGCTAAACCCAGCGATACCAATAATGACGGCGGAACTCATCGCGATAAACGAAGCAATTAAATACACTTTAAGCGATGATTTCTCGGCGCAATCCGCTGTCATTTTAACAGACTCCAAAAGCGCTTTACAACATCTTGCCGCAGCAACTCGCTCACATAACAGTAAAACCATAGCATACCACATCCTTGACCAGATCGACGCCAAGAAAAATAGAGGAGGAGATCTATGCCTTCAATGGATCCCATCGCACATGGGCATTGAGGGAAATGAAAGGGCAGATGATCTGGCAAAGGAAGCCGGCCATTCAGGGGTACCACATCAGTGGATACCAGAAAACCTGGACTGGAATGAGGCTATAAAAAAAATGTGCCATAGTATGTGGATAGATTTTCACCATAGGGCATCATTAGAAAAGGGGAAATGGAGTAAGTCAATTCTACCATCACCACGAGAGGTGCCCTGGTTTGTAGAGTCTTCTTTGACGAGGAATGAGCTTAAGTTAATTCTGAGGCTAAGAACAGGGCACACCATGGGCAAAAGATTTGATGTCCTCATGGGAAGAAGCGAATCGCAGCTCTGCGATGAATGTCATGTTTTAGAGGACATTGTACATATAGCACTGCAATGCCCCAAATATGAAATTCACAGAGTACAGCTGCGAATTGCAGATATCTATGAGAATGTCGACGAATTGAAGGGTGTCCTGGCGGTGGGTAAGACGGAAGAGCTAGGCAAAATTGTAAAGTTATTTAACAGAATAGGAGTGAGGACCTGATCGACGGATCCCCTTCTAGAAGAGAAGAGGCGATATGACAGCGAGTCGCAGTCAAAGCCTCGGTAAAATCACAAAAAAAAAAAAAAAATTAATGTAGATTGTAAATTATAAACTAATTGTGCAAATATACATTTATACGATGCTTACTAATGATAGGAAGACGTTATAGTTTATATTAAGAGATACAAAATATTATAAACATTGAAAATCCTGTAGGAGCCAATAGTACCGACAGAATATTTACGGTTGAATCATTTATAATTATAACCTATAAATGTGTTGTCTGAAGTAGGAGATTATTAAAACTACATATTATTCACCTTTATTGTTTCCATACTTTATTTTATTAGTCTTTTGAGCTAATTGTAATATTCGCCGAGATGTAGTTGGAGACATATTAACTAAATGGAATAGTACATAACATAAATCCATTAGAATTTAAATTCAAATTCCATCAAGTACCTACCATCGGTCTATAGTATTAATAATAATATTAAAATTAGTCACTTGTTCATAATAACAAAAATAATACACTTTACTGTCACAAAAGCAATTTTCGATAATGAAAGTAGCTGCGATTCATTACAAAGGATAATGATTTTTCAATACAGTGTTATTCTATGTTGATAAAGGCGAGATTTGAAGGTGAAAGTTGAATTAGTGTCATATTCCACGGTGAAATAATAGTTAAATGATACACTAAAATGATTTGTGTAGGAAGCGTGTATATTTTTTCCGAGTAATATCATACCAACTCGGCATAGTGTCATATTCAGTGTCACATAAAAATTAATAACAATAACTTGTGATACCAACTACAGGTGGATTATTATTCCATGTTATTTAAGACTTTACAAAAAATGTTATATAATCATAACTCTACTTATGAGTATTATTTTAAACAGTATTTTGGGTGTTTTTCGAGAAAAAAATCCAAAAAAAAATTGGCTGGTGTGGTATTTTTTTCTATGCAACAATAGCTAAAAAAACATAAAACACACTATTTTGAATTGGTGTGTTATTCCATGAGGTAGTCAAATGTACTTAAAATAAAAAAATAACAAAATTAGTGTCTGTTATTTATTTAGTAGAGTGCATAGAATATACGTGGCAGCGAAGAACTAGAGACCGAGAAGAGTGGAAGGATGGTGATGATATATTTATATTTAATTTAAATGGGTACGGTTTTTTTATAAATATTTACTATTCCTTAATTTTGTATGAACATATTTTTTTCCTCGGGATAGACTCACTATAATAGATAGCGTCAAAATGTACGCGTATCGCCGTATTTTAATTGAGGAATGAAACCCTTTCTATTCATTCTATGGGGGAGCGGAAAGAGGATGAGATAATAACGACCGGAGTAATAATTTTTTTTTTCCCTAACGAACCGAGCGATTCACCTGGATAGTACGGGAGGAGCTTTATTAAAGGAGGCTGTTTTGTCAGCGCTTTCTTTTTGAGAAGTGCATAGTCTAATGAACAGCGATCACTTAAATTAACACAAGTCATGATTCATTATCTCAAAAATTGATCTAACGGAAGAAATTAACGGAATAATTCCATAGACGGAGAAGGCGGAGCTAACCGCTAACCTTACTTTAATGGTGTTATTTTACTGTCAATTTATATTGATTGAATACCATTAGAGCGTAGGTACACGTTGGGATTCACGGAATATTGATCACCGCGAACAATTCATCACGGATTGTGCGCGCGGGCTTGGATGGATAGATATTTTGGCGAAAACGATACGCAATATCGAGAAAATAATTACAAGCTGCTTTTTCTACTTCCATCATCATTATTCTTCACCGACGAGAAATACAATCACTGTCCTGAATAGCTCTATTACTTTCAACGATAATTTGGCTTCACAGCCCTGAGGGTCATTGATAGAAAGAAGTCCTCGCCGTCCTTCGACTTTGCCGGTGACTACCAACCTCTCCAAACTAAAGGCGCTCCTAGGAACAAAGTGACCAATGAAATCAAGCGTCCACTGTATCTTGTGGTAGATTCATGGTAGAGGCATTCGTGAGCTTTGCTATCCACCGAATTGAACCACTTGAACTACAATATCAAAATGGTTCAACCGTTTTCCCTTTTTGCCGTCAGTCATATTTATCGCCCTAAAGGAATATTAAAGAACACTGATTCTATTTTTTAAATTAATAAATATTGTAAGGTGAATAATTATTAATTATGAATTGAATAAATGAATGTGAATTTCGGCTTCGATCAATTTTTCGTACACGCTGCCACCGGAGGGAGGTAACCCGGTGGACCAAAATATTAATACCTAATTACTACAATACTATATTATAACCGCCCGTGTGGGTGGAGCATAGGCTAGTGGGCTGCGTTTCGGATCAATAGCTCACAAGAAACAGATTGAAATACTGATAGTTAGTTAAAATTCACGTCATTCTTTTATGTTTATTTGAAGCGCCTGCTTAGGACTAAGGACATTGTCGTGTAATGAAAACGCCTTGTATTAGTAAATTAGTTGATTCCAAATGTATTCAATTGGAATCAAGTAAGACCATTCCAATTGCATACAATAATTATTTCGAATGAATAAATTTGGAATCGAATAAGATCTGCTTTCATGTAACGGCGTCTGCTTTGCCGTGTGGCTTAACTCTTAGATGGGTCAATAAGTTAAATATCTAGGTAATATGTTAATCGACACTGCTGATTCAATTTTAATTCGTCTCACAAGACCGATTGGTTTTCCAGCTGACGTTTGTATTCGACTCAGCGCCTGAAATCGTCTAAAAACCTCCCAAAACAATTTCCATAAAATCATCCATCATCTTTTTATTTATACATAGTCTCAAATTCAAGTGTATTGTTTTGGAAGGTATGCCAGGTATAAGGGCAGAGAGTGAACGCCGACGCGATGGGATGACGAAGTGAATCGATTCACTGGAAAACCTATAGCATCCACCGCAAGGCTTACAAAGGATAGGGAAAGTCGGGGATAACTGATCCAGAATTCAGCAGTACCTACCCAGTATGATCATGATCCTCAGTCATAAGGGTGACAACGAGGAATAGAGAAGTAGAACGAAAATTTTATATTATTCGACAATGTTTCTACACAATAAAGTAGGGTTCTGAGAATAATACGTAAAGAAAATACGAATATCAGTAACAATTTGCATATAGGTATCAAGGTATTCTGCCCAAGTGGTGAAAGGTGTTCAACCCTTTTACACTCTTAAACACAGATGGGGTGAGATTCTCTCATTATTCCGTAGCACATACTCTCCATACCTGGGTGGTTAAATGAGACCACTTTAGCGACTGCAGTCGAAATTATTGTACTCTGCAGAATGTGCACTTAACAAAAATCTCGTATTAATTATGGAATGTTTTAATGGAATTGTATAGAATATCTTCAATCAATAAGTAGAGGCTTTAAAATCGAGATGAAAACGCAATAATGATGATACTAAAATGACTGGAGTTTCGAGAATAATAAAATTCTTTATGGGGCATAATATTTTTTTATAGTATCGATGGGATTGGACTCTAGATTGAGTGGTAGTAAATTCGATGTTTTATCGTTATAGAAATTTTAGATTCGTTTTTTTTTTTTTGGAAATGAAATCTACTTCATCTCAGCTGGAGATACTATTAGAATGGGTTCTTATTTTTTCACTATCGTATCAAATGAAACTGTCTTCAACACATACAATTTTACATATAAACGTGCACTTCCTTTGACTGCCGTTATACAACAATTAATTAGATAGTAAGTATAAAAACGAATGTATATGCCATATGGTAACAAAATTGCTCCATTTATCTGACTCCACGAAACAAACCATCACTAAGTGTTACACATACGCAATTAATACAGGTGTATAGAAACAACGCATATGTCATAAGAAATGTAGCCCCATCATATCTTGGCATTGGAAGAGTAGGTATAAGTAAAAATCATATCATAGGATAGGTATTCGGCAGTTTCAATTAGTTACGTATAACCTTTTCGTGATCATTAAAAATGTTTCAATGTGTATCGGCTGTCTATTTGTTTTCAACAATGCAAACCGAGCCAACTCCAAGGGCCTCTACAATTAATAACTACGATAATTATTTAACAATAAGTTACCGCCCACCTATCATGTGTACAGGAGAGTCAGTGAACGCCATTGTCTTCTGCACTATGAAAGAAAGCTATATTAAATCATAACGAAGTAACGGCTTTGGGTTATACCTAACGATGGCTTAACCCTTAGTTCAGTGGTCGGCAACCTACTACCCTCGGGTGATTCAATTACCCAATACAACATTATGAATTACCCGCCAAGAAAATATGATAATATTTTTTTCAAATTATTATTTTTATAAAATTATTTATTTATTTAAAATACCAATAATTAAAAAAAAAAGTTAAAATGAATAAATAATAATGTTTCTTATCATTTATTAATTTTAAGTAAGTAACCGAAGATTTTTGTTTGAAATTTACTGTATTTGAAAATGATATCAAAAGTAAAATATTTGATGTAGATATGAACATAATTGTGAAATATATTATCGCTATAAAAACGGAATTTGGCGCGAGATTTGTAGATTTAAAGACGTATGGTCCAATGTTTAGCTTTATTATAAAACCTGAGCTTAAATATTTTGAATCTCTTAGAATAAATAATCTGAAATTAGAATACATTGAATTCAAATGTTCAGTTCTATGGACAATATCTATATATTAGTTAGTATATATTTTTTATTTTTTAAAAAATAAAACTGTTTTTTTTTAAATATAAAAAATTTGTTTCAAACTTTTACTTACTAACCAAATATTTTTTTCAAAATTGAATTTTTTTACCCAGTCTCTCAAAAGGTTGCCGACCACTGCTTAGTTCAACGATATCGTAAGTCCATTTTTTGTCGAAATTGAGTTTACATCCACAAAACGTTTGTCTGCATCGTATCTTTATGCTGTAAAAATATTGTACGTCCAAATAAGATATTGTATCTTTCAAATAGGTACCTACATATTAATATTACGTCCATTTCTCGTGCATCTCAACAAATCTTAAAAAATCAATTTTCTCAAAACATACAAAACTGGACATACAATATATTTACACTAAAAATCGATAATATGCTGAAAGAGAAGTGATATTACATTTTTATATCTAAAAATGTTTTCTAATGACATTTATTTTAATTTGAAATAGTATCGGACAAGAAGTATGTAGGTGGGTATCAGAGCTTGTGATTACTCGAAATTTTTCATTTCTAGAGATTCGAGAATTCTTAAGATCAAGATCATTCGTTTTTTCGAGAATGGTTTTTTAATTCTCTAGAATTATCGAGAAATTGTCATTATTACGAAATGACATAAATTCTTGTCGATTTTTTTTTCATTTTTTAATGAAATTACCGAGAAGATTTTTTTAGTGACAATTTCCCAATTTGTGTCGAAAATATCATTGCTGATTTCTCGAGAAATGAGAATTAATTGCTCAAGATTGGAGACTGGTCTTTCCTGAATATTTCTCGATCACAACCTCTAGTAGGTATATGACAGAAAATTCGAAGTGAATAGAATGAATGCCCTTGGTAAGAAAACATTCCATTAAATATACTTAAATTACTGGGTATACTTGGAGTTGGGACCATTCCATGGAACTGAAATGCCGAGTTTAGAAAATACTATGTAGCCTGGGAATCTAAACGAGAACGATAGGGCGCTGTCTTTTTGGTGTTACTAAACGGAGTGGGTGCGTATACACTCACATAAATAACGCTGAGAAAAATTGAAACAATCGAATTGTGAGTTTCGAATACGACGCATGTTCATTTCATGCTTAGCTGGCAGGACAAAGTTACGAATTTCGAGGATGAAAAAGGTAAAAGAAATAGTCACAGAAGTAAAAACTAGAATGTTGGCATACGTAGACCAATGCAGCATCCCTAGAGGTAAAAACTTCTATATCTGATCATTCAAGGGAACTGGCAAAAGAAGAACTTCTTGGCCTAATATCCTCAGATTGGGTTCAGCCCAGGGCATAATCCTGTTGAGAGCAGCGAAATATAGAGAACATATTATGGCCAATATCATCGCCGTATGATTGGCTGTCGATACTTAGCTGAAAGGTAAAACCAGTGACTTATAATTATCGATATTTTACTCTTGGTTTGGATATAATATTATCACCACCTAGTCGGATGGCAAAACCATCAGTCAATATATCGAGACATTCCTTACGACAGTCACATCCCTAGCGGCATGGTAAAGTCAGTAGCCAGCCGTGGCGGAAGGAAGCGAACGAGCAACGAACGGCGAGCAATGTACCAGGGGGCGGCCACACGCGGCGGTGACGTCAGGCGACGGGCTCGTGACGTCACCAGCCCGCGATCAATGAATCTCGACTGCCGTGCTCGTCGCTCGACTCGGCTCAGTCCAACCCCGCTCCGCCCCAGCCCGAGCCTAGGTGGGCGGATTTCGCCGGATACGCGAATTGGACACGACACGGCTTAAAACGCCGGGCGAGTATCTCAAATATTGACACGAATGGGTTATCAAATTAAGACAGTTTGACTATCGGCCATTAGGTGTAACATAGAGAGAGGTCTATTCATATTAAAGTCATGTTTTCGTTTTACTAACCGTGTGTGACAATATTTTGCATGGATAGTATATTAATAACTTAATAAGTATAAATATACATAAGACTTACGGTCGATGGAAACGCAGACATCATTATTCATTACACTGACTATGACACCGGGTCTCATATTATGCGAAACGAAAGTAAACAAAATATATAAATAAAATCCTTCATTGTGTACCTAATACCTGTAAGCATTTCAAGATAGTAATGTTAGGTAAGTAATTAAAATAAGTCTAGTTATATTATTAGAAATTACTAAACAATTAAATTATATTGGTTAAGATACACGTGATATTGTGAGTATTATTTTTAAGTTGGGAAACTAAGAAACATGCGCAAGTGGGAACAGTTGACGCTTTGAAAGTTGCCAACGTTGTCTATCGTATTCTTTCCCTTTCGTTTGGAGATAATTTGATAGACAGAGAGAAAGCTCCATGGCACTGCTCACCTGGTATATGTAAGGTGGTAATGTCAAGGATAGAGCCACGACCTTTCTACGCTACGTCATTATAATTATACGTTAACTATCAATAAATAGCCGGTGAAGTTAAATGAAAAACAACATGACAAAGAGCTTTATCTATTCATGAAAATAACCGTTAAGAGGATGGCATATTATCATCTGCCAAAGGGATTATTAGTTATTGTATTTTATTGTATCGTAAAAATTTAACTAAATACCCATATTATTTTATTAATTATTATGTGACCCATGTTATTTTTGTCGCTACGTAAAATGATTTATACAACAAACAAAACTTATTTATAATATTTAATATGATCAGGAATTGGGTGGGTTTTAGAAATCCAGATGTTTTTAGAAACAAGAAAATAAAAATGGGAATAAAAAGGTAGCGATTTGTTTCCCTCGAATTGTGACTTTTTTGGGATGCCATGGGAAATATTTTTATTATCATTGGGCCTAAGGGGTATCGCGTACGTTTGCCTGTGCGAAATTTATCGCAGCCCAAAAATGTTTCAATAAATTCAATTACGGCCGTGTTGCTTTGATTTTCAATGCGTACAAATTACGACAAAGTGATGGGTGGACGGAAATATGGCTTTGTGAAACGTTGCGAAAGGTGTTTCGATTCGATTAACTCGTTATTGACTACAAAGCGAACCGCTCGTCCCATTGGCTAACTCCGTCATGTATTAAACCGGCTATGTTCCAGGAGCAGTTCCCGTTCCACCCGCGAGCCGAAATTTAGTCGCACACTACAAAGGTCACCATGGCTGAAACAATGTGTATAATAATACCGTGTATGACTACGGTGACCACACGTCTTTCGTTATAGTGGACAGTTCTATATTATATGAGGTTCTCGTTCTTTAGATTTATTTGTTTTTCAAACGCCGACAGTTGTTATTTATTATCTTTTGTTGAGACATTTTACCCATTTGCGACATTTCAAACTACCTCGATGATCTGTAAATTGTCTAAATCAAATCTAGAATACTGTTTTACTATAAAACATCCGACTTTATCGATGTAATTTTGATATTCGGGTATATAAATAAAGCATTTCTAGTTTGACATTAGATGGTTTCCGTACGTTTGTTGTAGGTACATTTTTATATAAAATGAGTTATCAGATTTTTTTCTCTCATCATTTTTTACAATGACTAATTTCTTACCAGATAATTAATAAAATCTCATTGAGCAGTGATTACCTAAATACATTTTCAACTGTAATTATTATTTATTATCCTTCAGCAACATTTAGATTTTATAGAAAATTAAATGTTTTCATGTTCTCATTCACAAACCATTTTGACAAAAAATGTTTTTTTTTGTTTAAAAAATATGCAGTGAAGGGGGAATTTGAGAGTTACAATAATATGTTTATGCGACTGAAACATTCAGTAGCCGAACTACATGGTGCAAACGCACAAAAAGTGCAAATCGGTTTCATTTATATAATATTAAATAAATTCATAATTCGTATCACAGCTTATCCAAACATGTTTTGAAAACGACCGACTCAAATGCATCTAATCGCTAACGTACATAGATGTTTCTTTCCTGATTGACGCCAAAATACGTTCGGAGATTCGAGAAATTCTGAATAGGTGAATAAAATGAAAAAGAGTCCAAATGACCATTGGAATAAATTTGCTCAAGAATAGCGTGTCTTTAAAATTTTAGTCGTTTAGGACATACTACAGAATAATGGCGTATCGTTGCGAATATTGTGTGATTATTGCAACTGAGGGATGTAAGTGCGTTTATAACACAATATAAGTATACATACAATGCCTAACAAACGTGACCTCGCTGTTACCAAAGAATCAATCGAATATTTTTATATATATTTGGAAATATAAAATATGTTTTAAAACCCAATATTTTACTTGTGGAATAATTGTATGGAGCAATAATATTTTTTTATGTAAAATAATAAACCCCGGAAAATTAGTTTACTTTTATATGACGTAGGGGGCTGTATAGATTGAAACTATTATTAAGTCAAGTTGGTTCCCAGAGCTCTAGGTCTAAGATAACTTCTAACAAAGTGTTTTAGAAAGTATTTCCATTTAGCAAGAAATCAACAATGGAGAGTGACTTACCTACCTAAAATTAAAATTTGAGAAATAACTACAATTACACAACACGTAAAAACAAACATAAAAAGGCTGATGTTACGGCTTCGATCTAGTCTGTTTTTTTAATATGCATGAGCATTTTATTTTAATAAAAAAATCACTTTTCTATCGACACGCATTTTCCCCAAATTTTGATCCTCCCACAAGTTGAAATTGATTTTTTATTATATCCAAGAGAATGTGGTCACCGTATATGACGCAGCGAGGACAGAAATTTGTCATCAGAGGCTGTTACACATTTATAATATAATATAAACGATGCGTTTTGCATTATGTATTCATTATTAGTAATTTATTACGTTTTTCTTATTGTGCAAATTATAAATCTGCCTAATATATTAGATGTCACTAAAAACGGCAACGGCGCGCGGCTTTTAATACAAATATAAAAGAATTTGTAATATAGAGTGTAAGTAGAGAATATTTTCTTCAATATTTTTGTGAAATACATATAAATAATACAATGCCCGCAAGCAGAACATTCCAAATGAGGGACGATTATATCGAAACAAGAGCAGGAGAGAAAGATCTAAATTTGATATAGCCCAAAGCTACAGCATGAATGAGATCCTTTTCCCTCCAGTAAATAATGAATAATACCATTAATGTTAGGTACGTAGTATAATTAACATTTATAACACACATAACTATTCAATCAATACATTTCGTCGCTGTGATTGGTTTCCCGAATAGACCAAATGTTCAGGAGACGAAAAACAAATTTCATAATCCTATATTTAAATACATGGAGATATTTGAATTGTTATATTTACAGCATATGAATGATGTATTCATTGCCATTACAAAGTAATTTAAAGAAAGGGATGGTTCTCGTCCAATTAGATAAAAAAAACATTCTGCATTAAGAGGTCGATTTCGACAAAAACGGATATTCGGGAAACCAATCCTATAGCGACGATTTGTCACAACGTAGAATATTTTTTTTAAAAAAAAGTGACTTCATATGGTAGGTAGGTACCTATTTGTTTCTTTGCCTTCAATAATTATTACATGGCCCTGGATTCGCCTATAATGAATATGAATAAGAGGGTTAACGATGCGAAAGTGTAAAACCAAAATGATAGTTGGGGCGGATTATGTATCAACATATTAATAACTTCCGTTCGTAATACCTACCATCAACGTTAATAGGCGGCTCTCGTGGTGCAGTGGGTAAGGCGCTGGCCTTCCACCCGAGAGTTCTGTGTTCGATTCCCGGTCATGACAAAAACATTTATGTGTTTTTCTCAAAGCCTGGGTGTTTGTGATTGTTCAAAAATTACTAACAACCACCTTGTACGAAAAAGCAAGGACATGGTTATTAATAATTCTAAAAAAAAAAATAGGAAATTTCAAATAGAATAGTATTGATCCATGTCACATATTTCGAAGAGTTGTTTTAATTATTTTTTTATTTTATTAAGGCCACGTGGTGCTGCATGGCTACAAAATTAACAAGATCTCTTCTGTGTTCTCTAACTAAGAACAATATCGGACATGGACAGACTTTTGCAGGCCAAGAGCTAATTTTCTCAAAATGCCTCGGTCCATCACGATATAGATATATACTACAATTACATCATAATATTATTATAATCAAAAAATGTATTTATTTACTTAATTAAAAACAAAAAATCTATGTCATATCCCAGTTCATTGTCGATGATGACCTGCACTGCGCTGCATAAATCCAGTTATTTTGAATCGTTTGGTAGGTACTTAGGTATATACGGGACTTTTCGAGAAACGCCAGGCCCGTAGCAACCGGTATTTTTTCTGAGGGCTTGCTTCCCTTGAAAATTGAAAACTATGAGGAAGAAAATATAAAATGGTAGCTATTGCTCATGGTATTTAATATTATGTATTTAGATACAAAACGTGTTTCACGGTTTCGCACCAGCAAATTTAGTGGTTACTTCGGAATAACCGAAATTACCTGCGTGCAATCTCGCTCATCTATTTAGTTGCTTTTCACTCATTGTTGATCGAAGATTTTTTTTAAATTCTTTTCTGTAGGTATACTAAATGATCGTTTTCATTCATTCTACATTCACAAACATGGTTCAAAGAATCAAAACGCAATAATTGGCAATATGCGTTAAAGCGAATGCTCAGCATACCAAACACATCTACTTAAGGGGGACATGCTCAGCGTAGGTCAAAATGGAGCTTTTATTGCATTTTCAAAGCATGATCCTGGCCATTCCTTAAACGTTGTAGATAATCTATTTATATAATTTTGAAGCCTTATTATCCTTTATACTTATTTTAAACATTTGATGACTGCATAAAGTATTTTTATTACGTACATAACATAGTATTCTTTTAAACCTCTCGCTCTAATGTTTTAGAATATAGTCATATTTCAGTACATGCATGTGCAGTGGTGTTAAGATTTTTTACATTTATTAATTTTTAAACGCATTTATAAAACCATTAGTATAATTTATGTCGACATTTATTATAGTGAAATATTTACGATAAAAAATTATATTGATAATCTGTGATCCCAAATTTGACAAGAATTAGGCATTTTATTATTCAAAAAATGGGCAAGATTAACACATTTGAAGATAATTATAAAGACACTAGTTGGAAAAAAACGTGTCAAGTTGCAAGCTTCGTATTTTCCCACTAGGTAGGTACCTCTGGTAGGCTGTGAGATCTGTTATAGGTACGCATTGCGAATAAGTTACATAATATACATTTCTTTGTAAAAGAGTTTCTTTCACATTATTCTAAGCCTAAACAGTCGATTGTGAGGCAATAAAAACATTTCGACTTTCTTTAAAAAAAACGATGAAAATTAAAAGCATTTTTTTATATTAGGTACCTATCTAAGTACCTGCATTAAATTCCTTTATATTCCAAAACTAATTGCCACGACGAACTACATACCGAATTATGTCACTTGAAAGAATACCTTCATTTTCCATCACGGATAAAGAACATATAGGTAGGTAGGTATTATTCATCTTTACCGTCATATTATGTTCCGCATCAAAATTCCAAACGGGTAGCACATGAACGTAACAATTGGTTCTAGTCAGGAATATTTTTGGAAACGTCTTTCAAATTCGGAGTAAATGTATTACCTATATCCCTATACATATTACTAATTTTTGATAATGCGTCAGAAACACTTTCGAACTTTATTTTTGAATAATTCAATTTGTTCCGAAAGTACTAAGTAACTGCTCAATTACTTCAGCAATTAAGTTATTTTTCTTTGATATAATTAGAAGTGTATTATGTCTACAAATTACAGTTAATTATGTCTACAACGAAAGACAATTCATCGATTAAGTTACATAATATTATACTCTCCATCAGTTGATTTAAAAATATATTTTATCTCATGTAGGTAGTACCCAGGGGCGGCTCTACCTTAAGGGTTGGTGGAGACCATCCCCATATCGTTATCATGTCAAAAATTCACATCCATTATTTTTATCATTGTCATAATAGGTATATCTACTTAATTACGGGATTAAATGAACTATTTAATTTTTTTATTCGTCTAAACCCGTCGCAATTTTATAGAGATATTTATTATTATTATACAAATAAATAGAGCAATGATTGTAAAGTATATAATAAGTATCATATTGATGATTACGCGTATTAAAATAATTAATTAAATTAAATACGCCTTATTTCACGGTGACACCCATGAACAAATTAATAAAGCTATGTCTATTTTTCGCTGACGGGGTCACTCATCACTCTCATCCATCACTACAGTACAAATTTCGTTCTACAAATGATGAGAATGAATTATCGTTAGTATACGAATACTGGGGAGCGAATGAAATGACCCCAAGTGAGTAAAAACGCTCGATGTATGTCGTTGTTCAAAACTGATAATGGTAAGACTATAGTAAATATTTCATTAATTAAGATAATATTTTTAAGTATCTACTCTTTTTAGATATGATTAAGTTTAGTAACAACTCAAACAATCATATTATTTATTCTGTAGTTTGGTACATGTATGATATGAGAAAATAGGTAGGTGTATATATTTAATAATTGCTAAACCCCACCACCTAGAAAGTCGTCGAGCCGCCACTGGTAGTACATATCCCTGAATCACAGCAATAATATGCCCATTAAACAAAGAACATCTGCATGGTACTTCAACAGTTCCCCCAATTCGTAAATGAAGATTAATTTTCTTCCAGTTCTACCTCGAATAAGGTTCACATTTTCATGTAGAGTTCCGTAATATGACGCATATTCAGAATTTTACCACTCTAAAATGATGAATAGTAGAAATATCAGGGAAAGTTGAGATGTGGCTGTATATATGTGTGCTGTAAACCCATTGGGCTGACAGAGTGACTAATAATTAATTTAATGTGGACGTCCTGAAACGAATTAAGGGACCGAGAAGTTCTGCGTAGTATTGAAACTAGAAAACATCAGCCGTAATATGGAAGGACAAAAGTATACTAAGCATTCTCCAACTCATTGTCTAAGGCAGCGATTTCCAAACTGGGAGGCACGGACTAGCGCTAAAAGTCCAACAGAAAAATGTAAGCATTGTTTTGCAGTTTGCAAGTGCATAGTTCATAGAACGGCCGCAGAACTGCTAGTCGCATAAATGAAAGGATTTCAAATGCATTCACTGATTCAAACAGCAAAGTGAAAGCGTTCATGAAAAAAAAGAGCTATGTAAATCAAAATTACAAAAAAATAAGTTCAAAATGTTTCACATTTATTAATGATGTCCGCACCAGAGTTAATATTGAAGCAAACAAAAATTTATTTACTGAACACTTAGATGGTTTGCTAATGCACTTTTCACATTACATACCTATTTCGAAGATCTTTATTTTACAAAGTTCGCGTAGATACAGAATCCGTTTGTCAATGATTGCCAACAAGATGGTGATTTTGTGTATATATATATATATAATAAAACCTTGTTATTATTCTGTCAATATATATTTTTTTTAATTTCTTGTATTGATAAATTTTTTAGCATTTAATAATGGGGAGGAGGCGCCAAATTTATATATTTTTAAAGAGGGCGTAGTAAAATAATGTTTGGAAACCACTGGACTAAAATAAAATATCAACGGTATACTAAAAAATGTACAGGCCGCAGTCGTGGTTTAAGATTATCTGTGGTTCTTTATAAATACATATACACTTAAATGTACCGACCTCCGATATAGAACGAATTCCCATCAAAACAGCCCGCTCCGCACCACACGTTTGGATGTGAAGTATCAGCAGTTGTTTACGCTTAGGAATGTCTCAGGACCAGTTACCCAAGACTAAGATTACCACGCACTCAAGTGTGCTTTGACTGAGTTTAAATTGGCTTATTTCATAAAAATATGCCCATGGAAGAGAAGAGCACGGAGAAATAATAAAATAAAAGTAATACAAAACAATGTTAATTCAAAGGCCAGCAATTTTTTTTAATGAATAAAATTGGACTTCGTGGCGACCAGGTCGGATGGCCTGTCGACCACAATGAATAGCACAAGAAGAAGGTGGATAATGCAACGATACGAAAGAAAACCTTGAAACCAGTTGAATTTTATAAAACGTATATATGTACCTCATTCAATTGCGAAGAGCTCTTGTCAATAATTACGAAAAAATCTCAAGCGGTATGTAGACAAGCATCGTAGCTAGCAATCGTTATCTAGGTTTTTAATTTGAGGACATCGTACACGGGCGGTCATAACAAGAAGTCTTCGTCTGCCGATAAAATTTGGAGAGCAACAAACGAGATAGGGCACGCGGCACTCCCTCCCAGGCCGCAAGCCTTTCGCGCCTCACGCCACCAATGACGTCAAAGCCTTTCGAGTGATTCCAAACTTAAAAATGAAACTGAACAATGAATGCCTTGAAAATTCGGTCGATATTTTTGCCCACGTGAATTTTTGTCCGCCGCGTAGTTTTAATGATGTACACGAAGTTAGCGTTTTCCGAGTGGATTAATAATACAAAACTTTTTAAGCAACTCTTACGACAATAAACGATTATAAAAACCTATGCAGACAACATCGATTTATATAAGTCGTTAATAAGTTTATTTATTATTTGTGT
Organism: Rhyacophila brunnea; assembly: GCF_057557595.1. Classification (NCBI taxonomy): domain Eukaryota; kingdom Metazoa; phylum Arthropoda; class Insecta; order Trichoptera; family Rhyacophilidae; genus Rhyacophila; species Rhyacophila brunnea. Next base: position 36,170,802 of record NW_028232965.1, read on the forward strand.
GTTGTACAAAAATTACAAATATCAATACTTCGGTCGCAACAACCTGAAAAGTTTGCCGTACCGTACGCATAAAACAAAGTTATAGATAATATCACATATTACATATTGACATATTATGTCAATAAAAAAAATACACCTAATTTTAGCACTAATTAAAATCTGGCTATTATTCTACGTTATTAATTTATTACTTTCTCTAACTCGAGAGCCTACAGAAGAATGTTGTATGAACACAACACGATAAGATCGATAATCTAACATAATGGATCGCAGAATCTGAAGAGGCTGGTGGTTTTGGGTAGCCTTCAAGGAAGGCGAGGCAGAAGAATAGCATCAACCCGATGAACCGACAAAGTGAATAAGCTTACTCTGCCCCGAGAGAAGAAAATTACGGTGAGGGGTGAAGATTTTGGTCGCTCAAAAGATGCTTGCATTTGAAAGTGGTCAAGATGTTCAGAAATGCGGGAATGACCATGAATAAAAAACTAATAACAGAGCTATTTGAACATATTCATAGAAAAAAATGTAACATCTAGCGCGGTCTACGTCTGAAATATGCATGTAATACTTGTATTTTTTTTTTGTTGTGCCATATCTTATCGGTGGTCGGCCACCTACGGAGCAATCTTCTCTTTGTGGTTTGCCACCCAGAACAGATCGGTGGAGTTATCATTTAAATTTAAGCTTTAGCAGCGTTTGCCATTAATCTTGCATCTGGTGATAATCTGAACAATTATGTTTTTTGTCTTCTCATAATAAATAATATGGGCTAGCTCACTATAGTTTTCCAGTTTTAATAGTTAACGTATCTAAGGCGAAACTGATGTTCATATATCGTAATACTATATTATGCAATATGTAGCAACCCAGCTGCTGTTGAAAAATCCAAAGGTGGTCAGTAAATAGGTATGTTTATCTCGGGTTGAGCATCTCTGATAAAAGCGGATAAGAGGTTGACATCAAAATAAGAATAGCAATGACAAAAAATGAAACTGTAACAAATTTGGAAAAACAAAAACAATTACCAAACCCTTAAATACGATGTATTATCTAACCAATTTGTATATATATTGCCTGCGACACTTAGACGTTTAAGGCAATAGAAAGGCAGATTCTAGTAGCATTTTACATGTACCGAAGGCAAGTCGCCGACTCTCGTCGACTATCAAACGGACGAAAGAATCTCTCATCAGCATACTCAAGATTCGAGATACTCTACATGGTTTGTCCGCATGGAAGATAACAATATGTGGGGGAAACTCGTGGTATTTATTTACATTGAAGGTCGGAGAGGACGAGGTTTCCACTGTCAGCCCATGTGTGCTGGTGAATGCCAACAGGGGCGGAACCAAGTCGTAGCCGATGTCAAAATCATCCGCGCCACGATCATCACTGATGAGATTTCAACGAACAAAAACTTCTCGCCCCATACCACCTATTATTATATTTCTCTTTGGCCATATCCGCTCCTAAAGTAGGGCATATGGGCACCACACGGCATCTCCCTGTCGCTCGAGAGTCTTCTTGCATCTTCCGTTATGTCAGCATCCCGTAGCTTCGCCGTATACACTATGTGAATTGTATTTAGAACGCCGAAATCCGGTTGGCTTGAAGAACAGGCATACCATGTTGAAATTCGTTTGAGGCATATGCAGTACGTGACCGAACCAGGTCGAACGTCGCCTCTTCACTCTTGATGAGAAGCTGCAAGGTCCGCTCTCTTATATCCTCGTTACTCCTAAAGTTATACCACACCCTGTATCAAACATCTGTTCTCGAAGCTCAGTATACCGATGATCTGAGCCATGACTCGCTAAAACCAAATACCGCCCATTCGAAGCTTGCGTTCTGGCGATGATGTTTTGCGATAGCGAGGCATACCTAGAATTAGAATAATTAAATTACCCATTTTTGTCTTGTTTAGTTATATAACCAGTTTTCGAACTGCAATAACATTGTCTTATAAAACTCCATGTTCGCATTTTAGTTAATGCAGTATCTTGTAGACGTAGCCATAAATAAGTCGGTGATGAAGAGTATTATAAAGGTTTCAATTGACACTGACGAGTTAGGTTTCAATTTTCAGCCTTTCGGCTATAAAAAAGTTACCGAAATGGCAAAGCCAGTGCGCATGCAGCGCAGCGTCGCAGCACGCGACATAGAACAGTACGTATCGATCGGAACGCGCCGCGACGCCGGCGACGCCGACGGCCATCCGGCGAAATGAAAACCGCAATGGGACGATCGCGAGCCGGCTTCCCGCCAAATTATTGCGCCGCAATATTTTAATCAAGATGACTACGACTATTCTGACAATATATAAATCTTCGTATTGGATAAAGCCAGGTATAAATGAACTATTATAAGAAATCGACAAAGTTTACCAACGTCTTTTATGTAATCTGGTGAGGGATCCGAAGACTATGCAGTATAACAAAGAAGCATGAAAAGACGTTGAAATACTTTAATAATGATGATTTAAAATATAAAAGGTATGCGTCATTACATTAATTACTTTTATTCACTATTAAGATACATAATCAGGATGCTTTTTGGTGATAAGAGATAAACCTAAATATGTCAATTCCACGGGTTCGCTTAGTTATTAACTTAAGCTTGATATTCGCCATTACAATAGGATTCTACCACATACATACAGGTTTAATAAATTCAACACTGTGACTGTTTTATGACTATCTAATACCCACTTTCATAATATAATCCACTACATAATACGTCAGTTTTTATTAGGTAACATTATTAATTTTAAATGCACACACATTGTACTTTATGTTTACATTCTTATATTGTGTCATGCATATCTACAAAAACTATATTATTGTGAAACTATATTATGGTTATACATTACGCCACATTGGCCACTAATACGATTGGATGTGACAAAAAAAAATTAACAAGAAGTTAACTCAGCGAAAACAATAAGGGTATACATACACGGTCGACTTTTTACAAATCTACACTTAATATTCATAGTTTAGAATATACAATGATAAGTAAAGTTAAGTAATAATATAGGTACAGTTAATAATTAAATTATCAATAAGTAACTATTAGATTCAACGCAATCTCAATGATAATAGACTGTCTTATTTTAAGACAATTAATTTGATCAATCTAACAGTCACAATTATTAATATAATTGTAAATTAACACTATTAGCTGAAGGTAATGGTGAAATTTTAATTATAATTAATGATTTTTTTTAAATCTATTCCTTATGGAACTGTTTCGCCTTTCAGCATCTCTATATTCCATGTTACTATGTAGTACATAATATTATAATATATATTCACATATGGTAAATATATTATGTATGACTGTCAAAGATTAGAGAATCTTACCGTCTAGCTAGAATCTAGGTACTATAGTTACTATACAATATCATTTTCATGTTATTTCATTTAGTTAATTTAGTACCTAGACAGTAAGATAGTTTATACCTATATAAAGCGCGAGTCGGTAAACCCGATTCCCATAAGGAAAGTAAGTTGTAAAAAGAAAACATGAATTGAAATATTATGGTCAATTTGAATGGAAATGTATTGTCAAAACTCCTGCTACCTACTTACCTACCTACCTATTTCATTGCTAATCTTCAGCAGCAAGACAAATTAAAAGCATACAAGCAGTCCTACCTACTGAGTCCTGACTGGAGGTTAATTTAAGTTATAAAAACACGTAAATATCTATTAACCTGAAAAATGTGATAACAAGAACAATTTGCAGATACGGCAGTAGGTAAAGGTTTATTGATTAGTCGTCAAATTATTTTCCCGGTGTTATTAAATAATTTGATTAATCAGTAGGTACCAAGATGTATTAAAAGTAAAGATGGGCAACGATTTGGCTTCCTCATACAACTGAATGAAGCATGCCGATAACAGCCGATAACTCACGAGAAATGGCGACGCGATAAAAGAAATGCAGGGCATCACGGAGGATTTACTTTGGTCATTATAACGTACCTATATAATATAAAGTTAACGTGGAAGTTTTGGCGCAAATTAATTACCAGCCTGTTTCACCATACTTTTTCACCATACTTGCCAGCTTCACCATACTTTCATATAACCTGCCGCCCCTAGGTACTAAGTATCGGATATCACAGAATATCGGAATAATGAAATATCACATGGCACAGTTTAGTATACGTATTAATTCTTGTCATGCGATTCGCACTTTTCCGTCTTCAAGATCAATTTCCATTTCAATATTTGGTTACCGATACAGATTTTGTAGTCACCGTAATCAAAATAAGACATTTTTGATGCAAGTGGTCTTCTATGTATAATATTATATAATAAAACGTTATAATTACATATACAGAGGATAGGATAGGTTGCAGGAGCCTGCGGTGAGTGAAACCCGCAAAATGTGTTTATAGAAAAATGCTGATAAAATGGATAAACTGACTTAATTACCCAAAAGCGATCCTCATCGGCATTCAAATCAAACGAGTCAACAACTCCGAATGACAAAAAATGTCTGTTGACTCCATTGGCGGGGATGTAGGTGTATCGAGTTGTTCGAAGAAGCAAACTGGCATGGAGGGCATTCAATCTATGAGCCTGAATAGTATCTTTAAATCCGACCTCCCATTGTTCCCCAGCCATTAATTTTGTGTTCCCTGGTTCAACCCATGCGTGTTATTCACAAAACAGATAATAAACAGAATACCGACAGGCAATATTCAATACGCCGCATGGTGAAGCAGGCTTTTGAATGTGTGAGTGTCCTACGAAAATGAAGCACGCATTATGCACGTGCAATAGTGTGTGTAATACACCAACATTAAATGAACGTAAATGCATAAACCGAGAGCAGTTTTTAGTATTCGACTCCCGGATTCTTCCTTACTCGAGTCGGTTATCTGCTATCGCCTTACCCGTTGTGTATTTCAGTTCCCATTATTTCTGAGTTCCCTGCTGTTATTATTGCTCATGGATCGTTAATTTACGAGTAGTTCAATGTGTTATGGACCACAAAACAAAGCAATGAATAATGAATGAGACAGACAAGAACTGACGATTTGTAGTACTAGAGATGTCGTTCGACGATTGGATAATCCCTGAACAACTACAGCCAAGGTACACCAAGCGACCACATAGTCGCCCTACAACCTATAACTCACTGGATCGACGAACTCAAGTTCGACGGAGGTAAATAATATATTTATTTATTTAAGAATACAAAACATTGTGGACATAACAAATCTAAATTGAAGCAATTATAGGCATTAATAGCAAAGAACTTTACTAGGTACCCAAAAGAGTGAAAGGAACTAATATGTGAGACATTGGATCAACCCCGGCTTAAATGCTCAATGATAAAAAAACATGGTTATGGTATGATTAATAACAATGGTCCATGTAAGCTCATTTTTTTTTTAAATTGTACCAAATACAGAATTTCCCATCAGCAACATAATAATAATAATATATAAGTACATAATGTAAATGTTAGAATTTATTCTTATACATATTATAATATTATTATGATCTACAAAATTTAATAAGGTGCAGACACCTAAAGTTTTGAGTGTAATTTATGTTTTTTAATGTGATTTCAATCATTTATTTATCTCAGAAAACCGACCCTAATATTTTTTTATCTAAACTTTCAGAATTGACTATGACAGTAAGTATTTCTAATTGAACGTCGTTGTTATGTCTTTAGATAGGTAAATATGTTTTTAGGAAAAAAAATTAGGTAATCACATTGTAACTTTCAGTAATCACACTAAACCATGTATTTTTTCATCCACTGATATCCTAATGATAATAAATCATATCTCGAAGTACCTACTACAGTTTTCATGATAAATAAGTAAATCAAAAATTTGGCCTTTAAAACATGACCATCCTAAGAGTTGAACTTTACTATGGATTATATTGACAAAAACGACTTGCCAGCCCCAGGATTCGACCCTGCACCCACGAGTTCAGAGATGAACGCTCTTCACTCACTACATACACACTACAGCGTCGGTAGGTACCTATATGATGTACCCAATATTATTTTCACCACCAAAATTTCCATTTATTCTTGATACTCGATCGAAGATCGACAAAAATACGGTATTATTTCAAATACAATTTCACTAACAATACGTACCTAGTTAGGTATGTATAAATATTTTGTAAACTAGGCATCAGATCACGGATAGCGCAGACAGGCATTAGTGATTCAAAATATATTACTTCGATTTCCGGGTTCTTATTAAATTTATTAAATTTTGATTGCAGTTGTATGAAGTTTTACAAAACATATAAATAAAGCTTGGCTATATAACATACCTATTATAATAGGTAGTTTAAAAGTATACATAATATTGTCAAATTACTTTCTATAGTTCGCCCGCTGGTTTTCGGTGGATGTCGGATGAGTCATTGGATCTATACATTATTGCAAATTTTATAACAGCTTGTCGAAATAATAAATATATTATTAATGTGGCTATAAAAAAATAACTAGGTAGAATGATGACACAATATTTAAATCATTAAAATAGAACATGTCAATTATTATTGTATTGTAGTACCTACCTACTCCAAACTTGTAAGTATGTACCTACTTATAGATATGAAAGTCAATCATCACAGCTGAAAAATGTCAGGTATAATAATGGATAAAAGTATGACTGTAGTGTAATGACTTTGACGTAAACACGTCAACTGTATTATAATTATATAGTTGCATTTGGTCCTGTTATAATCGGGATATTATGCAATGGAATAACATAAATGAAAACCGACATAAAATCTATGTAATATTGTAATATGTACCTGGAAAATGATCATCACAAATTAATTACCTAAACGTCAGAAATGATTGCTACCAAAAAATATATAAGTAAGTTCGCGTTAAAACAATATTCAGTGAGTTTCTCGATTAGAAAACAACAACTGTAATATGAAAAGCCTTATTTTGTAAAGGTATGTGATGGAGAGTGATGAAGCGAAGATTCACTGTCAAAAATATTGGTATATTTTAATATGCCTGCATAATAAAATAAAATATAGACGATGATCACACGCTACCGTGATGTTCGTTGGCAGGTTTTATAACTATTATCATGCGGTGTATGCCATGAAACGATTGAGGTACTTACCTAGAGCTTCAAAAGCACATTATTTGAACAGTTGATATTATGATATTATCGAAAAACACGAAAATTTAATTCACCGACATCACTCTACCGACACTGAAAGGAAAATTTTGTGATATGAAGAATACTATGATATTTTGATGTGTGCGAAAGACGACAACGATGCCAACTCGATATTACAGGATTGCGGCATTGCCAAATGTTCACCTTCTTAAAAATGTTATATTAGGTAAATAAACCTGGCAAGGGATACTATTTTCTTCATAAAATTAATTAAATTTTAAAGTCATTTCAATAATTTATTCTAAATTGTTTTTTTAGTGGGTTTGTTTTAATTTTTTACGTGCGCAAGGAAAAGTAATTTTTGATAATAATATTATTGTTTCATGCCAGTTGCGATATATGAAAAAAAGTTTGAATTAATATTCCGAAATTTCTACGACTTACAATGCCTCTCAAACTTTTTCATTTCACGGCCCCAAAATCTGAAAAATATAATCTCCGACCCCCCTTTTTAGTGATCAGAAGATTTATTTAGCATTAATATTATAAATAATCGGTTCAGTTGAAAGGCATCACCGGTGCTTATTCTTTATTATGATTAAAGGACGAAAATGATTTCGCAATAGGAATAATAAAATTATGGTTACCAATGCTGCTTTTGCAATAGACGGATATTCTTGCTATTGCCTTATCCAAAATTTTGTATGTGTAGGTATATCTTATAGATACTAACTTATAAAATTGTAAAAAAATATTCATACATAAATATTTATTAATTAACTATTTCTTTTATTCAACGAATAATTCACAAGATTTAATAATGTACCATTCCAATTATTGAACATGCATAATTTTGAAAAACACTTATAATGAAAATATATTATAACAAAATAGAAAAAATCTTTTTGAAAAAAGTTCGACACCCGGCAGGATCGAACCTGAATCTCCTGGATTTACGCCTCAATCCGCGCATTATCCACTATGCTACGAGGTGAAACACTAATGACGACAAACTTTAACTATTGGCCTTTAATACTTGCTTATCAGCATTCTTCCAAATCAAGCTACTATTGGCAATCGGTTTTAGTTTATTAAATCAAAGTGGGTACCTACCTACTACTTCAATTACTAACCGACGTCACGAATTTCTCCAATATTTTATGATGTAACTTACTTTGCTAATAATTTTGAAAAACACTTCTGAGAAATAACCAATAGAAAAAATCTTTTTGAAAAAAGTAAGACACCCGGTGTCATTTCCCTCCATTTTCGAAAGTGGTAAGCACGCTGTCACTTAGTTTCTTCGTATGGATTTTCGTCTGGATTCAGGACTTGGAGATGAACAAATAACACGCCGGAATTGTGGTGGAAACGACAAGATGTATTTACGTTTAATATATAGTAATGGTTACATTTTTTTACAGTTACAATTTCTTTTAGATGAAGCGCGAGTTAACGTTACTGTTTCGCCGTGTGCCGCGTATTACCAGCCATATTTGTGTTTTGCTCCCAGCGAGAAGCGTTGTCGAAAACGGCGACGTTGCAGATATTTTTAAGGGCCGTGATTTACAGGATTGCCGGCTTTATTATTATTTATTTTCGTAATCAACCCTTACTATTTGTTAGATTTGATACCGACTCAGGCCTCTCCAGATACACAGAGATATCCCCAAATGGGGACCATTCGGGGGTGTAACACCGGCAGGATCAAACCTGCATCTCCTGGGTTTACGCCCCAATCAAGCATTATCCACTATCCACAAGGTGCTATTTTCCTTGATGATTATTAACATTTGAAAATATGCGATATGATAATTGATATAATAATTATTGATGTGTAGAATTTTATTTTATAATTACTTGCCTTTAATGTGTTTACTTTCTTATAAAATGGCTATTCATACAATATGACTTATAATAATAATGATGCTGGTGCCGATAACTCAATAAGCCAACTGGATTTATTTAAAAATCGCTAAAATTACATGGAATACCCTTACCAATGGATACCAAAGGGATCATTTCTGTAGAAAAGCACACTGCTCTTAATCTTAGCGATAGGTAGGGGGGCCGTCATATATATGCTTCAGGATGTGGGAGTCATGCAGGGAACTATGGGGAGGCTGCAAATTATAAACTGCGACGCCTACACGAAATACCCAACATTTGGTGGAATAAGAATATTAATGTTCTCACATGCACCACCTTACACGAAATCCTGGTGGCTCCCATGCACGAGGCCCTATGTTTGGGTGAAGCATCAGCAGTTTTCCGCACTAATAATGTCTCAGGAGCCGATACCCAAGACTGAGGTCGCCATACTCTCAAGTGAGCTTTGACTGATTCTAATGATTTTACTCTAATACAAAGTGCTGTGGTAGAGAAAGGCACAGAGAATTAACAAAATGCCCTCTTCACAACGTTGACTATTGACACCTTACTTGTGTCATTCTGAACAAGCAGCACAATATTTTTTCTTGTAATAAGTGCCATCCCGCAATATATTATGGCAATAGTTTTCAACCCTTCATAAATGTGTACCCCCCTAAATGAAAAATAATAAAGTGACACCGCTTATCTAAATTCACGCTACATAGTTACACGAGACAACCATACATACTAACATTGAATATAATTACTATTTTTGCAATGGTGAAGTTTTTATACTGTATAAAGCAACGTTTCTCAACCGGTCATCTGCGAACTTTTGGCGGTAAATGCCTATACCAAAATCGAATAAAATCTTTTAACTCTCGTGCACCTGGTGTATGTGCATTTTGTTTTTGTTCTTAAAATAGATTAATGACTACGTGATAAAATCAATCACTATCAGACATTACTGATTTTTTTTATTATTTCTGCATCAGCGGTCCGCAAAATGTTTCTCTTATTTTCAGTGGTCTGCAGATGTAAAAAGGTTGAGAAACAGACGTATAGCACAAATTTAATTATCCACTTACGTACGTGTATCACTGCAGCCATCCTTCTTGCATCCACTGTCTTATGGTATAATTAATGCCTGTTCCGTTGTAGTCTGGTCAACCGAGGGAGAGGCCTGGTATTGTCGAGGAACAAGGGTCTTTTGTCTGATTCTGACTCAGTTTTTTCGACTGATTACAAATTTACCGGGTGGGTGACACACTCTGGCATCCTTGGACAAAGGACACAATCTTAGTAAAATGGGAGCCAAAAACAAATTTTGGGTAATATTCACTGTTATCCCTAAAGAAATTTCATTCTAAGTTGAAATAAAGATCACTAAATACTACACAAAACATGTATCTTAGATATTTTATACCGCTGACCAGATAATTACTAATTACCACATTTAAATATCATGCTAATTATATCTCCTCAATCCAACATACCTTGGGATGGCTTTCCGGTCGTTTATGCTCTCAGATACCACTAGTTCATTGAATTCATTCAGTGACCACCATATCTACGAGCTGTGTCCGGCCCATTTCCATCTAAGGGTTTTGGCTTACTTAATTAAGTACCTCATAGGTATATTCTCTGCATAGCTTCCAAACATCATTTAAAAAAAAAACCAGATTGACATCCAATTGGTGGATGGATTCTCAAAACTACAAATGTTGCGCCTGATAATGCTCAGTATGTCTGCTGGACCAGCATGGAGGTCTTTATGATCTTCAATGTGTTGTCACTTGCCCAATCATAATATTGTCACCTGAGAACTGCAGGTGTGACATTAAAAAACCATAGTATTGAGATATTGAGGTTTAAAGAAATTCATTATTTTATATTCTTAGGAAAATTAAAACTTGTTAATTATCTCATATATTTGTAAAGGAAATATTTAAAGAAAATCCAAAGGCATACGCATACGACCATATATTTCGTCAGTAACATATTTTTATTTAATTGTTTGAGTGCTATAATAAGACAAATGTATGTCATCCCAGTTGAACATTTAACATAGCGGTATCTTTTATTCAATGTTATAGTGGGTATATTCCTCAACAAAGAAATTTTACTAGTAAGACCAAAAATATCTCAATACAGCACTTAATTAATACTATGAAAAATAATGAATTTTATAAGCAGATAAAAAAAAAGACAATTTTTTTAAGTATCCCACTACAGTTCTCAGGCGATATGGAAGATCGATATCAGGATTTGAATCTCCACCCGGATGAATACCAGTGCAACTTGGATATGCACCCATGTTTCATTATCAACAAAGGCTTCCATTCCATTGCGTGTCGTACTGTCGTTAGAAGTTGATCATAATTCCTAATATTTAATATCATTCTTGACTACACGACTCTAGCATCAGATATGGTCAGTTGTGACTTTATCGAGCTACTAGGAGTTGCAATCCTTCGCAACATCCACTAGTCCCATTCCATACACATACTGAAGAAAAAATGCATACAATATGCATATCATGAACATCTGTCGTTGATACACATTGGAGTAAGAAAAAAAAAATATGACATACCTATAAATAGTTTTGAAATTAACCCTATTACAATGCAGAGTTCATTGCAGTCATTTTCATCCGTATTTGTTAAAAAAAAATGTATGTCTCAGTGCATGCACGTTCATCGCATGTTTGATTTTTTACATGCGAGCCGCACGGTGTAGACCAGGGGTTCACAAAGTGTGTCTCGCGTGACTTTTTGATGAGTCCCTTGAGAGTTATGTTAAATCTGTATTATTTTTTAGTCTTCATATCGAATATTAAAAATTACATTTGAAATTAAATATACTCTGGCAAGGGTGAATGGTCCAGAAAATTTGTGCCGAAATTGCAGGATTTAGTTTCAAACAATTGTATAAATCATATGGTGAAAAATTTTAATAATATTTTTAGTATATTAATAAGAATAATAATAATGTTTTAGTTAAAAATATAAGTTTACACAATGAAATAGGTTTTTATTTTTTTGCATTGTTTTTTAAAAATAGAAAATATTAACAAAAGGGCGGCCCGCCAAATATTTTTGATTTCAAAATTGTCCTTTTGACGAAAAAGTTTGTGAGCCCCTGGCTGTAGACTGTGTCTGTGACACTAGACACGTGTTAGTATCGAGCAGAGCACGCGCACAATAAGATTGAAAATTTTCGCGATGTATCAAAATGACCAGCGCATGTACTGACCATCCAGTGTCCGAGTAGCTAACACACAACCTACCCACCAAGAGTGGTTTTTACCACTTGCACCGTGTGTATATAGTTATGTGTGCCTTTATTGTATACAGTTTTAAAAAAATAAAGACATTTTCATTCATGAGTTTATTTGGAAAAAATATTATCTACACATTCACACTTCAAATGACTTCACAACCAACCATACTGGACAAATCGCATACAAAAATCCCCATAAGTGAAAAAAAAAAGTGGCATTAGAACCATGCTTTAGTCATAATAGCTATACAGATTAGCTGTAAACACTGTAAGACAACAGTATCATCATATTATTTTAATATATATTATTTGTGAAAATATATAACAAATTTCTTCAAAAATGAATTGGAAAAACTAAGTACAATATAGCCTCCAAAATCTTTAATTTAATTTATTTGTTTATTAAAAATACATCCTGTCCTGACATCTACATGAATAAGAATGACCCGAAATAATAAAAATTTTGTGATGAAATTGTAAACATGTTTGAAAAATAAATTGAGAGACTTGCCATTCCATTCATGGAATTAAAAAGTAAAAAGGCTAAATAAAATCCCCAATTCTTTGCTCATACAAAAGTAAAGATATTTTCACTCTAATATCCTTATTCTTAGTAAATACAACAAGTCTATTACATCTCCATTATTCAATACGGAGCGTATCTTCTTGGAGGAGACGGTCCCCTCAGCCCGGGTCTGAAAAATCAAAAATATTTATACTCATTTACATTGCAAATTGTAATCATATAATATGCAGTTAGTGTAAAAATTCTTTAGATTGTACACACTGACTTGGCAATATCATAAAAAAGGCAGCATGGCTTGACTCGTCCATTAAAAACCTATATATAATATGCTATTGCTAAGGGTACATATTAATTTAACTCGTTTAGTGCCAACACCGCAACTGGCGCGTTTGGAGTACTTGGCCATTAGATGTAATTAACGTGTTATTTAAATATGGTAATTAAAAGGTCAGCAGTGATTGTGTCAAGAGATTTATAAATCAAAGATGGAGAACTTAAAGCAGTGATGCACAAACTGCACCACGGCCCAAAATAACATACTGCATCGCCAAATTTTTCATTGAATACGACAAAATTCTAATTTCCTGTATACGAAGTTCTATAGTGCAACTACACTGAAAAATTAGAAAATGTATGAATTAACCGTTCTTTTAAATAGCTTGCGTACCACCGACCAAACGCATAGCTGCGTAACAATATTATAAATTAAAACGAGCTGTCGAGGGCTGCTCGTCACCAATTTAGGTGTAGTGACTAGTTACAATAATTGTCATGACTATTCCCCATTCCATAGATTAAAATTATCGGTACAGTTTGGTTATGAGGAATACAGCGGAATACACATTTTGAAAATAGCCGATACACTGGATTATTTGTTATGTTAACCAAACCTAACCCAAACTAACAAATAATCCAGTATATCGGGTATTTTCAAAATGTGTTTTCTGCTGTATTCCTCATAACCGAACTGTACCAAATTATCTTCTATGTATTTTGCATGTCATGTTGCATGTTTTTGAGACTGCTCCCAGTTATGCTCTGTTACTGCTCTTTAAATCAAATCGTATATTATGTAAACAGAGCAAGTTTTCACAAACTTTCATATTATATTAGCATTTATTTAAAAAGATTGGTTCCATCACTAATGCCTAATTAATAAATACTAACTAATTTGTGGCACAATATCAAAGAGCTAAAATCTCCATTTATTATTATTCTTAATCGCATACATTCCAAAATATGACAAATTATATGACCATTATCATTCCAGTGAGATAAAGAGATAGCAATAAAGACTGAATGGAATGAGGGAGAAGAATTCAAATGAATGGGATAAATGCGCAAATTATAATTAGACATATTATTTACCTTCTATCGTCGAATGAATCACGACTAAAGTCCTCGAACATTCTGTTAAGAGAAAAGATTGGTGAGATTCAATAAACAAAATTTTGACAATATGCTTGATTCGGAGACAATTTAAAAGTAAAAAATTAATCTCCAAAATTTTAGATTTAGTTCAACTAAGTTCTTACGACAGGCCTGGGCAGACTTTTGCAGGTCACGAACTGCTTTAATACAGTGGAACCCCGATCTACCGTTCTCGCATAAATCGTTTTCCGCACGGATCGTTCAATTTTGAAAGTCCCGCGAAACACCCATAAGAACAATGTTAAATAATACCGCATTAACCGTTCCTCGATTTATCGTTTTCCTCAATCTACCATCTAAATATTATGGTCCCATCACAAATATTATCCCGATTGACCGTTTTTGATATTTTACATTTCGCTTTCGTAGAATTGTTTATGATAGATACTACAGACCTCTCAGTCAGGTTCAGACAGGTCGGTCGGCGCTCGTTTGCCTCGCATCTCTAATTTTTTTATAAGTCACAACTAAAATGCCCCCCATGAAGGAAACTAGAACTCGAGCTGAGAAACTGAAAATAATTCAAAACGTCGAAAAAAACCCAGGAGAAAAACGAGCTTTTTATTTTTACGTATCCCGCATTTTTCATTTTTTTCTTAGGGTCCCTTGCAAATCGTAGAATCGGGGTTTCACTGTATTCACAGTCCGCCATTAATTTGTGTAATAAAAAGTAATCCATAATATAATCAACCAATGTATTTATTTGCAAACGAGTCTTCAGTATTAAATTTATGATAAAAAGTTGCACTGCATATTGTCCACAAATTTTGAATATTCAGCATACCTATCTGTAATTACTTACTGGTAATCTTACATGCGATTCCCAATGGTAGTCTGCTATACATGAAGGACATTTTGACTGAAATGACTTAAATTCATTGTCGATAACATAGACTCATAATATACTAGGTACGGGACCAAAAATTTTGGATACTGTTCTCTTAATTTAGGCCTGTTACCCAACATCTTGCCCAGGTCTGTGTATTCACAGAATTCTGTGTTCATTTATATAACTACTTTGTATCAATGTGATTGATTCGTTCAAATGCACTGAATTAAAAGAAACCAGATAAGATTTCCAATGCAATAAATCGTCATTAAGATATGAAAACCTTGTAACTTCAAATTTTACGATATTGGTTTTTTTTACTTATTTTATAGCCAATTTGATGAGCTATTAAGGTGTCCAACTCATGTGTGGTATTTATTTATAGTTACTGAGATATTGACTAAAATCACAAACTCGTATATCAAAATTCTATTTTTTTATAAGTGTATTACTCATATCTCAAAAATATTAATATAAGTTTTTAAAATTTGAATTATTATTTTATTGTTTCATCATTTTCCATCTACTTTTTAAAGATTATTAAATAAATCAAATGTCCAAAATGTGTTTTCTTTTCAAAGATAATAAAATATAACTATATTTATTATAAACATTGAAACCTCGTGACTCAATAAAAATCTCATTTTCTAAGTTAAACACTGCCAAATTTATAAGCCACAAGCCAAATCCAAACTGTAGAAAATGCTCCACTTGATTAATTTATCATCTTCTAAAACAACTTTGATCATGTTCTTCAAGAAAATTTTGGGTATAACTGTTTTTTCATCCACTTGAACATTTTAAGATTTTTCGATACAAGGTTTTCATATCTATAAATGCATAATCAGCTTAATACAGAAAGTTAAATAATATCATTCATGTTGAATTGCTGTAATAAAAGTAACCAACCCTCTGGAGATCTGCGGTCCCCTGGGCGGACTGCGCCGGCTGAACATGCTGTCGTAAGAGGTCCTGATGGTTCCCATGGAACGAGTCATGGGTGGCATCGGGGGGAGTGAGAGCTGGTCACGACGCAGTGGGGGAGACAAAAATTCTCCGCGAACGCCTCCTCGCTCCAGACCGCGCCCACCTCCCAGAGAAGGATAGCGACGGTCGAAAAGCTCCCGGGATGAGTCGTAGCGGTCATAGTAGCTGTCATACGCTTCCTGAATAAAAATCATGATACTTAGATGTGCGCATAATTTTTTTATGGATGAGTTTCTTTAAGTTATAAAATATAAGATTTGACTCGGAATCGAACTTAAAGCGGAACGCCAGACGGTGCGAAACCTGTCAGAAGAATGAGCCCGCCGATCTCTGACAGTCGATGCAAGACAGATCAACAATAAAAAGCAGTCCGGCCGCGACGATCGCCTTCGAAATCCCACGGAGCCGCAAAAATGTGGCCAGCAGATTTGGCGCATTCGCTCGGAATCCAGCCCGATAACAGTTAGTTTAGGCGGGCAGTGCGACGGTTGCGGGCCAGAGTGGCCGTTTATTTTATTATTATGGCGGACGGACGCCGCAGATATTCGGCGAGACGGCGGGTGAATCGAATCGAGCCGAGGTGGAGAATTATCATTAGAAATATTGAGTAGCAAAAAGCAAGTAGCAGTACCCCGAAGCCGCCCATGATGCGATCGCGGAGGAAGGGCGGAGGCGGGGGTGGCGGCGGGGGGTAGGGGTCGCGGCCGAAGGCTCTCTCCCGGAAGCCGTTGCGGTCTGGCCCGCCCATCACCTTGGGGCATTCCTTGGACCAGTGCCCCCCGCGGCCGCAGCGGTAGCACTGCTCAGGGTCGCCCATCCCCGGCTTCTGGCGCACGCGACTCGTGGAGACTTGGACCTTCATCGGTTGACCGTCCACCGTCATCCCGTTCAGCTCTTTGATGGCATCGTTCACGTCGCCCGACGCGTCCAAGTGCACGAATCCGTAATTCCTCACAATATCGCACTCTACGACCGTGCCGTACTTTTGAAAGAGTTCGCGGACCTCCGGCGCGCGGGTCTTGTCGGTCAGGTTGCCGACGAATATCTTAGTAGTCGGGGTGGAGGGCGCCCGGCGGCTCTTGGCCGCTTCGCACTTGATCACTTGCCCCTGTAGGGTCTGCCCGTTTAAACTCTGAATGGCCTCACGCCCGACTTGCTCGTTTTCCATGTGAACGAAACCGTAATTCCTGACGACATCACATTCCACGACGGTACCGTGCTTCTCAAAGAGAGGTCTGAGGTCGTTTGCGGTTGTCTTTTCCGACAGATTCCCGATGAAGATTTTGAACGTGCCCGCACCCGGCATGATTACTCTGAAAGACACAATCGAACACGATACGTGAGTAGACGGCGGTGTAAATGCATGCAATGAGAACAAGGCTGCGACGCCATGGCGAAAAAATTCGAGACGTAAAATCATAAACGTCAAAAATTAATCGACTCCAGTCGGTGGACTTACCTCTTTGGTGAATACCTAGCGAGAAAAACTTATTGAGTATATACTAGTATCACAAAACTTCACTATACAGGCAAAGTTGCAGAGATATCGACGGTATAATCTCGGGACGCCGAGAACCAAGGCCGCAAAATGGCGATCAGCTGAAATGAAATAAATGCCGTGGCCGTTAATGGTGGGAATACTTCAATAGTCAATACTATAAGACGCATCAATACTTTTACTTGAATTATGAGAACGTCTATTATTGGTTTCGTTCAATGTATATTATTGTCGACAATTTTTGAAACTTCTAAAACACCATTTTATAATAATCATTACTTCTGGAAAACTGGCAGAGTTAATCAAAGTCGTTCATATTATAATGTTCATGTTAATCTATCTACCGGTACTGATCACTATGGGAGAATATAATCAGTGACGTCCCTAGACAAAATGCCGCCCCTAGGCAGCGTCAAAATGCCGCCCCATTTTTTATCATCCTTTCATTACTCCAGTATCTAAGAAATGTGTTGTATGAAGCATGGCCCCCTCATCCTGAAGCGGGCCCCATGTTAGGATCTTTGGCGCCCCCCTACCTATCGCTAAGGATAAAAGCAGTGTGACGCTCTACAGTAATGTTTTCCAAATGGTGTACGCGTTAAAATTGATGTGTATATTTAGTGTTTTTTTTTGTATATTTAAATACATACACTTGAATTATGGAGTTTTTGAGTATCGCTACACAATTATAAATTGTATTGTGTAACCACATAATTTTAAATAATATCATTACTGAAGAAAAATAGCGCCGCATGCGATTTTTTTGCTATTAGAGCAAATTTGTGATATGTGTTTATCTCACTTATCGAGCCCGGGCCCCAGGCTAGAGCCCTGTCAGCCCCCCTTGTGGGGGGCATGGTATGGATACATTACTAATAAAATATACACCTACCACCAAGCTGAAACATACAAAATTAAATTTAGATATCAATAAATAAATAAGCGAATAAATATAATATTAGTTAGACACTTACCCAAATCACCAGAGTCTGAGATGCCATTTGGTTGATATGTCTGACACATTTGGTTTGTATTATTTAGTAATACCTACGCAGATGTATTATTTTCACACCATTTTTTCTATGCTATCATTGTACCCTACAATATTTAAACAAAATAATTTTCCTCATTATTTTTTAATATAAACCTAAATTTAATCATAAATACACTATTAATTAATAGTCTCAACATTCAACCGTTGATGATTGAAATAAACTACAAATCCACACTATTATCAGCAAAAAATATGTTTACAAAAAAAACGACTTAAAAGAAGGTATTGCACAGTATTGTATTCACAGCACGATAAATATGATATAATCTAGGTATGTACCTACTAGTGTACATTTTAATTACAATTAGCTGTTACTTAACGTAAATACCTATTATACACGAATACTGATTGATTATGTCAAATGTCAGTGGATTAATAATCATTATGAATATCTATTTTGCAATAGCTACATCCAGCAACTTTTAAATCTCGCGAGTGACTGGCAAAAATATTTGGATACATTAAATAATACGGAAGTATGTACCTACCTATAAATCTATATAATATTATTTTATTTCAATACCTTCGTCTTCAATCGTCGTTCATTCGGCGCCACCGATGGCGCGACATAATTGGATTTTGCGAAGCATACCTACATAATATATCACTGTTATGAAAGGAACTCTTTAATCTGAGTAAATGACATTATTATGACTGATTTATTATGGGTTTTTGGTGTTTTACATTTATCATAATATTCATAGGTGCCAAAAGAGTCGTAAAAAATATTTTTTATTGGCATTTGTATACGAAACTGACCAGTCAAAAATGAAATAAAAAAATACTCGTGAAGCGTGGTGACATCATACTAAAATCTGTACTGTAGTAAGTACTGGATAAAAAAAAACACCAAGAAAAAAACATCTCCAACGCTCTGGTTATAATATAACTAAGTTTAGGTAGCTTTTCTATATAATACCAAATGATTCTTCTCGATTTGCCGCCCTTCGAGTATCTGCCGCCCCCAAGCGACGCTCAATCTGCCTACCCCCACGGGAGGTCACTGAATATAATAATATGATAATAATAAATAGTACCTAAGTACTTGCTATTTGAAAAGTGAAATTTAAAAAAAAAGTTAGCAGGTAGGCATAGTGGAAACTTTGAATTTGTTTTAAATATTATGTAAATGTGGAATATCATTATCATATCATAATATGTATCACTATTGATAGTAATTGATGTGTAAACCAGTTATTAGAATTCAGTTTGTCATACGCCAGATTTTAAGGCGCATTTTTTTTTAATAATTTGTGCCTGACAAATAATAGAAATTGTTCATAAATCGTCAAATCAAATAGATTTAAAAATGTTGAGGGCACAAAAGTTTTACTGAAATTCGATAGGTACGTAGGTAGGTACCTACATATTATCATCATAAATTAATATAACTGCTGATTGAGCATCTTGATGTTCTCACTAACTCTGCTGTAGTGCAAATAATGATTGTTTTAAAGCAAGCGTGTGGCTCGATGAACTGTCGGATGATTTGCGGAGATCCCGACAAATAAATTTAGAAACCACATTAATGTCAACTAATGTTTTAAATGTTTCTGTTTATGCTTATGGTATTTTTTTGTAATCACCATTATAACAATAAAATACATTATGTACAATAAAACATCATTATATCACATAACATTTTGACTTATATGTGCAATAAGGATCGAAACTAGCGTTTTAAAAATTGTATTGTCTTTTGTCTTTGTCCTATATACTTACGTTATGTCAATATATTTTTTATGAAACGTTTGTGATATCGATACTAGTTTCAATACAGATTTAGTAGAAAGTATTGACACTTCACGGTGTGTATACTCCCTATAAAAACTTTAGCGGAGGCGGATATCACCAGTGTTGGTATATTATCAAATAATATGAAAAAAGAAGGAGTGACTACTCAACTGGCACAAAAACTGGATAACCAATAATAGACAACTAAATAATATTCAAGTCAAATTATTCCCACCGCCAAGCAATTAATCGTCAAATTTAATGATAATGGTATATTTTGCGGGTAGTGGACCTTTAAATAAAATAATATTTAATATGAAGCTAGAAAAAAAACAATTCAGAATAAATTATTATTAGACAAGCTTCAAAAACTATGACACACAGTATGTTCCCAGCTTCGAGAACACAGATCGTGGGACTTATTCTGAAACAGAAAACAAAACATTCCGCTAGATAACAAGTGATAAGTACCTACGTCATAAGTTTTTCCTGTACTGTTTATTATTATTGACCTTGCCACTTTTAAGCCGGCGCTCCATTGGCACGCAAGTCAGACGATTTACAGTCTTCGGACATTTTTTTCGCGTGGAGCACTCCTGGGGACTTTTTAATCCGCAGACCAGGCTCGTTAGATTCCAAACATGTTTGATATTTTTGCCAGACTTCGTCAGTCGATCACTACGCAAATTAGATTTGAAATCAATACGCAATCATTCGGTACGAAAAAAAAATCTGTAATTGTTTTAAACATTTTCATTGATTAATTTGTTAATTGTCACATTAGAAAATGAGAGATTTACCAATTATTTTTTTATTTGTATTTATGAAATTCATAAAAGAAATCGTAAAACTTGTGTTGTTTTCACTGCTATATTATTTTATGCAAGTCTACATACAAATAACACAAAATTATAGGATTATCGGAAGACATTACGAGAATCGTAACTTTTCACTTTTGATAGCTCGACATTTTTATTCGTTCGTTGATCAGTTGCAGAGTATAGACAAATCGGACGATTTATTGTCCTCGGACTTTTGGCTCGCCAATGGAGCGCTGGCATTTGGCCTACAAAACTTTATTACCGGCTTCCATATTTAAGACGGTAAGTTCATGGGTCAGTACCTACTAGGGTAAGCCGCCCAGTGAATGTGCACTTAAGGACTTAGTAAGGAAAAAGTATAGGTATTCTTATAGTTATTCTAAAAAATATTGTACTCATCTATAACTTGTGTAGATTTAAATGAATTTAATAGATATACTGTGGAACACATCCTGTTTATTTAAAAAATAAAAAATAAATTAACACAGAAAAGCCCAGTAATTCAACGCAAAATCTAAAGAATGTACCCGAAAACACCAGTAAATGAACTAAGCATACATATTAAGCCTTTATTATTTTACAATTATAACAGTATGCAAGTACAATAAATTGTGTATAACTATGTTATTAGGCACTAATTTTATGGCATTGAAGATGATTTCTCTTAGAAAATAGGAAAATTTTGAAATTTTGTTAAACATGATGCTCATTTATCTGTCGCCACATCATAAAACTGTTATTGTACTGTAAATATTCCTTTTTGTGAAGTAATCATAGATAAAAAAGTTAAGGTCTACTTTTCAACCATACCTAACGCCTAAATACCTAGGTACTTAGGAATATGGTAGGTATACCTAGATACCTAGGTTTTCATACTTTTAACCATTTATTCTGCAACACTGAGATCATCAGGGAATTTCAAAAGTCCACGCCCAGAAATCACTGGGGTTAAAAAAGGATTCTCTCTATGTCTGACAATCTTGGATGAATCTAACTAATGGATAGATAAAATAAAAAGAATTGTCTTGTTTTTTTTCTTGCATTGTTTCCTCAAAAAATCGACTTTATATTTTTTGCTTTCGTCGTTTATCATGCAGACTTTTCCATCAAAATAACGTTGTTCGTAGAATATTTTACTAAGAAATAGGAACCATAGGTGATTTTTTCTTCAAAATCTTCTGTTTTTATGGCAAGTAGCCACTGCATTGTTTTCAGATACTGAATTTTCAGATGTATCCAGAGTGTTTGTCTCAAACTCTAAATTTTCTTTCTAATGGTGTGTTTTGTCTGACTCCACTGGTGCTTTTTTTGTCCCTGGGTTTTCTTATCGATATTTTTGTTCATGTTTATTTATGTTTTGTCTTACTTCCAGCTTCCTTTTCTTATTCGATTCGTTGCGTATCTTACCTTTTTCTCGTTCAAGTTTTTTAGTTTTTACCAAGGTTTCTTTATCTTTACTTTGTACATATTCCTCATATTTTTTTGATAATAATCCAATTGGCATTTGTTTTGTTTTTCGTTTAATATCACTTTTATATTCCACCTCAGGATATTCGATGTAATTGTCAATGGTTTTTACCATTTCCAAGTAACTCTTCAGATATGCGACCACAGTACCCTAGTTTTCTTCAAATTCAGAACTTTTTCTGTTTTCTCATCGATTTGTTAGATGTAAATTCTTTGGTCCATTCATTATATTAAAAATGCTAGTTAATGAATAGGTTAAAAAAAAGTGTTCAAATATTAGCTATGGGCTTCCTAAACATTTAAATACATAAATATCGACATTTTAGTTATATATTATAATCATTACAAGCTATAATAATAAATAAATAAAAAATCACTAATCTAAAGAATAAACACACCGTTCATTAATTGAATTAACATACATTATAAAGACCACTTAATGAACATTCATATTATTAACGTTGCGGCATAAAAAACATACAAATAAAAGGATATCTTACTCAAGAATTGGGTAATACATTCTGGGAAACACGTTGAAAAGCCGCAATTAAAATGTTTTACCACGCACAACCCTTAGTAGAGTTGGGAGTAAAACCTCTTAACCAAAAAAGTTCATAGAATATCATCACGCCTTCTTGAACACTGAGGCAGGAGGGGGTTTGTGAAGTTTTTTTCATATGGAAATAAGTGTTAGCAAAGTATTAAAAATCCCTACTTCAGAAAAATATCACCCAATTCTTATGATTTTAAAATAATCAAGTTTTGTTCATTCACTGGGGTGGAGGGTTCATTTACTGGGTGGCTTACCCAATGTTATCTAAAAATAAATCATTTTACGTCATATTGTTTGATGAAAAACTAAACTATAAAGTAAGTAAACGAGACTAATTGGGTACCTACCTATTAGATTTTGTTAGGTAGGGATTAGTTTCAAGTTGTATCAAGAATATGTACATTCAATTCGGTACAATACAATTGTTTAAAATCGTGAGTGGAGAACTACAAGGTTCTAAGTGTTTGTCCTTGGAGAAACAAAAGTAACAATGAGGTAGCTTAGAATACTACTTTGTGGGTTTGTTTTGTCAAGGACGAACACTTAGAACCTTGTAGTATTAGGCTCACGAAACGTCTGCGTGCGTGTGTTTTTTTACTTTTAACATGTGCCAAGGTATTTCATTTTGAATGATATTATACTATGTACGTTTATAAATTTAATACGTTATCCAAAAAAGTCCAATCACTTTGATAGCGATAATATTTTATTCTAAAATGACCATAGATTAAAATACTACGTTGGTGACCAACTTGTGCATCATAGATAATATACGTAAATGTGCATGGTGGTGTCGGTAGAAATTCTAGTCAAAGTCAATCTATGGTCAAAACTCAAAGTCAATGTTGATAAATTGATATTTCAAAATGTTTTATTATTGTGATTTGTGACATTATTGTATTGCTTGTTAACTTGCTGTTGACCTGTTGACAAACTTAGCGTCTGACAGGAGTAAAATCGAGGCCTTCGTGCGTACGCTAGTTATTAATCAGGCAGTTCGGAAGGTTCGTGTATTTTGAATATTTCATAATAATAACGATTCATCTATATTTTGCATTTATCTATATCACAATATGTATCTCCGTTGACGGGTGGTTGGCGGACTTCGCCTTATATTATTCATTGAATCGCAACTCGGTCATTGTTTGTTATAAATACACACATGTTGTTATTGTTTTGGTCAAAATAACAGTCGTTTGTGTTGTAATTGACCCCAAATTCTTATAGGTACCTACTACCAATGTTCCCTGTAAGGCAGTGGTTTCCATACTTTATGTTGCTATGCCTCCCTTTTAAAAAATCTTATCTTGGCGCCTCCCCCCCCTTCATTTCATTAAATAATACATACACCTTTTTAAATAGTCAACAATGTACTAATACAAAAATGAAAAAAAAATATATAAAAATAAACAAGGTTTTACTACTTATATCTATTATATTAATTTGATTTTCATGCGATGAATGTGCTTGTTTATTAGCACAATCAATTTCAATAATAGTGAATCCAAATTCATCATCGTTCATTGACAAATGGATTCTATCATGGGCCCCACATCCTGAAGCGGCCCCCCAGGCCAGGATCTTTGGCGAGCCCACCTACTTATCGCTGAGGTTAAGGGTAGTGTTTCCTAAATTATACATGGGGCTATCATTTAAGTATATCAATCATCATATAGGTATCACGTCAAATTGCAACGCACAACCACATATTTAAAATATTCAATAGCCCTGAAACAAAGCAGCGCCATTTTTTTACTATTAATGAAATAATGTGAAAAGTGCATTAGCAAACTAACCAAGAACTCAGTAGATAGATTTTTGTTTGCTTCAATATATCTGGCGCAGAAATCATTTAAAAGTGGAAACATGATGAATTAATTTTTTTCAAAGCTCCATTTTTTTATGATGCCTTCACTTTGTCTTTCTAAATCAGTGAATGCATTAGTGGTCCTTGCATTGATTTATTCACTCAATTTTTTTAAAATTTCAACCAAATAGACAAACTGAACAACAAAATTATCGTTCCTAAACAAATTTGCCTCAATTATTAGTCTCTATATTTTCAGACAGGTTTGCAAACAACCTTTTATAGGACTGGTTTTTTATGTAGTTTATAACTAGCGGCCATTTTACAAACTATGCATTTGCAAACTGCAAACCTGTGGCTGCATTAATTGTGTTAAACTTTTTGCGCCTCCCTTTGCAACCCTACGCACCTCCCAGTTTGGAAATCGCTGCTGTAAGGTGTGTCCGCATGATTTCATCCCCCGCACAGTCCTCACAAAAATATTGTATAAGGCTTCGACCACATAGGCAGGTGCTTCGCTAGTCCTGAACTAGATGCTATGCTTGTCTACTAAAAACACTACTGCCACATTGGACGCTACGTGCTTAGGTACAAATTCATTTGACATTTGCGAGTGCTCGAGTCAACAACGATATGTCACTCTCAAAACTAACCAGAAAGTTACTTCTCACAGAGAATTTAAGTTTAAAATTTCGAAAGTCGCAAAATTCGAACTTGTTGGGTGCATACTGTCAATTTTATTATTTATCCCATGCGTCATTATTCATAACCTCAAAATATACGATGTTTGACATTTGTCATACTGAAGAAATATCCGCCATCTTGCAAAATCCATAGACAATGGCAAAATCACTACGTGACACATTAAAAATAACCACGAGGTGACTCATAATCACGTGGCGAGGTGCAAAGCGTGCACTGTGGCCATTGCGTTAGAATAGTGTGCGTTCATTCACTAAAATTTGTTATCTAGCATGTAGTCACCAAGCAAGGCACCTGCCTATGTGGCCGAAGCTTAAGAAAGTTTCCTTTGCTAGATTTTAGTTTTGCTCGAATGCACGAAACCATCACATGCACATTTCTTCGACTCATTTCTCGGAAGGCGAAGGTCAAGTGAGACTAATGGTATCACTATATCCGTCCCATTCTATGCCAAAGATATATAAGTTGTAATGAAAAATTTCATGTATGTGTTTGTGGGAGGGGGGGGGGATCTGCACACACAATAGAAAAATTAGAGGGAACGTTGGGTACTACATACATAGACTCTATAGTCTATATAATAGTGCCGCAGATGACCGCATGATCTTTTATAACTTTTCTTGGTACTAGTATTAGGTATTAGTAGTAGTAGTATTAGTAGTAGGTATTAGGTTAGGTTGGGTTTGGTATAAAAGAAAAGGGTACAAGTCGGTTATGGGGAAGCCAGGCGGGAACCGCGCTAATTGTCCTAGCCGATTTTGGCAAAATTCATGAATTCAAGAATGAAAACCTAACCTAACCTAAACTAACCCAACCTAACAAATAATCCAGTATATCAGCTGTTTTCAAAATGTCGTTGACGCTGGCTTCCCCATAACCAACTTGTACCCTATTCTTTTATACCAAACCCAACCTAACCTAACATAATCTACCCAAACCAAATCTAACCTAACCTAATCTTAGTGTGTGATAATGATGCATCGAAATGTATGAAAATATCAAACTTTAAATTAACAATTATTGGATCGAAAAGCATCTGCGCTGACAGCGATCCGATCTGCGGCACTATAACCGAAACAGGTATTTAATATAATTGTCTACATGGGATGAACTGTTTCTGCCAAAAAAAAATTATAAATGGTCATGCGGTCATCTGTTACACTATAACCATAATATTTACCAAACGCGACTTAATATTAAACAAAACGAAAATAAACCTTAGGTAAGTATATTAATTAAGTACAAACCTATTTATTATAAATGGCATTGTTTTTTATTTTGTGGAGCTATAGGAATAACATTTACTATTACTAGTTTCCTGATGTAATTACCGAGATGCTACGATTACACATGTTATTTCCTTTTGTGTCCTTGATACCACCAATCATCGCGTGTGGCTATCTTATGTCTGAGATTACATCTACGAAACACCTGGTGTGCACTGAGCCCAAGAAATATAATATGGGTATAATAAATATATTGCGGATCTGAGAGGATGCAAATTATTATTATTAAAATGCATGCATACACTATTATTTGAAACATGTATCCTGTTTCTAACAGCAATATTCATTGCTAAATATGCAAATGAGAATGAAAACAATGATAAAATTCGGTTTTTGCCTCTATTAAAGAAGTTGCACACCCTAGATGTGGGATGATAAACCTTTTTCTACAAGTTCATAAGAGAACTTTACATTTATGTTTCAGTCAAATCATTACAGATTTGAAATAATTCATTCACGAAAATAGTTGTTCACAGTCATGGTCACCCAAAGATGGTCACAGTTGCGGTTTGAAAATTTTTTCATTGAATTAAATGTATTGGGTAATGCGCAGCGCTCGAAATGGAAAAGTTCACGAACCGGAGCGCTCGACAATTTTCTGAAGATATCGAATTTTATGTGTTCTTCATAAAAATAAATGTGTTACATTTTCTATTACATGGCCTATCTAGCTCAGACGGCCAAAATATTTTTTCCACGAGACGGAGCGATAATTTTATCGATGTTACGAACCGGAACGGCGCTCCGGTCCATTTCGAGCCCTGGTAATGCGTTAATAGTACATTAAAAACCCACACTCCTTTTTTATTTATAGAAATACTATTGCTAACGGTGGGTATATCGATTTAAAATATTATCAAAATTGATTCCCAATCTGTTCGAACATCGATGAAACAAACCAGTGTTTCTGATTAGGTAAATTTGAGAAAGTCAGTGGAAATTAAGTATGAAAGGCAACTAAACTTTTGCATATAAAATTCGAACTGTATCACACAAAAATGTTAGTGTCATAAGTGTCATAGGTTCACCATTCCTACCCTAGACTTTTCTTTATCTCTCCAGAAAAATTTGTCAACCATTCACTCAACATATTAGGATCCTACTTTGAATTCGAAGACGCATTGAAAACCTTTCTGGGGTTGGGCTAGGTTTGAGAATCAAACCTGAAAACCTTGGCTTTAGAGGCATAGGTTTAATGTTTAATCACTACTGTACTATGAGCACAGATACTGTACCATATATGAATACATGGTTTGTGTGCTTATACCACCTGATGAGCAAGCATGCATAGTATTTATTTTAGCAATTTGTCTTAGCAAAGTCATAAATATCAAGCACCATTTGAGAACCTTTACGTTGATGTTATCTGATGTTACAGTCGATATTATAGGAAATGCAACCATCCAAGTTTGCACTGCTCTTATCTGTTTACCTATTGTTTGTTTTTTTTCCAATAGGCACTCTTTACTGCGGATAATCCTTATGTCAACTGTACTGTTCTTGTCTCAATGAGAGATTATAAGAATATGATACCGACGTTAATTTGTGGAAAAACATGCTTCGTTCCCCACTCTACTGGCATGCCAACTGTATCAGCTCTATCAGTTGTTCACCCAGCTGTAGAACCTGTTCGCCCAGTTGTAGAACCTGTTCACCCAGCTGTAGCACCTGTTCACTCAGCTGTGGCATCCGTTCACCCAACTGTATCAACTGTTCAACCTAAGGTATCAGTATGTGTAGTCATGTTATCTACAGCTAAGGCAATGCATGAACTTGAGTTTTGTCTCTGCTCCCATGCATTTTAGTGATTAAAATATCACCGAATTATGTGATGGTTGATAAAATTACTGACAGTACTCATCTCGAATATGTATTTTTGGTGTGCATTTGCTGTAGTTTAGTGTTGGTAATAATCTACAGATGAAAAATGACCTCGGACCCTATGCATACTTGGAATGGGAAGTCCCGAATGCAACTAAAGCATAATGTGTAAACCCACTTATTTACGTTTCTATGCATGGGGTCATAACTTTGAAAACTTTGACCAAAATCAATATGACATAATAATATTACAATTCAGTACATTATAATAAATTATGTTCTCTATAATAGTCCAGTCCTTATTTTTTTTGAATGGATATAGCTTGTCATCATAATCATTGTTTTTTAACAATAATAATTAGGCTTAGGATTTTTAGGTGCTAAAAAATGAATAATAGGTACCTAAAATATGTAGATAAATTGGAAAATATGTTATTAAAATTTCATAATTATGTGCTAAAAAACAAAAATAGGTGCTAAAAATTTATGTATGTACCTATTACAATAAATCATAGTATATATTTCAACAGTTTAATTTATTGTTTATTCACAAACAGAAAATGCTTTATTATAATAAATAATAAAATAAATAAATCAAATTTTCGATAGTGAATCTTTGACGATTTTATCTTAGCAAATTTTTATACATGGAAAAACTTCTTTCCATTTCTACAGATGTTATTATTGCGTATGTAAATTAAACTATTTCTGAAGTAGAAAAAATTGAAACATTGATGAATTTTCCAATACAGCAATACATACAATTCTGCAGCGTTGAAGTCCAGTATTTATATTTAAAACACTATTTAATTTTGTACTTATTTTTATTCCAATTGGTCCAGGAACATTGAAATTTTGTGTTTATGTGAAAATATGTGCTTAAACCTAGAATATGTAAAAATAAGTAATTATCCAAAAATATTTAAAATTAGGTGCCAACAATGTTTCAAAATTGTCTGAAAAAGATAGATATTTTGCTGTGGGGCCATCAAAAAAAATATTTAAATACCTAAGAATCCTAAGCCTATTCATAATTAATCGTGTTTGTGATACTTACAAAATATTTTAATTTTGTGTTTTTTTTGTTGATGGCTTGAGATGAAACTCTTACACTGTATTCTGTTTGTTGTAGTGTTCCGGTAATGAATCGGCTGAAAAAATGAATATCATGAAATTTATTCAAGGCAAAACCATTAAATTGGAGATGGGTTCGACACATTCAATGTTTTCAATCGTATGTAGAGATGAAAAGCAGATCTGCCTTTGTATGCCCTGTGGAGCTATCTGTCAGGGCTTCATTGACTTACAGGTGACGTTCCCAATATTTGCTAATTTTGATGACTTATTGACTTGATCACTGCATGTATACAGTAGAATATTGTTAATTAAAATAACCATATTTTTAAAATTTTTGACTGCTCAAAATTATTTTCTTCCACTGCCCACTGGTTGGTATAATGGTCAAAAATGGAGAATTTGGTGTCTTCAGACAGTGAGCCTGAACAATCTATAGAAAATGTTATTATGATGGTCTTATCTCATCACATAAAAGATAATTAATACCATTAAAACGTTTTGTTGCTAGTATTGCCATTTTAAAATTGAGAACAAAGCCATATTTTTGTACATGCTATGTTCATGGTTAGGGTTTTTTTTCATATTAATCTTTTGTCAACATGTGCACTATAGCAATTGTTGCCAACCTACATAGCCTAAACATATCCTAGACATATCTTTTGTTGTTTTACATTGTCACATAACCTACACATATCTTTTGTTGTTTTAAGTGTTGAACACTCCACATGCTAATGAAATCAAACTAGTAAATCTATATGAAAAGCAAAATATTTGACTATATTACAGACTCCTTTAAGGTTCAACTTCAATATTTGGTTGAACGTAAATTTTTTTCACCTTATGCACATTCCTAATTTTATCCAGTGAAATGATTTCTAGGTGGCACGCATAGCCTTAGGTTGCCGACCACTGCACTATATTACCGAAGTTTACCGACTATATTATATTATGTAGTATTATATAGTATATATTATACAGTCGGTAAACTTTCCATTTCTGTTAGCAATTGACTCATAATTTTGGGATGTGTATACTATTATGTATAATATATTATAATATATATGGGGTTGCTGCCAAAAGTTGGTAAGTCAATAATTTAGTTATTTAGAGTTAACAGCGGATTATGTATCTACAGTACTCTCTCAGTAATCCGCCACCCCAAAAACTAGACATGTGTCAAATTCGTGAAAGCGGCGGATTATAGTGCACACATACAAAATATGGTAAAAATTAAAACAGGTATTTCGTAAAAATAGATTTTTTGAGAAATTTGTACTAGCAAATTACAGTTTTATGCTTAAAACCAAGTACCTATTTACTAAATTATACCTATTTATAAACTGAGTTTATTAACTAAATATTAAACAGTAAATCACTTGACACAACCAGTTGTTCAGTGAGGCAGATATTCTTGAACGGCGGCTTAGGATTCCTGGCTTTCCCTATGACCAAAAGCTTCATTTAGTGTGTCCCGGTTGCATTGGAGCACGGCATAATTGTAATGCGGTACTTGGGCACTTACCTCCCTGGTACATTACTTTCTTCGCGATGAACATACGTTTTACGAAGGAGAAGTTTCCAAAATAAATCCGTCTCATCTGTGTTGTATACTTGTACGCGGCGGACTACTGAATTTGACAATTGAATACCGGCGAATTATAGAGCTTGATTTTGTGCTTTCAACTAGTAAAAATAACGGCGGATTATAGTAGTTGTCGGATAATCAAGCGGGGCGGATTACTGAGAGTGTACTGTATATTATATAAATATGTGCACTAGAAAAAAAATCATCCGAACATGCACATAAAGAACAAAAGAAATTAACATTATGCCTGATTTTAGAGGGCGTGTCAAACTTCAAATCGCAATTACTTCATAATATGATTTCGAGATTTACCAACTTTTGGCAGGACTTCACTATATATTTCTGTGAAAAGAAAAAACAGGGCATCATAATGAGATATACATCTTCCTTACAAAGTCTACAGATTGTTCAGAATTAGTTTCCAAAAATAACATTCATCTCATTGGTTTGCAATATTTTCTACCTTGTGATTGTACATCAGATTGTCAAAAATCATTCATTGTAAATAATAATTCTCCCTTTTACACAATTTTCAGAATCACTCAAATGGCAAAAAGCATATCAATAATACAACAATCCAAAGAATTTGGCCAAATGACATAATTAAAAATCATCCTTTCTATATCAAGAAACGTAAGTAATTACCATCCTTCACCGCATATTATGAATATTTGTTTCTACGACACATGTTTTGCTCACATGGTGAACTTTTTCAATTATGATTATTGAATATTAGAACCATCATATTTTCGCTGCGAGTTTATGGTGGTGTATGCAGTGCTAATGACTTAAGCGGGGGATGGGAGTGTAGATATATACCTGAAAGTGCGAAGGATCCGCGAAGATCCATAGATTGCCGTTAAGACACCCACAGCCGTGAAATTATAATAGTAAGACTATATGGAGCAGTGGCGAAGGGTGGAGGAAGGCTGTTAAGATCCAACAAGTGCACATTAAACTTTGTCAGCCATTCGTATATGTTTTTATTGAACTAAGACTACCATTTACAGGTGGTGTTGGTATGTTTTTAAAAGTTAATTAAACCTTGCCTAAACCAAACCATAATACTTTTGGTATGTTATGGGCGATTCAACAAAATTGTGCACAATTTTTCATTTATACTTATTTGTTTTCGTTGAATTAGGAATACATATTACACATGTTGGTTAGTTTTTTTAAAATTCATGAAGCCCTGCCCAAACCAAAGTAGATAACAAATATTATTGTATATATAAAATATTCAACATTATGTATAGTTTAATGACATAATTTTAGATATTTTATAGATAGATGATTATTTTTTTACTATTATCTATTATGGCTTGGTTTTCGCAGT
The DNA here is from genome assembly GCF_057557595.1 of Rhyacophila brunnea. Taxonomy (NCBI): domain Eukaryota; kingdom Metazoa; phylum Arthropoda; class Insecta; order Trichoptera; family Rhyacophilidae; genus Rhyacophila; species Rhyacophila brunnea. The sequence goes on from NW_028232965.1 coordinate 36,203,602, forward strand.
GTTAATTGAATTTTACAAAACTAACCAACAGCATCTGTAAATTGCAGACTTAATTCAATGAAAACAAATACATACTTTCGACTGACAAAGTTTATTGTCGACTATTTATGTCGGATCTTAATAGCCTACCAACACCCTTTGCCGCTGATATAGAGGGTGGGAATTAATAATGGAAAAGAGTGGGGAGCAGTTCAGGCTCAAAATGTTTAATAATTTTTTTTTATTCAACGAATAAATTCACTAGAGTTGTGAATGTAAATTTTTTTTATTGAATATACATAATTTGAGAACACTTCAGATATTATAAAAAATATATATAGGTACCTATTAGAAAAAATCTTTGAAAAAAATACGACACCGGTAATAGGTAAATAGTAGGTAGTGTCATCTCCCGTCAAGTCGAGAGCGAGAAAATGCATTCCTCTTCTCGCTCAGTATACTGGTTGCTGGTCATCGTCTGTCATTTTGGGACTTGGGAGTCAAAAAACACAAATAAAACCTCGGAATTGTCGAAAACGGCAATTTTTATTTAGAACCAAATAGTAGTATTTGGTTACATTTTATATAGTTTTAATAATTTTTGCGGAGGACGAAATGTATCTACAATGTTGATATCTAGAAGCGTCTGCCCGCCAAAATCATGTCTTCGCTTTTGACCGCTCGCAGTGAAAAAGCGCTTTTGGATATCGTTGTAAACGCAAAAGCACTTTAGCGCTGCAAGCGATCTCTCACCACAAAAACGGTGTACAATTGCGGCGTTGCCTTTTTTTTTGATATTCGGACAAACGTTGCCAGGTATTTTTATTTTCTCGTAATCGACCATTACTATGCGTCAGCTCGGAATGGTTCAGGCCTCTTTAGACCCCCAGAGGAGACATCCCCAATTGGGGACCATTTGGGGGTGTAACAGTAGGTATATATATTAGGTGTTTTCAAATTATGCATGCTTAAAACATTGTCGATTATGAATCTCAGATACATAATGACACATCTTGCCACCAGGAATGGGCGATGTCAAAGCAATGAGCCCCTTTCCGGAAACATAGCCTTATCCCGAAATTTCATTTTGCAATAATAGCGTTTAAACACGCGCCCGTTCAAAAATTATGTGGTTCGTGCTGTGTATCATCACTCTTATATTTGTAGTACCTATTGTTGTCAAGATTGATTGAGTACCTTTGATTGAGTATCAAAGTGGGACATACGCCATCTACTAAATTTGACAGGAGAGCTGGTTTTTCATTTCATACATACGAAAAAAATGTGAATAATATTTGGAGGTACAGAAGCACATTAAATAAGTTAAATACAACATATCAGTATATTCAGTATTCATTTAAGTCGTCGTAGTCAACGATGGTAAAATTCACTTTAATATTAAACTTATATTAAAATAATAGAAGCCACGGAAGACAATTTAACAACAGTGTGTGTAACATAAATGTATTGATCGATTTTGCCTGGGCGAAAGCAGTACTAGGCAAACGAAAATCGAAATGACTTTAGTCAGCTGCCACGCGGATGACCCGCGTGTATAGGCTGACTAAAGTCATTTGCCGCGTAAGAAGGGTTAAATATCAATGTATTATGCAAATCAATTTTTAAAAATAATATGTTATACTCCTGCACTATACATAACCTAAATTTAATTTGATTTCATTTTTGTGCATATTGTTTGTGCTAGTGTAGTGATCAATTAGCAGTGTTTCGCACTCAACCGCGCATATTATTTACAGTACGTCAATATACTACAATATTTGTGATGCCGTGTGCTAAGTTAAGCTGTGCTTCGGCAACTGGAGCTGGAGGTGAGTTTGGGTGCAACATATGCAAATCAACCTTCCATCAACAGTGTACCAAATTACCAGCATCGACAATCAAAAAAATGACCTCCAGTACCCGATCGAAATGGAAGTGCGGTAGCTGCAGTGATACTACTAGTACTCAGAATTTACATGGACATTCCAGCTCAACTGACATATTTAATGTGTTTAAGGATTGACGTTTCGCAAATTAAAGATTTGAAAAAAGAAATTTTAGACAAAATTACTTAACTTTTATGGACGATAAATTTTTGTCCTTCGACAAGAAGTTTTAAGAATTTGAAAACAAAATTAAATAATAACAAACTTATAGACCCAGTTAGAAGGGGTCAAAATAAAATTAAATGTCATTCAAAAAGAACACAACAAAAATGCTCAATGGGATACATAAATGAACATCTGACTAAACATAATAACATACTTCTGAAACTCACTAAAACCAAGGCAAAAGATTTGGCGTTTACTTATACCTGGGTCAGAAATGGTCAAATTTTCACAAGGTAAAACGATACCTCCCCTGCTATTTGTATCGCAGCAGAGGATAATTTAGGGAAAATTAAATAAATTACATATTGAAACTCATCTTCATGAGTACTTTTCATTTTAATAATTTTGACATACCGAGGATTATTATATTTTTATTTAACTACTTTAGATTGCTTAAGATATCTCAGGCTCCATAATCTTCAAATTTATTATCAGAACGTACATGGAGTCCGCACGAAGACCCATGACTTTTTAAATAAGTGTCCTCAACTGCTACTATGATATAATTTGTCATACTGAAAATTGGCTTTTGGATGAAATTAGGGATCACGTTTAACGTTTTTTGCTGAGATCACGATTATAAAGCAGGATTCATTCTAAGGTTGATAATTATTATAAAGAAATCATAGTTAGTAGGATATTTCATCATTCTTTGAATGGTAAAAGACATAGCTTGTAATCAGTATCTTTGGAATTATCTTAAAACGTGTTTTAATCGTGCCCATTTTTTGAAGAACAAAATGTTTAATTCTATGTCAGATCTGTGTCAAATTTGGGTCCACAGAGATTGTAAATATATTTTTCTACCATATATATTTTATTATGTAATGTTAAAACAACAAGTTCACTAATAGTTTTATGTGTGTGTTGAAAATAATAATGATTTAAAAAAGTGAAAAAACCATGGCATATGGATATACCGAAATATGACTACAGGCGTCTTTCGGCTTTCGTACGCTTTTCTTTTGTACAATTCACTATTTCGTACATTTCTTAAAATTTCAATTTTTGTTGGTAATGCAAAAACTGTGCACTTCCATGCAGTCACTCCAAATACTTAATTGAGCAATAAGAGTTAAATGAAATACAAAATGAAAGTGAAGAAGAAAAAGTTGATTAACTCATCGTCACGACTTTGACAATCAAAAATATGGAATTTATTAATTATGGGCCCACGTGGCCCTATAATCTCCTATATATTATTATCCTACAGCTTTTTCCGTTTTGGCGAGCGATTGTGTGCCTTATTCGTCATGTCCGATAGGTTTAAAAAAAAAATGCATTACCGAAACATTCGTTTTTTGTACCTTTGAGTACAGTAGAGAGAGACACGGTTTTTCCTTATTATTGAAATCTTGCAATGTATTTGATGTTTCCTTATAGTTTTCCGACACGATACGTGACTTTATTGACCGCGCACTTGATTGGGAAAAAAAATTCACTTACTTGCAACACTGGTTTAACGTAAACGATTTTAAAATTAAAATCTGTTTTTCATCAACTAATCTTTATCGGATCGACAGATACACCTATTTTATTTTATTTATTAATGTTCCCGAGAGATTTCATTTGGAAATTTATTTATAAGGTCATTAAAAATATTATATACCTTTAACCTTCCAAAATCCAAAATCTCTTAGGATAATAATATATAGGAGATTATACAATTTTGAATTAAATGTTTTATTACATCATATAAGTAAAATGCATGCTTTATAGACAAATGAAAAAGTCAATTATGATCATTTCATCCCATAATCACACTATGAAGTACCTACGTCGTATTATCTATTATTTGCATTCATGTGGTTACTATATAGAAGAATTAATATGTGTCACTATGCTTATTAGGATTCCACTGCTGGATGAAGGTTATTCCAATAATCCTCTTGGTCATATGAATTCCTGTATCTTGTATCTATAAAATTGGTGATATTAATATGTAGGGACCTACCCATTTATATAGTCATTATCATCATGAACCAGGATCAATCCACTACTCGATGAAGGCATCTCAGAACTAATTCCATTCCTCTTTCATATTATATACATTACTGCATTTAACAAATATTTTTATATAATATATTCATTTCATCGTTATCATAATTAGACCGGATCAATACACTGCTGGATGAAGGCCTCTCTAAGCTGATTCCATTATTTTTGGTTCTATGAATTGCTATGTATATGCGTCGCTGAGTTTCAAAACCCGCTATAACACTTTTTCATTATGTTGAGAAAATCAACAAAAACTTTTTGAACTAAAAAGGTTCTTAAATGTTTCAGTAGTGTTGTAGCGGGATTTGATAGACACATTGATTTTGTTTCATAAATGATAGTTAATCGTAGCGGCTTTTGAAAGAGGCGATAAAATTTTCATGTAGAGATTTTAATAACGAATCCAACGATATATATATCTTAATTATTTCAAAAAAGTGTTATAGCGGGTTTTGAAACTCAGCGACACATATATACATACTATCTCTACCTATTTATAATGCCGTTATAATAATCAGTTTGGATCAATTCACTGATAGACGAAGTCCTTTCCAACCCAATTACTTCCTCTCAAATCTATGAGTTTCTTCTTTTATCAACATTTGTTTCGATATGAACGTTCCGCACCGGGAAACATTATACAAAATGTTAATTTAAAATTTAATATTTTAAATATTATTCTATAGCTGCAAGCATTTCTTTAGACAATTAAACAAAATAATTGAATAATTTAATAGTTTAAATTTATTTATTATATGGCTAACCTTCTTCTATTACCTCAAGGGGATACCCGTGAGATTAATATTAACGTTATATTATTGGATCGCAATCAAATTGCCTGCTATTCTGCGAGGTCTAGCAGCCTGGGATGGTGTCAGATGATATCCTGAAGGCCAAAATCCACAATAGACTCTGCATATGACACCAAATTTATATCGAAAGTAACGACTTGCAAATTGTAAAAGTGAAAAATCAGCGAAATGTCAAACGGTGCCGTCTCTGCATACTTCACAATTTTATTAAAATCCAATACCATGTCATTAGGCCAAGCTGTCTGCAAGACCTAGCGAAACAGACTGGCGAGAGCCAGCTGGCTCCGCTAGTAAAGATTTAATAAGCACCAAAGGCTTTAAATACATCATAGAATTGGTTGCCAATCAAAGATTCTGATATTGTTTTTATAAACTTTTGTAATTACAATGAGTAAAATAGTTTTGTACTATTTTCACGAATGTAAAATGAGGTTAGGTATTCAACAATATATTTCTATTTGAGATTTTTTTTGAGATCATGGTTTCACCTTTCGACATCTTCATGAGCTCTGCATACTCACCAATGTTAAATGCATACTTCAACGAATACAGTTCGTCACCTCAATATTACAACTAGATAAGTCTTGATTTTTATAGATAGCTATTAAATATGTTTCTATATTTTCTTCTCTACAAAATGATGAAACTAGGTAAAACATCAATTACATTGAGCTACTTTACGAGCTGTTTTTTGGCGAATTTAATACCGGGCGATTCAGCTACTGCGATTATGATGATGACACACAAAACTTTCCATTCGCTGAGAAGCCACAAGCCAGCGACTATTTTGATAGAATGTAGTTCGTTTTTTTACCGGGAGGTTGCTACTGCGCTCTACTGCGCAGACGCAGTAGGCCCACACGCCACCGTGTAGCGTGTAAAATTGACCGGCTCTCAACTTTTCTCGGTAGAGTGTTTACAATCTGCTTGTTAGCTTGTTCGATGATTACACTGGGCGACTTTACAGGTAGATTGTAAATTCGCCAACACACAGCTCGTACAGTAGCCCAATGTAATTGACGCTTAACACGTTGATCGCCATGGGGGTCACCGGTGACCGGCAAAGAAGACCTGCCTTAGAGTTGTTTTACAGCGCCGGCGGGCACGCGCGCAGTGCATTTTTCGATACGCGGTGACCGGCATGGCCCTTCTGTATATTACTGCCACTTGGCCTGAAAATATATCTTCCCAGTCACAAAATATAGGCTCACTAATGTAAAGAATGTACATAATGAAAAAAAAAATTCAACTTTTAAATTGTAAATGTGTTTTTATTGATATAAAAATAAAAATTAAATAGATTTTAAAATGTAAGTTATAAAAAATATGTAAATAATAAAAAAATAGAATTACAAAAATGATTATAAGGTATGTATACGTATATTTCCAGTTTATGTGTATCCAGGTATTATACTACCGAATTTGAAAACTTTTATTCCGTATTTGTGCCTTTTCTGTTTATTATACTATCTAAATCTAAATATAATTCGAACGCGAAATGGCACCATGCTCTCGTCAACACATATGGACAGGTGACCGGCGAAATGGCCGGCCCGGCGCAATAGAATAAATTAACTTGTTGGCGCCGCGACGGACACATTGGCCGGCACATCATAAAAACCAATATTTACGTAAAAAAACATCAAAATGAAAAAAAACATTATATTCTTTCATAACCTATCAAATAATTACCTTAGAAACAAATAATCATTTTTTAACTATTTTATGTGAAACTAGTTGGCGATCAATGTGTTAAGTAAGTCAGAAGGTAAAGGGAACTGTATTAATTTTGTGTTTGAAAATATTTGATAACTTTAAAACTATAAATGCATTAAATAAATAAAATAATATATCTACAATATTTTTTCATACAATTGAACATTATTTAATTGTTCCCAATTAGACAAGCACAATTTTCCATTTTTAATTTAAATAATAATTGTAGCTTAGATTTATGTTAATCAAGTAAAGTTTAAATTTTATTTTCCCAACAATGACCAAATCAGAGTCATCTAGTATAATATAAATATAGATATTTCCAAGCATGCTTTACACAGATTAAGGCTTTATTCAGATATATTTTTAAAATTTTATTATATTTACTTATAGGTGGCGCTGATAATCATGTCTTACGTAGTGAGCCTGTAAACATCACCAAAGATGATGGTGAACATATGTCTGAATTAGAAAAATTACTGCACAAAACGAAGAGGTGAGCTATAAGCTATTATATTATTATGCATATTATTTGAAGTTTGATAATTTTATTTTATTTATTATTTAAGTAGGTACTGTCTTAACACAGTTGAACTGTTACCACGTTACTGATATACATTTTGAGTCTTTTTTGAGAATGTGTCAATATAATGGTTCAAAATAATGCTAATAATATGCTTGGTTTTATCATGTTGTGCTTTACTAGAGTGAATTCAAAAACATTGTAACAATAATTAGATTCTTGACCCTTTCAAAGCGTTACGACTCCTGGCTTAATACAACAGTGCGCGTTGTGATTTCAATGATATCAATAAATCGTAATTAAGGCTAGTCAAACATACACAAATAGAGTCGTAAAAAATCGGTGTCAAGTTCAAAAATGATTATGACCAAACCTAATCGAGTGCCGCTATGACAGTTACGAATCGGCTCTGGACAAGTGCGTCGATGACAGATGATAAACAGTTCAGTATTCTTATAGTCTACCAGCTACCCAAACCACTTAACCGCCCTACCTCTTAGTTATTTTCCAAGAAATGGGTAAAAACAAGTCACCTTTTTTTCCTTTGTATTACGAAAACAATATTAGTCCTCATACATATCTGACAATATTTTGTCAAAATAGATGCATTTACAATCGATTAGATTAGATTCATTATATTAGGGGTTGCAAACTAGTGGTGTAGTAATAAAAATATTTTGAAAATAATATTTTATTTATGTAAAAATTATACATATATAAGGGTTTACAGAAATATATCAAGTAGTGTGTAATTATTTTGAAAATAATATATTATTTTTGTAAAAATTATACGTATAAGGGTTTATAGAAATATATATATATATATAGAAAAGAACCTCACCTGGGTAAGGAAGCAGACAGGAGTACGCGATGTAATAGACATTGCCAAACAGCTGAAATGGAGATGGGCGGGGCACATTGCTCACCGAAAGGACGGCCGCTGGAAAAATGCTGTCATCCAGTGGTACTCAAGGGGCACGAAACGGCCATAGGGTCGCCCTAAAAGCCGCTGGATTGACGAACTGGTAAAGTTAGGCGGAAATACGTGGCAGCGAACGACACAGGACCGAGAGAGTTGGAAGAAGCTTGGGAAGGCCTTCATCCAGCTATGGATTGACCCCGGCTGATAATGATGATATAGAAAAGAATATTTTAAAAATTTTTCTTAGTGTGATATATCTTGAAGCATGGGATACACAGGGCCAAATTACAGTCGGGGCAATAATATCTTGTTTCTCTCCTCACTTTTTTCCCTTTATCATCCATTTTGGAACAGCAAACTACACAGCGTTTCGTTGCATTTGCTTTACTTTGGCGGGATCGTATCAATAAAATGTCTCTCAGTAAGACGTAATGGGCTTGGAGTTGTGGATGGTCTTCCTCCTTTCGCTGAAAATTCTGGCGAGTGATATTTTTCCAAGTAATTACTTTCTCCCTAAATTTTGAATTACTTCCTTTTCCCCATATATAAAACAAATGCGTTCCACAAAGCTTGTTTGAGTAAATGGAAGAACATTTTTTTGTGATATTTCTTACCCTGTTTCCGCGTAACAGGGCGGATTGCCAAATGTTGATCAACGCGGTCAACACCTCCCATAGTAAAATTGTAATCATTTGCCACAGTAGGACGTTGTTTACCCTGGCCTATATCTATCATGGTGCAACTATGGACAGTGGAAAGGAAAAATACATCTTTTTTGTCCCTCCATCTCATCACCATCAAACTTTCCTTTTCTGTAGGCTTTAGTGTACCCTCTAGTTACCTTCTTAGGAAATGAAATATTTTTTGGTACACCTTTACGCCTAAATCTTAGAGTCCCGTATGTGTCGGTTTTATTTGAAGCAAGTATCTCGGATAAGTCCGGCGATGTATAAAAATTGTCCGTGGTAAGACAGTAGCACTTATTCAGCAATGGTTTCATTAGGCTCATTACTACTTGGGATGTAACAGGGAGGTTTCGATATTGCTGATCAAAAAGAGTATTTTTTCCAGTGTAGATTATTGTAGACCATATGTATCCAGACGACGATTCGCACAGCATATATGTTTTTATGCCAAATCTGGATCTTTTGAGGGGTATGTATTGTATCCATCCTAGTTGAATTTGTGGGTAGGTATGCAGGTTTCTGCATAACATGGTCCAATTATGTAATAGAGGACAATTTGGCGTGCTGAGAAAAACAATGTTGTTTGAGATGTAAAAAGTGTCAACGTTTTCTCAGATTCGCTGTTAAATAAATATTTTTAGTGACAAACAAACCTCTACACCTACATTATATTTTTGTGAGTCAATTGCTACATTTTTTTCCGGTATGTAACCTTCCTGGAATTTTGTTAGAAGATATTGAAAGACAGGCCAAATTTTATTTAGTTTGGGATTGGGGTGTGAAGATTCATCATATTCGGAATTATTACTAAAGTGGAGAAACTTTTTTATTAGTATAAATCTCCTATATGAGTGTTCGAGCAAAAAATGGCGTATGAAATACAGGATTTTTAGACCAATACATTTTTTCTTCTGGTTTCTTTATTATGTTTTGGACTAAAATTATGACAAAAAAGATTCTCATTTCGTTTTCTGTAGTCGGATGCCATAAACTTATGAGGTTGCTGGATGAATGTGGTGTTGTACTGATAAATTGCTCAGCAAATATTATGTTAGTTTGCTCCACGATCAACTTCAAAAGATATTCATCAAAGAAGAAATTGAAGAATTCGAATTCCTCCTTATAGTTATTCATAAATTCGGGAATGCCAGATTTTTCCGTAAATTGAAGCGGCGGCTGCGAAATGTCGTTTTCCGGATTTATGTCAACCCACTCCAGAGGACTTGTAAGAATGTCTTCTTCGACATCGCTTACACCGTCTTCGCAAGACGAGTTTTCATCTATTGTGGTATCACTCCCGGAGGTGCTAATATTCTCATACTCACTTTCACTAGACATGTTTTACTGACTAAAAAAGTTCACTGGTAAAATATATGGGTTCAAAGTCACCAATCAAAAATAAATGTCAATATACACACACAAAAAATAAGTCAGTATAGTATTCACATAAAAATAAATGTCATTATTCATACAAAAAACAAATAAAATTGTACAGGAAACAAAAACGCGCTTCAAAATAATTACGCACTAAAACAGCATGTACCGCACCCCTGTCTGTAGTACTAAGTTTAATGAACCTTACGAAATGTCTCGAAAACAACCGCTCGCGTCGACTAACCTTGAAGAACTAACTGTGTATATGTATTGTATGTATGTATAAACCCATAAGCGTATCACATTCGTTTTGTAGACATCGAGATGTATTTTTTTCTATAGCGCGAACGTGATACGGGTTAGTGCGCCAGGGCTATGTCACAGCGCGCGTATTGCGTACGTTCAAAGAGGTAGGGCGGTTAATATATTGTCTTCTGTATAATAGGTAGTTATTTGTTTCGATTACGATTCTGTCCATTATAATATTTGAATTCAAAAAATGTTGAAAAAAATCTATTTCTGTAGAGCTATCTGATAAATTTGTGTGCGGTCTGACTCCAGAAAAGAAATCATCAAATTCGTGAACAACCGGTATGAAAGGCCCAGAGTCAACATTACTATTTACATTTGAATTAGAGGCCGCGGCAGTAGCACTTTCTGATGGGGCACTGGAAGTATCTGAATCATCGTAGTACTCATTTTCATTTTAAAATAATCACAAAAAATCGAACACACAAAATATACGTACGTAACTATCACAAAATATTTTTAATTTTTCCGATACAGAAACTTTTGATTGTGTGAAAATGTTTATTCTCTTAATTCAATTCACTTAACATATCTTTACTTTATAAATGTGTGATAACTAGGGTAAATAAACATTTTTTGTCCATTTTACCTCTTGGTATAACCAGAAAATAGTATTTAAAAATGTTAATCAACGATAAACAACGAGAAATATTAAATCGCGGACTCTTGTATTTAAATTATACCTTGTTCAAATTATTTTCCGAAACTATAACTCGCGGATAATATACTTGCAGCTAGACGAATGAATGCAACCTCCGAAAGCATTCCTTTTGTAAATTCACTTTGATCAATGTAACTTTCGAATATTCTATTTAACAGTTTACGCACCAAATAGTTTTTCAATCACTAAAAATCAATATAATATATTATATCGCTGACTCGTATGGTTACAAACGCGTCAGTAAAATGTCTTCGGTGCACATGCACTGAGTGGCGATCCGACCAATATACGCGGCATATTTGAAGTGACCCGATGAGTGATATTTTTTTAATCCAAGACACGCTCCCGAAAAATATTTATTTAAATTATATAGAACAAAAGTCTAGGCTATACATCGACAGATGTCAGGAGAAGAATGATTTTTGAATAAATTAAATCAATATTCGAATTTTTCGCGCTTTGGCGAAACAGTACTAGGCAAACGAAAATCGAAATGACTTTAGTCATCTGCCGCACGGATGACCTGCGCGTATAGGCTGACTAAAGTCAGTTGCCGCGTAAGAAGGGTTAAAGTCTGTTGTGCATCCACTTTTGGTATAAATCTCTATGATTTGGTCCTCTTAATTACATCTGAACCATCGAGAGATGTTTCTAAATTTCTACGTTTTATTAACTTCAAACTTGGCATTCCACCTGAATGTATTTTTTATGATTTTTTTTAGAAAATATATCCATGCTAATATGAATGTGCTAAACAGCTGTCTTTTTGGTTGTATTCAAAACTGTTGATTCAAACTTTGACTCCTTGGAGCTCTTGGGTATGACTGAATGTTCCCACATAACATAAATCAAACTTTTCAACCCATTCTTCAATACCAAGGATTCAATATCTTTTTAATAGTTTGTCTATTGACATGTTCAATACCTCTGTTATGGTACACTAGAAATGCCCTTTTTAATGAACTTTTTGTGTTAAATTCTCAATTTGTCTTTTATTTTTTTTACAATGTTAATGTTCTTGTTTATATTGGCATTTCTTTGTTGCTCCATTCATAAACAATAATAATGAATATATAAAAATATGTCATAAGAAAGTTGTAATTTTGTTCAAGGAGTTTTATATTGATACCAAAATGTTTTTTCAGGACTTACATAGGCTTGGGATATATAATTGAAATAGGAAATCCTGCACCTCATGTACCTGTCGAATTTTTTTGTACATTATGCGATATAAGAGGCCATCAAAATAGTTATGTGAGCCATATGTTTGGATTCTCCCACAAATTTAAATATGTTGTGAGTATAAAAATGACTTCATTATTTAATAATTCTGATATAATATATTTATTTGTTCTGTGAAACATTCCTCTATAGCTGAGGTAGGTAACCGTTTTCCCATGGAGGGTGCAATACAATATTTTAAAATCGCCTAGACCACATCTATATAATTTTTTTTTATCAATAAAATTTTCAAAACATGAGATTGTGTAGTGTCGCGCAAGCGAATCTTTTCGTCTAAAGTCTTTTCGAATATTTGTTTCATTTTGCCTAAACAAAATTTACATTTAAACTCATGTGTGACTAATTTAATTTATAGAATGTTCCCAGTATTTTTTATTAAAATATGTCAAACACAAGCCTTCATCCGCTTTTTTATTGTTCAGTCTGTGCATTGCCAATTATTTTATAATAATCACTCACTCATTTGTAATATAACACCATATTATTACACCACACTTTTCTAAGACATGTAGGTAATTTACATCCATTATCTAAAATAAAATTACGAGTTTCATTGTACAAATGTAATGTATGGCTCCTTATGAAATGCGGTAAAAAAAAAATATTTTTTCACTTTGATGTTGAATTTTTTTCCGACCATGTCCGATCCTAATAGGAACATATGGGCCTCCACAGAGTAGAGGTTTGTATTAACAGATGTTGTTTTTTAGTTTATTATATATTTACTTATGTGAAAATATTTACAATTAATATTAACCCCATAAAATATTTACAATTCTGACATGTATATTCGATTTGTTTTAAATTTGATTTTAAGATTTTAAGTGTTTTTTTTAGTGTTTTTATTAAGATTTTAAGTGTTTATGATTTTTTCATTTTGTTTACTAGAGTCTTTTCCAGTTCCTGATTTTTAGCAGCTGGTTGGCATCTTTTGTAACGTTATCATCCTATCGTGTGCGTGGCTTTCCCACTGGCTTTTTCCCCCTTGGGATTTTAAATATTTTAAACACTTAACATTAAGTGCCGAGCCACACCGGGCGACTCTGGTCGGCAGACCAGTCGCCGAGACCAGACCGATGCATGCAGTTATATGGAGCTGCCACACCTGGTCGGCCCAGTAGTCGCGCAACCAATAAAGTCGGGCGATCAGTAAAATCACGTTCGTGCACTCGGTCTGGTCTCGCAGTCTCTCTGGTCGGGCGACCGGTAGCGATGTATGAAAACATATAGCTACGTATTGAGAGCTGCCACACTGGGCGACCAGTCGCCGGCAGCCACGCCGCGGATAGAACGTATTTTTGCATACTTGCGTGTACATTCATTATTATTATTATTTATTGGCTGCCTCTCTGGTCGCCTGCAAGTCGCCCGAGTAAATCGCCCAGGAAGACAAGTCGCGCGACTGGTCTGGCGACCAGAGTCGCCCGGTGTGGCTCGGCTCTAATAGGGAGAAATTGTACAGTCACTAGACAAAGTTTAAATTTGATGTGTGTCAGAAGTATCTGAGGCATTTCTTTATATATTTTCTTTATAATTATTATTATCTTATTAAATCGCTTTATAAAAGGTAGGTACGTCAAAACAGTAATAAATAACTGAAATAATTACACAACACTATGTCAAAAAGTGGAGGTTGATATATGATATTCCATTGACTATTCTATGCTCAGAAGAGGTATTGGCCGCAAAACAGAAATTATTATTGTGTCTTCAAAACAGAAATTATTATTAAATTGAAATCGACACGTACCTACTTGGTACCTGACACTTAGGCTTGGGGCATGCATCTCCCTTAAATTGTAGTTTCAATTTTTTCCACAACTAATTTTGGCGTCACCATTTGACGGGCGCGATTGGTAAAAAAGATATTGTATTTATAATCGGTTCCCATTCAACACAAACACAAGATAAAATTTAAATAACTATCCTAAAAATTTATAAACAATATTTTTAATAGATACGCAATGAGTTTTTTGTTATTTATTACGTCCAAATCAAGTTTTTTCGATTTTAATTACATGCTTTCTAACCTCTAAATCGATGTTTTTTAAATTAAAAAAAAAAAAGATATAATTATATAATGAATTCCAATTTCTCTTTAGCGTTTTCCTAGTTAATAGATTTACGTACATTTTTATCACAATTTTGAAAATAAAACTTTGTCATTGTTGCCACCAAATTCAAATGTACCGAATTTTACACGTATTTTTGGAATGAAAAAACTTTTCTAGCTATTTTTCGATAACAACTTTACCTAGAGACATCACCTGAAGTACTTTCCCATTGCATGTATAACTATTGTAAAATGAATTCCAGATGCATGTGTACATTTATATTTGAAGTCATGTCTGCAATGTATAAAACCAAGGTTACACAATGCGATTGTATAATTTTTATTGTTGTTTTTATGCCCTTCAAACGTTTCAGCAAAGAAAAACATTGTTGGTTCAGAGGGTTCCAAAATCAACAAAAATATCTGTATGTAATACTTGAAAAATTGCGCTTGACAGATTAATATATTAGTTCTAAACTCAATAATTTAGAATTTGAGCTTGAAATTTTATTTCACACTTATTTAATTATGTGTTCAGGTGGGTACCTACTTAGATTTTTTTTTATTATTTCAGTCATTGCATTATCCTGCTGCATTAAAAAAACTCAAACTCACTTTCACATGTCCCGAATTTAGCGAAATGACAGGAAAAATGATAAGATTGGTAGATGTCATGGCTATTGAGATAATGAAGGTGTATGGCCCAGTGAAACCCACTTTTGTTTTTAATAGTGAATTCGAGAAGAGAGGGTAAGTATTACATTGGATAAATATTGAATTGTAATGTAAATTTTATTATAATAATATGTAAAGTAAAAAATATTTTACAATTAGTGTAACGCGGAGCTAGAGATGTTATCTGGAAAAAAACTACCGATAAGTACTAGGTATCAAAGGATTTTGTTGGCAAGACTTTTTTTAGTTTTTGTCAAAAACAAAAAACTCCCAAGTTAATATAGAAAGATGTAGAAAAAAATGTGATACTTCCACAAAAAAAAAAAAAATGATAGTGATTAATAGGCTTAGGATTCTTACAGCCGTATTCACACAGTTTTGAACCGCACTCAACGCAGTTAGTAGCTTAACGGCCGAATAAGAAAACTATAAAAAATGAGATGCGAACAGGAATGCGCACGAAAATGAAACATGGCGGCCGTCCACCTCCTGTCAGTCTGACACATGACAGGAGCATACTTATACATACGTAAAGAGTCGGCAGAAATGAATTCATTATAAGTTTTTTTTGTTGGTTAGAATCGTCATACCATAATATATGTAATACATATAATGATAATTGAGAACCCATTAATGTTGTAGATTCGGTAGAGCATTTATGAACTTTAAACAGAAATAATTGTGCCGTTTAAAAAACACATCATGAATTTTAATCCATAGTCTAAATACAATGCTCCCGTGTTTCGATTACTCACTAAAGACGTCATAAAAACGCAGTATTTCCCTTGAATAAGATGGATTTATGTAACATTACGATAAAATAGGTACTACTACATAATATGAGCCTACTAGTTACTGCTTTATTTAAGATATTATATATGCAATTGGAAGCAGTCTGCATTGTTTAAAAATATCACCTAAACTGTAATAAACAAGATTAAAATCTCAAACACACTGGTAAGACTGTCATAGGCTGATTGGTATAAATGATAATAATAAAATTACATCCCTTTTCATTTCCGTATGTTACATTAGGACGGAATTCTCGCAGTCAATAACACGTCATCTCATAACATAAATGAAGTTAGCTGCGAGACAAAAGTGTGGCCACTAGATTCCTAAATAAATATTTATATTGTTAGAGGTATAAAATAAATAATATTCATCAATATTAATCATATTATGATGTCATAACTAATAAATTATTTAAAGTTCATAATAATTATTCATTTATAATTATTAAATTTATATGGTACCATTCACAATTTCAATATTTTAAATTAATTATCGGAGAATCAAAATTTAAAAATTGGTAACATTAGTCTCGGCATGACGCGACGTCACTATTCAACAGACTCTATTTAGGTTTATGCATGCAAATGTGCATTAAAAAGCTTGAATGTAGTTTGCTGTTCTATGCATACGCCAGTTAGGTATTTAAATATTTTTTTTGAGTGGCCCCACAACAAAATATCAAAAATATCTATCTGTTTCAGACAATTTTGAAACATGTCCTATTTCTTAGCACCTATTTTTAAATATTTTTGGATGATTACATATTTTTAGATATTTTCACATAAACACAAAATTAATTAACACAATAAAACTGTAAACACAATTGAAATGTTAGAATCATCGACAAAGTCACTAAGTAGTGCAGCAAATTAATATTTTAAACAATACTGCTGTTAAAATAAGAAAATGTTCTTGGACCAATTGGAATAAAAATAAGTACAAAATTAAATAGTGTTTTAAATAAAAATACTGGACTTCAAACGCAGCAGAGTATTGTTTTAAAAACTGTTTTGGAAAATCCATCAGATGCCTCAGATGTTTCAATTTTTTCTACTTCAGAAATAGTTTCATTTACATACGCAATAATAACATCTGTAGAACCAAATGGAAAGAAGTTTTTACATGTATAAAAATTTGCTTGGATCAAATCGTCAAAGATTCACTTTCGAAAATTTGAAGCATTATTTTATTATTTATTGTAATAAAGCATTTTCTATTTGTGAATAAATAATAAATTAAACTGTTGAAATATATAAGATTTATTGTATTACTTAGGTAGGTACTTAAATTTTTAGCACCTATTTTTGTTTTTTAGCACATATTTATGAAATTTTAAAAACATATTTTCTAATTATATCTACATATTTTAGGTACCTATTATTCATTTTTTAGCACCTAAAAATCCTAAGCCTAGTGATAAATATCGGCATCATATTATTTAACTCTTCAATGCTAAATAAATATTTGAAATTAAAATTATTTATAGATGGGCAAATCTTTGTAGGACTGAAATACTCTAAAATGGGTTGTATTTTTTGTTATTAGTGTTGTTATTAATCTCTTGCATGCAATATGTTTTGAAATAACAATCCAGTGTCAGTATAAAGAATAAAAAGGTAGGGTGATAATAATAATAATATAACTATTTTTATTAACAATATTGTTGGTAACATTTCTCACTGGGAATTTGAAAAACATAGCAGCTAAACGGTTTTAAAGACAGTATCAATTCTATGTATCGGCATCTTATCGGAACAAAAGTAACGATACATTTTTTAGATTATTTTATTATATATATTTTTTTACAAGGAATGGTTGTTGGCAATCAACCTGTTGGGTCCATACATACTTTTTTTACAATTAATCGGGTCAATTTAGTCTAGTTGTGTGAATAAAAATTAAAACATTTGTGAACTCACTCAAATTTAACCGATAATCATGGCTAAGAATTATAAATATATTAATTATTACAGAGACCGGCGTGAAATAATGTGGGTACAATTTCCCACAAGTTTTTCAATATGAAATGTTGAATTTTGCATCTGTCAGGTCTTCTCACTTTGGGATTTTTATGTCTACGTCTGTGGGCCGCACAGAATTGTGTTTTTGCTAATTGCTTTTCAAATGCAAATTAACACGTTAATTACAAAATTAATTAAAAGGGTCCGTAAGCATTGGGTTAATATATAAAAGGTTCATAACATAAAATGTACACACAGGGACGTCCCTAGATAAAATGCCGCCCCTAGGCAGCGCCAAAATGCCGCCCCATTTTTAATATAGTATTTTTATCATCCTTTCATGAGTCCAATATCTAAGATTCTAAGAAATGTGTTGTATGGATACATCACTAACAAAATATAAGACTGTAAATATTCGCAAACCTGCATGTGTCGTTTCTAGTCACCATGGGCGTCGAAAGGCAACGGAAGTAAACTAGATATCGCGAACCCGACAAAACCAGTGAGCTGATTTTTTTTAATGGAAAGGTGTTTTCGTTATTGCTAAGTTTAGGTAGGTATTTCTATATATTCCAAATGATTCTCCTCGATTTGCCGCCCTTCGAGTAACTGCCGCCCCCAAGCGACGCTCAATTTGCCTACCCCCACGGGACGTCACTGTGTACACATCAATTACAACTGTGACTAAATGCTCAAAAGTATTTGTTTTGTTACATATCTATAACTCTCCCCACTATGATATCTCCCCAATGACAATAAATTGTCTTTTGTTCGGTGTGATTTCGATTATTGCAATGTACTTATTCAATATTGTATTATTGGTCAACCCCAACTTATCCACCCTATCTACCTGTGGTAATATAGCACATATAAACCCTTGTACATGAACTAAGCGTCACTGACATTACTTACTTTCTTTTTCATATTTATAACATTGTAAATGAGTCCAATATCATTTAACTTAACTCGGCTTTACTCTCCTAAGTTCTTTTCTTTTTATTTATACCATGTACCTACCTATACTTTGAGATTAATTAACGAATAAACAACACTGAAGATTCACATCCACCGAGTCTTATTACCGACCTACACCTTCCACTGGACCACATAAAGGATTGGAGGCGGTAGGTAAGGATATCTGTTGCCGAACAGTTTAATCTATACTGTCATCCATAGTAGAATGTTCTAAATTTTAAATTAAGTTAGACACAGTTATTCATTTCCAAATAATAGTGATGCGACAAATTGTGATGTATTTTATTCATTATGATAATTGCTATTTTTTACAGTCCGGACATAGTGAAATCAGTGATTAGAAGGAAACATCCATCTGAGGAGGATGGGCGTACCTTTGAAGAATTGATAGACCTTAAATTTAATAAAAACAATGCACAGACATCGCTAGGAGTAAAGCCAGCCAACAATCAAATACTCCCAGCTAAAATTACAAGAAGTTTGTATTTTAATTTCCTATTTATGTTCCTTATTTATTCCTGTTTATTGGATTGATTTCTTCAATTTTTATTTGGATACAATTGGAGAAGTTGCCGGTCGGTCATAATTGAGGTGCTAAGGATTTTAAACAAGTATGTGTGACATGTAATTTTAAAGAACGAGTTTCGACCAGTTTTCACATCGCCACACACATATATGTGTGAAACAGGATTCAAACATGTAACTGTTTTTCATAAAAATATATAAGCAGTTTATTATCAACATTGTAGTAAATATATCCCATCGACATGGTGTATTGAATGTTGTCATTATTTTCTTAGTTGTATATTTGAATGTATATAATTTGAAAACATCTCAGATATATACCTACTAGAAAAAGCCTTTTTTGAAAAAATGCAATGCCCGACGGGACTTGAAACTGTATTCGCGCCAATATCCTTTACCAATTAAGCTACAGGCTTCCTACTTACAGGCCATCCATAGACTGAAACCGTATGCGGTTTAGAACCGTATGCCACACTAAACTTATGATTTCTGTTCATGGAAATATATTTTCACAAAGTAGTATGTAAGCATCTGGCCGTATCCGTTTATATACCATATACTTACAAACTTAGTAATAATATATTTCCATGAATAGAAATCATAAGTTTAGTATGACACACAGTTTAAACCGCATACGGTTTTAGTCTATGGATGGCCTTTTAATTACAACAAATTTAACTAGTAGTTATTACATAAAATGCATATCAAATTGCGTTAATGTTGGTTATCAGTTTTTGTGTTTAAAATCAAGGTATCAATTAAGTGCCCTAATTACTAACCGACGCCCGGATCACTCCAATTTTTTCTAGTAGGTATATATCTGATATGTTTTCAAATTATGTATATTCAATATAATATAGAATGTTACATTCTCAAATCTTGTGAATTATTCGTTGAATAAAAGAAATCGTTTATTAGTTATATAAATTATTCATAGGTAGTATATAATTTGAATGTTTTGACTTTACATGTTCTTGAAATACTAGAACATTCATAATCATCAGTGACGTGACGTGCGTCACCAGACAACACTACTGGTACAAAAGAAACTAAGCCCAAATGAAAGTGTACAGATTTTTATAGTTTTCGACATAAAGTCAATTTAAGTTGAGGACTCAATTATGTATTTATTATAAATATGAATATCATTAAGTTGATTAATTACAAAGCTGGTCGCCGTTAATTTGACGGAATTTGAAGCACCTGAAATAGTGGACCTTAGTAATAATTTGCATGAAACATAGATTGTTGGCTGAAGTGAAAGAGTTTGAATAACACTCGGTCCAACTTTTTTCTAGGGTCTTTTCTTAATATTTATGTTTCTGAGGTTTTTCAAAATGATGTCTATTTGTTATTTTTTCATGCTAATTTGTTTTTACTTCTTTAATTTATTCTAGATCTGTCTACTCATCCAACCAATATTACTGGAAAAGGCCAAGTTTCTCGAGATCAAGCCGCCGTGTAAGTTTTTATTATTGCTGTATTATTAACCATTCCATTAATTTCCATTATAGAAAAATTGGTCGTTTATGGTGACTTAATTATGCCTGATTTTTGAAATTTAGTTAGCTGTAAGATTCAATGATTATTTTGTTTTGTTGTATTTAAGAAAACATGAATTTTGAGCTTGTATCCATTATGTTTTCAGCACCTCAATTATGGATAAATTTGGTTTTTATAGAATATGTGCAAATAAAGAACCATCACCACAAAAAGTAGTTGTTCCCAACCAAAAGCAAGCTGCACAAATTAATCTATCAGGCATCCCATTGCCTCAGAATATCCTACAAGTAAGTTTTTGTGACTTTTCCTTTATATCCTCAACTTAAAAGCGCCTGTACACATGCATGGAATTACTGTCCGCAATAGTGCTTATTTTAAACTTATCATGACAATAACTGTTTACACGTAAAAGTGCTGACTGTCTCTCCAATCTCATTCTTCAAGAGTAAGCGAGATGCGATGTTGTCATTTTATACTACTATTTGACAGGTCGTATTGAAAATCGGTTAAGCTCAAAATGAGTAGTTCGTTTTTTTAACGGCATGTCCGCCCCTATCGCTCTACTGCGCAGGCGCAGATCGAAAATAATCTTACTTTCGCGTTGAATTTGGAACTTTCCAAACTTGTTTGATTTATGCACGCAACTTGTCAACTGCAGGATAATACATCTTTCCCCATACATTTTATTACTGTGCACGGTAAATCTATGCACATGTAAACGGGGTATAATGCTTAGTGACTATAAGTTTCATTTCAAAATGACACATTGACATGATTAGGAAACACGCAGCATGGCAGTGCGGTTACTTCTTTCTCGTGGAAAACACTTTTGAGGACTGAAAACATCATTCCATAATAATAACAGTGTTTTGCCTGTGTGCTGTTACTCTTATTTTCGAATGACTTTTTTGCGTTGCCAGCGCAATTACCACTCCCCCTGCTTCTCTATCAACTCAATATGGTGCGTGTGGTAGTGGCGAAGACTCCATACTAGGCGATTATTTAAAGCCTGCTTAACACTTTACGGTCCGGTCACGCCACATTGGCGTCCTTTGCAAGCCGAACGTTACGATCCGGTGACGCCTACGTGGCGTCCTCACATAGGCATATCTTTACTGTGAAAAATAAATATGAAATTTAATATTTGGTTGCAAGATCTATCGACAGATGGTTGAATGACATGTGCAAGAAGTAAAAGCATGAAAGAAAAAAAATATTTCGGGGTTTTTACAGAGATGGCGGACGTAATACCATTCAGTATTTTTTTTGTACCTATACCATTTTTTTTATTAGTTACAAGCCCATTTCTAGACGGCTGAATCACGAGACGTAAACAAAAACGGTAATAAACACTCAATGTTATATTCCAGTGTCGTCACTTCAACTTCGAAATTTAATTGTCGACCCTTTTCAGTGGTAGTCACCCATTTATGAACCTGCATTCTTTTTTTTTTAAATGAACGCGATTTTTCGCTATGAAATTGCATCCTATTTGATAATTTGTCATTAATGGTTTATTACCCATGAAACATCCACCCACCATGCTTCATCATCCATGATAGAAATCTTAACTTGAAAATGAGAATAGTTATAAATGTGAACTTGTATCGCGTTGTCATTTTCGTTCGCTTTTTTCGGGAGATTATTGCTTGTGTAACTGCATAAATAATAGCTATTATTATTTATATTGCACTAATTTCATTGAAAAAATAATTAATCTAAGTATATTTCAGCTAGGATATATATTTTTTATTAGTTTTATCTCCAAAAAAACTTTTTAAAATGGAGGACCATTCGTTTTTAAACAGAGGAAAACTATGCGGATTGTATGTCAGATATTCCCAGTGACTGAAGATATCGGAGATTTTAGTGTAATTTTCAATCACAATCAAATATTTCCGGGGATTTCCGCAACTAATAAACGTTTAAGAAGAAAGTGTAAAGTGTGTTCCTCACATAAACTTCGAAAAGAAACTATTTACATGTCCAAAGAGTGTAAAGTACCTCTACATCTACATATTGGTAATTGGTTTTCTTCGTATAATTTTAAAAAAAGTGTATTAGTTGTTAGTTCATTTTACATTCATAGTTTTATAAACTATTTCAAATAATTTCAGCTTTAGTGTGATAATAATTATTTCGTGCCTAGCCAGTTATCTAAAGGTATTATCCATAAGATTGAGTGTTGATTCAAATATTTTTGTGGAATGTAGATGTTTGTTTTACAATTCTATTGCTCATAGATTTTGTTATATGAATTTTTTACGCACGCCTCTGCACTGTTATTGGATTGTCTCGATTCCTACAATAATACCAAATTGTAATAAACGGTGGGAATGTATATGCGTGCATTTTATTTATTTGAATTTACTCGAAAATATGCACGCCACTGCACTGCCTCAGCCATAAAACCCATAAAACCAATAAATCAGATTAGTGTTCGTTAGGGAATGAATGTGCATTTATTTTTAAACACTTCACAGTTTGTGTGAAGTCTTTGTTATTTTATTATATTTGATAATCAGAGATATGAGTAGTAGCGCTAAAAATGAATTGATACGTATTCTATAGCGGTGTAAAACATTTTGTATTTGAATATTTTATTACATTTTTAAATTAAAAAATAATATATTGTGATTGCTTTATATCAATAGGCTGTTTCCTTTACATTATATTTAACAAATTGAACTAATCTAATAACATATAATAAACAATTTACGAAAATTTACAAATTATATACTTTACCTTTATGGAACGCGGGCCAGAGGTTGACAAGTGTTAAATAAATGACACAATTTGATGCATTGATATATTTTAAGTATTTTCTGAAAATTTTATTGAAATATATCAATAGGTTCAAAAGTTATATCATTTTTAACTTCGCGATCGAAATTTGTTGATTTTCATTAAAAAATACCGGATATTGGCGTAGGTTCTTCGCGAAAATTCGCGGACCGTATAGTGTTAAGAAACATAATTTTTAATTACATATTGACGTATTTATATAATCACGTCATGATAATTTTATATTCTATAAAAATAATTTAATTTGCCAACGACATCTGTGTCTAACATGGAATATATTATACAGATTACAGAACAATCAGAAAAGGTTTAAAAAAAAAATACCACAGTGCACTATCTATCTTAACGTAAATAAATATCGGATTATTGGTTAAGGAATGGTGATGATTTTTCGTATGGACTTTATGTTACTTGACCTCAGTCAGTGTATCGCATTATATGAAATATGGTAGGCTCCTATCGCCAAGCCTAATCCTTTGCGCCTAATATTGTTGTCACGGCTACACTTTGTTCAAAAATTTTTTTTTATTTATTTATTAAGGAAACAAACAGTTACATATTGATTACAAAAATTTAAAATAGAATAATGAAAAGTTATTGCAACCAGCAAATTTTCCATGTATAAATTATAATATAGTTAAGCCTAACAAGTTAGAAAGGAAGTAACAAATATAAAGAATTACATAGGAGATTTACGTGAGAAAAATGAGGAAGAATAATAAAAAAGTAACATTTTTTTAAATATATGAGTATATAATATATCTATTTATACAAAATTTTGGAGATAGCGCGTTCAAATGAAACAGGTGAATTATTAAAAGGATCGACGGTGGAGAAATACATATTGTAATTTGAACAAGAGCGAACAAATGAGTTTTGTGCATAATTTGAATCGCTACGACTGGCATGGTACAAAGTTTGCTTTCGCGTAAATCTTGATGGACAATGGAAACCCACCCTTTCGAGTAAATTTGGCGAGTCAACAAAACCATTGATAATTTTGAAAAAAAAATATTGATCACATATAGAACGTTGACTTTCCAAAGATGGTACCATAAAAGTTGCAGTGGTCGAAAGAGAATTAGCTATGTCGTGTCTGTCATTATATAAATCAAAACAGTAAGCTTTAAAATTGAAGTGCTTACGAAATCGATTTTGTACCGATTCGAGATGGTTTATGTACGTAACGTACTGTGGATTCCACACGACAGAAGCAAACTCAACTATGGATTGAACATATGAGAAATAAAGTACCCTCAGAACATCAGGTGATCTGAATAGTTTAGAGATCCGAAGAATAAAACCTAGTAATTTTAATGCTTTATTGATAGTTTCGTTGATATGTGCGTTAAAATTCATCTTATTATCCATTAGGACACTAATAATTAGATAATTTAAAAAATAATTTCTATGGCATTTAATCACATATAAGTAAATATAAAAATATAAAATAAACACCCACGGTGGCCGCGCTGCTTAAGCGTTGGACTATAACGCCGTGGGTCCCAGGTTCGAATCCTGGGTCTGGCAAGTACACATATTGTTTTTCAATTTGTGTCAGTCAGGGTATGGACTTAATAGGTTGAGCAAGTGGCTGACATCCATTTCTCGTAAAAAACAAAATCTGTTAATACAAACCTCCACTCTGTGGAGGCCCATATGATCCTATTAGGATCGGACATGGTCGAAAGAAGAAAGAAAGTAAATATTAATATACTTAAAGATAATAATTTTATCTAATGATTTTTGATGTGAATAAATGTTTAGGAAAACACGTAATTTAAACTCATCGCTCAATTTTATGTTGTCAGTGAGTTTTTGGAATTTCATCAAATTAGTGTGTAATTGTCGTTAGTGTGTAGCTATTCATTAGTAGTAATATCATGTTATCTTCGTATTTGCCGTCAGTATACCTGACAAGTGTGCTCTTTTTCTCAGATCTCATCTATTCATTAGTAGTAATATCATGTTATCTTCGTATTTGCCGTCAATATACCTGACAAGTGTGCTCTTTTTCTCAGATCTCCACAGCCTGCCTCTTTCCAAAAGTCACCTTTCGCCGCTGGCTTGTGGAGTGCGTGCAAACTTTTTATAATTTAATTATTTTTTTCATAAACAGTGTTGCAGAAAGTCGATATTAGTTTCGCAAATATGTCGAGGTTTCAGCAATTCAAGTGTCTCATGACAGCATCAACAAAAATTTACAAGCCTGTTTTGATATAGTATAACTTATTTGTATCTAACATTCTGATTTTTTATGTCCATTCATATCAATTTAACTTTTGTATTTGGACTGGTAAAATGGCTTGCAATCGTGAGGTTTGATTTCTTTCACTGCGCTCATGGAGACGTCCTTACAAATTAAAATCGTCCTCGTTCAGTTTAGGCCAGGGGTTCATAAATTTTTTTTGTCAAAGGGACAAGTTTGAAATCAAAAATATATACAGGCAAAAAAATAAAAAAAATATTTTATTGTGTAAACTTGTATTTTGATACAAGTACTTAGTAATATCTATTAATATTTAAATTTTTTAACCATGTGATTTATGCAATTGTTTGTTTGAAACTAAATCCTGTATTCTAGGCTCAAATTTTGTGGTGTGAATATGCGAAAATGTTTTTTCACAAATATAGGTACTATGGACTATATTTGGATATACCTCAAGTGAAGGTCCTTTGTAGAATTCAATTAAATTCTTATCACGATAAGATGCTTTTGCTTCCACATGCTCCTGCAAATCTATTAATTCTAACTGCATATGTATGGGAACATTCATTAGAGCCAGAGGATATTTAATTTTAAATGTACATGTTAATATTCGATATGAATAATAAAAAATAATACAGATTTAACATAAATCTCGCGGTACACATCAAAAAGTCTCGCGGGATACAATTGGCCCGCGGGACACTTTGTTTACCCCTGGTTTAGGCTAATCATAGTGTGGGGAACGTTGGAGTCACCACTGTGGGAGGTCATCACTGTGGGAGTCATGTCGTTGTGGTAGCCATGGTGTGATGGATGAAGAAGTCGTAATTTGGTGGTTGCTCCGATGGATGGAGGAGCGAGTTTTATTTGCAGCGTAAACAGTCAGTACAAAAGTATATTACAGTAGTTATACTACAATTACTTATGATACTGTTCCGAGGTCCGAATCTCGGTAGAATGAGATGTTGTGCGGAGCGATATAGAGATTGAGATAGTAGCAGACTGGGAACTTATATATGAGTGACATGTCCAATGAATTATAATCCGCTATTTATTGACATACTCACAATCATAATAATATCTTGAAAAGAATACTTAGGAAATAATCTCGTATATATAATTACCCTAAGAGATTTTGGAAAACGCACTAATTTCTTATTTAAATACCATTTTGTTGATTTTTAAACTATTTCAATTCATTTTTTAGAGTCCCGAATCTACTTCGACTTCAATCCGGCACAATCTGATAAAACTTGACACAATCACAGATAATATCATTTTTAAATCGCGTTTTATATCCGTTACCATTCATTTTCGCGTCTTGCTGTCCATCTACCGCAAATTAATTATAATGTCGCATATACTTCCTATATAATCGATATTTCACAAATCGAAATTAATATTCCACAAAACTATTTAAATCTGTAAGAGGCACATTGGTGTACTATGAGTTTTAACAATAAATTAACACATTTTTTTTCCTCACTAATTACTACTAAAATATAATCTAAGAACTGGAAATCATATCAGCTGTCAAACTGCGAGTCTGATTGTCATTTGTTTTCTTTCCCTTATTAGTTGACGTGTCAGTATATTTTCAAATTTAGAATTTGTGATAATTCAAGAAAACATCGAACAGTAATGTGACATTTCAAATAGCATAGACATTTATTGCAATATTATATGACGTATATTCATTGCTAATAATAATAATGGAGAATTTTAATACTACTACTACTATCAATGAGTAATTTCAGATACAATATAGGATATTATAATAATATCTATTACATACTACCATATAAAATATAGGGTTATCCTGATATAGTATGCAATAGTATTATTTTTACATTTAGGTAGGTAGGTAAATGAAATTCATATGACGTTTATTACAAATAATTAATTCGTGATGTTATTGTAAATTATGAATATTGTAAAAAATTGCATTACGTATCATTTATGTAATATTGCTTATATGTTATCGCTTATTTTCAAATAGTATTATAATAGTCAAGTTTTACATTTTTTCAATCTAATGGGATCTTCCCCCATTGAATAAATAAAACGTATTGTGACGCAATAATCTAAATGTATGAAAAATTAGACTTTCCTGCTGTGGCGATGGGTGGAGGTAGGGTGGATCCACCATAGATAGTACAGACTAAGCTTTGTCAGTTATACGTAATTCAATTAAACCCTGGGAAAACCAAGTCATAACACGCATCTGTCTATAAAATATTTAAAATTATGCCATTAAATCATACACCATTTTGGATATTTAACTCATTCACCGCGGCGGAGTATTTAATGACTATTTAATTACCACATTTAAATAACATGCTAATTATATCTAATGGCCATCTAATGCGGACACAACAGTTGTGCCGTCAGCGCTGTAAGGAGTTTAACTCATTTAGTGCTAACACCGCGACTGGCGTGTTTGGAGTACTTGGCCATTAGATATAATTAACGTGTTATTTAAATGTGGTAATTAAAAGTTCAGCAGTGACTGTGTAGACAGAAGAATATTTTTAACTACTATTGTTTGGTTAGGCAGGGTTTAATGAATTATAAAAAAACTAACCAACAACATGTGTAATATGTATTCTTTGTTCAACGAAAACAAATAAGTATGAATGAAAAAGTGGAATATATAAACATATTATACTCTATTAAAATGTCAGTAGTAGCAATCGGCGATTGCCAGCTGTTCTGCTAGGCCTATCAGCCTGGGGTGGTGTCAGACGATATTGTGAAGGCCAGACTCCAGAATAGACTACGCATTGTTCAACGAAAACAAATAAGTATGAATGAAAAAGTGCAATATATAAACATATTATATTCTATTAAAATGTCAGTAGTAGCAATCGGCGATTGCCAGCTGTTCTGCTAGGCCTATCAGCCTGAGGTGGTGTCAGACGATATTGTGAAGGCCAGACTCCAGAATAGACTACGCATTTGACCCCAAATTTATATTGGCAGTGACGACTTGCAAATCGTAAAACTGACAAATCAGCAAAATGTCAAACTGTCTGAGGTGAATGAAAATCCATCCCGAAGGGAAAACTATGGCGCCGTCCATGCATACTTCACAATTATATTAATATCCAACACCGCCAAGCCGTCTGCAAGACCTAGCGAGACAGACTGGCGACCGCCAGCTGACTCTGCTAGTTATTATAATTGAGTCAGCTACTAATATGGAGTTTGCGTCATCGGATATAGCTGACTATGTGGTAAATTGGATATCGTAGAAATGATCATTGCAGTCAGTTATTTACTGAGTTTGCCATAATTGGACACTATGAGAAACTGAATTTATAATTCCGGTTAGTTATTTAACCCGGCACTCGCGGGGCTATTGTGGTATGACGAATTCACTCTCCGCGGTGACATTTTTTGTTTTGTTTAACTTCTGTGTTTCATAATAAAAATGGCAATAAAAAATGAGTTTTATGGCTCTTTAGGCGCCTAGACATGTTCAAATTATTTTACAACATTAAAAAACTGTAATAAATCAGTCATAATGTCAAAAATATCCGAAGAAATAAATTCTATACAAAGACTCACAATTTAGAACGGTTCCGCCATTTTGTTTTATGTATATGGAGCACTGCAAGGCTTGCATTTTGTTATTCGTCACGCTCGTACTTGACACGAAGTGAACACTTCACAAGTGGTAATAAAATCACACATAATGTTTTTTCCCTGACTAGGGTCGTAAATATAGCACAATAATTTTAGACTAAACAAACTTTTAGGCAGACACTTAAACAGCTATTAAATATTATTACTGAGTTACATATTTATTTTTACTTTACATATTTAAAATTGTTTTGAAGAGTGGTAGATTTTATAACACGGACTGAGACACAAAGCCACATTGCAAAGACAACACATATATCTAGATAGAGACTTTTTTTTTTATTAATTTTTGAATTTCCGCACACATGACAGCGTCTTCTGGGCTTTTTATTATTTGCCGTGGGCGGAATGTGTTCCGGCAAATGATCTGTTCAAGTTCTAGGCAACAACCTCAATGGATTTTCACTAGTTTCACTACGATAACAAAGGTAAAATAGTCCAAAAAATATAGTCAAAACACCTTATAACAGTAAGTTTAATACACATGCATGGTATAGTTAAAAACACATAAACAATAACACAGACAAAATATTCATAAATATTATAATAAAATTCACACAATACAATAGATCGCGTAAAATACGTAATATTTTGTATGGAAAACCAACAAGAGCGATTCCTTGCACAGTCCTCTCACAACAGTGATATTACGTATACTGCGCATACGGAGTAAAGTGGCGGGATGTTTCAAACCAAAATTAAATGAGCGAAGATTGACGGCCTGTCGAAGGCATGTCAAACATCGAAGTTTTAGTATTGTAATAAAATTTATTTGACAATATTATATATATGTCACCGTTGGTAATGAAACAAGGCAAATTATGGTACAGATTTCAAAACCATGCGTCATGTATATTCTACATTATCGCCCGGCGCATTTTTGCGTACAACATTGGTGACAGAAGCGCTGTAGCCCCGTAGTTTTGCGAAATTTCGCGTACTACATTCGTGACAGAAGCGGGTACCGGGTTAATATCGCC
This sequence comes from Rhyacophila brunnea, assembly GCF_057557595.1. NCBI lineage: Eukaryota > Metazoa > Arthropoda > Insecta > Trichoptera > Rhyacophilidae > Rhyacophila > Rhyacophila brunnea. The sequence continues at coordinate 36,234,061 of NW_028232965.1, forward strand.
GATCAATATGCTGATACGGATTGAGTTGTTTATCCCCATAATAGCGATATAAAATGTCATAGGTTGAAAATTATTCCATATTAATCAGTCGACACCGCATTTACTGCATACCATCTAATTTCAATACACCGACCAATGAATGAATTGTCAGAAATTGGGTATGCATCATTTATGCGAATTTGACTATAATTTATTTATTTAGAAAAAGAGTATTACGGCATTACAGCGATTGGCCAATGCGCCATAATACATAATAAACACAAAATTATAAAAATATCTTAATTACAAATAACAACTAATATAACAAGAAAGTAGAAAAGACAGCATGTGTTTATGTAAATATTAAAGAAACATGATAATATATACAATTATAAATTTAACCTATTTAACACGTCCACAAACATTATATATATATATATATATTTTTTTTTTTTTGACCATGTCTGATCCTGATAGGATCATATGGGCCTCCACAGAGAGGAGGTTTGTATTGACAGATTTTTTGTTTTTACGAGAAATGGATGTCAGCCACTTGCTCAACCTATTAGGTCCATACCCTGACACACACAAATTGAAAAACAATATGTGTACTTGCCAGACCCAGGATTCGAACCTGGGACCCACGGCTTTATAGTCCAACGCTCCAAGCTAGTTAATAAAAAATAAATTAGCCTTTATGGTGCCATCAAATAAGTTAATCGCACGATACACAGCATCATGAAACATAACATCTGTCCTGCGACGAGGTATCTTGAAGACCGTAGAGTTACGAGTGATATTGGTGGGAACATGAAAATTAATATTTGCCAGTATATATGGATTGTAAATGAACCCACGAAGAAGTAAAAATAAATGCTTTAAAAGAGCAATCACTCTTCGGGTGGACAGGGATTGCATTGATAGCATACCCAGAAGAAAACGAGTCGGGAAATTTATTTTATTATCATTGTCATAAGGAAAGAACCCGTATGTTCTTAAGTAGAGAAATCTAAGAAATCTATTGTGGACTTGATCCAACTTAATTGTGTGGATGGACCTATTAGGACTCCAAATAATGTTGGCATATTCAAGAATACTCAACACAAATGATACGTATAATGTACGTAGCACTCGGACGTTTTCGAATTATTTTGAAACCCTCATAACAAAACCAAGCATTTTGCTAGATCTAGTACTGATGTTAAGAATATGCTGATTGAAAGTGAACTTTGCATCATACAATACACCCAAATCTTTTATCTCCGTTACCCTACTCAATATTATACCAGACAATGTGTATGGGAACAATAAGGTGTGCCTTGAATGACTGAATGAAATAATATTACATTTGGAGGTAGCGAATTCAAGTTTTTTCAAGATAGACCATTGCGAGATAGCATCTAGATCAGACTGAATCATGGCACAGCATAATGGGGTTTCAATAGTTCGAAAAAGTTTAAGATCATCTGCGAATAGCAAACAAGAAGAATTGGTTATAACTTTGACAATATAATCAAAAAAAATTAAAAACAAAATTGGGCCAAGATTTGAACCTTGAGGAACGAGTTTGTTCTAAAAATCCGCGATAATACTACCCTATATGGTAAATTAATGCTTACAATAATGAAATATTAACCAGCGATTGTCAGCCGTTCTGCTGGGCTGGCAAGATTCACACACTATGTATTATATCAGTACCTATTAGTTATTGTGGACATTACTGTGTGACTCTTAAATACGACATTACAGTGATAAAAAAACCATCTAAATGCATGCAAATTGTTATAAAATTTAATTTCACACTGATAAAGATAGCATTGTAATGATGTACCTACATATTATGGTTCATGGTGGTGTTTAGTAATATTATTTAAACTTGAAAATGGGTGTATTTTTGTCTTTAGGCTAATGAATCTCAGATGAAACAGAAAATGTTTGATGAAAAGATGACCCAATATGTTATTACTGCAAAAAGACTTTTAGATTATCATGAGGCAAATCCTGGAAAGCATCCGCTGTACATTGAAGAATGGGAGAAATTTTGGAGCAGTCGATACAGAGTATTGCTTTCTGGTAAGATACGTGTATTCACTTCACTCTATATACTCTAGATCAGGGGAGGGCAAACTGCGGATCGCGGGCCGCATGTGGCCCGCCGGGTATTTTTTTGCGGCCTGCCATCATTAATTGTACTTCTGATTACGAATAACTTTTTTATATTTTTTTAAAAAATATTGACAATAGATTAAAATTTGAAGAATTTGTTGTTTCGTTAATGTATTATCTCAGTACGTCTTCCTTGCGTCTCGTCTCACACTATGTAACCACTATTTTCTATGTTGAACATCGTGACACATTTAAATACTTTTAACTCTGCGTTGCAAGGAAAAAAAATATATGCCCACGATATGGTGAACAGTTTGAGTGGATTTCAATTAAAACCAATGACATTAATATGGACGAATCATCTGGAAAAGAAAATGACACTCACTTTATTGTCGGGTCTGCCGAATGGCATAATCTGTTCTAACGCCATTACAATAAAGGTGATATTGCTATAAATTCCTGATGCTTTTTGTTGGTCTGCCAAATGGTTTGGTTCGAACGGGTTCGCTCAAATGAACATTGACATTAGAAACACTGCTCTAACGCCATTACAATAAAGGTCATATTGCTATAAATTCCCGATGCGTGATATCGCATAATGGAAATTGCGTGACGTCTACCTATACATGCGAATTTACTTGCTAGCTACTGTATTGAGTGTGTCGTCCATTAATAATGTCATTGATTAAAACTCAAGTTGTTCCTTCAACAAATATCGAATAAGAACGTGGACCACTTTCCAACTATGAAGTTGCTGAATATACCAGAATATAAATTTGAAGAATATGGTAAAATTATTAAAGCTCTGAATGACGATTTTTTACAAAGATTTGGTGACTTCCGAAAAATTGAGACAAGTTTAGCAACAGTACGCGATCCATTTTCAATAGATATTGATAGTGTACTGACAGAGCTACAACTTGAGATTATTGGTCTGCAGTGTGACACTGATTTAAGAGAATTGCATCGTCGTGAAGATATATCCAAATTTTACAATGCCCTTAATTCAGACAAATTCGAACAACTTAAAGATTATGCAAGAAAAATGTTCGTTGTTTTTGGATCAACCTATATATGTGAACAAACATTTTCGATCATGATCCTCAATAAAAATTCTTTACGATCAAATATCTCCGATGCCCATTTACAAGCAGTTTTGAAAATATCAACCACAAAATTAACACCTGAATTTGAAAAAATGTACAACACTTTCATTCTTCTTATTAATTTTTTTGTAATGTTTATTTTTCGTGATAATAAATAGTGTATATCTAAAAATGGTATTTTACTTGCGGCCCGCCGCTCATTTTGAATTCTTGAATTTGGCCCTCCATCCAAAAAGTTTGCCCGCCCCTGCTCTAGATAATATTTTTTTGTAAATAAACTGGAAGTAGTGGAATAGTTACTTAGATGACTGAATAACGTACTTCTGATAATCTCTTTTATCACATCCATGTTTGCTAATCCGTATATTATAAAATACAAATTATATTTGACTTTTACTGCTGTCAGAATTATTTTTATTTTGACATATTATATTATGAAAAAATATATTGAAAAATGTATGTAATTATTATTGTTGATTGCTGTTGACTGCACATTGACTGCTGAGTAGATAATTACTTTTTAATTATCACATATAAAATGCATGCTAATTACATCGATCGGCCGCCTGATCGTTACGCGCCAGGTGCGTCTTCAGCGTCCAATGACTTAAGTAAGATAAATGTATGTCGATTAACGTCGTGACCTCATATGAAACCAGGTACTTCAGTTGGTTTTATATGTTATTAATCCATTCATCACTCAGAATACATGTATGTTATAATTATAATAATTGTAATGTAAGTATTGGAAAAGATTGATTATGATTATGGAGATATTTATATTATATTTCTTTGTTTAACATGCTAAATGAAGAGAAAAAAGATACAGCCAGCTTCAATTTCAAACCAGAGTGGACAATATTTTGGAGCAACAGAATGAAAGAATTACATGAAGCCGATTTGGCGATAAAGATAGCTGAGATCCGCAAGCAACTCAACATCAGTGACTTGAAAAAACCTGAAGAATTAAAAATGGCCATTGATTCTACACGTAAAGATCCAAAGCTTGTGACCATCAAATCTTCAAGGTAGATATTATTATCAATGTCAAAAATATATATTTAGTGCAAGAACATAGTGGTCGGGCGGGCGGCGTGCGCAACTCAAACCGTGTGTGAAATGTTCGTGAACAGTGTCTTTTTGGCCATATGACACACGGTTATACGTTTAGTTGTACCCGCCGCTGCCGTCCTGCTGCCTGTCCGTCACTGTGGCCAAGCGCTTAATCTTGGCATGTGTACAGTGAATATTCAATATCTTATAAGCATTAAATGCTTGTAATAAACCTGTCGCATCGCGATCTTTGACGGCAGTGTGGTCGGTGACAAGACATCAGTTTTTTTCGACAATTATTATTAAGCCTATCGACAGATAAATAGCTTATAAGGATTTGTGACATTTCATTCATTGGGCTATAATACAAAGAAACACGTTTATTTTTGTGCTGTCGTTATACCAAATCAAATAAGCATAATGTGATGTTTAAAATTTGGAGCTAAGTAAAATTACATTAATACAAATTTAGATCTCATTAACAATATCAATGATACATAAAATTACGATTTATTATGTAAATATTGCTATCTTTTACAGTCCAGACATTGTAAATACAGTGAATACTATGAACGATTCATCCGAGAAGGATGACTGTACCTCTGAAGAATTGGTAGATGATAAATGTAATATAGTGAAAACAGAGATGCCGCTGGAAGTACAATCAGTTGACAACGAAATAACCCCCACCAAAATTGCAATAGGTAACTATTTTTTTTTATCCTATTTTTGAAAATGTTTATTTTAATGTGTTGATTTCTAGCAATCTATATTTTTAATTGGATACAAGATTGGCGATTGGAGTTATGACTGCCAACTTGAAATAATCACATGTTAATAATCTCCTATATATTATTATCCTACGACTTTTTCCGTTTTTTGGCGAGCAATTGTGTGCCTTATTTGTCATGTCCGATGGGTTCAAAAAAAACATGAATTACTGAAACGTTCTTAATTTAATTAAATTAGTATGGTATATTATTAATTTGACTCCTTTTTAGGGTAATTTTGAATGTTTTACAATAGATTTTCGATCGACACGTGACTTTATTTACAACAAATATGGGGAATTTATTTTTTCGAAGTGTTTGCAACACTAAAGTGCGAAAATAATGTGTCATGGCCGCCATCGCAAATCTCAATTCAACCGATAGAAGTGATTTATTTATATTTTAATGAATTCAGTGGTTTGTTTTAAGTTAAGTTTCTTCAACTCTGATTGGCTCATCTGTGTTTATATTTTAAAACGTATTTTTACTAATATGAAAACATTTGTGACAAAACTATTTTCAATCAAGATTCAAGTGCTATATAAAGTTTCAGCCATCTGAATGACAAAGGAACGTCCTCAAATAACCATTTTGACACTGCCCGTTGTCCCCGATATTATATTACGGTACCTATCTATTTCATTAATCCATAAATGACAGTCAAAAGTTCCAAAGCAACTGATTCGTTAAAGAACTAATGAGGTAAATAGATACCTACTGATCATTTGACTGCAGCTGTCATTATTATTTAATTTACACTATTATAATTTTGCATAGAACTACCATCTGTCATATTATTCTTTCTTTTTTCTTTTACATAAGGTGCAACTTTTATCACCGCATTGTTTAAGCTTAGTAGTATACATATATGGATAATGATAATTCAAATACACTAAATAAGATACAGTAGTTAGAATTATTAAATAATATCTGTCCGGTAGTGTCAGGTTATTGATTGTCATGTTTTAACAATGTAAATAAGATAAATTATTTCTGTTGTCAATAAATAGGAATCTGCCACACCATTTGACTTATGTTACCTATGGTCACATCAGTTCGATACTTATACGCTAAATATTTTTGACCATGTCCGATTGGGCTGGAGTTTGTATTAGCAGATTTTTGTTTTTACGATAAATGGATGTTAGCCACTCGTTTAACTTATTAGGTTCATACTCTTGACTCCAAACACACATTGAAAAACAATATACTTATGTATTAGTCACGTCCAGAATTCGAACTTGGTTCCACGACATTATAAACCGACGTGTTAGCCACTCGGTCATGGTGGGCTTAAAAAAACCTGAATCAATCCAATGCTAGATAGATGAAGGCCTGTTCAAGCATAGTAATTCCATTCCTGTCGGGCTTACACATCGCTACGTTCATGTGTTATCAAATTTGTGATAGTATATACCTACCTATTCAATACATTATTATTTTCACCATCATCCTAGATCAATCTACTGTTAGATGAAGTTTTCTATTTAATATGGTAATATAGTAATTTCGATGACTATGTAGGTACATATTAATATACACTATTCTGCTCAGGCTTTCCAACTATCTTTGATAGTGACGGTTAGTATTACATATCAAACTGTTTGAAATCAGACCCACCGAGGTAATTTTTTTTATTATATATTGAAGTTAATTCTCTTTCTCCAATTGAGAAATGTGGTGATAAAATAACTACTTTCACTCCTAAGCAGAGCATTTCAAAGCACACATGGAAGTTTTCATAAAACCTCTTTGGATAAATAGTTATTAGCCATTTTTCAATCTGTCAAGTGGAAAACTATGCACCATTAACGCATACAATTATTAGATTTTCTTCACAATTTTATTAAAATCCAACAGCATGTACTATATTTATAGTATCTGTACTATAATTTTGGTCCGCGTACTATGTACGATATTAAAAAGGTATAGTACGCTCAAAGATTAAAACTCCACATGAAACTCCATTTATTACGTACTTAATCAAATCATCATTAATCATAAAATACGGGAGAAATTTTTGGAATTTACTTTCAACCGATTCTGTTATTATGAACCATAGACTAAAAGTCATATTCAAATACAACATCATAGATTAAAATATACTTTTGACAACATTTAGGTAGGTAAATTAAAAATGACGTTTACTATAGGTAATTAATTTAATACACAACGTTTATATTATTTTATTAATAGTAAATAAACAATTTTCATTTAAATGTTTCTTCTTCTTTTATATTGTAAATATTTTTTAGGTACATAATATAAGTAAAATTAATGCATGCTTTATAGCAACGATGGGTACAACACCACTTTGGTAACCACTCAAGCATATTGGAAAGATTTTCGAACGTTCCGTGTAGAAGCGTAACAATATATACACGTAAAAAAAATAGGCGGTCGATGTGTGTGGCAGTCAGTCAGGCGACCAGACGATATTTTGAAAATAATATACAATTTTATTATTCTTACTTACAAATTTCGCTATCTGAATTCTTCCGACGGCTTGTCTCCCTGCATATTTTCATTCACATTCACAATATTTAAAAACAATCTCTTTATTCTATTTATTCACATGGCTAAGACAATAAAAATCAAACAGATTATGCAAGGACAAAATAAATACAAATGTTAATCAATTTTTAATTTTATCCTGTTAGATTTCCTACTCATTTTAATTAAATTTAATATTCAAAATACAATTAACAATAATGCCAAGGTACGCCATGAAATTTGTTCTAATAAAACGGTTATAGAAAAGCGGTATGAAATTTAGAAACTTTCACAACACATTAATAATAAATAACACAATACTGAATACAACCAGTCAAGTGAAAACGTCTTAAAGAACTGAATTTTAAAATTAAATCTCAAATGGATATGGATACTTACCCTATTTTATCATTTTTTCTCAGGGAAAAATACCAAAATAACATGTGTTTGATAGGTTTGAGTGTTTGAGTGTTTGACAATACAACCGCCGGCTACCCGCTACGATCATGAAGATGAAGTGTAAGGTGCTAGCTAAATATTAACACAATATTTGTTTTCAGAATTAACTGAAATAATATTTTTTATTTGATTTATATTTTATAATAAAATAATGTATTATAGGTACTTCATATTTTACACGTGGGTTAATATAAAAAATAAATGATACTATATCATATACTTAGATTATTCATTTCGATCGTAATGGTAATAATTGCTTAAAAATATATAACAATGTCAATAACAAATTATTTTCTTTTGCCAATCATGCATGCATTGCCAACATATCTATGGTATTCTATTCTCAAAATTGTTGCCTAAAATTACTGTAATTACCGATATTAATCTAGTTAGTGACTAGTTATCCTGTCACACAGTGGAACAACTAACTTAATCTTTAAATTACGCAAATTGCGATTTCCTTTACTGCACTCAAATTACATAAGTTAAATTTAATTATTGTTACCGTTACTATTTTTGACTGCTCTTACATGAAGTAAATTGCATCGTTTTCTCTCGATCGGCATTGCTCTAGCTTACTACGTTATCTTTCCTGTCAAAACTATCGAACTTCATGCATATTATGTGGTAGATATGTTTTTATTTATTCATTTAAATTTAAAGTTAAAACTGTGTAGATTCGGCAACTTCATCAATAATTGAAGGCACCCCTCGAACAACCATAAGGGGCATATTTCAATAAATTTGAAGAATGAAGAAAAACGTTTAATCAAATTATTTTGTCAAAATACGTTTATCATGGTTCTACTCACTTCATTTAGCTCTTGTTTCTCTGGAACTGAGGCTCCACTTTTGGAAATATATGATTTCCCGGCATCTTTCATTTTTTTCCTTTTGATGGTTTGTTGATCTTCCCTTTTCTGCCTTTATTTAATAATTGATTTATGCCATTAGATGACAAGCTCACACCAATAACATCCGCCATCTTTGTTCTGCTGCGTATGCTATATAGCATAAGCAGCTAAATATGTGCTGCTTATCGTTGTTCGGGGGGTGCCTTCAATTGTGCATACCATAATAATTTATGGAATCGACCCTCTGAGTGTTTCTAAAATTTTAATAATAAATAAGAAGTTTGCTACAAATCTACAATGGAAATGAATTATTGCTAATTTAAATAGTAGACTGAGTCTTTTTTTCTGTATCACTTTCTTATGTTTAGGCTCCGTCTAGGGAGATCTTCAACATTTTTGAATAAAAACATTATTTTTTCATGGTGATTTATTTTTACTTCCTTAGATGTAGATCAGCCGATTACCACGGTCACTAAAACTAGTGAAAACCAAATTTCCGAAGTCCAAGCCACCGCCACCACGTAAGTTTTTGTTAATTATCTATTTTTTCAAACCACCATGTCAAACACCTGAAATATAAATTTGAAACCAATATTTTTCCACATAAATTTGCCTTTTCAATACTCTTGTCGATGCGCTCAATTAGCTTATAAATAATAATACCATTTTTTATATTATAAGCAAGGCAATACAAAGAACACGTCGATTTGAATACCAATATAGATCGGTAGGTATCTATTTTTAAGTGAGTTTCATTGGTATTTTCTGAATTTTTTTTTTTTATTTGTAAAAATAACGAAACAATAATAAAATACAGTGAATGGGTTAAGAAGTATGTTAGCACGTTACTCAGAAATTAAGCGTAGCGCGCATATAACATGGACGTAATGTGGGTGTTTTATTTATGTGCAACAAAGATGCAAACTCTCGCATGAAAATTGCATCAGAGAGAGAACTTATTCTTAGCCATGCATACAAGTGTATGTGTGCGTGAGTGCGTGTTCCTACATTTTGTGAATTTTTCGTTGAAAAATATATATATTACAATTTGTGTAATTTTATTTTTTAAAAGGCATTAAATTGTAGAAGAAAGTAAACTTTTTTCAGAAATATTAAAGCTTGTGGGCCCCACAGAAATACTTGGTGGGCCGCATTGTTTGCCCAGGTCTGTAATTAGGTGAATACAGCTAACTTACTTTGAATAACACTCCAAACAGATGCGGTACATAAAAATTACAATTACGTTTTCAATCTATATATATAAAAATTAATGTTCGTTTCGTCCGATTGCGATGAAACTTTGGGGAGTTGTCGTGTGCTCACCCGCGGAGGTTTCTGAATTAGAAAAACTTTTTTATTCTTCTTCTTCATTCTATCTTCTTTTATTTGTATGGATTCCTATATCATTCATCCGATTGCAATGAAACTTTCGTTGGTGGTTTTGCGCACACCCGCAAAAATTTCTGAATCAGTACAATCATCTTCTTCTTCTATTCGTATGCATTCCCATACTATTCATCCGATTGCGATGAAACTTTCGTCGGTGGTTTTGCGCACACCCACAAAGATTTCTGAATTAGTACAATCATCTTCTTCTTCTATTCGTATGCATTCCTATACCATTCATCCGATTGCAATGAAATTTTGGTCAGTTATTGTATGCACACCCGCGAAGGTTTCTCAATTAGTACAGCCATCTTCTTTTTCTTCTATTATATCTTCTTCTATTCGTATGCGTTCCTATACCATTCATCTGATTGCAATGAAACTTTGGTCAGTTGTTGTGTGCACGCCTGCGAAGGTTTGTGAATTAGTACAACCATCTTCTTCTTCTATTCATACGCGTTCCTATACCAAATTTAGAAAATTCATGCTTCTCACAAGGACAGCTGTATGTGGCCTACTCACGCGTTGGAAAAGCTTCTGATTTATTCGTGTACGCACTAGACAGAAAAATAAAAAATATTGTGTATCCAAAAGCACTTCAATAAACAGAATTAAAACACAGACACTTTCTTTCTTTGAGTGGCATTGCAACGCATGCCAGGTACTCGCTAGTGTTATATAAATGTTGTTATTATTTACAGTCCAGATATTGTCAATGCAGTGACGACTATTACACCAGAGAAGGAAGGTTGTACCTTGGAAAAATTGATAGACAATCAATGTAATATAATAAAAGCAGAGATGCCACTGGAAGTACCGCTAGCCGACAACCAAATTATCTTAAGTGTGTATTTTATTATCATTTTGTCTATAAATTTACATTTTCCTAATTTTGAAGCGTGAAATTCCAGTTTCAAAAACTTTATTTTCATTATTTTTAAGTCAAATGATGAATGACATGAGCGATGAACATAATGAACGAAAATAGTGTTGCTGTCATTCGCATTACGCACCAAAAAAATAATTATTAATTAAATTATACTTATGTAAATATTTTGTTTTCTGGTGATTTCTTAAAATAGAAGATTTGGATGACTTCATTAATTGAAGGCACCCTCCGAACAACAGTAAGGGGCACATTTCAATAAATGTGAGGAATGAAGAAAAACGTTTAACCAAATATTTTTACAGGAAAATGATATTTTTTTATTTATTGATATTATATTATTAACTTCTTCACCGCGGAGCATTTCATTGATATTTAATTACCACATAATTACCACGAAATAACATGCTAATTATATCTAACGGCCAAATAATGGCGACACAACAGGTGTGCTGTCAGCGCCATGGCCCCCACATCCTGAAGCGGGCCCCCAGGCTAGAATCTTCGGCGGCCCCCTACCTATCGCTAAGGATAAAGGCAGTGTGACGCTCTACAGTAGCGTTTTCCAAATGGTGAATGCGGTAAAATTAATGTGCATATTTAGTGTTTTTTTGTATATATTATGTACATCCATTTGAATTATGAAGTTGTCAAGTACACACAATACACTACACACAATACACAATTAAAAATTGTATTTTTAATAATAATATTATTGGAAGGAAAATAGCACTGCAGGCGACTTTTTTACTATTAAAGCAAATTGGTGATGTGTGTTTATCTCAGTTATCTGGTCGACTCGCCTCGCCGGGCCCCTCCTGAGCCCGGCCCCCAGGCTAGAGCCCTGTCAGTCCCCCCCCTTGTGGGGGCCATGGTCAACGCTGTAAGGATTAATAAAACATAGACTTCTATACTTCTCGACTTCATAGAATCTTCCTTTTTCTGCCTTTATTTCATTTAATTGATATTTGCGATTAGATGACAAGCTCACACCACTAACATCCGCCATCTCTGTTCTGCTTATCGTTGTGGATTAAGCAGTTTTCAAAACCTTACAGCACCATCTAGAAGTGAAGGATAAACCTTTTCGATTCTTCGAAAAGTTCATAGGGATCTACTTATCATTGTTTTATACTTAACTCAATATGCGAAATATGTGCCGCTTATCGTTGTTCGGGGGGAGTTCTTCAATTAATAATAATTATTGTGGAAATAATAATTTTACATACAGAAGACATTTTTCTTGGCAGTGGTAAAAAAATGATAATGGGATTAGGGACCAATTTTATAGCACTTTTTTCTGTTATTTTCTATGAGGCTTGTTCCTAAATTTATAGATGCCTGCATAAATAAAGTTCCAAATAATTAACAAGAATTTAGATATTATTTTATACATTTTCGGTATAAGTATAAATGTCTAGTTTATTCAACTAAATAATTGCTATAAATGCATATTTTTATTATTTTGAATGCAAGATCGATAATAATCGCCCGTAAAGTATTAACATATTAATTATATTACAGATTTTTACTAAATGGACACCTTTGTTATCATTTTTCTGTGTTTGCATTAGTTCTACAATCTGATTTATATTCACCTTTTTATTTTTAGATCAGCCAGCTAACGTGATCACTATTGATGACAAAAGTAAAATTGTTGAAGTTCAAGACATGTAAGTTTTTGTTAACAATCATCAATTTTTTCAAACAGGTGATGTATATGCAAATACATACACAATACACACAAAATACAATATGCAAAATATATTGTGAATGATTTGAAAAATAAGATTAGATAATATAAGATTAGATAGATATTTTCTTTTCTTCTTTCGACCATGTCCGATCCTAATAGGATCATATGGGCCTCCACAGTGTGGAGGTTTGTATTAACAGATTTTATTTTTACGAGAAATGGATATCAGCCACTTGCTCAACCTATTAGGTCCATACTCTGACGCATACACAAATTGAAAAACAATATGTGTACCTACTTGTCAGACCCAGGATTCTAACCTGAGACCCTCGTCTCTATAGGCCGGCTTTTAAGCCACGCGGCCATCAATAGATATATTCACTTTCGGACAGCACTTTAAAGCTTTAGCATTGCTTGTAAATCAGCCTTATAGTGTTTTTTTGTGATACACGTAGATATACTAAAATCTTTAATTTACCATTTCACATTATGTATTGCATTCTTAGGTCAGTCAAGAGGAATTTCGGCGCAAGCTTATTTATTGCCCTTTATTTTTGCATTGATATTTCTCATCAATACATAATACTTATTTTTTACCATAAAACTGAAGCCCAGGTTACGAATATTATATTATGTTATGGTTTTGATTAGGTCTGTACAGCAATGTAGAAAGTGAGATAATTTTGAATTGGCGAATATTATTGTTATAGACCCTTGGTGGAAAAAGAACCATTGTCTCCACAAAAAGTTACCACTCCCGACCAAGCGGATGCTGCTAAAACTAATTTATTGGCTAACCCAAAAGCTGATGAAATCCTACAAGTAAGTTTTTTCACTACTCTGATTCTTAACCACACACTATTGATTAAAATATAATTTATTTGAATTGAATCTAAAACATTAATAACCTTCTATATATATGCAACCACAGGCAAACACATATATATTCAAATTTATTAGCGCTAGGCTGTCAAACCGTGGATCGCGCGGGGTAGACCTTTTTTCATTTTTTAAATTTTTATTAGTGATCAACGAGAATGATTACTGACTTATTGGCCTTTCTTCAATAAACAGAAGCTGTTCTTTTTAATCGACTTCCGGGAAGTCAACTTCGAGAGTTTGATTATTCTTCAAACCTAGGAGCCCTTCCTTTTCTTTCATTGACGGATCGAAGTTTGAAATATATTGGGATATTGATGCAAACGGATTTCGTATCCAATAAATAGTTTTGTGTATCGGTTTTGTTAAAGTAATAATGAAGCTTGCTCATATTTAATCTTGCCATAGTTATTATTCTTTAAGTGCCGCCTACTTTAGGAAAGTTGGCAATCAATGCGATCTCCACCTTTTTGATACTGCCACCGAGGTTGTGCTCTTATGAAACCATATCCAAAGATTTTTCACGGATTGTGTTATTATTTTATTTTTATTTTTATTTTGCAGAATGTTGACTCGAAAGTGCGTATTAATGAGCTCGTAAATAAAAAAGAAATCTGTAACGATGCTATGGGTTAGTATGTATTTTCAAAAATTTATAGCTATCAGATATTTCCTGATTGATGTTATTCTGACAGTTATATCCATGATTTTTCCATACAGACTCTAACTGCAACTCGGTGTCATCTGATTCGTCGCTGAGTAGGTGCAGAAATCACTCATCCAGAAGACATGCTGATAAATGTCGTTCAGATTGTAAATACTCACCTTCCAGGCGATCTAGAAAGTCCAGGAGCCGATCCATCAGACATCAGACCTACAGGCATCGTCGATACAGATCAAGATCAAGCAGTAGATCGAGTTCATCCAGAAATAGGTTTGCTTTAAATTTTTTCAATAGTAAAATCATGGCAATGAACATGTAAGAGACTTGAAATTTGGTACAAACTAGTTGATGCCCGTAAGTGAATATAAATACCGCGTATCGTATTTAGTTATTCATTATCATTCTTCATAATCCTTAGGGGAAACTTTCTCCGTTTCGGACAATCCAGCACTGCCACTTTCCAATTTTTTTGACTGAGCGGTTTCTATAGTGAGTATCATAATCTCCTGTGGTACAAATCTAACTATCTTAGTTTTGGAGGTCCAGGTCTTCTTTTACACTCAGGTAATGCGTATATAGCACGGATTGCTTGTAGTTCCTCCTTATTCTATATGCATGACAGATCCAGCGCAGTCTTTCCATTTTTACATGCTACGTGATTGTTTCACCTACATAGAGTGAGTATACTTTATTCTATCTCAGCCTCTGAAAACTGTTTTCTTTGATGGTCTTAAAAGTTATTCACAGGACTCTCTTCTTAACAATATTTATCTTTCTAACAATGTGCCCAGCATTCTGGTCCAGGGCGCAGGAGAGTTTTATATTAATATTAGTTATATATTAAGAGATATTTTAATTTTCTTCGAGAGGGTCATGTTCTCCAGAAGCTTTTGGTGATCACAATTGAAGAATTATATCAGGCGATTTATTTCATTGTTTGGTGCTATTCATATTTGCAACAAAGGAGCCGAGATAAACAAATGATTTCACAGTTTCAAAATTAAACTAAAACAATGCCATGTCAATTTTATGAATTTGTAATTTGCTGCTATTTTCACAACCCGAAAACAGTACAAATATTGGATAGAAGGATGTGCAACATTTTTGAATGTTACGTGTTTTGTAACTTGTCTCATCAAAATGTCTTGTAAAAAATAAAAGTGTAGCCAGCTCAATCATGCTTTTTGTTGTACGAGCTAAGGGGAACTATTCGGTTGGACCCCGAGGCCCCCGTCTGTAATTTACTTTAATTGTGTCCAATTTGTGTTGTGAAATCCTGATTATTGTAAAAATATTCATATAAAATAAAGACAAGCGGGCGGGATCTTACAATAAAACATAGACTTCTATACTTCTCGACTTCATAGAATCTTCCTTTTTCTGCCTTTATTTCATTTAATTGATATTTGCGATTAGATGACAAGCTCACACCACTAACATCCGCCATCTCTGTTCTGCTTATCGTTGTGGATTAAGCAGTTTTCAAAACCTTACAGCACCATCTAGAAGTGAAGGATAAACCTTTTCGATTCTTCGAAAAGTTCATAGGGATCTACTTATCATTGTTTTATACTTAACTCAATATGCGAAATATGTGCCGCTTATCGTTGTTCGGGGGGAGTTCTTCAATTAATAATAATTATTGTGGAAATAATAATTTTACATACAGAAGACATTTTTCTTGGCAGTGGTAAAAAAATGATAATGGGATTAGGGACCAATTTTATAGCACTTTTTTCTGTTATTTTCTATGAGGCTTGTTCTTGTAATTGTAATTGTTATTGTAAAAATATTCATATAAAATAAAGACAAGCGGGCGGGATCTTACAATGTATAAAAAATAATTTATCACTCCCCTCGTAAATACATTCTAACTCTATGTATCTGTCATCCGTTCAAAAGTGACCTTAAAGCGTTGGGGTACAGTATGTATTTGTCAGAAAAGGTGATCATATCCTATTTTGGACCTGCATGCGTGACTTAATATATGACATATTTAACTTTACCATTATCATCAGTTTGTTTGGTCACATTACAACATACAATTGTTTTTGTTTAATGTATCACATGTGGATTTAGTAAATTAGGATACTTAACATAGTTTTTTTTTTTGATGAAAAGGCAATCCAGTAACTCCAGGAGCCGATTTGTCAGAAAAGATAGCTACAGACATCGGAGATCTAGATCAAGATTAAGGAGTAGATCGTTCAGCTCATCCAGGTCTAGGTATGCTCGAAATTATTTATATATGGCTTAATGAATTGAATGTGAAATGTTACACGTTTTGTTTGTCTGAAATCCAATTATTGTCCAGTCTTGTGACCAAAGGTGTTGGGGGTGTCCTTCATCTACTCTTTAGTCCAGGACTGATGTCAGTCACTTAGAATACAATTATCATGCAAGTCAATCGAGGATGCTTCAGGTATCTTTGTAAAAAATTAAAAATTAAAAATTTGTCAAGATGCATAAAGGTTTTTTGATTGTCAAAATCTTGATCATGAGTTTATCAGCTTTTTCTTCTTCTTCACTTGCATTTTGTATTTCATTTAACTATTGTTGCTCAATTAAGTATTCATTTGAGTGAGATTCAATTAACTATATTATTTCCATCTTTGTCTGGATGGTAAAAGTTTATAGTCTTAGATTTATTTTTTTCAGTATCGACACTGCAGTTTGTCCGTTTCTCACTCATGTTTATAAATTTATAAGAGCAAAATATTTACACACACACAACGTATTGGCACGCGTCCTAACGCAAGACTAAACCTGTTTTCGTATTGAAAAAGGTGACGGGGACCGGAGGAGATAGGAGCGACTGCATGGAAGTGCACAATTTTTGCATTATCAACGAAAATCTAAATTTAAAAAATGTACCAAATAGCGAATTGTACGAAAGTAGAACATACAAAAGTCGAGGGCCGCCTGTGGTTCAGATTCGATCCGCAAGATGTTATATAAAATAATTACAGGAAAGTTTTATTTTCATGTCGACCTGACGCAAACATTTCGCTTCCAATAGTCGCAATATAATAAATTACAAATTTGTTTTGATAATCAAATCTGACATAACTTATCAGTAATAACAAAGTGGTGTCATCCTATCACCTAATTAACACTTCTATATATCAATAAATACATATTTTTTTACAGAACATATCAATATAGGGATCACAGAAAGAGTCAATTGGATGAAACTAATGCAAAACAAGATGAAAAGCCATCTCGGCAAGTTAAAAAAGAATCAACGAGTAGTCTAGAGGCATGTATATTGTTACTAAAATGTAAATAAATAATGAAAAGTTACTACTACATACTCCAATTATTATTATTGGTGTAGTGGTGTTCA
This sequence comes from Rhyacophila brunnea, assembly GCF_057557595.1. Lineage (NCBI taxonomy): Eukaryota > Metazoa > Arthropoda > Insecta > Trichoptera > Rhyacophilidae > Rhyacophila > Rhyacophila brunnea. The sequence goes on from NW_028232965.1 coordinate 36,251,738, forward strand.
ATAATATCTTTTTTATCAAATCTGCATAATGAGGAACAACCGCAGATCAGAAAAATTTAGAAAAATATTCATTCCGAATGGGACTTGAACCCATGTCCATTGCAGTCTGGTCAATGTCGTTTACCAATTATTAAACTAACAGTGCTATCAATAATCACGTCTTAACTTCCTAATAATGTGCATCTGAGGTCTTATTTAAAATCCTATTAATATTGGTGGTGATTTAATTCTCTACGAAAATCTGTTTCTAATTTGTATTTTTTAGATAAATAAAACTCGGATGAAATGGAAAATGTTTGACGAGATGATGGCACACTGCGCCTCTGTTGCAGAAAAACTTTTGGATTATTATCAGGGACATCCTGAAAAACATCCGCAGTACTTGCAAGAGTGGAAGAAATATTGGAAACAGCGAAATTGTGAATTGCTTTCCCGTAAGATACATATTATATTTCATTTAGGTTTGCGAGTATTTATCATTTCGGTCCCTCTACCCAACTCCATTCGACGCCACGGTAATCTATCGCTTAAAGATCCACCGATTGCGCGTCAGAGTAAATTAGTCGTGCAACTTCTTATTTGAATAAATTATTTATGTGTTTTTGTAATGCGCTTGCTCATTAGAGAAAATGAAATGTCACTGTGTACTTTCAGTATTGCAATTATGTACCTAATTGTTTGGTTCAAATTATAAAATGACAGATAATTTACTACGGTGATAATATTTCTCACCCTAGGATGTCAGTCGGAAAGGATTTTTGTATAATTAAAACGGAACTTACTGTTATATTATGAAAATCAAAGAACTCGCTTGAACCTTTTGAAATTAGACATTACACAATTGTAGGCGAAACATTTTTTAAACAAATTGTATGGAATCGTAAGTAACTTTTAAACATATGCACAATGTAATTAATACGATTTCTGTATACTATTTGATGGTAATAAGTACGTATACAAATTTAATTATTAAAAAAAAAGGAAAAGACATATTCTGACAAACATCTCGCCCGCGGAATCATTCGCAATTCAAACATGGGTGGAATAAAGATATCATTACAATCATCTTTTCGAACACTCATAAGCGAATCATTTTTTCCAAAAAAAAATATTGCATAGTATTATCCAATTTTAGGAAACATTTGAAAATGGCAAAGTTTTCAGTTGAAATCGGATTTTTCTTATTTCAAAATATATCACATTTCCATTACAAAAATAAAAGCGTTCTTCTTTCTAAATGATAAAGCGCTTTTGATAAATTCTTTGAGGTTAACCGTTGGCCGAGTAGGTAGCTCTTGTCACATGTTATTTGACAAATTTTACACAGGCGTTCATGACTTGAAATGGTTCTGAATCTATTTCTGTCTCCAAAGAATTGTTTATTTTCCCAAAAGTTTTTGAACCTTTCTTTCTGTACAATTTATTTTATGCAGCTGTTTCTAGGTATCTTTCAAAACGATTGTTGTTATTTTATAATATCATTATGATTTCTTTTTAAACATCCTCTTTGCAGAGAAAATAGATACGGCCAATTACAATTTCAAACCGGAGTGGACAATATTTTGGACTAACAAAATGAAAGAATTACATGAAGCCAATATGGTGAGAAAGAAAGCTGAGATACGCAAGAAATTCAATATCGGTGAATTGGAAAAACCTGTAGATTTAAAAGTGACTGTTGATTCTACATATGAAGATCCAAAGCTTGCAATAATCAAATCTTCAAGGTAGATTGTTATCCAATGTCAATGTTGTATATTGTGATTGCTAAGCCAAACATGTGTAAGAGACATTCTGGTAAAAATGGGTTTTAGTTTAGTTAGTTTTTTGGTACGGCATTAGTGAAAAATATATCAACTATATAATACTCTTCTGAAAAGTTGTAGATTGTCCCTTACGCCTCCTTGGCTTAGTTCTCTTGAATTATTTAAATATAGCATGTGGACAGTGAATAATATCCAATATCTCGCTAATCCTAAAAGTGCTTTATATAAAAAAAATTACCATTTTCTGTTTCTAAGCGGAGCATATGGGTTTCCACAGAGTGATGATTATATTAACAGACTTTTATTTTAAAGAAGGATTTGTTTTTAACCATTCACTTGACCCATTGGGTGCATGCTATGGAATAAATGCAGATTGAAAAAACAACATATGATTATCAGTAGATATGGGATTGAACGCGTACCCACAATAATATATGTTAAAGAAATATTTTAGAATATATTACACCATGGTTCTATCCATGGCTTTAGAGCCGGAATGCAAAGTTATGAAGTGTCAACTCCACTACTTGTATATTATAATATTACATTATATGTTTATGAAATGGATCCCTGATACCACTTTTCTATGTGCTCCACATATGCTATGATCATAAATAATGTGAAATTTACATTAAAATGCTTTTTAGGAAAAGATCGCTTTCACCGATGGAAAAGAAGTCTCCGAGCACAGAGAGAGCGGGCCATTCAACTCGTCCTATTGGATCGTCTTACAAAACGACGCGCATCGATTCAAGATCATATGTTTCTAAAACACATGATTATAAATCGTACGTTTCCAAATCATACGTTTCTAAATCAAATGTGTCTAAATCTTCTGATTCTTATCGTAAATGTTCTAATGAATGGCATAGCAGTTACAACTCAAGGTGAGTTGAACCTTTAAATATCCAAAATAAACAGGATGTGTCTTGAGCTTTATTATATTATATTTATTATTTTTAATCTTTTTTAGAAAATCACTTTTATTTTTGATATGAATGATATGATTGTATGTGATATAGGCGACGGTCTCCCGACGGCTTTGAAGATTTAGATTTGCTTTCCATTCTGAGGATCCTCGCCGCCCTTGAGAATTATCTCGGAAGTGTGGGACCAAAAATTATTAGCCTTTTGGCGAAAGCTCTAAAAATGGAAAAGGTTTGTTTCTACTCAATTCTCAACTTGCTAATTATCTTATCAAGTAAACAGCTTATGAATTTTTTTAGCAGTACTTGTACGGTAGGAATTTGCAATGAATATGATAGAAATGTAATTATGTAAAATCTTATCATGGCCCCCACATCCTAAAGCGGGCCCCCAGGTCAGGATGTTTGGCAGGCCCCCTTATCTATTGCTATGGGTAAAGACAGTGTAACGCTCTGCAGTAGCGTTTCCTAAATGGTGTATTCGGTAAAATTAAGGTGTATGTTACGATTTTTTGTAGTTTTTAATATGTACATCCATTTGAATTATGGAGTTGTCGAGTATCAGCACACA